>NW_026542602.1:110376063-111576063 GCF_028750875.1 Macrosteles quadrilineatus | reverse complement strand
ATTGATATCATATTGATTTGAATACCCATAATTGAATATTAATTTGTTTAAGAAAATTCCATGATAAAAAAAAAAAAAAAAAAAAAAAAACATTAGTTCGCACTTTCGAGGGATTTATTCCCAACCAATGACCGGGTAATGTGAAATCACATTTTATGAGATCGAAAACGGATGTTGTTATCCCATCCACCCTCCAAAATATGACATCACGTTTCTAATATTTGGGGAAGGAAACTAGGAACATGTTATATGCATTTAACTTTTTTAGTACACCAAAGCTTAACATTGTCAAACATACCATGGTATAACTTGGTATAATTACGAAATTAACCTAAAATAAACACTAAGCAAACGACTTCCACCTTTTACAGTTACGTCAAACACCACAAAAGCTGTAAAACTCATTAGGAGATGAACTGCAAAGTTGACAGAGATATGGCACGTAAACAAAACCTTAGCCTTTCGTTGTGCAACCAAGGAAGATGGATCACTTTTAAACCTAGACATCACGTTTTAACAAGCGGTTTTGAGGAAATCCTCTTCAAAATAGGGCTTTAAAATACATTTCCGCTATAGAGATTGAGAAAACTCGATAGTGTTTGAAAATACGTTGAGAGTTAGTCATATAATGATTGAAAAATAGTTACTGTAGCAGGAAAGTTTCTGCACGCAATGGTTTGCGAAATCATTACCTGCAGAAGAATCATCACGCTTGCAGTCATATAGCATAAGTCTTTCATTTATCGAGCACGTAAATAAATACGGCCAGAAAATAAACGATAACATTTTTTAATTCTAGAAATGATAATACAATTTAAACAAAAAATTTATCCAAGTTGGGAAAAATAATATTCCCTAGTTGACATTCAAACGAACCACAGTACTATCAGGCTGATCATTACTAACGGCAGAATAATGTTTACCCACAGTATCCTAAGTTTAATGCTTATACGAAGAAAAGGAACCAGTTACAGTTACTTCTAGTTTAAACTATAATTTCGAGCAATGTCCACAAACGAGCAATGGATGGACGTGGTCTAAAATTTGACTCCATCTTTGCTTCGGACTAATTATACAATCGAGCTTTATTTCGGCATGTTATTACAATACTACGAGTCTTGGTTTAAGGGTTAACTTCACATCAAGGCCAAGAGTTCGAGGCCCGCATAATGAACAAACTTCGATTGTTCTGAATGAATTGGTTGTAGTAATTGTGACAAACTATCTCATTCGTACATTCTTTTATGTGTTTATGCTCTACATTAGACCAAAAATATACTGTACTGCCTATCGAGTCATATCTATCCAAATAAAATTCAGTGTGTATTTATTGTGTTTGCTTAACAGGACAGTGCCGTGTCCTTTAAGATTTAATACAAAAAATGACAGCACCCAATCCAATTGACATCCCAAATTCCCAATGAAGAATAAACACATAATCTCCTTCTTCAGGATCAAACGAACAATGTAATATCAGATTGAACAATGTAATCAAATTTTTTTATGCAACAGCCGATTAAGTTTAGTTTGTTAGGTGTGAAGTTCTGGAAGAAAAAGTCCTGTATGAGTTCAAAGCTGTTTTGAAAATATAATTTTAAAACCTCAATCTCATTTTTCCAGGAAAACATTTTTTGGATTGAAAGAATCACTGACATCGTTCTCGTCTTAGAACACTGAAGATAACCATTTCATCTTGAGGCTGAAAAGTTGTTGGATTTATGACAAGTTTTAAATCAATCAATATATGAAAATTAAATTAGATTTAGAACTATGCATTTGCTTGGCTCCTTGGCTGGTTTGCTTGTCAAATAACGTTTTGATTTTCATTAAATTCTGCCAGCGACTTGGCAATTTCATCATACTGTAATGAGATGCCCGGAACGCCGCTGTTTGATTTTCTGCGAGCCATAATTATTGAAAGCAAATCACTTGCAAACGAGATTTCATGAACTGGATATTTTTATCTCGGCAACTGGATCATCATCCTAATTACCTTCGTCGTCCGCGTCAACCGGTTTGCTCCTATCTGAAAGTGACATTATTTATTGTAATTCTGAAGATGCCACATACTTATCTGGCCAATTCTAATCCAGCTTAATCTGGCCACTGATAGATAGATAGATAGATAGATAGATAGATAACAGTGCTTTATTTTTCTGAATCGTTTACAAATTTACAGATTGTATTATTTTTATGCACAAAAGACAATAGTCATTTGACCGTCTGTCTGGTTGGCAAAGTCCACTTCCACTATCTAAATAAAATCAACACTGCACTGATATAAAAAATAATAAACATAAAAGCACTCACTTAAAAGCTAAAATAAAATTTAAACTAATTTACATTCATTCCAATTTTTTGAACTGCACCAAGGATTCTAATCTATTGCCTACACATACTAATACACATACCTACACATCATACTAGGCTATACTGTAAATACATACATACACACATACAAACATACAGATATATTCTAACATACAGTTTTTAGAGTTAAACCAAGAATTTCCTTTTACAGTAAACAGTTAAATAATAAATCTTTGAGATAAAAAGTATCATGAATGCTGAAACATAAAATACTGCTCTAATAAAATGAAAGGAAAAAAACAGAGTATATGATTGTTGAGATTCATCATCAAATAGCCTAGTATATAATGTTTTAAACTGCTTAATTCATGTATGCTTATTGTCACCTGTCGTTCAAAAGATTACCCTCGACTCGAATACCTTTAGAACAGAATATTCCCATCAAGTTAGGATTTTTAAAAATTAAATTCATTTATTAGCTCCCTCCTACGGACCCAGGCTGGCCACTGTTAAACCCCGTTCTTTCAATTCATCTCTTTATAGTTAAAAACGTAGTTTGAAGTAAATAATGCAAGTTACAAGGAAAATGCTGTCTTAAAACGTACCGATAAGCATCCATCTATAAACAAGTCGATCAGGGGTCGGGGTTAAGATTCTCATGTGATAGAAATGATCACGTAAAGCTAAACTAAGAAATCGTTGTATCATTGACTATAAACCCTAATCAGCCTCGCGCACACCAGCCAGTACAGTAGTACAGTGTAGTACTCAGAGTGATGTTGTTGTTTGATATTCATAATATTACAATACAGATTTTAAAATAAAAACAGCTTACTTGGAGTTTATGAAAATATTAACTCGAGACATTCGGCACAATTTTTCACTGTTAGGTAAGATTAAGGCTGGGCGCACACTGATCCAGCATTTCACCTGAAGCAAAATGTTGCACAACGATTTGCTTGAAGCGTTTTGTTTATTTGCTTCTCCAGTGTGCGGGAGGTTCAAGCATGATTCAGCATTTGGTTTCAAGCAAAATTAAGAAAAATAAATATTAGAATTACATATTATGTCTACTCGTCTTAACTGCAGTATTGTTTTAACATGTGACGAGGAAGTCGACTATTGATGTATGTCAGTTTTTGCAAAATGCTGGACTAAATAGAAAGACAACATTGGGTTCACCCAATCAAACTGTTGATAGACAGAAAGGCTTTCCTCTCAGAAATTAAATCAGATCCAGGGAAATTTTAAAATTATTGTTGAATAAATGCTAGCCTATACTATTTTATAGAAAGGGTTTTAAATACCGTAAGAAATTATTATTAGATAGTGTCGTGATGGTTATATAAATAGGCAATGATTGATGAACTGAATAACCATGGTAATTTCTTAATTATTTTACTACTTTGCATGACTACCAAAATGGTAGTAAGAAAAATTAATCCACAGTACTGTATAGTTCAATATAAATTCAAAATATATATATGTTAAGTTTTAACGCAACTTCTAAATTCATTTTTCAAAAAAGAGTTATTTTTTAATCAACAAACGGTCAATTGAATTTTGAAAGCCACTAAGATTTACTAGCTAGAAAGGATTTGGCGCATGCGCAGAACGTTTTGCTCCTTGAAACATCAAACATCGTGCTGTATGGGATCCATTCGTCGAGCAACTGCTCAAATGTTTCAAGGCGTTGTGAGGCGCCTCGCAACGTTTGCTTGATCAGTGTGCGGCGTCCCATTGAAATACATGGGGTGCTCGTACCCAGCGAAACATTTTGCCTCGCAACACTTGCTTCAGGTGAAATGCTTGATCTGTGTGCGTCCGGCCTAATACTAAGGCCGGCCGCACACTCATGCAGCATTTCACCTGAAGCAAGTGTTGCGAGGCGCCTCGCAACGCTTTTGAAACATTTGATCAGTTGCTCGACGAAAGGATCCCATACAGCAGTGTGCGCCCAGCCTCATAAAAACGTTTAAATAATCTTCATTGCTAAATATTAGTATTTAGTATGAATATGAATAATTAGTAGTTCCACGTATTAGCACAAGTATACGATTATAAAACATATATTTCTTCCTTAACTTTTCTACTAATCTACACTCGCGCTTTAAACATTTACTTACAAGACGGACAATAAAGTTATAACAGCCATCGATTTCGATCGGAAACTACCTATAACGAAAACTTTCGGAAGGCGCATTTTTATTACATTCGGTCATGTAGTGTTTGTAAAACCTAATAGCTTTTGAAAAAACAACAACATATTTTTATGATAATAGAAACGATTACAATGTGCTCCTGAAAATCGTGCATATCCCCAAGCTCAGACGGAAAGTTTAATCTTGAAGTGGGGGAAACATCAAATTGAATAGGTACCTATAAACATTCCACTCATTCGTTTACTCATTTATATAATTTGACCTAGATGACACAACTTACACAGATCCATTACAGCATATTAAATAAAGTATTTTAAACTCAGTTTTTTTTTACACAAACCTTAAAAGCCAATGGGGTGAAGACGTGAGGGTATATTTTGTGTTAACCAATAAAAGTTACATCTAAAAATCTATGAGTAGGCCTACGGTAATAGCTTTAATTTGATGCTATTTAGCCTATTGGTTAATGTATATGTGTTCAGAGTTAAGGAACCCTAATAAAACTGAGTAATTATTCAATAATATATCCAATTGATCTAAAAAGATGATTAAACTACTCTTCAAAATAATAAAGCTAAAACAATGAGGTTGATTGGGTAAACTTATTAATATTTTACTTAGTTATACATAATTTTACATACCGGCACCCCTAAACACAAATAAAAAACTCTACACTAAACTACTTTGTTAAGAAAAAAGTTGAAAAAGTTGAATTAATAAAAGTGTTAAAACAGTGCTTGAAAACCTAAGCACGAAAATAATAATAAACTGATAAAAAAATGTAAAGTGTACCTAAATAAAATTTAAAAATATTACGACTTTAACCTGAACACCAAGAAAAAAATTGAACAAATAATCTGGAAGAAGCCTTATTTGAAAAATTATGCTGTAAAACCTTAACATTCTTTTAACTACTGAAAAGGAATAATTTCAAAATTAGCAAAACAAAAATTTTGCAACAATATTAACAATAGTAATACAAAAAACAATAGTATTAAAATAGTAGAGTAAAAACTAACCTCGAATAGTAAACAAACTTCAGTGGTCCATGTGTATAACACCAAGCTACCACAACACTTGTAGACTACCGCACAGCTGAGCACCGACTCCACTACCACTGTCACTGTCCACTACCACGCGGTGGTCTACTACAGTAACAGTGGCTAGGCCGGGGAAAACCAGTTCCGCAGAACACGCGGGAGTTGACGACAATTTCCCCGGGAATCTCAACTGACCTATGAGTCAAGTGGACGCCGATGACGTCTACAAGCTAATCCCAGGGGTAGAAGTGAGGGAGGGGGAAGTACGTCAAGACTCGAGGGTAGACGACCCCTACGTCAAGCGTTTTTTGTCCAATTATGGGGTGGGAGTTCCGTAGGGGTTCCAGCCTGATGTTCTGCTTTGTCCTAGCTTGAAATGAAAACACTATCTATCTCGTTGTAGGCTTGCTGATGCTGATTGGCTTATGTTCGCCAAGTAGTAAAAAGGGTGCCGGTTTTAAATTATAATTGGACTAGTGAACCTGTGCGGCTCAATGCCCCGCAAAAACATATGAATTTAGAAAACAAATTCATCGTGTTATATACTGATATGTTATTCACTGACCTCTATATTTAAAAACTCAGTTGGATTTTCTAGATGGGTGCCTCTGCCTTCGACTGTTTTCGAGGACCCACTCTTCCCCTTGGCATACTGACAATTAATTACCTAACTTGTAAAGTTCATGTAGTAATTCATTAATACTGTTAGTTTATAAAGAAAATTAGATAAAAGGTACTTGGCTTGGTGCTTTCATAACTAACTGCAAACTCAAAATACACCCACAAGTAAAAAAGAATCAAGTTATTGGTAAAAAAAACTATGTTTGTGTAAAAACAATATTCACATGAAGTAGGTGATTAGTTTGTTTTCTCGATCAGCTGTTTCATTTCTAATAAATTAATAATGTCAAAGATTTGTGATTTTAAATACATCAATTATTATAGTAAAGTTTTCTAAATATGGTAACTTATTCTCAACTAAATTTTACTATTCCCAGCATGAAAATAAAGTAGTGAGATCCATTATGAGTAAAGTTTAAGGCACACAATCCTTGATTGAAATGTAGTATACATTAACAGTCATAATACACATCAATTATTATGTAGTAGACTTTGACTATTTTCAAGTAACAAACATATGTTTCTGTAAATAAAAATGATCTCCCTTGTTATCCTTATGGAGGAATACGAAACTTTAAAGGGCCCCAGGGCCTCACTCTCTAATTATTTCCTCAAAAAGAAGGTTTCCTGCACAACTTCACGTCACGCTCTTTCCAATGACACCAAAAACATGTCAATCGGTTCAATAATTTCGGAGGAGTAATTGTCACAAAAATCGTGCTTGCGTATTAAATAAGTATAGATTGACCTGCTTAATTGTTTTGCGTTAGCAAAGTAAAACAAGCTGGAAGTAGTTTGAGATGTTATCTTTACATAAAGAGTATTTTCGTTTTGTATCTTAGTTTGCTTTAATAATAGTGCAATATGACGAAAAATATTATGTACTATTTTACTTAAGAATTAAGCAGATGCACTGTTTTATGTCATAACTCAAACTCAACTCACTTTATTTACATTTTTTCAAACATAGAATAACAAATAAACATATGATTATTATTAACAGAAATCAACAGATGTTATGAAATAAACTGTTCTCACAACATCCTCCCTTTTAAGTTTGAAAGTTCTTCAACCAGCTTGGTTTGTGTATATTTCTCTTTGGACGGTTGTATGGTTCTGTGTTATGTGTATTCATGTTTTCCTCTCTTAAATAAGGGGCAAGTTTGAGATGGAATCGATTTCTTCTCACATTCCTCTTATCAGTTTCATCAATATATGAACGAGGGCTGTCCAGGATTTTCACAATTTTGCCATGTAAGGTTATAGTCAATGGTAAGGTCCACAATCCAAACTGGGTCTCCTTTTATGAAGAGGATTCAGTTTGCACTTTGTGCCTTCTATCATAGTTGTATTTATACTTCTCACGATATGTTTCTTCTCTCTCCTTAAGATCCTTTAGATCTGGTTTTCCACAAAGCAAAATTATTGAATCAATTCATAAACAGCTGCTTATTTATTTACATTAGCGGAATTGAAAATAGCCTGGAAGTCATTTTGAAAGGTTAATATTATTTTCGTTTTCTAGCTTAGTTTGTTTTGTTAATAATCATGCACTATGACGAAATAGTTCATCACACGGGCAAAAGTGTCATTTTGAGTACAGTAACATGGCCTATACTCCGTTTACAATATTTAGGCGGATTTGGGGAAGATCACCTCCACGTCTCTTGATCATAACAAAAACAGCTCAATAGTTGAGATTTGTCAAAACGACAATCGGATACAACATACACATAAAGAAAAAGGGGAACTTCCTCTCAAACTACCTAAATTTTGCGAACGGAAGGTTTTGTGAGCGGTTTTTTGGTTTCTTTTTTAATTTGTGTTTTTTTTGCGTAGTATTTCATTCAAAAACTATATGAATTGCTTTTAGACAACAAAGTAATGTGAAACATTTTTTACGCCAGTTCAAAAGAGACAAAGATAAGATACTAAAAAATATATAGAGTGGTTTCTTTTTTAATTTTAGCGAATTTCCCATATAGGGAATAAGCTATTACCGTAGTACTCATGGTAAGACCTGGACGCGGGACCGATTTTTTTTTTCGTTTTGAGGTCCCTAGAGGCCAAAAACACCATCCGTTCAAATTCATATATATATATATTTATATATTTATACATTTATATATATATATATATATATATATATATGTATGTGTCCGTTAGCACGATAACTCGAGCAAAACTGATCCGATTTTGACGCTTTTTGTACAAATGTGTAAACCTACATAAAAGGTCGATTCACACACATCAGTCCAGTCACAGTTCCGTTACAGTCCAGTTGCAGTCCAGTTACAGTCCAGTCACAGTTGCATCCGCAATTTCTCAGTCAATTGTCCGTCAGTTGGTTTCAGTCAGTCTTCCGTCTCTAATATTTAAAGTAATTTACAGTCAACAAATTTAAATTTTAAACCTATATTCTATAAAATTATCATTGTCCATCTTGATGATTGTTACAAAGAGTACTCAAAATGCAAACGCAACCATTAAAATAACAATAACACTATTTTCTAACCTCAAACAGTTCCGTCAGGCGTCCGAACAATCAAAAAGTATCGTTGGAAAGAAATCTGAAATTGACTGACGGATGCCAGCAGAGTGACTGACGGGACTGCAACGGATGAGTGTAGATAGCGCAATAGAAAATCCATCAAAGAATATTTTTGTTAATTGTGACGTGCCTGAAGTGACTTTACTGTGACGTGCCGTAACTGATGTGTGTGAATCGACCTTTATTCGAACGAGTTCGCGATCCAGCATGATCGGACTATGGGAACGGGGGTTTACGGGGGGTTTATGGGGTAAAAATATGTTTTTCCCATTTTTGACCCAAAAAACATAAAATTTAGCAATTTCTTTCCAAACCATTTTGTAGAGATTAAAAAAACAAATAATTTAGTATATTGAAGCGTTATTATGCGCCTAATGGTTACGGAGAAAATTCCAAAAAATTGTAAATTTAAAATTCCCATGTTATTATTATGGAAAATAAGTAAACTGTTGTAGTTTGCTTGTTTATGAACATATTTTGATCAAATTTGGAAAATGTTTTTATTTTTTACTAACTATTAACATTTTACAAAATAACAGTTTTACCCTCCCTGATGCAGCAAACCTAAGTACTTGTTAAAATAATTCTATTTAAATCGGGAATAAATGTTATATTTTTAAGTAGACATTTCAGTATAGATCCAATCAGTCAAATGGAAATTCGCTTAGTCTGCAGGTTTGCTGCGGCGGGGGTATTAGGAAATTGTTTCATTTCTCGACATTGTTTGTATCTGTATGTTCTTTCCCTCTTGAAGGCTGCATTGGATTACAGACCCAGAAACGCTACAAATCTTGTGTTTTGATCAGCAATAATCCTTTTAGCACAAACCAATTTAACAGCATGATAATCTGACCGTGAAAACATTAAAGTTTGACTTGTTTATGTTTAAAACGTGACACAACGCAAAACAGAACTTAAACAAAAAAAAAATAGAGATAAAACACGACTCAATGCAGAAACTGTTTGGTGAAAAATTAACAAATATCTATAAGCCAATTAATTATTGATTTTAAATCACTTGTTGAAGCTAATACAGAATTAGATCGTGATCTGTGTAGGCTGTATTTGAATATTTGTAGGCCGATTGTAAATATCGACGTTATCTAGTCTAATGAATCCAATCCAACTTACAGATTACAGCAGCAATATGACGTGGATCATACACCATCATACATTAAATCATGTCATTCAATAATTATTTATTGAATTTTCAACCTTTGAGGCTATAACCTCTCTCATAATTTGACATATGTCCGTGATTATGTGACGTTATGAAATTTACTACAAGTTGCTTTGCCTTTGCTTACAAGTTCGTGAAGTTTTGCGCAATTCTGCAAGACTAACATTGGAACAGTAATGTGGTAATATTTTTGGATAAGCTGATAAACAGTTCAAATTCTGTTAGGCTATGGAAAAACTACTTTCAAAATAAAAATAAAGCATTCTTAGGATATAAAACATCTATATATCTAATTCTGTAAGCCCAAAATTTTACAATGAAATTGTGAGTGAACGGGAGGCCGTAGAAAGCTGGGAGAGGTCTCATTTTAAAGGTCTGGGCATGAAATTTTGGGGAAAATTAGCCATTTTCCTTAATTATGTACCAAAAGGTTATTACGGAATAAATTAATTCTCATTTAAATAGCATGGGAATCCAAGGTCATGTCTGCTTTGTTTACTTTAAAACATGTGGTTTAACTTTATTTAAAGCATATGGTAATTTGTAATATGTACTGTAATATGTATACTACTGTATTATAAAGCTGAAATAGACTTTTTTACAATTTTAAGGATCTGAATCAGTTAGTTAATGGAGTACGATTGGTTGTGTTAAGTATGTCTGAAAAAAGTTAGAAGGAATTACTGGAGTAGGCAAAGGGAACATATTTTTGATGCCAAAATAAAACTAATATCTACAGATGCTAATATATGCCGTTTAAGTTTACAAGGATTCAATTCCCATTGTGATTAGCTCTCGCTATTCTATATAAAGCGCAAGGCCAAACCTTCACAAAAGTTGGCATTTATTTGGAAAAAACCAATGTTTACCCAGTGGCCAGCTTTATGTTGCTTTTAGCCGGGTAAAGCGGCCAGATGATGTTAAAATACTACCAAATAAAGACCAAGGAATCTACTTTAATATGGATACTGTAAAACAGAGAGTTTTTGCATTTTACAATTTGGAGGATGACATTATCTCTATGTGTTTTTTCGAAGTGAATTTGTCTATATTCAACGAAATTTATATGTATTTTATTAATAGTCATAAAGATTAATATTGAAAATGTTCTTTAGTTGTATTACGATTAGAAAGTTTAAATTATAAACACACCGCATAAACAGTCCTTTGGAATTTTTATTTTAAACAGAGCAGACATCAAAATGCTTAATGCAGCTATGTAATAACTATCATACATATTAGGCTATAATATATAAAAATGTTAAACAATTATTCAAGTTAGGGTAACCCATGAGACTAATAATTTGTACAAAATAATTACTAGAATATTATAGGGGCCAGTGCCCCTACAAGCCACTAGTAATATCTAAGAGTTAATGTTTAAACTTAATTCACGAAATTGACAGATGTTCTGCTAAAATACCGATCTTTCATACGCACAAACTCTTTACCAAGATTAACCGAAGAGCACATTATCGTGTTAACCATGGCATATGTGTCACTATTTGCTGTCATAGTATGACAAGATACATTAAAAGAAAAAAAAAACATTAAAGGTATCATTAATCTGACACATCCTACTTTTTTTCTCCCATTAGCTTGTCAACAACCTTTATCACGAGTAAGCGATAACAGTAATTAACTATGATATCTAATAGGTAAAATCACAAAAGTTGGATTAACACTTGAACCGTAATTTTTACAGGTTGCACTAATTTGTCTGGAATTAATTATAAGGACCATAACATACAAATTTCAATCAGAGTAGGGTTTTTTCGAAAAACCCATTTTTTCAGTTTTTATGGGCATTTTATGGGAAAATAACAATAAAAAAGCCTGGAGATACTATGGATTAGTACCTACATGCCAAATGTCATCAAAATCGGACCACAGGTGTAGTCTGTAGCTCTGAACACATCCACACATACAGACGCACACACTCACACAACATCACTTCGAAAACCACCTTTTTCCGAAAACGGATACATCCACTAAAAACTAAAAACTAGAGAATTGTGACTAACACAATACTTTCTCCTTACAAGGGGAGAAATTAAAAACTTAAAGATATACAATTTTTAGTGTGTGTGTCCATATTATGTAGGCCTATACGATAACACGTTTTGATTTTGTTAACTATTTTTTCTCGTTGTTTTCCAATTTTAAAAGTATTCGAAATTAATAAAACTATTTAGTAGTAAAAATTCATGTCCTCTGGTCAATTTAAAATCAATTAGTTAAACGTACACAAATCCACTCCCAAAATAAGAGGGAACTTCTAAAATCATCAATCCCCTCTTAGCCTCGGACAAACACAAATAACACGCTTCATATTTTACAATAGGACGAGAAGTCCTTAAAGAGTAGAATGATCTAAAACCAATTTTCAAACAGTGTGGTTTCAAATCAAAACCACGAGTCCATATCCAGAATGCTTCCCAACGTCAGACGAATGATGACAACATTCTTATCAGCAGAGGGGTCGTTCAGATATTGGCCTTGACTTTATCCTTCACTGGTGAGTTGAACTATCTTGGCTAATGTGGTAAAAAATGTAAACACTGCAATCAGAAAGTCCAAAAGGGCGCTAAGCGGAAACTTCACAATCATTGACTTTATGAATGCAGCGACTATAGTAGACATCTCATCATAACGTAAATTTCGTTTGGCATTGAGGGTGATGTCGATCAAATTATTCTTTGTTATTTAGGTGTAATTTTTACAACACCCAACTTATTGCTCGGATATTAATGACAGTTTACAAATCAGAAATAGGAAGACATTTTATTATAACCTTGTTATTTAATAATAATACTATTAATACCGTACTATTAAAGTTGGTAAAATAACAAATTAAAATACCAAACGTAAAAAAGACATATTCTAGGTATACATATTGCAAAATGAGTTTTGAGTTTGTGAAAATTAAATTATAGTTTTGTTAAGTCTATTAATAATAATATAAGATCTGCTGGCTAAGACAGGACAGTTTAATCAAAAATCCAATGGTCAAGGATAGTAGTACGCAGTCCTTATCCTAATGTTTATTGTCAATACAAATCATTTATGAAGCTCAAAAATATAAACTTGAATGTGGTTGAACAGACTAATATTTATCACCAATACAATATATCAAGTTCGAGTTTATAAACGGTTTTGTGATTTGATTGATGCCCAATCTTTTTTCATGAATACTACATATCAAATTAAAATAGACCGTGGTTGATGGGTGAAATTGTTGATTTATTTAAACTAGAGTTCGTCCAGTGGTCGAAAGCTCGGCCAAAAATATTTAATGTAAAGACTTCTCTATTTTCACCTCACGCTTACATTTGTTTTGATTTTCTGTCACCAGCATGGCAACCCATAATACCCATGTTAATTTCTTTAAACCTCAAATTCATAATTTTAATTTATAAAGGGATTCTGCATATCTAGAGTAAAATATATTTCTAACAGTATGCATACATTTTCCCAGCGATGCACTCGAGCTGAGAAAAAGGGTTATACAGAAACATGCTTGCGTTAATATATATATTTATTAGTATGCTATGATTCAATTCCTTCACGTATGATACGTATGATATATACCGTAGGCAACGATGTACTCGTAAGTTTAGTTTACCTAATGTATACAATTCCGAACTCACAGCCGAGTTAGCATCAGTTGAACTGAACTACACTGGACGCAAAATTTATAGCGTCAAGTTTTCCTGTTTCAAAAATTTAGCTCAAGCAGGCTTCGATTTGTTTTATTCTCTCATCTCAACGCAGCGCACGTCTCTGTTGGTGGTGACCTTGAACTATCCAGACTACATGATTTGCGAGGGGAGAAATTATTTCGCCTACTTTTATAGTAAAAATATTATGAAATAGATTATAATATTAACTTTATATACTTTCAGTGAAAGGAAAATAATTTCGTCCTATTCAAAACTCTGATGTTTACATATTGTGTGTGCTCTATACAGTATAGACAATAGACAATAATGAATGGTTTTATAACGATTTTTCTGGTTTAATAACATTGAATGTGCTTATGTTAACGGAATATTTCTATCTTATTTTAATGCACATTTTTCAGCCAGCCCTTTGTTCTTTGTTTATAGTGCCACTGCCTTATATAGCAATCGTAGTAATTTAGATGTACTCAGACTTCAGTCATAACCAGCTGATCTTAGTCAATAGCTTTCATCTCATTCATTCGGCATTAATCCACCACTCATTTTCACCTTAAAAATATTCTATCCTTGGTATTGACAAATGGCCTTAACACGTTCGCTGCGGGTGGGTCAGTACTGACCCACGGCGATCAAATCGCTCATGCTGCCGGGTCAGTACTAACCCACACTGCAGTGAATCAATATGTTGCTCAGTGCTAGCCTAGCGTCAGTCGAAGGTGGACCTACACCACGTTAGCGTGTAGTGTGTGACTTGCTTTGTTCACCGTTGAATTGGTTCCTGCGTCTCGCTCCCGCCGTGGCGGCTGGGTCGGTACTGACCCACATTACTGTGAACGCCCCTCGCTTTGCTACTTTTTTGTGCTTTATGACGTCATATTCAATTTCAATTAACTTTTAAATTATTTTATTTCAATAATATTAACATTTCAAATTTTTTATATCTCTCATTCTTGTTTAATATTTAATTTTTTTATACTCCGGTTCTTGATGGGTCAGCACTGACCCATGTATATGACGTCACATTATGAAGTCATAATCAATTCCAATCAATTGATATACTATTTTATGTTGGTTATTTTATCATAATGACTACATATATCTTTAGAACATATATTTTTAGTGACATATATAATGTATTCAGTGACATTTCCATCTTTTCTGACTCTGGCTCCTGATGGGTCAGTACTGACCCATTATTATGACGTCACTTTTTGACGTCATATTCACTTCCGATCGTATTATATAATATTGTATTTCAATAAGGACACAAAAAGGAATGTTATACAACAATAAAGTTTTTTAGCAATACGATTCGATTTTATAATTTCCTTTAGCAGTGAACGTGTTAAGCTGATTTTAGTTAGCTTTATCCCATTTTACTCTACACTCATCCTTTGCCCATTTTCATCCTAAATTATCAAAAATATCGTATGTATCCTGTTGTAAAACATATCTTATCTAAAATCTAATGTAGGCTAATGTTTTGGATAAAGTCAAACACATTGTGAAGGGAAATTGTGATCTAATAATTCTGAAGACTTCGACTTTACGGTTTTGTAACAAATTTTTGAATTTACAATTAATCGTGAGTTGAAGAAACTGTTCTGACTAAAGAAACGACTATTCCAATCCTCAATAATGCTGCAAGACATCTCATCCCACAAATTAAACGCCATATCAAGGTTGAAATAAGCATTGTGTCCCTGTCGAAATGTAATGATTCAATGTTTTTTAGATAGTCTTTAAAGGTCAAGCCCAATAACAACAATGTGTCACAGTTCAGATGATGCACTGGGATCACCCCAAGGTTAATTCGTTGCTAAATATCCTTGGATGTAACGGAGATTGAGTGTTTATTGTGTGAATGCAATTGTAAGAAATTGATAATAGTGTTTTCTCCTTCCACACACTAGACACCCATTCCACGTGTGTAAGTGAGCAATTTGAATATCAATTATTTTTCTAACGATATATTTTACATATTCTGTTCCTCACAATTAGTCTCATCTTCTATTATCTGAGACGTTCACGTGTAATCAATTTTTACTTAGCTCATGTCCAGTAACTTAAACATAAGCTATTTTCCCTACATAATTTTCTTTGGAGTCACTTTTAGGTCCAAAAGATTTGCAAGACAAAATTAATCTCTATGTATACTTATCATCACACAATAGTTTATAAAATGTTATTTTGGAACTATTTTGACAGAATTCTAGCAAATTAATCAGTGTAGAACACAGTATTTTTTTCAAAATAAAAAAGGTTTGGTAAAGACATCCTCATAGTATATTTCAGTACTAGGGCCTAAAGTCACTTTTTGCCCGTGTGGTGAACTATATTTTTCGTCATATTGCATCATTAATTAACAAACAAAGCTATAACAAGAAATAATTGCTATGTAAAGATAACCTCTCAAAACGACTTCAAGTTTGTTTCTGCCAATGCAAATAAGCAGCTGTTTAGTAAGTGATTCAACCATTTCGTCTATTACGATTGTGTCTAATAATCGATTATACCATCGATAGGTCGAGCAATCGACAACAATAGGCTTAAACCTTATCTAATAAATCAATCTATAAATAATTTTGATCATACGTTTGTTAAAATCTAAATTTACAACTGTTTACAACAGCTAATCTTTACTCCCTAGAGACTAAAAATGTTACTTTAGATCCGCAACGCATGCATTAAAAACGTCTGTTTTTGCTGCAGTATGACAAAATAGTATATTTCATGACTAGGACCGAAAGTGGCATTTTCCGGCGCGCGCTCAAGTTTTTAAAGTCTCACACAGGGAACCCCAATTTCACGTGCGAGGCGAAGCCGAGGACGGGAATAGTGGACCAAGTGCCGGAAAATAACTTTTGGTACGAGTTATGAAGGATACTTTTCATCACAACGCAAAAATACACAAACACAGAATAACAGACCTATTTTATTTCTCAATTAATTTGTTTGAACATGAAAATAAAATAAAATCTTCTAAAAGGAAGCCTTAAAATAATTTTGATTAATTTTTAAAACATTAAAATAAAATAAAATATTCTAAAGGAAACCTACGCATATTTATCAATATTTTTTTTACATCAAAATAAAATAATAAAACAACTTTAACAATACATACATCTGATTCAAAACATTAAATTAAACTGTAACAAAACATTAGCGCGCGTAGTGAGTAAATAAATAACTAATCGAGAGCGAGGGAAAGTAAATTTAGAGTGAGGGAAAATCAGCTGATCGATTTTCCCTCACTAAATTAGAGCTTGGGAACTACACTGGTTTCATTGATGTCAGCTGTTATCGAAAATAGTTACTTTCATCACGGAGTGATGAAATAGTTATTTGTGTAACTAGTGGTGAAAGTGGCACTTTGCTGCACACGAGAGCAATGTTTACGCACGAGTGCAGCAAAGGCCTTTTTCACTCGTGTTACACATTATATTTTTCCTACAGTCACTATAAAGCATATAAATAATTAGTCTTTCAAACACTATGCAACACGTTTTTAGGTTCAGCTGGCAACACAAATGGTGCCCTAGAGAAAGTAGTACCCGCGGTCCATATCACTCCGCTATTTTTCCTCGGCAAGAAATGTGCTCCGCGTTTTGAGAATATAGTTCCATATGTTTTTGTAATTTGAAGTGGTTTCCGCGCCTAAAAAAAATGCTTAAAAGGTATTTTCTTGTTTATTAAGATCGTAGGAAGGTTTTAAAAACGTTTAAAAGAAAAGTCCAGAAAGTTCAGAAATACCGAAACTATAAACACGAAATGACAGGTTAAATCGTAGTTATAATAGTCAATCAGCTGCTCATAGTATAATTATCTTTAAGTGTTGCCAACCTATTTCCAAGCGTACACGGATTACGTGCATAATGGAATCAAGCTGTTTTGTGTTGTTTCGTTGGAATCCTGTTGTGCGGCAAAGTATAAACCGTACGGCAAAATATAAACCGTACGGCAAAGTATAAATATGCAGCAATTAGCAGCTTTCTGTACTATAAACAGTACAAGGAAGCCAACTTTGTCGGGTGACTGTAGGAAAAATTCATTTACCCACTTCTATGTATTATTACTGTCCCCCAAATTCTTTTAACAGGTCTTTTTCAGAATTTTTGTTATAATACAGTAATTGAATAAGAGTGGAAAATTTAAATAAATGTTAAGCAACACTGAATTTCCTGATTTCATGTTATGTGAACTGATAAATAGTATAATAACTAATTTATACAAAAGGCATTATTTTTTTATTCAAGCTCAACTAATTTCACTAAAAAACGCACTTCATTACCCGTAACTTCCTTGTAGCAGCAAACCTAAGTCATGTTATTTAAATAGGAAATAAGAAAATCTATCATTATAAGTGTATCTGAAATATCTTAGTGAAAATCCAATCGGGCAAATAGAAATTTGTTTATGCTGCAGGGGGTATTTTCTCTTTGCATCACATTTCATTTTAAACTGAGCCACAACCATATGCACCTTAATATGAGGATGCTTGATAAACTTAACTCATTATTTCTGTGTAGTCCTATATAGTGTAAAAAGAAGATGCTGCACCCCATGGTGAAAAATATTGAAGAATAGCATAGAATTTCTGCAATAACAAAGGCAACAAAAAAGGAACATAAAAATAAAATAGTTTTCATCACTCTTCGAAAATTGTCAATTTCCATACACCAAAAAACAAATAGTGATCAGCTGACTTTTCCTGACATAAACATTACTTTCGCTGTACAAACAATACTTTGCCTGACATTAACAAAGTTACAACTGAAGATTTAATTTTTTTAAGTTTGATGAAGTAGTTTGTTTCATTGTAATGAAAAGTATTGTTCAATACTCGTCACGAAAGTCCCATTTCGGGGCTCGTCTTCGACTCGCATGTAAAACGCTATCTCACTCCAAAATGCTTTTGTGACTAGTGGTGAATTATACTATTTCTTGTTCTTGCCCCTAGAAAAATAAATATACATAAAAAAAAAACTAGTTTCCTTACTTACGTTATAAGGCATATTGTAAAATGCCAATAATTACTCGTACAATTTTGTGGTATATTTCCTTGATGAACTGAGAGTAAGAGATGAAGCAGACTTACCAGGATTATTGCTGTTTTCCTCATTTGTTTCATGTAAGCACAATGCTCAATAAGAGCTCATATATTAAACGAACAGGAAACATGCTATTTCTTCCTAGCTATTTTCAGCAGCTCTATTAGTACGGTGCAACTAGCTAAAAAGACGTAAATCATCCAAAGTCATAGCTAAATTTTGACTCCAAACCGTTCAATGACTTTACTACCATGTAATGTATGGTAAAAAGTTACACCATTTTAAGCCAGGTTTGGTGGCGAGGGGGGGTGGGTTTGAAATTTAAAAGATGTTGGTTTTTTTTTTTTTTTGGGGGGGGGGGGTTCTGCGACATGAGCTTTGGGGGGGATGGACACCCCTGGCAAAAAGTACTTTTTAGCGAATTTCCCATATGGGGAATAAGCTATTACCCTCATGGTAACTCATGGTAAGACCTGGACCGGAGACAGATTTACTTTTTTTGTTTTGAGGTCCCTAGAGGCCAAAAACACCATACGTTCAAATTCATATATGTATGTGTGTCCGTTAGCACGATAACTTGAGCAAAAATGATCCGATTATGATGAAATTTGGTACAAACGAGTAAACCTACGTTTATTTGAACCAGCAGTTTGCGAACCAGCATGATCGGATAATGGGAACGGGGGTTTTAGGGGGGTTTTATAGGGTAAAAATATGTTTTTCTCATTTTTGACGCTAAAAAAAATTAAATTTTTCAATTTATTTCCAAACTATTTTGTAGAGCTTAAAAAAAACAAATAATTTAGTATATTTATCATGCGCCTAATGGTTACGGAGAAAATTTCAATTAAAAATTCCCACGTTATTCTTATGGAGAATAAGTTAACGTTTGTAATTTGCTTGTTTATGAACATATTTTGATAGAGTTTGGAAAATGTATTTATTTCACACTGAACTATTTACATTTCACCCACAAAAAAAACTTGTTTACCCTCCTTGTTGCAGCAAACCTAATTACTTGTTAAACCAATGCTATTTAAATAGGGAACAAATAAATGTGATATTTTTAAGGAGGTACTTTAGAGTAAATCCAATCAGGCAAATGGAAATTCGCTTAGTCTGCAGGTTTGCTGCGGCGGGGTATTTAAGAAATTAAGATATAGTTGAGATTGTTGTTAAAAGCGAGAAATGCAAATTATCTTAACAGTTAACTATGCTTAATGAGATTCAGTTGATGTATTTTTGTCCAATAACATCATTAGAGCTTGGCCAAGAATTCACAGCTGACCCCTCACAAATAGACCATCACACCAGCAGTTCCTTCTCTAATAGTTTGTTTACTAAACTAACGTTTCTCCTTCTTACACCTTCATTTTTTCTCCGAGCGCGGGATTTCAGTCTACTTAGAGAAATATTATTCTTAAGACTGAGATGTTTGTATTTCTTTTAATTTATTTTTCTTGAATAATGCGTAGACTATTTGAATTTAAGATTTTTGTGAAATTGAAGTGTTTCTTAACATATTCCTACCCTAATTCTTATCTCATTTTAAGTTTCCCAAATTATGATTTTACTAAAAAACATAGCTTTTGGCAAACCTATTTCTTTACTAAACTCAATAAAAGTGAAAATAAAAACTCTATTATTACAAAAATTAATTGATAGTACAAACAGTTTTTGACCTCCTACAAATCTTTGGGAGCTAAACTCTCTAAGTCCTTATATTATCAACTCTTATTCAACCCTGGCTCTTCCACTAAGTAGTAATTATTGGTAATGAGAACTAAATTTTAATAATCACACAAAAGCTGAACCATATTTTGATAATGAATGTGAAGAGTTTTCTTGTTTTGCCTTCATCCTTCTATTCCGCAACATGGAACGCTCTGAGAAAAAGCTAAATAACAAAATTAACTAAGCTATGATAAGTTTTAGAATTTCAATAAATAAGATTCTTATTGTCGCTCCTAAAATTTTCAAAATCTATGAGAGAGCCATTCACAAAACGCTATTGGAATATTTAGAAGCAAAGGGTTTGTTAGACGAATCTCAGCGTGGTTTCCGCAAAGGGAGATCAACTGAGACTGCAACAGCAGAATTTGTTGAAACCATTTAAAATTCAATAGATGAAGGTGAAATATGCATCGGCAAATTATGGACCTTGAATGGTTATTTGTGTAACTAGTGGGCGAAGTCGCACTCGTGTTACACATTGTATTTATTTTCCCTACAGTTACTATAAATCATATAAATAATTAGTAGTGATAAAAAACATTTGATAGTGTTTGCCACAGTAAGTTGTTGGAAATTCTAAAGAATGTGAGAATTAACAATTTTGCTTACTATTTGGTTTCAATCATATAAAAAAACAGAGCTCAATATGTAGAAATATCACTCTTATGAAAACATAACATAAAAAAATCAAAAATGGTCTAGCTAAAGGGTCAATTTTGGGTCGCCTAAGCCACGTTTACACGAGACCAGTTGGCGGGCAGGTTACTTGCCTCAGGTGACTTAAAAACATTAGAGGCAAGTAACCTGCCCCGTTACCTGCCTGCTCTACTGCCTCATATAATCACGACTTTGCTGTTCATAATCTACTTGGTTTGAACCTAACTCTAGTAAATCAAAAGGAGAGCAAAATAATTCTTTATGCAGATGATTAAAACTTAACAAACAGATACGAAACAAAAGTATCATTATCATTGACTGTGGAACAATTTTGCAAATTTCAATGATATTTGTAGTCTTGCTGGATTCACCACCATTCTTGGATATATTGCTAACTTTAATGATGTTCGCGACATCATTATTTGATTCTAGTAATTTGTGATAGCATCGCTAGCTTTGACGACCGCGGCAACAAAGTTGTACTAATATTGAAGAAATTAAATAATTCCTTTATTTAATTTTAAATAGACACATTTTTTAAATAGAGGGACCATACTTTACATGAAGCGAAGAAGAAGATTGAAGAACTTACAAAATGAAAATAATCATGATTCAATTTGCAATACTTACGACTAAAATAGTTTTTTTTTTCTATAATACTCTTTTTGTGGAGAACAGATATTTTTGTACGTATGTTATTTATTATAAGAGATTTGTTACAATTCCTAGTACAATTTTTTATTTCAAAAGCTTAACAATTATTCTAGAGACAAGTGACCCTACACTGTCAAATTTTCTGGAAGAAAATCATGGCAGTTAGACAGACCACAAATTACTTTAGAAGCATTTCATATTAACATTTTTTGTGGGGAAGAGCCTTTTCGCCCACCCTTGCTTGCCCCCTTTAAAACAAATTTCCTGCAGTTAACCTTTAACTGATTAGCCTTCAAAGAAGCCTTTAATTCATAGGCTAAAATGTTTAAACTTAATTAATAAAACAGCAATTGTGTTACAAAACTATTTATTTTAACTACTAAACTGTAACTGAAAGACATAATATGTAAAACTAAAAATATATTTACAGACCTACACAGAATATCACCATGCTCCCAGATTGAAGTATTTGAAGAGTACAAAATGTTTTGTGAGAGTTAAATGTTGATTTTTATACAAAAACTATAAAAATTGTCATAAATGAATAAATAATAAATGAAAGAAAATTCTTAAAAAAACAACAAATACAAATGGAAAGATGATAGACAGACAGGCATACAACAATGAACAGAATCTTATAAGGTAACAAGCAGAAAACAGGCTAGAAAGAACAATAACTTGAATGTTTTTTATATAGCCTATGCCTAAAATAAGTATGTGTTTAGACTGACTGGTTGCTTATGTAGTCTACATTCTTAGGCATTCATTGACATTTATTTACTCAACTAACACATGAGCCTCGTTAACTAAATTCTAAACAATTTATAATTATAAATTTACCAAATAAATTGCAACAAATTAAGTAAAAAATAAGAAAAAGACATTAAATGATAGACATTATAACAAAAATAAATATTTGAGAAAATGTTGAATTTTAACATGTTAAGGTTAAGTAGTAAGAATAAAAACTAATTATTGGTTTTTTTTAATACGTCAGAGTACAGTTTGAAATGTAATTCTGTATAATTTCTACTTCTGATGTTCATTGGCATGTCCAATCTTGATCTTCAAAAACAAAAAGTAATGTTAACTTTTACAAAATAGATCTTTATATACTCATCTTTAGGAAATTAACAGTTTCTATAGAGCAAGTAATAGTCAGGATGAAAACATTTTATTAACACAAAGAAGTACTACAGATGAATCTTTGTAAAATTGTTTACAAACCTATATTGTTTAGTATTTAAAAGGTTGGCAAAACGTGAATTACCTCTAAGGTAGAGTGTTTTTTTCCATTGAAAATTGCAATGATTTCCATTTTGGATTTGATTTACACAGTAACTTCAAGGCCTTCTCAGACTCAATATTGGATCATAGCATTGGGTTAGGAGTTTTCTCTTCTGGGTTTCATCTGTCGTGTCCTGAAAAAGGAAATATTACTTTAATGAAGAGAATTTGGACTTAAAATAACAAACATATACACCAACCATTGTGATGACTTAATGGTGAAATATTTTTTTGTCAAATACTCAGTAGTCATATTCTGGTTCTAAAAAAGGAAATATTACTTTAATGAAGAGAATTTGGACTTAAAATAACAAACATATACACCAACCATTGTGATGACTTAATGGTGAAATATTTTTTTGTCAAATACACAGTAGTCATATTCTGGTTCTAAATATCTAACAACCACTAAACAGCACTGTAGACTGTATATAATACCGATTAAAACAGGTCTTCACTAATCTTAAATACCCCCGCCGCAGCAAACCTGCAGACTAAGCGAATTTCCATTTGACTGATTTGATTTACACTGAAATGTCTACTTAAAAATATAACATTTATTCCCAATTTAAATAGAATTAGTTTAACAAGTACTTATGTTTGCTGCATCAGGGAGGGTAAAACTGTTTTTTTGTAAAATGTTAATAGTTAGTAAGAAATAAAAACGTTTTCCAAATTTGATCAAAATATGTTCATAAATAAGCAAACTTCAACAGTTTACTTATTCTCCATAAGAATAACATGGGAATTTTAAATTTACAATTTTTTTGAATTTTCTCCGTAATCATTAGGCGCATAATAACGCTTCAATATACTAAATGATTTGTTTTTTTAACAAATGGTTTGGAAAGAAATTGTTAAATTTTATGTTTTTTTGGTCAAAAATGGGAAAAACCTATTTTTACCCCATAAAACCCCCCGTAAACCCCCGTTCCCATGGTCCGATCATGCTGGATCGCGAACTCGTTCGAATAAACGTAGGTTTACACGTTTGTACCAAATTTCATCAAAATCGGATCATTTTTGCTCGAGTTATCGTGCTAACGGACACACATATATATATATATATATCCTACTAATATTATAAATGAGAAAGTTTGGATGTATGGATGTATGGATGTATGTTTGTGACAAGTGAACGCGAAAAATACTGGTCGGATTGGGCTGAAATTTGGCATGATGATAGCTCACATTCCCGATTAACATATAGGCATATTCTTATTTCAAAAATCCTTTCGGGCTCCACCCCAGTGGCTCTGGAGTTTCCCATGTTAACCTTATGAGAAATGAAATTATTGAATCTTAACAGCTGTTTCAATTAAACAAGTTGGTTCTGTTCTGTGATGTTCAATAGCATTAAAGTTACAAAAATTACCAACAGGGTGCAGCACTATTATTTCTTTTACATTTATGACAACGCTAATTTGCAACCAAAAGGTGAGTGAGCGTAGCGAACGAACTTCAACCTGGAGGCGAGTTAGCGTAGCGAACGAGCTAACCTGAAGGCAAGTGAGCGCAGCGAACGAGCTCCAACCTAAAGGTGAGTGAGCGTAGCGAACGAGCTCCAACCTAAAGGTGAGTGAGCGTAGCGAACGAGCTCCAACCTAAAGGTGAGTGAGCGTAGCGAACAAACTTCAACCAGGACGTGATTGAGCCATGCGAACGAGATAATCTTGAAAATTAAGAAGTTAAACGGGGCAAAGCCCGCGGGTTACAGCTAGTATAAATATATATATAAATATATATATATATATGAATTTGAACAGATGGTGTTTTTGGCCTCTAGGGACCTCAAAACGAAAAAAAAATCGGTCCCGCGTCCAGGTCTTACCATGAGTACTACGGTAATAGCTTATTCCCTATATGGGAAATTCGCTAAAACAAACTTGTCCACTGTAATTAAAAACATATATAATTTTTCAAAAATATTGAGGAAAACAGCGAATTTTCATACAAAATACAAATAAAAAGTTACAGGCCTGCATGTTGATTTATCTATCTATCTAATATATAAAATTCTCGTGTCACAGTGTTTGTCTGCAAACTCCTCCGGAACGACTTCACCGATCGTTATGAAATTTGGTGTGTAAATTCTGTAGGTATGCGAATCGGACGTAAACTATTTCCCGTTTCGAAATTCTTAAAAGGGCTCCGCCCCAGTGGCTCTGGAGTTTCCCATGTTAACCTTATGAGAAATGGAATTAATGAATCTTACCAGCTTGTGACCATTTTATATTTTATAAAACTATTTCAAAAAAAATTTCACATTTCAGCTCTTCAATATTTCAGTTTAAAAGGAAGTGAATTTCCGAGCATCTATTGTCTACAGTTGGACTGTGTACTCAACCATCCTTATCTCTACATTCCATTCCTGAATTCCTAAAATTTCCTGTCTGCCAACTTGAACTAACCATTACAGAGCGTCACTTGGGAATTGACTACTGCTGAAGCAGGATTTAATGTGTTCTATGTGGAGTTAAATAATTTTTGTAGCCTTTTGTTGGGATATTAAAACTCAAGAATACATACCTATTTCTCAAGTGAAAATGAAATGTTAACTACCTGTAAATATGTGCAAATAAGGAAATTTTGTCTATTTATGATTAATGTATTTAAGGAATTTTTATCTGTGAAAAACTTATCTTCAAAAGCCCATAGGGTGAGTACATTTGTCTATGCTTAATTTAATTTCATTTCAAACTGTATTACTATGAAGGAAACCTGATGAAAAAAATCCATTCTCTTGTAAATATTGGGAAAAATGTATTGTGTTTTAAATAATCAATTTTTATCCAGAAAGTAATACCATTCAACTCAGGATTTCACATGTGTTATCTCAAAACTTTTCCTGCAAGTCTTATGTAACTAAATATTGAATCTTATGGTAATTTTTTGAATATTTTATCCTCTCATTACAGGTAATAGTTGTTTGTATAAATTAATTGTTTCACCTTCTTTAATTTGTAAAGGTATTGACATGTTAGCTTTGTAGTAAAGAAATAATTTCTTAATTGCAATCGTTTACCGTTGCAGTAATGGTAATGCCAATGATTTATGGAAATTAAAGTTACATGATAAATTTGTTCAGTTTTGTGATTAATCAGTTATTATTATGTGAATCTCACTGTATAACCTTGCAAATAGAATTTTTATTTCATATACAAAGATTATTATTAATGTTGATTTATGAGTACAATAATTGAGATATTTTACTACAGTAGTATATGATTGCTGAAGGAAAGGTACTTATTGAATTTGTCATATTAACTCTTTTAATTTGTTCTACTTACAAATAATTAATATTATTAATGATGTTGCAATTTAATGTTTGATGAATTACCAAGGTAAATTTATATTGTTTCTGTTCCATACACATTGTATATGTAAATGAATATTTCAGGATTCACAGAACTATACTTTTATGACACTGTTTAATGCTAGGTATACTACATTTTCAGGCTTTTTTGAGTATACCCTGTTGAGATTATCACTTATTGAGGAAACTTCTAGAAGGTTGTAATTTGAGACCAACAATAATCTACCTGGACCTTAGGATATATTATTGATAACTTATGTGGTGACTACGCTTCAACACTTAAGGTCAGACACTTATGTTTTTCCAATTTTCTTGTGCTGTGATTCTCTGGGACAGTTTTTCCAGCTGAGTAACCGATCATCGAACCTACGAACTGTGTCGTGCTACTGCACAGTTATTTAATGGCTTTAAGCCTAAGTAATTCTTAACTTTTATTCTTAACTTGTTCTATATTGGTGTATTGTGTATATATAATAATTATTTGTTCTCTTATCTACTTAAAACAAAAAAAAGGGTTTCTTGTTTTCACCTTAACCTTTAAAAAAAACAAGTGGCGCTTTTTCCTGACCTAGTCTTAGAAATTCAACTCCTAACCTAACCCACTCACCCACTGAGTATAGCTGAGGTATAAATATAATTTTGGAAGGTAACAATAAAATGGCGCGGCCAACGTGGTAGGCCTAGGTTGGATTTCTACTCAAGGTTTTATGGACTTTATTTTTTTAAGAATTTGAAGAATTTTTATCGATACAGTCAACTTATACAAAACTCTTGATTGAACTTGGAGATTTTAGGGCACACATTATCGAAGTTTTGTTACAATTTGTTGTGTCTACACTTAGAAGAACATCAAACTTATATGAACCCTGATTATTATTGAACTTATTTGAATATTTTGGTCCAGTTTTTGTAGCTTGAAGAAATATTGTACAGTTCTTTGTAGAGGTTATTTGTTGTTTATCACCTCTAAAATTGTTGATTATTGATTGTTTCGTACATTGTACCTTGAATAATTTGTTGCTTTGAATTTATTCTGAATCTTTGGGTTTATCTTTGAATATTAGCCTTGAAACTTTGAATTTAGTTTGCGGGAAAATGATGTACAAGTCGTCACACATTAACCATCTGGACAGGAATGAACTTGAACATGAGTTAGATGTTCGGAGCTTTAAGGACTATTCCTCGATTAGGATGGAAGATTTAAGGAAGAAGTTGAGAAAGTTTTTGAGGCAAGAACAGTCTGGGTCAATACCAATACCTATTGCGTACGATGACGAAAATGAGGTTGACATCTGCAAAGATAAAATAAGTAAACTCTTGGAAATGTTTAATCTCGTCGTTTTACCTTTGGAAACCACTGACGTACCAAAATTGAAGCGGAGAGTGGAAGCATTGATCTTTCATACTTATCAGAGAATTGGAAGATTAGGTGGCCGTTATGAAGCTGATAGACAAAAACTTGGTCAAGAAATAAAAGATATCGTGAGACGCTATGAGAAACTGATTGGTCAATCACTCCGTGATATGAATGGTGACTCTGATAAGATGGATTCTCCCAGCGACAGTGAAGATAAGGAACTTAGGGACCAAAATAAATTAGATGAATCTACAAAAACAGTTAATGCTCGACCTTCTACTTCGTCTAGTGAAGAACATGGGGCAGGTCTCCCTAAGCAACTAGCATCAAAAGTAATAAGGCCAAATGAGAGAAGAAATAAAGACTTTCTGGATGACTTGAAGATGAGAAGAAAGAAGATGGACCAGCTGATTTTGTCAGATTCTGAGACCTGCGCTGAAGAGGATGTAGATGGGAAGCTGCGGAAGAAAAAAAATAAGAAGAGTAAGAAGAAGAAGAAGAAGACTCGTCATTTTAAAGAAGAATTGTCTATGTCATCATCTTCTACTCTATCTTCAGATGAAAACGATGGACGTAACTCCAGAAGGATTATGCTGAAGAGGACCCCGGTGAGATTATGGAACTTGAAATTTTCTGGAGATGACAACACAAGTGTTGGGGCATTCCTAGCCGACGTTGAAGATAGACGTGTCGCAAATCATATGACCTTCCGAGAGTTATTCCATGCTGCTGGTGAACTCTTTACTGGCTCCGCCTTAGTAGTTTACAGGTCCTGCCGTGGAAGAATAAAGGACTGGCAAGGACTCGAGACAAAATTGCTCTATGCTTTTCAAGATCCCGACTACGATCGAAGACTTATGAGAGAAATTGAGAACCGAAAACAAGGTGCTGAAGAAACCGTCACAGTGTATATTGCAAAAATGAGGAGTTTATTTAGTCGCTTGACTAGGCCAAAATCTGAAGAAGATATGCTCGATATCATTGAGGAAAATGTACTTCCGGAATACCAGTCAGCACTCTGCCTCCAAGATTTCAGGAATGTTGATGAGCTTGAAGTAATCTTACGTAGCCTAGAAAAAGGTCGTCTCAGAGCTCAACGTTATGACACAAAACCCCAAAGAAGCCTTCTCGAGCCTGATCTTGCTTATAAACCTCGTATTAAGAAGGACAACATTAAAATATCAACTGTAGAGTCTTCTAACCCATCGCTTAACAGAAGTAATCATCAAAGATCCAAAAATTCATTTACCTGTTGGAATTGTCACAAACCCGGTCATGTTTTCTCAGATTGTTTTAAGCCTAAGACAATGTTCTGCTATGGGTGTGGCAAGGAAAACACAACCAAGTTAAAATGTCCCTCGTGCAATTCCAAGACTACTAATAATTTGGGAAACTCTCCGGCGGAACGCCAGACATCCGGCTCCCGTTCCGCTCCAGTCAAAACCAAAATGGATTAAGTCCGGATAGCTTTGTTGTAAATAATTCTGTAAATATTACCTCTTTGTTAACCTTCAAGGAAGGAGATGTAAGGCCATATCTCAATGTAAATATTGGTGGCTCTGAAATTACAGGTTTATTGGATTCTGGAGCAAACAGAACAATAATAGGAGACAAGACTCGAAGAATGCTAGAACTTTTAGGACATCGAATCAGGTCTTCAAACATAACCCAAGCTACTACTGCAGATGGATCAAAATGTTCTATTGGAGGGGCGGTGGACGTTCCAATTGAAGTATCTGGGAGAACTATTGTAATGGAAGTTTTGTATTTACCTCACACTACAGTGTCATTGATTCTTGGTGCCGACTTTCAAAGACTTTTCGGCATTATGCTTGATTTATCTAGGGGTAGGTGGTATTTTTCTGACCAACTCCACTTCAAGGAACCAATTGATTGTACTATAGCTAGCTGTGCTACGGGTGGATTTCAAAGTAATTCCCGAGCAATATGTGCTAGAGAACACTTAACTACAGAGCAGAAGGAGCAATTAACTGAGCTAACTAACAAATATTACCCGCAAATGACAACAAAATATGGTTGTACTTCTCTTGTAGAGCATCGGATTGACACAGGTGATGCTGCACCAGTCAAGCAACGCTACTATCCTGTCTCGCCAAATGTTCAACGACACATAGACAAGGAATTGGATGAAATGCTACAGCATGACATAATAGAAACTAGTACCAGTGCGTGGTCGTCACCCGTGGTTTTAGTCAGAAAACCTGATAATACTTATCGCTTCTGCGTTGACTACCGGCGCTTGAACGCATTAACCAAAAAGGATGCATATCCCATCCCATATGTCAACCAAATATTAAATCAGCTGCGTGATGCAAGATATTTGAGCAGTATTGATATTAAATCAGCATACTGGCAAATTAAGATAGCTGAAGAATCAAGAGAGAAGACTGCATTCACCATACCAGGCCGTGGACTTTTTCAATTTAAACGGATGCCATTTGGTCTCACCAATGCTCCGGCTACCTGGCAAAGGTTAATCGATCAGATCTTAGGACCAAAATTAGAGCCTTCAGTTTTCGTCTTTCTGGATGATATCATCATTGTCACTTCAACTTTTCCTGAACATGTCAAAGTTCTTTCTGAAGTTTTTGAACGTCTCATCTCAGCTGGCTTAACCATAAACAAAGAGAAAACCCAACTATGTCGATCAGAATTAAAATATTTAGGATACAAGGTCAACTTCAGAGGTCTTCATGTTGACCCGGATAAAGTTTCAGCCTTAGAGAACATTCCGTCACCTACTTCAAAAAAGGCTGTTAGGAGTTTTATCGGAGCAACATCTTGGTATAGGAGATTTATACCTGATTATGCTACAAAGATAGCCCCATTGACTAAACTTTTACACAAGAATACTGTGTTCAAATGGAGTGAAGAAGCTGAACAATCGTTTCAGAAAATCAAGCAACTTCTTATTGATGCCCCAATTTTATCTTGTCCCAAATTTGACTTACCCTTTGAACTACACTGTGATGCCTCTGACGAAGGAATTGGTTGCGTACTTACACAGAACTATGAAGATGGCGAACATGTTATTTCTTATGCAAGTCGCACACTCAACCGAGCTGAAAAACATTACAGCACAACTGAAAAGGAATGCTTGGCTGTAATTTGGGGAATTGAGCATTACAGATCCTATCTTGAGGGAGCCAAATTCACCGTCTATACCGACCACCATAGCCTTATATGGTTAGCAAACCTTAAAGATCCTAGAGGACGTTTAGCAAGGTGGGCAGTTCGTCTCCAAGCCTTTAATTTCGAATTGAAGCACCGCAAAGGGAAGGATAATGCGGTAGCGGACCTACTTTCAAGAACAGCAACAAAAGAAGCACAGCAAGAAGAAATTGATTTGGCTTTGATTGAAGTGAAACAAGGTGTCAAAGATGGTTGGTTTCAGGCAGTGTATGATAATGTTCTAAACCATCCAGAGAATTATCCTTCGTGGCAGATTAAAGGAAATACTCTGTACAAATATATTACGCCAAGACAACCAGAAATTGACCACCGCTTTGAATGGAAACTTGTAGTTCCTAAAGATTATAGAGAGCAAGTTTATCGTGAATGTCATGATGATCCTAAGTCAGGCCATTTAGGATTTTACAAGACCTACCATAGAATTCTTCAACTGTATTATTGGCCCAAAATGAAATTTGATATCGCTAACTATGTTCGAAGATGTACCATTTGTCAAGCGGCAAAGCCAGAACAGAAGCGTCCCGCAGGAATGATGGGTGAAAATCGCTCTGTATCGCAACCTTTTGAAATAATAGCAGCTGATGTGATTGGTCCACTTCCTAGGACTCCTAGGGGATTCAAGTATATTCTGGTCGTCACTGACTTGTTTTCTAAATACACTTTGCTTTTTCCTCTTCGGTCTCTATCATCAAAGCTCATTGCTCAACACTTGGAAGAGAGAGTTTTCCTTATATACGGTTCACCACGTGCTCTTATTTCCGATAATGGACCAGAATTCATAGGAAAGGAAACAAGAAATCTGTGTGCCTCTTATGGAATCAAAATGTTTTTCAACGCTCGCAGACATGCGCAAGCTAATCCAACCGAGAGGTATAATCGTACAATAATAACTATGATTAGGTCTTATGTTGGTGATTATCATCATAAGTGGGATGAATGCCTTCCTAAACTTGGTTTTGCCTTGCGGACTGCAAAGAGTGAGGTGACTGGATACACCCCTGCAAGTCTAGTGTTTGGAAGAGAGATAACCCGGATGGAGAATATTGACGGAAACTGCAATTCAGGAATTGGTCAAGATGTCTCTCCTTACCGCTCTCACAATTCCAAGCTTAAGAAGATCTATGAAGATGTTGAAAAGCGTCTGGCTCTTGCTCACATCAGAAGCGCACGGCAATACAACCTCAGGAGAAGAAACATGGAATTCTATGAAGGAGATCATGTATGGAAGAGGAACTTCGTCCAGTCTAGCAAGGAGAAGAATGTGATCTCAAAATTTGCACCTGCTTTTGTTGGACCTTACACAATTTCAAGAAAGGTGTCACCCCTCATTTACGAACTTGAAGACAATGTTGGTCGAATGGTTGGAAGATGGCACATTGAGGACTTGAAACCATACACATCGTCAAACGCGGAACTGATTCCAGACTAAGAAGATTTCTGAAGATCACAAGCACTTCAAGTGAATGGATTTTTTTCTTTTGAAGAAAGGGTGGAGTGTGACCATTTTATATTTTATAAAACTATTTCAAAAAAAATTTCACATTTCAGCTCTTCAATATTTCAGTTTAAAAGGAAGTGAATTTCCGAGCATCTATTGTCTACAGTTGGACTGTGTACTCAACCATCCTTATCTCTACATTCCATTCCTGAATTCCTAAAATTTCCTGTCTGCCAACTTGAACTAACCATTACAGAGCGTCACTTGGGAATTGACTACTGCTGAAGCAGGATTTAATGTGTTCTATGTGGAGTTAAATAATTTTTGTAGCCTTTTGTTGGGATATTAAAACTCAAGAATACATACCTATTTCTCAAGTGAAAATGAAATGTTAACTACCTGTAAATATGTGCAAATAAGGAAATTTTGTCTATTTATGATTAATGTATTTAAGGAATTTTTATCTGTGAAAAACTTATCTTCAAAAGCCCATAGGGTGAGTACATTTGTCTATGCTTAATTTAATTTCATTTCAAACTGTATTACTATGAAGGAAACCTGATGAAAAAAATCCATTCTCTTGTAAATATTGGGAAAAATGTATTGTGTTTTAAATAATCAATTTTTATCCAGAAAGTAATACCATTCAACTCAGGATTTCACATGTGTTATCTCAAAACTTTTCCTGCAAGTCTTATGTAACTAAATATTGAATCTTATGGTAATTTTTTGAATATTTTATCCTCTCATTACAGGTAATAGTTGTTTGTATAAATTAATTGTTTCACCTTCTTTAATTTGTAAAGGTATTGACATGTTAGCTTTGTAGTAAAGAAATAATTTCTTAATTGCAATCGTTTACCGTTGCAGTAATGGTAATGCCAATGATTTATGGAAATTAAAGTTACATGATAAATTTGTTCAGTTTTGTGATTAATCAGTTATTATTATGTGAATCTCACTGTATAACCTTGCAAATAGAATTTTTATTTCATATACAAAGATTATTATTAATGTTGATTTATGAGTACAATAATTGAGATATTTTACTACAGTAGTATATGATTGCTGAAGGAAAGGTACTTATTGAATTTGTCATATTAACTCTTTTAATTTGTTCTACTTACAAATAATTAATATTATTAATGATGTTGCAATTTAATGTTTGATGAATTACCAAGGTAAATTTATATTGTTTCTGTTCCATACACATTGTATATGTAAATGAATATTTCAGGATTCACAGAACTATACTTTTATGACACTGTTTAATGCTAGGTATACTACATTTTCAGGCTTTTTTGAGTATACCCTGTTGAGATTATCACTTATTGAGGAAACTTCTAGAAGGTTGTAATTTGAGACCAACAATAATCTACCTGGACCTTAGGATATATTATTGATAACTTATGTGGTGACTACGCTTCAACACTTAAGGTCAGACACTTATGTTTTTCCAATTTTCTTGTGCTGTGATTCTCTGGGACAGTTTTTCCAGCTGAGTAACCGATCATCGAACCTACGAACTGTGTCGTGCTACTGCACAGTTATTTAATGGCTTTAAGCCTAAGTAATTCTTAACTTTTATTCTTAACTTGTTCTATATTGGTGTATTGTGTATATATAATAATTATTTGTTCTCTTATCTACTTAAAACAAAAAAAAGGGTTTCTTGTTTTCACCTTAACCTTTAAAAAAAACAAGTGGCGCTTTTTCCTGACCTAGTCTTAGAAATTCAACTCCTAACCTAACCCACTCACCCACTGAGTATAGCTGAGGTATAAATATAATTTTGGAAGGTAACAAGCTGTTTCAATTAAACAAGTTGGTTCTGTTCTATGATGTTCAATAGCATTAAAGTTACAAGGATTACCAACAGGGTGCAGCACTATTATTTCTTTTACATTTATGACAACAGCTAATTTGCAACCAAAAGGTGAGTGAGCGTAGCGAACGAACTTCAACCTGGAGGCGAGTTAGCGTAGCGAACGAGCTAACCTGAAGGCAAGTGAGCGCAGCGAACGAGCTCCAACCTGAACGAACTTCAACCCAAAGGTGAGTGAGCGTAGCAAACGAACTTCAACCAGGACGTGATTGAGCGATGCGAACGAGATCATCTTGAAAATTAAACGTAACGGTACTTTCTTTCCATCGGTCTGTCTTAGGGGAAACCTATGATAACTTAGGCGATACGAAGTTCGCCGGGTCAGCTAGTACTATTATAAAAAAGAGGTGGTTGCTGTATGTGTGTATGGGAAAAGTAAACTCGAAAAATACTGGTCGGATTGGGCTGAAATTTGGCATGATGATAGCTCACATTCCCGATTAACATATAGGCATATTCTTATTTCAAAAATCCTTTCGAGCTCCGCCCCAGTGGCTCTGGAGTTTCCCATGTTAAACTTATGAGAAATGGAATTATTGAATCTTAACAGCTGTTTCAATTAAACAAGTTGGTTCTGTTCTATGATGTTCAATAGCATTAAAGTTACAAGGATTACCAACAGGGTGCAGCACTATTATTTATTTTACATTTATGACAACAGCTAATTTGCAATCAAAAGGTGAGTGAGCGTAGCGAACGAACTTCAACCTGGAGGCGAGTTAGCGTAGCGAACGAGCTAACCTGAAGGCAAGTGAGCGCAGCGAACGAGCTCCAACCTAAAGGTGAGTGAGCGTAGCGAACCAGCTCCAACCTAAAGGTGAGTGAGCGTAGCGAACAAAGGGGACGCGGAAAGGTCGCCCCCGGAAACATCACCCCCCTACGTCATAATGACGTTAGAGACCGGGGGGTGATGTTTCCGGCCGCGGACACTCAATTTCAGTTGCAGCATGCACTCGTCGATATGACGAGTTATTTTTGAGTTTGCGTATTAATTAGATAATTATATTCACTTATCATATAAAATTACCAGATTTTCTAATTAGAATTGGTGTCAACCGGATACGTTAACCCCGATCGTTTTCAAAATGCACACCCCGGAAAGGTCCCCCCCTGCCATGATCTCCCCCGGTATACCTGCTGTAGGGCTTGGGCTCGTGACTCGAGCCAGCTATTGTTCACAAGGGTAGAGACTGTCCCATATTACCACCGCTCGACTGAACTCGCAAGAATGGGAAGGATTTGGTATTATTACGCAAATGTTGTGGATATTAAGATAAATACAAATTAACACTTTGATATTGTGCTTTCTCTAGACATTTCCCCTTAATTTTATACATCAAATGATGTATAAATTACATATAGTTTTTTCCGTCAACGTATAAAATGTATTTGAAACACGTGGAAATGAAATAAAATGTTTATAGTAATAGTGACAATTAAGTAAGGAATCAACTCGTATTAATATGAGCATGCTTCAACCACTCAACATCATAATACAGTACACACTTGACAAACATATTTTCACATTTACTAATTCTTAAATTGTAAACATTGAGCAATAAATGCTGTATATAATTTTTATACATTTAAATAATTGTCTGGATTTTATGGTAAAATAAATGCATTGAGAATATTCCTGATTTGATATTGGTGAAGGACTCTTTCCCGTAAAAAGAATTTAGAAAGTAAATATTGGTTAGTTTTTTCGGCAATAAACAGGAAAAAGCTCACACTGTTTACGTTTGCGTTGACAGAGAAGCAAGCAAAAGTGTCACATTCACTTTATTTCATGATTTCACTTCACACTGCTGATATTAAATAACTAAATTGACATTGAAGTAGTACAGTTATTCCATGAACGGTCGCCCATTGTTTTGAAAGTTACACATTTATATCTACCTGTAGTTCGCAGAATATTAATACGTATAACTTAAAAGTTTGCAAGAGAACATAATCCTAAGTATGGTATCCACTATTCTCAGAGTATTGATTTATGGAATTCGTCTGTAATTTGCAGACTATTAATTCGTAGAGTACAACTGTATTTATAGCGGGAAGTATTTTTTGTAAAATAGCTTAGACTTCCCCACTTCAGGTATCCCTCCCAAGAATACCTGAGCCAAATACGTTTGTTTAACATAGTCAAGGAAAAGTTTAGTTAGTTATTTACTAAAGTCAGTTTCATCTTTTTACCATAATTCGTACATTAACATAATTCATAATTATCAGTGTTATCTAGCCTATGTACTTAATTAATTTGGAAGGGGTTAATTTGTGAACAGAACGCCTCATTGAGTTTTAAACAGATTTTGAAAATGTTAATGTAATTTGTAAAAAGTATACTCTGAAGTTGCACTAACAATAAAATCAGCTCAAAATATGGTAGGGGATTTTCCCCAGTGTTTTCTAGAGACCTGCTACACCGGTTCACATTTTTATAACCCTCGAAATTTTGGTATATCGATATAGACTACACACATTCTACAAACATGACATAACTTTCATGGCATAAACTTATAGGCCTACTTACACAGATTTGATTTCAGACAAATCTTGATTTTACCCAAGGGTAGAAGTAATAGAGATGTATAGTTCAAATCTACAGATTTCCTGAATACGAAGATCCGTTACGGTAGGAAAAAACAACATTTAAAATTGAAACAGTATGCGGGCAAACACCGACGATCAATATTTAAGTAAACTACTTGTAACATAAAAACGTCAATGACAGTTTGAAACCAGCTGTTAGTTAAAACAGCACTGAAACGACTTTAAATTATTAGCGTCGGCTGCTAGACTAAAAAAATAAACCTAAAAAAATGAAATCATGGCATTGACATTCCCTTCCTTAGAAAATTATATTTATTTCAACACAAAAATCACGAAATCGCGAAAATGGTTGATTCAGAATCCTGAAATGAAAAAAAAAACTCTGTCACGTTTAAAAATATAATATATCACAATTAATTGCACACTCTAGTGGAAATCGATGAAACCCACCCATATGAATTCTTGCTTATCCGTTTACTTTTCCACTCTTTGCGTTTTTGTACATGCCAAGTCAAGTCTTAAAACATTACATTTAAAACAATTGTATTAAATCTTCCATAAATTACAAGAAACAGTGACTCATCCATTTTCCCCAATTCCGAATATTTGTGCGCAATCTTGGCGACTTATGTTCAGTCTCCAGCATTTTTGAAGGTGTTCGCAATTCAGACACACCCGTTCCTATAGTCCGATTATGCTGGTTCACGAACTTGTTCTAATAAACTTAGGTTTACACGTTTGTAACAAATCTCATCAAACTCGCAGCGTTGTAGCCCGAGTTACCGCGCTCACGGTCACATATACAGGGTGTATTTATAAAGTCCCGCATGGGCCTAATATTTTCAAAACGGCAATAGATAAATCAATAAGATTTGGTACATAAACACCACACCTAAAAACAACGTTTTAAAGACTGTCAGTTTTCTGTCATATAATGGGGACATCCCGCAAGGAGTCAGAAGGAAATCTTAAATAAGAGCATAGGTTGATATTTACAGATAACCGTAGGCATATTCTACAACTTAGTAAAACGTTATTTTTTGTATTAAAGCCATTTTTAATTTGGGACACAAATGATTTTTCTTTTTGCTTTCTTTATTTGTTGTGCTCTTGGTCTTTAATGTTTACCAGGTTTTTAATGATTTATTTGTTGCCAAAAACAATTTAAGAAAATATATTTAATTATTTACTTACATTATTTTTTACGTAGTTAAAATGACTAAGTATTTGATTTGATAATTTGAAATATTATCGACATATTTTTCAACCTTTTCCCATATAAGAAGGTGTCCAAACACTACCAAATGGGTAAAGGTACTACAGTAGCAAAATGTGTATTTATAAAAAGAAATAAAAATAAGAATAAGAAACGAAACACACAAATTTAAAGTGCGTAACACAAAAAATTTATCTTTATGCTTTTTTCTTCTTTTTGTGCTCTTGATTTTGATTTTGATATATTTTATTGTTTTAAATTATATTGTAAATTAAGTTTACTGTATAAATTCCTTGACACTTTGTAGAATATTAAATTGTTATTCAGTTATATTTTTGTATTTTCTTTCCATAATTAAAATGTATAGGACTAATAGACGATTTAGTACTCATTGTGTGTATTTATTTCTCAATTTAAGTACCTGTCTTCCAAACTTTGTTACAAAATCCTAAATTTGTGTTAGCGAATTTCCCCTATAGGGAATAAGCTATTACCGTAGTACTCATGGTAAGACCTGGACCCGGGACCGATTTACTTTTTCGTTTTGAGGTCCCTAGATGCCAAAAACACCATCCGTTCAAATTCATAAATTTGATGAAATTTGGTACAAGCGTGTAAACCTACGTTTATTCGAACGAGTTCGCGAACCAGCATGATCGAACCAAGGGAACGGGGGTTTATGGGGGGTTTTATGGGGTAAAAATTGGGTTTTCCCATTTTTGACACTAAAAACTTAAAATTTAGCAATTTCTTTATAAACCATTTTGTAGAGCTTAAAAAACAAATAATTTAGTATATTGAAGCGTTAATTATGCGCCTAATGGTTAGGGAGAAAATTCCAAAAATCTGTAAATTTAAAATTTCCATGTTATACTTAGAATAAGTAAACTGTTGTAGTTTGCTTGTTTATATACATATTTTAATCAAATTTGGAAAATGCATTCATTTCATACTAAACTATTATCATTTTACAAAAAAAAACACCTTTTTACCCTCCTTGTTGCAGCAAACCTAAGTACTCGTTAAACTTTGATGGTTCAAAACTGGACCCAGCTGTTCCTGATCATTGGGCTTTAAATAAATGGTCATGGCTAATGAAACAGCTGATCTTAGTCAGTAACAAAGCTACACAGATCATCTCACACCATTATACACTCATATTTGGGTTGAAATACGCACCTAGGTGGCGTCCCCATATCAATTGATATTGATATATATTGAACTAATGTTATTTAAATAGGGAATAAATGTGATATTTTTACAGAGACATTTTAGCGTAAATCCAATCAGGCAAGTGGAAATTCGCCTAGTCTGCAGGTTTGCTGTGTCGGGGGTATTTTTAATTATAATGGCACTTTGTGATACGTTATTGGAGTATATACGAATGATACTATCGTTTAAGCGATGTAATACAAGTTTACAGCTCAACATTTCAAATTTTGATTACATATTAAAAATTTGAACTCACGTATATTTTCCCCTTAGTAATTATGAAACATAATTTAGCAAACTTCAGTAGCAAAAAGGTTTTCTAAACATATACATCTTATAACAAAACTAATTTATTGGTATATCAACACTGATTGCAAGTCCTCTTCTCGATTTAAAGTGATTCTGATATTTTGATTATACTTTCATTATATTTTGACTCTATTCCAGTGATATGAAACTAGCCTAGGCTGTTTCTGAATTAAGGTACTTTTTGGCATAACCTTTAGAATAGTATCATTTACATATTTGTAATTACTAACAATTAATTATTTCGATAAGTTTAAGGGATTAATCCCCTAAAACATATTATTATGTTTATTCTTATTTAATAATCTGTTTCTAATTTTCAAATTATTAATTAAATCGGGGCCAAACCTAAAGCAATGCGATTCATTTTTAATACATTTAGAAATTATTCTATTTTTAACAAATGTATTGCTTAACAATTACCATAGGGTGTAAGGTAAGTTTACTGATGTTGATAAGTATAACTACCATTTAATGCAACAGAAAAAATGTATACTTTACGCATTATCGTTGGTTATGAATTAAGTATGAAAGAATCATTTTTTAAAGTCAATCTTTGCTCGCATTATTTAGTTGTCTCAGAAGTTCATACACATCTAAATCTACTGATTGATATTCCACCACAGCGTCTGCAATTTTCTTCTGTGGAAAAGCTGTTGTCCAAGCGACAACAATAATGAACGAGCGGTCGACCCTCAGAACAATGGACAGAGGAGGACGGGCAGCAGGTAGGCTGCCGAGCAGCCCAGCCCTACTAGGGGTAGCGTTTCAGGGGGGGACGATTCCGGGGTGTACATAGGGGATGCCTTGCCGGGGAAGACCTTTCCGTTTCTACTTGTTTGAATTAAAATTAATAACATAATTAGTTCATATCAACTAGATTTTGATAAATTACTTGTCAAGCCCTTGGGGGGGGGGGAACGATTCCGGTCGCGGACATAGATTTTATACCAGCTGGTTGTCTGGTTTCGTGACGTCACGTTTAGCCTGGGGGTGATGTTTCCGGGGGCGACCATTCCGGCGACCCCGAACAAACTTCAACCAGGACGTGATTGAGCCATGCAAACGAGATAATCTTGAAAATTAAGAAATTAAACGGGGAAAAGCCCGCGGGTTACAGCTAGTTTTTAATGTAAACAATATCTGTGTCAGAAACCAATCGGTATTGGGGAGTGAATATCATCCTCCCTATCACAGCAAACCTGGAGATTATATAATTATTTTTGCTGCTAGATTGTATTTTGATTAAAATATATGTATTTATAATTTAAAGATTTACGAGTTAAATAATGATGCAAATTACGAATGAAGATAGCATCAATTGCTCAGGTTTTCTAAAACACGGAACACTCAGAAGTGAAATGTTTAGATAACTAAAAGTATAGATGATATTTTGGTGCTTATGTATTTCTTAAATAAATTACAAATAAAAATGTTTGTCTATTGTCAAGATAATATAACGAATCTGAAAAATAAATGTCAAGTACTTTAGACTGAACTAGTTATTGACTACCATAAATGTTTTGTACATTTTATATGTTTTACAGATATGATTTATTGTTAAACTATATAAATCCTGTTATTTAGTTTTAAACTTGACATTATCTTTATTAAACTTTTCAGTTAGGCTATATATCTCTAATAATATATGTTTTTTTGTTATTATTAGTAAATACTTATAAGACTGTTATAAAAATATGATCTTTAAGAGTTCTCAGAAATTTGTAGAATAGCTTAGTTCAAATTTGTTCTGATTTACGAAGACATTAGCTTGCAATGTAAAGGCTAAGCAAATAGAAACCTAATTGCAACTAGAACCACCTATTTAAACCCCAAGGTATTCAGCAGAATTATTTTTAAACCCAAAAAAGCACCCAAAAGGGTAGATTTTGGGGGGTTGGGGTGGTTTTTGGGAAATTTTCAAATGTCTAAAGGGGGTCGAGGTATACCTAATTTTAGAGGTCTTTGAGTACTGAGTATTTTAGTGGTTTAAAATTATTTTAATCCCTATTTACGTACAAGTACGTTCAAAAACGTAAAAAATAGACCTTTGAACAACTTTTTACTGCGTAGAGGTGAAATTTCGTGGAGGTTGAAATTGTCATAACACTTAAATAGCTAAATGAGCTTTCAAAAACACTCTCGATTTCAACCAGTTTCCTAACCTTTTACTTATGTTACGCATTTTCAAACTTTTTGAAGTTTCAAAAGCTGTTATCTTAAAAAGTTTAAATGGCAACATAGGTTTCACCACATACCATATTGTAGCCCTTAAAATTAGCTACAATTTTTGCACTTAATGTTTTTTGATATCTTTATTGGTTAAAGAGCTATAGCGAAATCATACTAGGGGCCACGAGAGCCTGCAGTTGGCGGCAGCCAATAGCAAGACTGAACTAGCGCGACTTTGTAACTTCACCCGTTCTCTACTTTTCCACACTAATTAAAATAATCTAAACAGTATTTTCAAACCAACTGGTATTATTAGATTTGGCAACACCGCACTGTCCTCATTGGCTCCTTCAAAGTCACGTGGTAAATAGGCTCCTCCCTTGATTGTAAACTCTCGTGGACCGTACTGTAGTGTATTTTAACGGTCTATTAAATGGTATTCAAAGGGTTTGCGGTTGTAAATGTACACGTCTAGGTTTGATTAACACTATATGTCTAATAAAATAAAATAATACCCAGATTGTAAAACTTGGAAGATTTAATAAAGGAAAGAACACAACTGCAAATATTCTTAGTTATTTTACAATTTCTTAGCTCTAATAGTGCTTTAAATGAATAATTTGTTTAAATGCTCCTTCTAAATAAAATAATTTTCATCATGAAATCAATGAGCGTGTGCGTGAAACTAGTCACGTTCGATTAGATAAAACAAATTATACGGAACTTACTGGACGTGTACGAGAGAAGAATGCACCTGCGGTGTAAAATATCAAAAGCATATTTAAGTGGAGAAGAAGTATTTTATTCATTTACGAACAGAGTTGAGTTTTGCATGGAACAAAATGGAAGGCACTTTGAGAAGAGCCTAGCAGTATGTAGGCTATTAATACTGAGTCAAACAAATTATTCATTCAAAGCACTATTAGAGCTATGGCATTGTAAAATACTAAGAATATTTGCATTTTTTCCCCCTTTATTAAATCGTCCAAGTTTTACAATCTGGTTATTATTTTATTTTCTTAGACATAATTAGTTTTAATCAAACCTAGACATTTACAAATTTTATTTATAACAGCAAACACTTTGAGTACCATTTAACCATTAAAATACACTAATTTCACTATACAGTAGAACCTCTTTAATCCGAACCACCCTAATCCGAACGTCCACTAATCCGAACCCCTCATTGCTGTACTCTACACACAGTACAGTAGTTCTTTATTGTATACTGTATTTAATTTACAGTACTGTTTATTCACCATGTTTACTACTGTATTAAATAAACACTGTATTTTACTTTATAAAACATTTTTTTTCACTTTTCCCAAAATAATGTTGATCAATTTTAGCCATGTTTTAGCTATTGTTATGTAAAAACAACAATATGTTCTGTAATCCGAACTATTCAATAGTCCGAACTACCCCTGGTCCCAATTAGTTCGGATTAAAGAGGTTCTACTGTAGCTATGTAACCAATAAAGATACAAAAAAAAACAACATTAAATGCAAAAAGTGTAGCTAATTTTAAGGGCTACAACGTGGTATGTGATGAAATCCATATGACAATAGCTTTTGAAACTCCAAAAAGTTTGAAAATGCGTAAAACATAAGTAAAAAGTTGGTAAAATGGCTGAAACCAGAGTTTTTGAAAGCTCATTTAGCAATTAAAGTGTTTTGAAATTTCACTTCTACGCAGTGAATAGTTGTTCAAAGGTATATTTTTTTACGTTTTTGAACACCCTGTAAATAGGGATAGAAATAATTTTAAACTTTTCTCACCAAAATACTCAGGACTCAAAGACCTTTAAAATCAGGTATAACTGGACCCTGCTTTACATTTGAAAATTTCCCAAAAACCACCCCCACCCCCTAAAATCTACCCTATTTGGTGCTTTTTCGGGTTAAAAAATAATTTTTCACCACACTATGATGTTTTTATCAGTTTTACATACCGTACGTTAATTGGTGGCTGAAAGTTACAATTTGCTGGCCATGCCAGCTGTCATTGTTATTTGGGGACCGAGCAGGTTTTTACATCCCTAGGGCCACAAAATCAGCTGCCCGCTTACTTACTTATAGCATGAATGCATATTAAATACACAATCAGTATCCATAGCATTGCAATAGAATTGTTTTATTGTCCCCGTTGCCTAGCAACTATTTATTTATTTTTTGCTGATTCCTCAAATTATTTCTTCACATAGGTAACCTTAAAGTAGTAGTTGCGTTGACTATCAGTGTGCATTATCATAGTGGTGAATAGGGTATAGTGTTGTGAAAATAGCGTTCGTACCATGGACTGAAATGGTTTTGCAGCTCTCGATCGATCTAAGTTCTCGACGAATTTGAGCCGACAAAACCTCATTTTCGGCCCTAGGTACGAAATATACCATTACTGAATTCCTTGGGGTCGAAATAGGGGGTTCCAATTGCAATAAGGTTTCTATTTGCGTTCATATTGGAGCTATAGAAGCCGGTTGGGTGGTCTGGGACATCCTGTAAATTCATGTACTTTTATTTTATATAGTTGGTATTCGGGTTTTATGTGTTTGAAAAATAATGTACATGTTTGAATAACAACATGTTTTTCTAGAAAAATAAAAAGATTTATAAAAGTCATCAATACTTATTGTAATGATCATTTTCCATACACAACTCTTACTTCATGTGATCTCCAATGTTGTCTTTATAAAAATGTGTACTTTTACTACGTTTCTTGAGAACACATTTTTATTTGCTCTTTGTTTTTAAGTCATAACTTTCTACAACAAAATAGTAATTGAAATATTTTTACATTTTCATTTAGGGATATAAATTCTTATCATTTTGTATATCTTGAATTTCACATAAAGAATTTTTGGTTCACGCAGCAAAGTTTTATTTTCAAAACCCAATTTTTTTTACCTTATGTCAATACATACTGTAGTTTGTTATAAATATTTATTTTGTTTTTGAATTCTTCATTTCATTACAAAGAATTCAAGTATACAGTTCAATAGGTTTGCCCTGTTGGTTTGGTGTGTATAAATTTTCAAAAATATGACTGCCAAATCGCCAAAAATGCCTTGCCACTGGAGACTTTGCCCATTGCCAGTTGGAGGGTTAACAAATTAAGTGGTTTGTTAATTTGAAATTCTTGGTAATGCTATACTCTAATACGAGCAAAGTCTGTTTGTCTCTGTCTGTAACATGTATCTCAAAATCCAGCCAAAGGATTTTGACAAAATCTGGAATTGGGAACTTATTGCCTTAAAAACGTGATTGACGACAGCCACTACCTCGGGAAAATTTGTATTTCGCTACACAACTCATTTGATGAATTCAAAAATTTAACATTGGCCTTATGGGCTGTCAAGCACCTGTGTTGGTTGAACAAAATAACAAGTAAAAAGTAAACAAAATACTTGTACATGTGTTTATAACAAGCCATCCACAGTATACTAGCAAATTAAAAATACAGTACAAACAAAGTGACAAACATCAGTTGTAACTATTGAGAAAAGATTGCACTGAAGATTATTCGATACAGGGGAAAATAGAGCATGTCAGTGTTGATGAGTGATAAGTGTGTTGGTGCCGTTTGAGTGCAATGGCGTAAACTCAATGTTTCACTTATTTAAGGGTAGATTTTACAACTATGTTTATGCACTTTTAATTATTTTACATAATTTGGACAGCTGTATTCATAACGGATTTATAAAAACTTACTTGATTTATTTTTAACATTTGTTTTATGTTTTTATAACAAAAGAAATGTGTACGATTAAAATAAATTAATGTGTTGGGTTAACGGGTGAAAATGTCTATCATAATATTGAAATTCCACTGGAACTTAAATAGCCTAAAAAAGCCAAAATTAGTGGTAATAAACGTGATTTTCCTTTATATTGATTTTACAATCAAAATAAACTGTACCGAGCCATGGCTTGGTCCCCCGGTACTATGTTCTTATGTAGTTAGTACCTTTGACTATTGATACAACTAGACATTTCGTCCCCATTTTAAAGTTGTTGCCAGTTTTGAAATTAAAATTGTTGTAGTTGATGTGAGCCACTGACTGATTGTGGTGATCTAAATTACTAATTTCTGTCGAATACACAAACCTTTTTACCAATTCCAACTAATGGAATGACTTATTGCTGGCTTGCAACTGTTATGTTATGTATGACCCATCATCTTGGTCAGCAAAAAAAGTAAAAAATATAATTTCAGTCTTAATTTAATGCAGTGTCTCTAATAACTAAACAAAATATAAAATGGTTTTCAAGGGTTACTAGACACAAAGTTATTTTTCACATTTGTCAAAATTTTATTTACATCATTTTTTAAATAATTCAATACATCAGGATTCCAACTATCCAAATTAAATTAAGATAGTTAAATAAAATCTTGTTCATTGGATGTAAAATATATTTAATTAGAGGTAAAACAAATGGAAAAAGGTAACTTTACAAATCACCAAAGAAATATGAAATTTTACCCTCAAACAAGGAAATACAAATGATCACATTAAAATAAACGATCAAAATAACTGAATAATTACTTTTTCTGTACTAAACAACTGGTTTTTACAACAAAGACTTAAACTATTAATAAAATTCAGGAATTTGGATCATTGGAATTCTTTTGTATTTCGTATGGTACGTCTCAAATGTACAAAAACAAAACAAATTCAGTTAATTAACAATACAGTTGGCAGTTGATTTGACCAACAAGTTTATTGTTTTAGAGCATATCCATGATATCAGTAAAAATATGTAAATGCAAAGAAATAAATGCAATTTTAGTTAACTTTTAACAACGATAATTTCAAAATATAAATAATTGAAACTTAAATTTAGGAATCTTTAAAACATTCGCTACCAATTGTCTCAATATTAGATCACAGTAAAAAAGAACTATTATTGTGCGCCAAATCATTTGGCGCACAATAATAGTTCACAGATTCAAGATTTTATTTAAATGTTTACCTGTTTTGGAATCAACCGATAGTTTTGTCTCTTGAACCAAGTTACCAGGCCTAAATGCAAGTCTTTTAGTGTCACAGACCTAAAAAAGTCTCAAAAAAGTATATCAAATATGCTTGGTAAGCTATAGTTAAAAAATGTGAAGTTAGTCTAATAAACTCAGAAAATCAATCCACCCTCAACATCACAACACGTTACGTAAATGGTAGCAAATGTCTTTAACAGTTTATGGTTTTGAAAAATGTACATTAATTTACTTCACTGCCAACTGACTAAAGGAACAATAATTGTGTTTCCCTCCCATTATGGAGTTGGTTAACTTTTCAATAATCTCTAAATCTACCTCCAAAATTTCTCCTCCAAGGTTGTTTGTGTGACTGAGGGTATCTGTTGAAGGAACGGTTGTTAAAACCTGAAAAGAAAATTATTGGTTATAGCATGAAACAACTATAAAATAATGATGACCGCTTATTAGAAGAAAATTACAATACAATTTAAAAGTACAAATATGATTTCAAGACATCACATTTAAACAACAAGATGTTGAGACAAACATTTAGATACATTTATAAGTTATGCACTAGTTAGTAGGTTATTAACTCTGTGGATGCGATACTCTCTGGTGTGGATTAACGTCCGCACTAGTGAGTACTACGACTATCCGCAGTACTATCCTGATAATTAGACCAATTCGTAAACACCAAGGCAAAAATGTGGTTCAGATTCCACTATAAACTCTAGGTCCCTTAGTTGCCATTAGCTGTATGGGCTATTAATTAACAGCTGTGTATAAGGAATATGTCGGCCTTAGTCACTAACAAGACTACAAGATCGCGCCACTCATCCTACACTCATCTCCATTCATACTTGGCTTAAAATACCTACTTTGTATGGTCGCCATTTCATTGAAAAGTATTTGTATGAGACGAATGTGATAAATAATAGGGTTTCTACAATAAACAAAACATTATAATTATAAGCTAAAGAAGAAAATCTAATTTTGACAGCAGCACACTCCATATAGACATAGACATAGACATAGACATGTTTTATTCATGAATTGGGTACAGATTATCTAAGTGCAAATTATCAAATTACCGTAAGTGGCTTGTTCAACTTTAATCTATTTTAATTTAAAATTACAAAAATTTGGTCGGTATAAATCAAATGACTAAAGTCAATAATTCCACCTACCTCTCCACTTGTTGCCAGTTGCGTAGTTAGCTGTGACGGCCATCTCTGACAGTTGAGGGTCTACGTGTTGTTTGGCCTCCTGCAGTACGTCTATGAGGCCCTTTGCTTGCCGCTGGTTCAGAGAAGTGAAGAAAGCGTAAGAGTTGCCCAGCTGGTCGGATCTGCCTGTGCGGCCGATACGATGAACGTAGTCCTCTGAGTTCTGAGGGTAGTCATAGTTGATCACATTCCTCACGTCTTGCACATCTGTAAGAGGAATATGTTTAGTTTGGAGTGGTATCAGATTAAACATACAGTGCTACCATCCTTACGGATCAGCTGAAGGCAATTTTAAGGTTAGTTCTGTCCAGTTTATGAGGAGGCGTATGTTGTGTACTAAGTTTCTTGTTATTTATCCCATTTCAAAACTATTTTAACTTTTTAATCATATAAACCAGCCATTCTCAACCAGTGCTCCCCTTAGGATGGATTTTCTTTTCATTATGTGGAAGGATTTCAGTGGGCCCTCATCCTGTGTGAAAGGATTTCCGAGGAGCGTAAGCGTTTCTAGAAAGATGATTATTACAAAAATTAATTTTGGATTGTAGCCATATGAAAACTTTAAATTTAATAAAATTACCTTTTCGCAAATAGAGCATAGGGTAATTAGTTACAGAAGGATTTGAATGCTGCAATGCAATATCCTACTAATATTATAAATGAGAAAGTTTGGATGTATGTATGGATGTATGTTTGTGACAAGTGAACACGAAAAATACTGGTCGGATTGGGCTGAAATTTGGCATGATGATAGCTCACATTCCCGATTAACATATAGGCATATTCATATTTCAAAAATCCTTTCGGGCTCCGCCCCAGTGGCTCTGGAGTTTCCCATGTTAACCTTATGAGAAATGGAATTATTGAATCTTAACAGCTGTTTCAATTAAACAAGTTGGTTCTGTTCTATGATGTTCAATAGCATTAAAGTTACAAGGATTACCAACAGGGTGCAACACTATTATTTCTTTTACATTTATGACAACAGCTAATTTGCAACCAAAAGGTGAGTGAGCGTAGCGAACGAACTTCAACCTGGAGGCGAGTTAGCGTAGCGAACGAGCTAACCTGAAGGCAAGTGAGTGCAGCGAACGAGCTCCAACCTAAAGGTGAGTGAGCGTAGCGAACAAACTTCAACCAGGACGTGATTGAGCCATGCGAACGAGATAATCTTGAAAATTAAGAAGTTAAACGGGGCAAAGCCCGCGGGTTACAGCTAGTTACCTATATATGAGTATTAATAGTGGTTTATTTACCTTGTATTTTCGTCACAGCTCAAAAATGTTGTATAAAAGCTACAACCATGGTTTCGACGCCGTTTGCGTCATGGTCACGTAGGACATGTCGAGAATCAACAAAGCATAGTTGTTGTTGTCATAGTCGGTCGCTTGGACGTCGTCAAAAACACATTAACACAAACACGAACACATACGGACATATTAACACTTAAAAATGTTCTCGGGGACGGAATACAGGCCTGTGTTTATTTAACTGTACCGTCGCGGGAGCCGGCTGGAGAACACAGAGCGCGACGGCGACGATGATAAGACGACCCTTGTACCTTAGGACATGGACTCGTCCTTCTGTAGGGGGTGTGTGTTGAACTCGTCTGACGAACTAGAGAAGTCTTGATGATTTTATTAAAAATTAAGTGGGAACTGTAATTAAGTTTCTCATTTAATACATGGTCGCTTTCCTGTCTTAGGGCCTTATAAATATGAAATTCCTCAAGGGTGTCAAGAGTAAAACCTTTGTTGCATACTTCCATTATTTCAATATTATTTTCAAAATTTCCTGTGCTATATTCTTCATCTATAATGTGTTGAGCGTAGCTTGATTTTTGAGGATTTATTCGGGGATTGGGTTTGTGTTCCTTAGCTCTTTTTTGAGGTTTGAGCCAAGGAACACAAACAGCCAAGGCCCTAAAACAGGAAAGCGACCATGTATTAAATGAGAAACTTAATTACAGTTCCCACTTAATTTTTAATAAAATCATCAAGACTTCTCTAGTTCGTCAGACCAGGGGTGCCCATCCCCCCCAAAGCTCACGTCGCAGAATCCCCCCCAAATTCGTTGTTTAACCCATGCCGGAAGGTCTGGGGGCTAACCCATAGTTATGTTTATAATGCGGGGAGGGAAGGGGTGCCCCCGACACTTCTTTAAATTTATGGGAATTTAAGCATTTGAATAAAACTTTTAACCCAATTTAAATGGACAATTTTGCTTTAAAACTCTAGTAGCAAACTATTTTTTTGTTTAGTTTTCATTTAAATGAGTTGGATTTTTTACTTGCACTCAATTTGAATCAAAATTGGCCATGTAGTTTTTTTTAATCCGATTTTCCATGAATTAATAGGTTTTAAAAGGGAAAATCACAAAAGTTGCAATAACTTTTGAACCATAATTTTTACGGCATAGAGGGTTTATACAATTTTTGTCATAGTCAAAAAGTATAACATGTTAATTTTTAATCAAAATCGTTCGGGCCAATTCTGAGAAAATTTTATTCATCCTTCATTTTATAGGGTTTTATGGAATATCACTTTTAAAAATCCAAAATGAAAAAAAAAACATCTGGAGAGACCATGGATTGGTAGGTACCTAAAATACCAAATTTCATCAAAATCGGACTCGGACCATAGGCGTGGTCTGTAGCTCTGTACCATACATACACACATACACACATACACACATACAGACAGACAAACACAACACTTCGAAAACCACTTTTTTGGGATCAGGGTTTTTACATAAACAATTCTTTTACCATATTAAATTGTAGGGGAGAAAGTACTTAAAGTTATGTCAAAAAGTTTGAGATATTTTCTAAATTGCCCTTTAATCCACTTTTGAGTTTGGTCCTTTTTAAATAAGTGTAAAATTTTCAGTCTCAAAAATATTACTAGGCCTAAAATTAATAGTATATTTTGTGCCTAGGGCCAAAAATGAGGTTTTGCTGGTTCGAGATAGTTTTTAAGTTCGATACGAAGTCGAGGACTTAAAACGATCGGAAACTGCAAAACCATTTCAGTCCGTGGTACGAACGCTATTCACCACACTATACCCTATTACCACTAATTCACCTCAATGATAATGCACTGCACACTGATATAGTCAACACAACTACAACTTTAAGGTCATGTGGATAAATGATTTGAGGAATCAGCAAAAATAATAATAAATAGTTGCTAGGCAGCGGTGACAATAAAACAACTCTATTGCAATGCTATGGATACTGATTGTGTATTTAATATGCATTCATGTTTTAAGAAAGTAAGCGGGCAGCTGATTTTGCGGCCCTAGGGATGTAAAAACCTGCTCGATCCCCGAATAACGACGACAGCTGGCATGGACTGCAAAACGTAACTTTCAGCTACCAATTAATGTATCTATATGTAAAACAGTTAAAAACATCATAGTGTGGTAAAATAGTATATTACGTTACTAGTCCTGAATCCCGTGCGAGACGAAGTCGAGTAGTGGTTTTTTTTATACGAGTCCGGCCAACACATTTTGGACGAGTGACGTACGATAGTAACCACTCATTGCCACCCAAATACAGTATAATCAGCTGATTGGTGTCCGGCAAAACTCATTACAGTACAGTAGTACTGTATGAAACCCCATTTGATTAAGCTGCTGGCGACAAACAGCTGTTTTCTGGACTAAATCCTTGCATGGGAAGTTCGTCAAAATAGAGTAGTGTGGCGTAAAAAATAATTATATATCTATTCTAAGACTAGTAAAATTTGTTTGAAGCTCTTTCTAGATTCAAGAAAAGACAATAACAAATACAATTTAATTAATCCAGAATCATGTGTTTCGATTCTTGAAGTTAACGTAAACACATAGCCTATCAAAAGCCTTAATTAAATTGTCACAGTGCTGTATGTCAATTTCTTCCAATGAATAAATGACCCAGGCATAATTATTTGGGAGAGCGAAAATATTATCACAAGCTTTCATGTTGTTGTTCATGTTGTAAAAAAAGCAAAATGATTATCATTATCATAATACTGGTTTTTTATGAATCAAGTTATATATTATAATAAACAAACCTAAAAAACCATCAATAGGTCCTCAAGGCAATGAGACTATTTGAGAATGAGTTCATAATGAAAGCTAAAAACAAACTCAAATTGCATATACAATTTAATAAGCCAACCATAATCCTTTGACAGCAGTTGGCATGGAGTTGTTCTCACTGTCAAACATGATACGAGCCAGAAAGTGGAAATCCACATAAAAGTATCTATATATTTTATAGCAATTATAAAATGATTTATTAATCAAGATAAAATGTCAAACGGGATTTTGATTGCATAATCACCCCAGTAATAAATTGAGGTCGTAAAAATTATCTGATTAATCTTTTATGTGCTTTTAACCAACCACTGGCTTGAATCCCCCCCAAAATCATAAAATCCCCCCCAAATAAATTTCTGATGTCGCATTTTGCGACATCAAACCCCCCTGTGGGCACCCCTGCGTCAGACGAGTTCAACACACACCCCCTACAGAAGGAAGAGTCCATGTCCTAAGGTACAAGGGTCGTCTTATCATCGTCGCCGTCGCGCTCAGTGTTCTCCAGCCGGCTCCCCCGACGGTACAGTTAAATAAACACAGGCCTGTATTCCGTCCCCGAGAACATTTTTAAGTGTTAATATGTCCGTATGTGTTCGTGTTTGTGTTAATGTGTTTTTGACGACGTCCAAGCGACCGACTATGACAACAACAACTATGCTTTGTTGATTCTCGACATGTCCTACGTGACCATGACGCAAACGGCATCGAAACCATGGTTGTAGCTTTTATACAACATTTTTGAGCTGTGACGAAAATACAAGGTAAATAAACCACTATTAATACTCATATATAGGTAACTAGCTGTAACCCGCGGGCTTTGCCCCGTTTAACTTCTTAATTTTCAAGATTATCTCGTTCGCATGGCTCAATCACGTCCTGGTTGAAGTTTGTTCGCTACGCTCACTCACCTTTAGGTTGGAGCTCGTTCGCTGCGCTCACTTGCCTTCAGGTTAGCTCGTTCGCTACGCTAACTCGCCTCCAGGTTGAAGTTCGTTCGCTACGCTCACTCACCTTTTGGTTGCAAATTAGCTGTTGTCATAAATGTAAAAGAAATAATAGTGTTGCACCCTGTTGGTAATCCTTGTAACTTTAATGCTATTGAACATCATAGAACAGAACCAACTTGTTTAATTGAAACAGCTGTTAAGATTCAATAATTCCATTTCTCATAAGGTTAACATGGGAAACTCCAGAGCCACTGGGGCGGAGCCCGAAAGGATTTTTGAAATATGAATATGCCTATATGTTAATCGGGAATGTGAGCTATCATCATGCCAAATTTCAGCCCAATCCGACCAGTATTTTTCGCGTTCACTTGTCACAAACATACATCCATACATACATCCAAACTTTCTCATTTATAATATTAGTAGGACGTCAGACGAGTTCAACACACACCCCCTACAGAAGGACGAGTCCATGTCCTAAGGTACAAGGGTCGTCTTATCATCGTCGCCGTCGCGCTCTGTGTTCTCCAGCCGGCTCCCGCGACGGTACAGTTAAATAAACACAGGCCTGTATTCCGTCCCCGAGAACATTTTTAAGTGTTAATATGTCCGTATGTGTTCGTGTTTGTGTTAATGTGTTTTTGACGACGTCCAAGCGACCGACTATGACAACAACAACTATGCTTTGATTCTCGACATGTCCTACGTGACCATGACGCAAACGGCGTCGAAACCATGGTTGTAGCTTTTATACAACATTTTTGAGCTGTGACGAAAATACAAGGTAAATAAACCACTATTAATATTTGTCTTACCAGCTCAGGGGCAAACCACAACAATGAGTATACTATATATGAGCTTAATATGGTGTGTAGGGGGATGGGGGTCGGGACTTAAACAAATTCAGCATTAAAAAAAGGGAATAAAAGGATTTAAATAGATTTAAAAACCACTGTTTGTCTTTTAGCGTTATTACCAGAGTAAAGCACAAATAATATAATCCTCCATATTTTTTTCTGGCCAACCTTGCAGAGTAAATATTTGTTGGTAACAATTCTCCCTGAATCTAATTTGCTCTTCATTTATGACTGGAGCATACTCCGTAGCATATTATGACCAAAATATATAAAGGTCTCGATCACTGTTAGGCAATTCTAAGACATCATATTTGATTAGTGATTCACGCTTATAATGACAGTTGGGTGAAAAGAATATTACCAAAATCTTTCTCATCATACATTTTACAACTACAATAATCTGTTTATCTATCAGAGAATTTCAACATCTTTTTGGGGATAAATTCAATGAGATCTATAATAAAGTTGATGACTTAAAGTAAATGTTTGAATAAAGGTAAAACTAAGAAACACAAGGAACATACCCAAGCCCCTTGCTGCAACATCAGTTGCCACTAAAATAGAACTTCTTGAATGGCGGAACTCTGAAACATGATACGCAAAATTAGTTAAAACTGCAAAATATGAAATATTTTGTGTAGTTACTTTGCAAAGTTAAAATAACCCCACTGATCCTTTTGGTACTAGTAGCTAATAGATTGCTAATAAATTATATTTAATGAATTTTTTGCATGATTGACCTAAATATAAAAAGAAACTGTTGTGTCTAATACTTGTCTGCTGATTGGTTAAGATTTAAGAAGTAGCTCAAAGCCTCATGAAATGCTCAATTCACAAAAGAACCCAGCCTCCAATGTCATTTCAAGAGGACAAATCTGCCTGCTCTGAGACAGGTGAGCCCTTCATGAGTTGCATCAAATCTTGCGTTTGGACCTGACTTGTGGCTAGGTCAGGTAGGCGGAAAGGTTGGATAACAGAGAATAATAAAACAGTTGTGAAGATGTAAAATATATTTTTAAATTTAGAACAATTTATAGATTATGAGGTCATATGTTTGAGAGAGTCAACTCACCTCTTAATACGTAATTTCTCTCAGTTTGAGACTTGTCCCCATGAATCGCCATGGCTTTGTACCTACAACACAAAAGAAGTTGATCTTGAAACACGTTTTTAAACGTATATGTAATGAAATGTACGATAAGAGACCTCTCAAAACAGAAAATCAGTATTCAGAACAAAGGTGTTTAATACTTGGTGTAAATAATAAAAAAAGTTTAAGTGCAAACATTTTGTTTACATAACTATTTTTTTACCGGTTTTTTATACTTGTCTCTACTTTGAATGATTTTAAAAACCTACTTGACTTTTGAGTGGTACTATGTTGAGTACACCTAGAATTTGACAACACATTTTAAAAAAATATTTTTGTAAGTATAAACGTAAAACATGATTAACTTATATTACTCACCCCTGTCTTGAAATAAACCTCGCAACCTCATCAACCTTTTGTTTGGTTGCACAAAAAACAATTGTTTTTCCAACATCTTCTTCAGAAAATAGCTTTTTCAACAGGTTTCTGAGCCTGTAAAATATATACATTGGTAAGGATACGAATAAAAAATTCTTTACTGCTTAGGATCTCGTCTTGTAAAAATATCTTCACTACCTTGATTATTGGGATTTTAATCAACGGTCCAAGCTAAAAAAAGCTAATCTTAAATAAGTTAGTCAATTTATCTTGAGTAGAAGTAAGTCAGTAAATTTACATTCCATTTCACCTATCACACCTTCCAATTATACTGAGATTAAAACACAACCACCCATCTCCGACAGTGAGCTGTCTCTTCAGAGGACCAAACTGACATCACGGTTGAGACCAAAAACAAAAATGCATAATAGTTTTACATTTTGTTTAAATAACTTCTTTCAGCAATGTGTTATTAAATTTAAGGAAAGTAAATAAAAAAAATGTCTAATAACATTATTGAAACACAAATCTACACCTATAATGCAAACAAACAATACGGTAAAATATAAAATATGGCAAGTGGTAATTTCGATTGGACACTCCAATCATAATCATACCCAATAGGCAAATGACATTTTGTTTAAACATTTACATTACATTTTGAAATTAGGTTATCAAACATACATTCAACTTATGTGTTTGATACTTACTGTACTAACCAATTAATACTTCAAACAAACGTTGATGATATTTATTATTTTTAATGTATTTGTAAATACAGTTTGTACTCTTCTCAATCATTATTTCTTTGATACCTATCAAATACAGTCCACTGTTATATAAGGATTAAACATTATATAACATAACAGACACACTGTTTTGACCTACTTATTTTCTTTCTCGTGTTCCTCACAGACTTCCACATGTTGAGTGATGTTGTGATTGGCTGAAAGTTCCGTAGAGCCGATGTTGATCTGTACATAATCCTTGAGGAAGTCTTTGGCCAGCTGCCTCACCTCTTCAGGCCATGTCGCAGACCACATCAGCACCTGTCTATCTGGCTGTAACAGCAAAACACCCTATGTTTGATTGCATATCTTTTTGCTAGGAAAAAAATTATGAGAGCAGAAATTTCATCATTCATTACATTTTTGTGATCTGTCATGTATATAATGTACACGCCGAAGATATTGAAAAACAACTAAAGTATAACAAACAGTTGACTCTCAATAATCTGAAATTTCATAGTCTGACACACACGGCAGTAATCCTAAACAACACAATGTATAACTATCACAACTCATAATCCTCATGATCTTAGTGCATGAGGATCTTTTTTTGTTACGCTTAAAATTATAACAATGGATTTTTCATGTGATAAATCATAACCCTTTATTGCAAAGCACTGGTCCAAATCTTGTATTGTCTAACGCCACAATTCAATGGTTTAACCCGTTCATATTCCTAAAAATAAACAAAACTTACCCTGATCTGCTCCATGATAGCTCTGATCTGGGGTTCAAAACCCATGTCAAGCATTCTGTCAGCCTCGTCCATGACCACATACGTACAGCGCTTCAGATTGGTCACACCTACAAGCAAAAATACTGATAAATCGGGAGAAACATGATATTAGAAGAAAACGTAACACAAAGCAATACTCGTCCACTCTGCCAAAGGTCTCCAAGACACGAGAGGTAGCTAAGAGGTAAGCAGGTTTAAGAGTTGACAAACTGTGTGGTATTCAGCTTGCTAAATACAATCAACCAATTCAGACAAGTTAAGTTGCCTTTAACCTGCCCTATCTTCCAAGTACAAACTGGAGTGACAAAAGTAGTTGTACCATGGTACCTGCAGTGTTTGTGTGGTACCATCATACCACACAAAAATATCATGTGACTTGGTATTCAATGGTTCACAGAAAGTGTCAGATAACACTTTCTAAGGTCAGATAATCGAGACTCTAATGTAATTATGTACTACCACAGTCAACTAACCTCGCTCCAAGAAGTCCAGAAGGCGGCCAGGCGTGGCTATCACCAACTCCACACCACGTTCCAACATCTGCGCTTGAGGTCCGCGGCCCGCACCGCCGTACACACAACAAGACTTCAGTCCAGACGAGAAGTCACGTGCCACTTGTTGTATCTGCTGCGCCAGTTCTCTAGTCGGCGCCAACACTAGTCCGATGGGTCCGTCTCCGGGACGCAACGGTTCTTGATTGTTGATGTGCACTGTAGCTGGTAGGATGTACTGTGTGAACAACACATCAGTGAGGTTGCGTAAAATATAACTTTTAATAGGATCTAAAATACCAAGGCTTTCCATTTAAAAAAAAGTGTTAACTTTATTTAAACTGAGGGAAGTCGCATGAAAAAGAGAGTCGTTTGAGTATCATTAAGCTGTAATTCATCCTAACCGACCATTTTATATTGGAATTTAGGTCGTCAATAAATTTGGATGGTCAAATCAACATATAACTCTTGCTAGTATAGCGTTTATTGTTTTCTTACAAGAAACGTTAAAAAGCTGTGCAAACGTGACAAAATTTGAGCAATTACCAAGTGTGGAGACACAAACAATTTAATTCCTGGAAAACTTTCAGTTATAGTTGTTATCCTTTTTCACCTGAGTTCTTTAGTAAAATTGCTTACTAATCAAAGTTAATAATAACAAAATAAAAAATAAAATAAAAACAACACTAAACATTAGCACAAATAACTTAACCCTAGGAGTGCCCCATGCTTTAATAAAAGGGTATTTTGTATATTTTAACAGATGTTAATTCTGGTAGACACATAACACACTACAAAAAATAAATTTGCAAGCTACTTGATGATTTTTATGTTTGATGATAAATTAACTCATGATGTAAAATTGATTGTAGGCCTAGTTGAAAGCTTACATAAAACCTGCAGAATACAAAATGTATTTTTTGTTGAAGTAGTCCTTTATAACAGGTGTCTCCCACCTTTTTCCTTGACGCCTGCATTGTAAATTTTTGAAGGGAAGGTGTCATATTTTAATATTATTTTTTTAAAGTCATAATTCAGTGCAGAAAGTTAATCCCCTCCTTATAAACCTATAAAATTGTTAATTAATTAAGAGGTTATTGGTGTTTTTTGAGATTTTATTTTTTTCTGTTTTTCCTATATTACCTTACACATATAGGCTTTATATAGCTTGTCGGTTAGCTAAAATTCCAGGAAAAAATGGAAAGTGAGAGACATACTCTACTCATATTTAAACATGGTAGCCAGCTAACATGGAGACTCGGAATTGTACCAGAATTTTGTTTAATGGGAAAAAGACAGTGAATTGCACTTGAATCTTGTAAGGTCGGGAGTACCGTCAATTTCTATGACCAATCATCCACTCATTGATGGCGTAATATTCTCTTTTAACGTCACATGGAAATCACAATCACCGTTGACGAGTGTTGCCACAATCATGGTATTAATTGCCGAGACAAAGTGGTATGGTCACGAGTTTTGCCTTGATCTTAGGAGACGATCACGTTTTTGCAAGAGACAGCAAGAAAGAGCAATAAGTGTTATCGCATTCACGGGAAACGGTCATGGTATTGACAATACTACCAGAACACAGGTGGTCGTGGAAGAAAAAAAAGTGGCGGGTATTTTCCATCAAAAGGAATTTTTATCATAAGGCTGTGCTGGCTGTCTGCGGGCCAGAAGAAATGTGCTTGTGGGCCAGATGTGGCCTGCAGGCCGTAGGTTGGAGACCCCTGCTTTATAATATAAAATCATTGTTCTATGACAAAAACACAAAAAGTTAAGTATAACATTGTAAAAAAAAACACACACAATAGTAGTAAGAAATAAATTTGAGCAAAAAGAATTATTTTAGCCACCAGTGTCGACAATTTGAAAACCATTAATTGAATGCACATCCAATAACAATAAACCATTAATAATTGAACATTACTCAAAAAGTAACATTAAAGATAATTTCAAGTATAAAAACACAAGTTTAAAAAGGCTAACACTCTATAAAACAATGAATTGCCTAATTTTTTTACAAAAGTTAAGGGACATTTTTAGAGGCACTCCTAAAAGCAAGTTATAAGTGGTTTATTTTCTACAGTAAAAAAATCTTCAACACATTAAACAAAAACATATTTTTAGATTTATTAAAAATAAGGTAAAGACATAATGAGAGATACTAAGAAGTTATGTATTTAAGAACAGTTTTGTACACAATAGTATTGTTAAGAAGCAGAATACCTACAACACTACAATCAATAGAGAAAATAAAAAAATCTAATTACTCTGATGGTTAATAAGATAACAAAAGTTGTCTGAAAAGAGACATTGAAAAAAAAAACATGATTCAGAAAAAAATTTAAAATTTAAATTATAAAATTAGATACCATGAAAATATATTTGTTTCAATAAATTAGCTCCTTTTAAGGTACCTCCTGTTTCTTACCTAAAACCTTCTACAGTAGACCCCCTCTTAACCGACCCTAACGGGACCAGAGCTAGGTCAGATAGCTCAAAAGGTCGGTTAAAACGGGTAATCCCTAAAAACTTGAAAAAAATTAAGTGCTATGCATTTGGAATTATATAATCACTTTTCTGAAGTCATGAGTGTATTATTTACAAAATAAACTACACTTATCTCCCTTTTTCTTAAATTATTGACAATAGAAAACTAACCCAAAACACTGGAAAGCCAAATACTTTCAGTGGAATAAATTATAGTCATAGGCCTGAGTCAATAAAAACCCTGTTTTTAATACCTTACTGATGTTTTCCAAATCCATCGTAATACAATACAGAGCGTATTGACGAAATTAAAGATAAAAGCAACCATTTTGTTATGAGACAGGATGTTTATTTATATCCTGTAGAGTTTAGTGTATTGTTTTCATTGCTAGCGTGGGAGCGGAAATGCCGACATTTCAAGAGGCAGTTAAACCTAACTGCTCTCAAAACAAGATCAGTTAAAACAAACTGTAATATTTTACGACTGGGGGCGGATAATCCAATAATCAGTTGATGCGAGGTCGGTTAAGACGGAGTCTACTGTATACAAATTTCCAATTTATTAAGGCCTCCATGTAAAAATGAGAAAATACCAAACTCTAAAGATTTATCTTTGTTAACTTATGGTTTGGCTGTTACAAGCTATTACATCAAGATTTGTATTTTAAAAGCATTTGTTTCCTCCGATTGTTTGATACAATTATTGATAGAGTAATATCTATACCAAAATGAGTTTTTCAAACAAGTCAGCATGATCATTTTATTTTAATATGTTAGTAAGAAAACCAATTTGAATACACCAAAATCTGAAATATTTGTAGGCATCAAAACAAATTTTAGATTGTTTTGTAACAAAGAAAAAAGATACTCAAGGGTTACTGATTTTTAAATGTTATGCATTTAATTTTTTTTAATATCTCTTAAAACCTATATTTTCCTAATATTCTATTTTCATAACAAAATTAATCGAGTTTATCAATTATTCAAAAAAGCGTTTGCATAAGATTGTCATTGTTTAGTCTTTTTTGTTTGAAACTTTGTGTATTTTTAAGTAAACAAACAATAAATTTAAGTAAATGAATGGTTTACCTTAGGAGAAAGCCTTGAAAGAGATCCGCTCATCCCACTCCTTGCCTTTGACAGCGTCTTTCAACTTACCACTTCATTTTCCCGACTTCAATGTTCACATCAACTTCCAAATCAATTTGAGATGAAAGGACCTTTGAATTTAATCTTCATTGCTGGCATTTTTTTTTTACTTTGGTTCGTTATATATTGGTAGCATGTATTTAAAAAAAAAAAAAAAAAAAAAAAAAAAAACAGAGCTTTCAGCTGCATTACAATAAAAAAAAAATTTTACTAAGAAAAATGTGAAAACTTCTATTTTATGGAGAGAAAAAGCTCAATGTGTAAACAAAATTTTGTTAAAAGAAACGATTTATAGGTTTAAAACACTAGAATAACTTGATTTTACAATATTTACTTTTTTCTGTAAAATCTTAAAATCAATCTTAAAAGTTCATTATAGAAATTTAATTAATCTTAGGCTACAGAAAGCAATAATATTTATTTACATCAATTACAATAGCATTTGAGTATTTACATACTTATGAGAGGGACACTGTGTTCAAAATTATAGACCAGTTAAACAATAATATTTGGACTGAAATACTGTGTAAATAATTTTATTTAGACCAAGTAGTTCAAGGATGATTTTTAACTTCATTATATTCATTCCTATGGAGACCAGTAAACATAGTTTGATTGAATTGACAAGCCTCTTGAATAATATTTCAAATGGAAGGCTATATACTAATGGGGATTTTCTTGTAATGTGGGGGGATTTAAAACACTAACTATTTATTCGTACACTACAAAAGTACAAATTTTACTACTTTTACAAAACGTATGTACAATTTGACATGGAAATGTTCCATGAATACTGGTAACTTTGATTTGGTACAAATCTCAATGATAATTTCTCATATGTAACTGATTTTAATTTAAACGTTATTGACACTGTATTTTAAATGCTTAGTTTCACAAAAACATTTAATAAAGGCCTTAATAATAATTTACAGTAATAAGTACTTTTTCAATAAGCCTAGAGAGCATTTTAAGTACCATTATTTTATGGACCGAAGCTTCAGAATTGGCGATTTAAATCCATACAATAAATTAATTATGAACGAAAAAATACTAACGTGAAGGATCAAGTTTTAAACAGCTGATAAAAAACTATAATACTCATTTCAATCATTAGTTTGGCGTTGAGACGGCAAGCTATACTGACTTATTCAAATTTATTTATCGTTGTATCCATATTTAGGATTAGTGAGGAGCGTTTAAGTATCCTTCACCTCAATTAAGATTCATCTTAAACAGATAGGACCAAAAGTACTGATACCTAGTTTGCTTGTGTCTGGGGGCAGTTACATGTATGTTTTATTTTTTAATTTATGTGTGTTGTTTTGTTTGTTTGTCATTCGTTTTTCTACTGTTGCCTTCTATTTCGTCTAATTTGTTCCATATAGCATCAAGGTCTTCTTTCCAGATATCCTTTGCTGATTTTTCTTCAAGGGCTGCAAGTTCAACTTTCTTCTGGTCACAGTCCTTCAACAATTCATTGTTCCTTTCTTTTGATAATGACCATAAGCTCATGCCAAGGAGATATTCAAAGTTTGGTCCACTTTCCTCATTATCTGTCGAAATCGCCTTATTATCTTGCGATAATTTCCAAGACTTAACGGGATCTGAGTCGTATCCCCTCTCAATCAATTCATCAATTATTGCTTTCCTATTTTTATTTTCTATTGTAAGATTTCCATTGCATTTCTCAGTAACAAACCTCGCTTGATTAATAAGTTTTTTTGCTTCAGCATCCAATAGACTGGTCAGGTATGCTTTTCTTTTCTCATAGTATTCCAAACGAATTGCGAAAAACTCTTTTAAAATGGTTTTTACATTATCGTATCTCTTCAGAACACTGTTACGATCAAAAAGGCACATACTTGAGATGGTTATGTTGGACTGCAGCTTAAAGAATTTGTGTAGCCCTTCACTGTAGTTCAGTTCCTTGAGTTTTTCAGGTGATAGTTTGATTACAAACCGCACCGATGTGTCTGTGTTATATTCCTTGTAGCTATTGATAATGGATGGTTTCTTATCACCATCTCCGTTCAGCATTACTTCCAGCACTGACTCTTTATAAGCCTGAGTCCATGTACCAACAGGCAGTTCGGTGATCTCCACTGTATCAGGTTTTACTACAGATATATTACCCGTGCAGATATAACTATCTTTAGTAAAAACTTTGATATTTCCTTGAAAATCTTTGTACCAAGGTATTAGCTTAGTTGGCTCCTTTCCATCCATCATATTCCTAATAGCTGTGACGATATCTCTAGGATTATAGTTAGGTATTTTAGTCATCCAACCTGTTCCGATACCACTTGCACCATTCACCAACACTATCGGAATCACAGGGACATAAAACATTGGCTCAATGCTTTGATTGTCTTCTTTTAAATAAGTAAGGAGGGGATCATCATGTGGGTGAAAAATCAGTCTGGTTAAAGGACTCATCATTGTGAATATGTATCTAGGGCTAGCAGCATCTTTTCCTCCTTGTAGTCTTGTACCAAACTGACCTATAGGTTGAAGCAAGTTTATGTTATTACTCCCGACAAAGTTCTGGGCCAAGTTGACGATAGTTAGCATGAGAGACACTTCGCCGTGATGGTAAGCAGATTGTTCAGCAACAGAACCCGCCAGTTGTGCTACTTTGATTTCACGCTTGTCACTGCGTTTCAAACATGTGAAAAGAACCTTTCTGGACCCAGGCTTCAACCCATCGACTAAATTGGGAATAGACCTTTCATTGTCAAGATTGCTGAATAGTACAAGTTCTTTGTTGACAAAATCTTCATACGTAACATCCTTAACTGTTTTAGTATACAAATAGTCTTCTGGAATACCATCTTCTGTTCTCTTTTTGCTTCTTGCCATCCAGTCAGTGAGCCACTCTTTCCGAGCTTCCACCATTTTTTTGCTGAAAGCCATTTCAATTTGTTTATCATCATTGACACCTCCGTATCTGAACATTATTCGATGACGTCCCAAATCTGAGAAATATTCTTTGGCTTCTTTTGATGTAGATGTACCTAATCCTTTATAATACTTAACCTTATATAGGTGTAAATTTTTTACACCCTTTTTCCACTCATCGAATTCAGCTAATGAATAAAAAGACAAAGTTTGTGTTCCTTTTGAGGCCTTGAGGATTGGGGTGATGAATTCTTCGAGGAATTGAAGCTTTAATAATGATGGCCAATTGGAATGGATAAAATTGATTATCAATCCTTTAATGTGGGAACCATCTTGGTCTTGATCCGTCATTATCATTAATTTACCATACCTTAAACTCCTCAAATCATCGACTGTCTTGTAAACCTTTTTGTATTGCAAACCAGTAATTTTAATAATGTTGTTTATTTCTTCATTTTCCAGTATTTGCTTGTGAGTAGCTTCTCGTACATTGAGCAACTTGCCTCTGAGGGGAAATACACCGTATTTATCTCTTCCAATGACTCCAAGACCTGAAACAGCTAGGGATTTGGCTGAATCTCCTTCTGTCAATATCAAAGTGCAATCCAGTGACTTGCTTGTTCCTGCATCATTTGCATCTTCTAGTTTGGGTATTCCTTTCAGTTTGTTCTGTTTTTTACCACTCAAAGCCCTCTCAAGTTGACTTTCCTGCTCGAATTTAGCCCAAGATTGAACAGTTTCAATAATACCGGACTTGGTAATTTCTTTGATGAACTTTGAAGAAAGACTACACTTAGAGCCAAAACTTTTGGGTTGAAGTGTCATGGTTTCTTTTGTTTGGGAATCAAATGTCGGGTTAACAATAAGACAGTTGATAAACAGCCACATGTGGTTTTTGATTTGGTAAGGCTTCACATCTACTCCTCTTTTCTTCTGTTTGAAAACTTCCATGAGCTGTTTGGTGATCAGTTCAGCTACAAGATCTACGTGACGACCACCTTTGGTGGTTGCGATGCTGTTGACAAAACTCATGTGGCGAAATCCATCAGGAGACACAGCCATAGCAACCTCCCATCGATCATTGACTCTCTCATAAACTATCTTTGCTTGGTTGTCGTTTAAATCTTTTTTTGTCTTTACAAACAACTGAACGTAATCTTTAAAATTTGTCACAGGAATAAGATTTTTATTTAGATACACTTGAACTCCGTTAGTTGAAGCTGCAACATCGTAAGCTCTTCTCTTCATCAAATCTAGAATCCCTTCATCCAATTTGTTCATTTTGAATTTGCGAAGATCTGGATAAAATGTTACTTTGGTGTATTCTTCGTCTGCACTTGGCGTTATTATAGGTTCTGTTTCCACTGACATGTTATTTTTCCATGTTTGTTTAAAACACAGTTTATACTCAGAGCTGCAAGTTTCAACAGTAAACTCTGAGCTGAAAATATTGCACAGTTTTGCTCCAAAGCCATTCCTTCCACCCGTTACTTTCTGCTCCTCATCATTGTAGTTAGAGGATGTAAGGAGATGTCCAAAGATTAACGTTGGAACGTACATTTTCTCGCTTTTATGCACCACCACAGGGATCCCCCTACCGTTATTCCATATTGAAACCATATTTTTCTTAGCATCTATATCTATTTTGATACAATTTGTTTTAGGATCTCGCTGTTTGTTATCAGCAGCATTTACCAGAATCTCATCAAAGATTTTGTACAAGCCAGGGACATAAGTGATTTCTTTCTGTGTCATCGCTTTAGTTCCAGGGTCATACACCCACATTGTTTCTGTGACTGGTTCCACAGATCCTATATAAGAATCAGGTCTCAGTAAAATGTGTTCTTCTGGCGATTTCTTCTGATACATTTGTTCAATACTGATTTCCTTGTCTTTATCATCGCCACTTCCAGAGTTTCCACCATTTGAGTTTTTCCTTTTTTTACCAGCCATTTTTGAGAACTGCCTGATAAGTGGCTTTGACAGTGACGGCTGGAAGAAACAAATTGTCGGATACAATTCCACAAGGTAAATAAATCAGAGATAATGATCAATGAATCGTCTTGACACTTCTCCTCCCCCTTAGTGATATATAATATTGATCTTTTCTTCTATATTGAAAGTTTTTATTGGTGTTTGTAAATAAGTAGATTGATTGAGACATACTTTAGGCATTGAAGTTGGCTTAGCTCAACTGTTTCCTACAAAAAGATTTGCTTTGGACATCTCTTTTGAAAACTAATGTAAACACATGATCGTCTTATGACAAATTTCTTATTTCTTCTTTTTGTCGGTCTATCTTCGTCTTGCATTATGAGCTTCTTTTAAAAATGTTGGAGCGTTCTTTTTAACATTACTCTTGTTTCTTAATTTGTATATTGTTAAAAAAGTCACTGCCAAAGTTCAAACTACTTCCTGTGCTTTCTGAACCAACGATAGCACATGAAAAACATTCATACTAACTAATGGTAGCCTATTTATCCAATATTGGTTTTATAGTCTCTAGTTTGCCTGCTTAGCAGATTTCAAATACTTTGTAATCAATGGCTAAATGAGCTTCTAACCAAGCATGGGTTGCATTATAATTAAATTGTTCAGGCCTTTATTTTATTGTTTTTTTACCGTAAAAACACATTAACGTCATTAATTTATTTACTGCCTATCTATAAATTAATTTTATTTGGAAACAATTACTTCACACAGTGGGAACATTTAGTGTAATGAAAGCTATAGTTCACCTGATAGGATAGTTTGCCTGCTTAGCAGATTTCAATTACTTTGTAATCAATGGCTAAATGAGCTTCTAACCAAGCATGGGTTACATTATAATTGAATTGTTCAGGCCTTAATTTTATTGTTTTTTTTTTACCGTAAAAACACATTATTGTCATTAATTTATTTATTGCCTATCTATAAATTCATTTTATTTGGAAACAATTACTTCACACAGTGGGAACATTCAGTGTAATGAAAGCTATAGTTCACCTGATAGGCTACTGTATCTTTTCTTCCTGAAGAAGAAATGTTTTATAGAATAAAATATAACCATGGCCTGATTGGCCATGTACGTTGATTGCAATTTAAAAAAAAAATTATTGATTACACAATTTAGAAATGTTTATAACCCTTGTAACATATAAACACTATTATTTCCTATCCCAATTTAAAATGTCATTAATTTATAGTCCAAGTTATATTTTAATCTAAATTTTCATCAAATTTGATCTAAAATGGCTTATAAACTGAACACAGTCAGCCTTAAATTTAATTTAAAAGCCAAACCATTAAATATGCATTTTCTAATATGACATTTGCATATTTTTCGTGGTAATAAAATCACCAGTAGCTTCTCCAGAGAGTAATATTGTGTTGATTGTGATTTGTTGAGCTCTGATGCACAAGCTCTGAGTAGAAAACTCTTAATTGGGTCTCTTAGCCTTTTTATAATTTATACATGGATATAATGATTATTAGCCTATATCCTAATTATTAAAAGATCAAGTTTAAAAAACAATTTAATGGTCAAAACTATATTTTTTTACTAAATCATCTAGACGACAACAAAAACTATTCAATTCTCTTAAAAGTTTTAAAAGAAAGAAATTACGAATGGTATGGTCACTTAAAGTTCAACTAGCCCTATTTATCCATATAATCTTTTTATTATTTTATTTTGTATAGCCTAGTCAACTTTGCTTTCTGTAAAAAAATATTTAATTTGCGATTACAAAAGTGCCCTAGTAGTATTTTACACTTGAATTTGTAAACATATTTTTTTTTTTTTTGTAGAAGGAAAGCCATTTTTAACATAATGAGTATTTTTTAGTCGTGAAAAGAAATGGTTTTGAATCATGCGTATGTTGAGTTGAAAATTACACTACGTCCACAAACTATGTTAAAAATGTTAAACTAGTTTGCTAATGATTCGTTTTGTGATGATTGATATATAAAATATCCGTGACACTACTAATAGTGGCTCAAAATATGGTTGACAAATTAAATACATTTAATGAATTGATCCAGTTTAGTTATCTATATTACTCAACTCCATTTTTACAACAAATAAATTCCCCCTTGTTAAATCCCACAAAACAAAAAATAACACTGGCCAGAAAGGTTCTAGAACCACTTTGGATTGCTTAAAATTTAGCTGCATAGATTTGTTTTTAGAGATTTCACATGGGGGAGGAGAGCCCATGACTAGTTTAGTACAGCCAAACCATAAGAAATTATCAGCTAGCTTGAAACATGCACAGTCCTAGAATACTTAATGAATTCCAAAACATGCTTATTGACTTAAATCAACAAAATAAATACAAACGACCATGTCACAACAGTACGTTGTGTAGGCCTATAAATAATATTGAAATATTACTTCAAGTTGTTATTCTTTCCCAGTTTCCATTGAACTTGATTATTTTAGGTAACTAGAGTGGAATATTTGTTAAAAATAATTTAAATATTTTAGTCTGTATTAAAAATAATTTAAATATTTTAGTCTGTATGACTTGTAAAATGAAGATAAAAATGTCTTCCCTGGAAAAGAAGGGAAACTCTAAAAAAATTATACCTATGTAAAATTGGGGAGGGATAACAACTTGATGAGTTCCTTAATTGATAGAAGACTGTAAAAGGTTTCCAACACAAAACCACACACGATAAACAAAAGCAAGCTAATTGGCACATATCAATAAACAGGCGAATACACAAAAGTTTTTTCTGAAATTAAATCTTGAGTTTAGAAACTACACACAAAAATGATGTGCATTGCAATTTAACAAATGTTGTAGAAAATATAAAAGGTAAAAGTTTCAGGTTCATTGAAGGAAAAGTTCATTATTTAGTAAAAAATATAATGCATTCTAAACTTGCAACTGGTACTGTATTAACATTTTTAATATTTAAAACTGTAGGTGCAACACAGTATCAACTAATGCCACTTTACCATGGATGATTTTGCTGTTGGAAACCCTCTAAATCTATTAAGCTTAGTTTTTAAAATCTCTTGTCGACTACTCACCCCCAAAGTTTTCCCTGAACCTGTTTGTGCAACACCAACCATATTAAGGCCACTCATAGCTATTGGCCAACCAACCGCCTGGATTGGTGTCGGATTATCAAAGCCAATTTTACTGAAACAATCACCAAATATGAAATAAAACTAAAACTGTCAAAAATTTCATGATGGACAAAAGTGATTTCTCACCAATAAATCAAAACATTAAATGCAGGGTGTCCACAAAAAAATTGTCATTAATTTCCATGACTTTCCATGACTACCCATGACCATTTACCATTGATTTCCATGACTCACAAACTTTACACGCAAATTATAATATAACATACACACACAAATAATACTGCCTGGACATGTTATTTTGCAGAAAATACTGAAATATGTAATAACAGATAACAATGGAGTACAATAGGTACAACAATGAACTAAAACAAACCGAAAACTCATAAAATAATACAACCGTAATAAATTGAATTGTCAAACATTTGTGAAAAATCCTGAAAAATGGTACAACAGTCGGGGTTAAGGCCAACTACAGCATTGAATGGTCCCCTCAAATCCATCCATAATTGGAAATTTCCATGACTTTCCATGACTTCTTGCCTATTTCCCTGACTTTCAATGACCAAAATTTTTTTCCATGACTTTCCATGACTATCCCTGACTTTCCAGAATGTGGACACCCTGAAATGTCTTGTCTTATGTCCATCAAATTTTGAGCATCAGCAGAATGGGGTTGCCCCCCTTCCCCCCCAAGAAATAACTGAAATTTAAAAACTTAACAATGTTTTGGTTTAAATATTCTTTGCCAGACTACACAGTAAGCAGCTTCTTTCCAGAAAGTTGTTTACAGATAGGGATCGGTGAAGTCGGCCGAGTATGGTAAACTTACGGGTCACTTTTGGAATACGCTACAACAATGCTATAATGTTGACGGAGCTATCTCCCCCCCCCCTCCTCAGCACGTACAGACTTGTCTACCGCAACAATGCAAATATTGTGTAGGTGTGAATCACTTTGATTGGCAAGCAACATAGTGTCTACAGAGTGATCATTTACTTATTAACCTTTATTGGAAGTTGCATTAGAATGGACAATATTGTGAAATTCTATAAAATAATAGTGTAGTTAAGCAAGGCCACACTAAATAAACAGGCCGTAATGCTCGTCCAGCATGACGTCACGATAGAAGACGGCAATGACGTAATTTTGCCGTTTGTGATCAGCTGCTTGTTTTAATCTTTCATTGGAAAATAAATAAGTACTTAAACGTCATAGCCGGCTTCTATCGTGACGTCATGCTTGGCGAGCATTATCGCCTGTTTTTTTAGTGTGGCCTTGAGTTAAGTAAGAAAAAATAGGCTCAAATCTGCTGTCTGATAATATAAAAAAAAAAAAAAAAAACAGGTTAAGGGCATCAACTATTGGATATTGAAGTAAACATCCCATATATATGGACCAGCTGTCGCCAAGGTTTTATTAAAAAAGAAAATATGTAGTTGTGTGAGCCAGTCACAGAATGCGCTAATGTCTAAAATTCTATTTTACACCTTATATTTTGTTGCTGAAATAGTTGATGGGTTATAACAGTTGCTATAGCTCACAATAAGTCATTCTATCAGTTTGGCTTGGTAAAAAGTTCCTGTATTCAACAGAAATTAGTACCTAATTTAGTAGATCAGCATAATCTATCGACTAGGTACAAAGTTCTTCATAAAGAACACAGGCGACATCCTTAACATGGGGATGGAATGTCTTGTAGGTATTAATAGTCAAAGGTATGGGTTAGAGTATTAGATATTTTAAGTGGTGAAATAATATAACTATTAGTAAGGCTATGTTAGTCTACATGTCTAAACAACTAGACTGGGACTTAGACAGTGGCGTTGTCCTGTAATCCAGATACTAGGAGGTCCCGAATTGTGGATATTTATAGGCATGCACTGTGAATGCGATACTCCCTGGTGTGGATTAACGCCCGCACTAGTGAGTATTAAGACTATCCACAGTACTATCCTGATAATTAGACCAATTCGTTAATACCAAGGCAAAAATGTGGTTCGGATTCCATTATAAACTGTAGGTCCCTTAGTTTCCATTAGCTGTATGAGCTATTAATTAACAGCTGTGTCGGCCTTAGTCACTAACAAGACTATAAGGTCACCCAACTCATCCTTCACTCATATTTGGGTTAAAATATGCACATAGTGGCGTCCCCATCTTAAATAATCTATCCATCTATAACTAGCAAAAAACTTGTTACTAGTAGTGTGGCAAAAAGTATTGTATGCAACCAAAGATTTCTAACAAAACAAAACAATGTAGGATAAAACTGATAGGCCTACTAGGATAAAAATGAAAAAGGAACACATTTTTACTAGCCTAGGTGGACAAATAGGCTACATAGGGTCTGTTCTCTTCTAAGGAGATTAATTTGAATTAAAACCATAGGTAGTATGCAAACACATGTTTCCAAAAACTATAAAACTTCTATGATTTGGGTTATACCTAGAAAATTATGTTGAGAGCTCATTCCTTTAGGCTCATTTATTGGTAAATTTAATTTAAATAGGCCTGACATAAAACTAACTTATTGCATTAACCTTAAGTTAATTTGTCACACTTACTGTACTGTATCTGCAACATATTTTGGAAAGTTTGCCTCCTCAAAATGTAAAATTGGCTTTGGAGCATCACCATACACCTTTATTTTATGTGTATCATAAAACTTTTTCAGTTCTTCTACAGTCCGGTTCTCCGTATTCGGGTGAGGTTGATAAAAGTTTTTGCGAAAAGTGGTTAGTTTACTATTTTTCCAATCAGGTGGATTTATATTGTCCATAGGTGCGTAATTGTTGTTCCTCTGATTCCATGCTCTGGGACCCTCAAATTTACGAGTGTAAGAGCCTGAATATTCATCCCTTTCCCACCGGTCACCTGTGCCGTTGTCATTAAAATCATGGAAGTCCTCTCTTTTTCTGGCTGTATAACTGGGTCTGTTGAAGGACCTGAAAATAATTAAAAAATGGGTTACGGTATAGATTTTTGCAAAGCCCATTTATGTACTAAAGGCAAATCTCAACATGTACTTAGCTTTTCTTTGACTATTTTTGGAAAAAGACAGGTTTTTTCTTCTATTCCTATGCTATATTCCTAAAGTAGTTGAACAGTTTTAAAATTTAAATACTAGTAGTTTAGTTGAAAGTTTGTAATTTCACCCAGTTTCAAGAACTTTTAATGTAATTTACCTTTTGTCTTCTAAAGTCGCCTTTAGTTCTTGCCATTAGTGATATAAACTTAGAACATCTAGAACTAAAGGCACCTCTACAAAACAAAAGGCAAATTAGCCAGGTACAAACAACAACAAAATAAAACAAAAGGTAGTTGATTGAACGTTGATAAATACATTAAACTAATGTTCTATTAAATAATATATTTGATGACCCATGGCTTTGGCACATTAAGTTATCTTGTAAATAATTAATAAGAGTCCAGCAAAACAAGACAGACTAAAAATTTTGGTCCAAGAACAGTCTGTCATTTAAGTACCGTAACACATTTGTATGCATTAAGTTAAGTTAAAATCTTGTATCGTAAAGTAACTTAACATATGAGCTCCATGTGGCTTAGGCTGACAGAATGAAAAAGAATCTTAAATGCTTGAGTTAGTCATGGCAACTACAGGCCTACCTAGGTAGCCAAGTTACAGTACAGGGAAAACGTTAGACTAAGTGTATGAAAAGGAAGAAAAAGGTTAGACAACAATAACGAAAACACACACACACAGTAGCATGAAAGTCGAGGGGAAACCAGTGATTTCGTTGTGGGTCTTTTTCATGAATTGTTTCCTCTGACGACAGAGCCGGATTGCCAAATAGGCCCAGGCCTATGGGCGCAAGCTAGCCTAGGTTGGACACGGCCAAGGAAAAATATTTTTTTTAAATATTTAGAAATGAAAATAAATAACTTAATCATAGCTTAACATATTTTGCAAATTGATTCTGGCTAATGAAGCATTCTGATTTTGAAGTTGATGGTAACAAATACTTGCAGTAAATGTAAAACTATAACATTACACATCAACTACGTCACAACGTTAGTCTTAGGTTCAGGATGATTCTAATTCTATAAGGAAGTTGTCGAGCGGTACGCATAATAAAGCCGCTGCCAGAGCCACGATGCTGGCTCGATGCTACCGCTCAGAGTGGTTGGGGGTGCAATGTTAATGTTATAGTCCAGACACTCTTACCAACCTCACCTCGCAAAACAAAAGTTATCAACCAATCAATTATAAGAATATTTCATTTTACAAATCATGAAATTGCAGAGAGACGTTTGATGTCATCAATTTGAAGATTAAATACCCTTAACAAATTCCACGACTATGATAAAGTCTTCAAAGAATGGTTAGAAGAAGGGATTATAGAAAATGTTCCAGAATCAGCAGAGTCAACAAAGGTCCATTACCTGCCGCATCACCCAGTCATAAAAGAGAGTAGCTTAACTACTAAAATACGTCCAGTGTTTGATGCGTCTACAAAGGACAAAAGAGGGCATTCTTTGAATGAATGTTTGGCTACAGGTCCAAATTTAGTAGAGTTGATTCCATCTCTTGTAATGAAATTCAGGAAGCACCAGATTGGAGTAACAGCAGACAAAAAAAAGGCTTTTTTACAGATCAGTTTAGCTCCTCAAGACCGAGACTACCTTAGGTTCATTTGGTGGGAAGACTACAAGACTAGAAAATTGACAACTTTTAGACATTGCAGAGTTGTCTTTGGAATTACCTCCAGTCCCTTTCTGTTAGGAGCCACACTAAATCACCATTTGGATGACGCACCACTTCATCTACAAGAGACAGCTGCGAAATTGAAAGATGCCTTTTATGTTGATAATTGTATTGTTAGTGTTGACTCTACAGTAGAACTAAAAAAGTTTGTAAATGAATCCATGGAACTAATGAAGCTAGGACAGTTTGAATTAAGAGAATGGGCTAGCAACTATTCAGATGTCAGTAACCTTGAAAATGAATTTTCAACAGAAAATATTGTACCATTACTGGGCATGTTGTGGGACAGGAAAAAGGATGAGATTTTTTGTGACATACGATCCATTTCTATGCCAAACAAGAAGGTAACCAAACGAGATCTACTCTCAGTAGCCCAGCGAATTTTTGATGTGGTAGGTTTCACTTGTCCTGTGTCTTTATTACCTAAAGATGTCTCTTGCAGGAGACATGGCTGAAAAAATTGACATGGGATGAAGAACTGCCAAATGAAATATCATGCCAATTTTCAAAGTGGGTTGAAAATATTCATTGGTTGGAAAGCTGTCGAATACCAAGAAGACTATTTCTGTTAGGGAGTCAGTCCGTAAACGAGACTAGTTTTCATATATTTTGCGATGCTAGTAAACTGGCTTATGCAGCTTGTCTTTTTATCAGAACCAAGTCTCAAAACAAGGTAGCTGTGCAGCTTATATATGCAAAATCTAGGATTGCCCCAAAGAATGCAACAATACCAAGATTGGAGCTGTTGGCCGCACTGAGAATGGGAGCTCGGATCTACACACATGTTCAAAAGGCGTTGAAGATGTCATGTAAAACATATTTTTGGACAGACTCATCAATCGTACTGACATGGATCAAAGAGAAGGAAGATTGGGGAACTTTCAAGGAAACAGGATGCACATTTTGAAGTGGAAGATAAGTCATCAACACCAACAGAAACAAGAAGAGGGAGAAAGTTAAAAATCCCTAGGAAAATGGACTTGTGAACTTATAAAAGAAACATGTAAATAGTTTTGTTTGAAATTTTGATGACGTAAAGCAAAATTCCAAGGTGGGGAGGATGTTGGAAATTAAGTTGTTTTTTATATAATACAAATTTCAATATTAATCAACATCAAATATAATAATTTATTAGTCTTTGTTTTTATGAACAAATGGTTTATTTTAATTTATTTTAAACAATTGAGAAGAGTTGTGTTAAGAATTTAAGAAAGTGATGAAGAACAGAACAATACAGAGAAAATGTTTTAAATATTGTTATTTATCAGAATAAAATCAGTTCTTTATTAGATAATATTTTGTAAACGTTCTTTATTTCACACGAGTTCTAACAGTACCCGAACCAAGTAAACTTAAATTCTTTAAAAAGTTGCAATGATAAAATTGCATTGTGGATGAGAGGTGTTTAAGAAATTATCATATGGGCTAGGTTAGGCCTGATAGTTTTTTTAGTAAAGTAACATTATCCAGACTGGGGGCGGAAAGACTATAGGGCCCAGGTGCACTAAATTGCTGAATCTTTCTAAAGGTAGGCTACAACTGAGACCTAAAAAATTCTAAATTATTTCAAGATAAACTGAGGTCTGGGCTAAGCTCAAAATACCTACTTTGTATGGTCGCCATTTAATAAGAAAGTATTAAATATTAAAGTAAGCTTACCGGTAGGCCTACTTGGAAAAGGGAAAATCATTTTCATGTAGGCCTAAGTTAGCTTAAGCTTAACATTATGTTTTAAGAAAACGAGGCCTAAGTTAGGCCTATTTTAAAGTAAACTTAGTGGGATTTAATTAATAAGGGATAGGCCCTAACTTAAGTTAAACTTACTAAGGTCTAAATGAAACAATGGATTTCCATATAGCCTACCTGAGGAATAGTATACTGTAATATGTTACTAGTCCTGAAAATAAGTGTTTACCGGACGAGTGTGGTTGTTCCCGTGCAAGACGAAGTCGAGTACGGGATTACCATTAATAGCTGTTTGCTGCCAGCATAATCAAATGGGGTTTCATTGTATACTACTGTACTGCAATGAGTTTTACCGGACACCAATCAGCTCATTATACTGTATTTAGGTGACAGTGAGTGGTTTAGTGATTTTTAGTCCTTTAGTTGGTGGAAATATATAAGGATTTGTAGGGATTTAGTAGTATGGCGTAAACTATCGTACGCAACTCGTCCAAAATGTGTGTACCGGACTCGTATGGTAATCCCGTACTCGAATTCGTCTCGCACGGGAACGACCACTTTCGTCCGGTAAACACTTATTTTCAGGACTAGTAACGTAATATACTATTGAGCTACTTATGCTATTATGCAACTTGTCAACTAGGTACGCTTGATAAGTTAAATATTGTTCATTTATAAATAAGTTACTTACAAATTTCTTGCTGCTGAATAACCTGATATTTCATTTCTGACAGCTCTTCCACCATACCTAGCTTGGATTCTAGTGGCAACTTGAGATACAGCACCTGAAAATTTCAAGAAATGGTTTGAAGATCGCTAACTAGGTTACATGTTCACACATAAAATAATAACTTAGTCATAAATTGGACTATACTTACGAAACATTACTAGGCGGTGTTGGTAAATGATAAGTATTATCACCGGTCAGTATTTGAAGTTCGCGGACAGGACATGGGATTGCACGAAAAGTAAGTGGTAAGCGAATGGAATTTTATAGGTTAGAATTATCTCAGTATTCTCATTATTCGTTTGAGCTTTGAGCTGTGCCTGTGCCGCTGTGCGTGCGAGCGTGCGGTCTGCTGCTGATGAAATTTGATTCAGTCTCAGTCTCAGTCCGATTCAGTTCTCTTTTCAGGTCACTTCAGTCCTTCAGTCTTCAGTCACAGATAATGTAACCCCTACTAGGGGTTTAGGGGGTTATAATATAACCCCTAGTAGGGGTTATATTATCTGTGCTTCAGTGTACAGTGATTCAGAAAAGTTTTCCAACCATGTAATATCCAACAATGAAATAGTTATTTGTGTAACTAGTGGTGAAAGTGGCACTTTGCTGCACACGAGAGCAATGTTTACGCACGAGCCGCAGGCGAGTGTGGAATGATCTCGAGTGCAGCAAAGGCCTTTTTCACTCGTGTTACACATTATATTTTTCCTACAGTCACTATAAAGCATATAAATAATTAGTCTTTCAAACACTATACAACACGTTTTTAGGTTCTGCTGGCAACACAACTGGTGCCCTAAAGAAAGTAGTACCCGCGGTCCGTATCACTCCGCTATTTTTCCTCGGCAAGAAATTATCTCCGCGTTTTGAGAATATAGTTCCGTATGTTTTTGTAATTTGAAGTGGTTTCCGCGCCTAAAAAAAGTGCTTTAAAGGTATTTTCTTGTTTATTAAGATCGTAGGAATGTTTTAAAAACGTTTAAAAGAAAAGTCCAGTAAGTTCAGAAATACCGAAACTATAAACACGAAATGACAGGTTAAATCGTAGTTATAATAGTCAATCAGCTGCTCATAGTATTATTATCTTTAAGTGTTGCCAACCTATTTCCAAGCGTACACGGATTACGTGCATAATAGAACCACGCTGTTTTGTATTGTTTCGTTGGAATCCTGATGTGCGGCAAAGTATAAACCGTACGGAAAAGTATAAACCGTACGGCAAAGTATAAACCGTACGGCAAAGTATAAATATGCAGCAATTAGCAGCTTTCTGTACTATAAACAGTACAAGGAAGCCAACTTTGCCGGGTGACTGTAGGAAAAACAAATTATTAGGTTAGGGCCACACTTGGCGTCCTTGGCGACTTTGTCGCAGCGACTAGTCGCTGCGTCAATGAATAAAAGTGCGTAGCATTCAATTAAATGGAGGCGGCCACACTATAAGCGACTCGCGGCCAGCGACCACCCGCGACTGAAAAACAAACGCGACCGGGAGCGTTTTTCGGTCTCGGCGACAAATACGCTCCCCATGTTATCTTATGGCACCGGCCATACTAGGCGACAAGTCGCTCGCTCACACACCCTTTGCTGCTCTATTTTCATATCTATATTGTACAGTTATGGACTGGATTTGTTAAATTGTAAATATGCTTTTAAAATACCAATATTGTCATCGACAAAATAAGTATTGACATGTTAACATGTGTGCTGTAGAATATATGAGATTTAACTCTTCTGGTATAACAGGAATCCAAAACATCGTGTATTTTTCAAATGTTGTGCGTCATCTTCAATGTCAATAGCTCGCCAAAGTTCATCCAAAATATTACTAAAAATTTACAAAATTAAAATACGCCATCCATTAATGATAGTTTTAGGGAATTATTCACTCCATACCTGTGTTTTTTCGAGTTTTCGCTTTAGGGAATAAGCTATTACCTTAGGTTGCATGGTAAGACATAAACCCGGGACCGATTTGATTTTTCATTTTGAGGTCCCCAGATGCAAAAACGCCCACCGTTCAAATTCATATACGTATATATAAGTACATATGTATGTATTTACATATACAGTGTATAAATTTAGGTCTATGTGCCAATTAGCGCGATAACTTGAGCAAAAATGATGAGATTTTAGTGGAATTGGGTACAAATGTTAAAACCCAACGTTAATTCAAACGCGTGCTCGCATTTCAAAATGATCGGACCATGGGAATGGGAGGTTTAAGGGGCTTTAATGGGGTATCAAATTGTTTTTTTCTATTTTTGACCCTTAAACATAAATTTCACAATTTCCTTCCAAACTGTTTTGTTGAGCTAAAAAAAATGATTTTGTTAATTGAAGCGTTGTTATAAACCTAATGATTACGGAGATAATTTAAACAATTGTAAATTTAAAATGCCCATTTTGATTAAAAATAAACTGTTTTAGTTTGCTTGTTTATGGATATATTTTCATAAATTATAACAATATTTTAATAAATATTTTTAATTTCATACTAAGCCATCAAAATTTAAATTAACAAGCACGCCTCATTAGGTTACCTTATTTGTCACAGTAAACCTAAGCATTAATTTAAATTCATCTTATTTAAATAGGAAATAAATCCAACAAGTTTAAAGTGAATATTTTAGGGGAAATCTAGCCAAACAAATGTAAATTCGCTTAGTCTGCAGGTTTGTTGCGGCGGGGGTATTTAGATATATAATAAATAGCAATAGCAAGTATTAAACTGTGATTTGACGACTAGACGTCCACATTGGTTTTCAAAACATAGTTTTAACACATTAATTTAGTAAAAATGGTATTTCTTTTGTTGCAGGCAAATGGTTAAAAACTATTACGTGTGACCTAGTACGAAATATAAAGAGGCGCCGGTTCACGTATGAAAATACTATAACGATATGATTTAATTTGTAGAAGATTCACTTAAATCTTATGGTACTGCAATTAATAGTAAAAACATCGATTTATTCTAAGGTGGTCAAAAAACATACAAAAAAGGTCATAGATCCTAATTTATTTCCATAATCAATGACACGATTTTGAAAATACAATATAACATCTCGAAACTCTATTTTTACTGGTATGGTAAAAAATTAAACTGGAAGGTCGAAATTGTCGCCTATTGTGGCCACCCCCAGCGACTTTGTCGACGCGACAAAGTCGCGGGGGAAAAAGTCGCCGTGACAAAGTCGCCAAGTGTGGCCCTAGCCTTAGTCACGTAATTGGATATACTATAAAAATACAGTCAATGGTGAGTTAAAAAAATGTTCATTCGACTGGAATGGAACATATTAGTTGAAGAATATTTAAATATAAACATGTATAATAAGTCAGGATAAGGAAATCTCTAAGTTAATTGGAGATACATTTTTCATTTCGACCATCCTGCAATCCAAATAATAATTTAGACGCTTCTTCAGCTTCAGGTGTAAACCAATGGTGGAAGGGTGTGAACCGTTAATGAAGCTGATTGATACTAAAATACTTTATACCGGACTCGATGTCTCTTTATTTTTGACCGACATTATCGGATAGATTGCGTAAAAGTATAATATATACATTAGAACTAGAAGTAATATTTCCAAAAGCACAGCTACAAGAATGTAGTTTGGGTGGTTTAGGCATAGATTGAATTCTAGTTTGTATGCCATAAGGACATTCAGGGTGGAAAAAGTGGCTCGTGCCTTCAGGCCTTCAAGCTCGGACAACGACTACAATGAATTTTAACTACGTAGTGCCTTTAGACACAGAAAACATACTACTTTTTCATACTACTTTAGAAGATAATAATAATATCTAAGTTCTTACCGTCAACGCAATCAGGAGTAATATTCCACTACGGCCGTTTCGGAGATGACTCCATCGTCAGGTGCGTAGTGGTACACTAAACTATAGTCTTGTCACATTTAACACGAGTTCTCTTCATTTGCATTGCGTCATGGGGTGAACAAAAATACTAAGCAAAAATACTAACAAAAATACTCTTCTACTTTAGAAGAGTATTTTAGAATGGCTTTTGTAATAGACTACCCAAGTAGCACACATCGTTGGCCCAACGTTGGGAAATGGTCGGCACGGTTGGGAAATGGTTGGCAGAAATTTTAACGATTTAACTACAGAGCCACTGGGGCGGAGCCCGAAAGGATTTGTGAGATAAGAATATGCCTATATGTTAATCGGGAATGTGAGCTATCATCATGCCAAATTTCAGCCCAATCAATCCAGTAGTTAATGTGTGATTGAACTTCAAACAAACAAACAAACAAACAAATAAACAAACAAACACACAAACTTTCACATTTATAATATTAGTAAGATAAACTTGACCATTTAGCATAAATCCACATAGTTTAGTAATTACTTAATCAATGCATAAACGTAGTAGACAGTGTACACATTGGATTCTAACTTGCTGTAAAACCTAGACAGCTGATTTTACAAAATACCTAAACAATAAAAAATCATTACTTTCATTGGCATTTTTATTTGCAGTTACTTTACAAACGATTACTGTTAGAAGTTTTAGACGGTTTGAGACAGTAACTTGGAGTTTTTAAACAGTTTTTTTTTCGCTTATCTTCTTTAGCGTTACAACATTGACTAGTTGGATTCATAAAATGGTCAAAGAAACAGGATATTATGACATCCTTGGCGTCAAACCCGACTGTACTTTAGATGAGTTGAAGAAAGCATACAGAAAACTAGCTCTCAAATACCATCCGGACAAAAACCCAAGTGAAGGTGAGCGGTTCAAGCAAATTTCGCAGGCTTATGAAGTATTGTCAACCCCAGAGAAGAGAGCCATCTACGACAGGGGTGGCGAAGAAGCATTGAAGGGAGGAAGTGGAGGTGGAGGATTTTCCTCAAACCCAATGGATATATTTAACATCTTCTTTGGAGATGGCAGAAGAGGGCCGGGTGAACGGAAATGTCAAGACGTTGTACATCAGCTCTCAATATCCTTAGAGGATCTGTACAAGGGTTCCACGAGGAAACTGGCAATCGAGAAGAATGTTGTTTGTGAAGAGTGTGAAGGTCGTGGAGGAAAGAAAGGTGCCATTGAGAAATGCGGGACCTGCGGGGGCTCCGGAATGGAAATCCAGGTACGCCAGCTGGGACCTGGCATGATGCAGCAAATACAGCGAATGTGCAGCGACTGTAAGGGCCAAGGAGAGAAGATCCCCATCAGAGACCGCTGCAAGACGTGCAACGGGAAGAAGACAGTTAGAGATCGAAAAGTCCTCGAAGTCCACATCCTTTCTGGAATGGTTGACGGTCAAAAAATCACGTTCACAGAAGAAGGAGACCAAGAACCTGGGTATAAACCTGGTGATATTGTTATAGTACTGGATGAAAAGAGTCACCCCAGGTTTAAAAGAAAGGGAAGTGACTTGATCTTTCGAATGGAAATTGAGTTGGTAGAATCCTTATGTGGGTTCCAAAAGGTGATCCGAACTCTAGACGACAGGAATCTTCTGATCACTGTCATTCCAGGGGAAGTAGTAAAACATGGGGATATCAAGTGCATTATAGGGGAGGGGATGCCTCAATATCGTAATTCGTCCGAGAAAGGCAAACTTATTGTTCAGTTTAGTGTAAATTTTCCATCTGTGCTTCCACCTACTGTGATGGCGCAACTGGAGCAGTGTTTACCACCAAGGCCTCAGCAAGACGTCCCTGAAAATGCTGAAGAGTGTCTTCTGAGTGATATGGTCATGGCCTCCGAATCTAGAAGACGAGCACCCAGAGGACAAGAAAGTGAGTCAGAAATGCCTCAGGTCCAGTGTGCAGCTAGTTGATTGATTGGCTGAACCAGTTGTTATGATTTACTTGGAGTTTCTTGTTGTTACCGTTTTATCATTTTTAGTTCCTTAATAAAATGAGTTTAGTAATAATCTTCCAATAATATCTACTGGATCTTCTTTTTTAACATAACTCTACTTCTGGATAAAATTGCCCAACCAAGGGACATGAAATTTATGCAGGTTACGAGAAATCATATATCAAAAACAATTTCCAATCGTTTGAATAAAAACCCTACCAAATAATTTTAATCATACAAATAAATAGAAAAAAAAACATAACAAGAAGAAGGATCAGTAACAAATACAAATCAGCTGTCTAGGTTTTACAGCAAGTTAGAATCCAATGTGTACACTGTCTACTACGTTTATGCATTGGTTATAAGTAATTACCAAACTATGTGGATTTATGCTAAATGGTCAAGTTTATTTATAGTTAAGGATATTTAACATGCAAATAAAGATTAAAGAGATAATTGGTTTTTAATAATAAAAAATTTCTAGTTTTTTAATATATTGTACTTAGATTTTGCAACACCTTATATACTATAAAATCTTACAAATGCTCCTAGTTAATCATTAGAGTATGCACTGATTTATTCATTAATCAATTATGCTTTGCATTAGTAGGTTACCGTTAGATATTGGAAATACCGTACCATGAATTAAGTCAATCCCGCACGGATTAGATACGAAAAACTACCGAATAATGGCAAAGTTATTGAATTACCACTAGATATTCCAAGACAGTAAGCTATTAGTCACCTATGCGCTACGTATGCGTTGTTATCAATAAATTAAACAAGGAAAGTTTAAAAAGTTTGATTGTGAGGCAGCGTTGTTATCACATTAACGATACTTCTTTTATCATTTACAGGTTTAGGCTACTGCAACAGCCTAGGGATTAATGCTAATTTTTAATCGTTCTTATCCGGTTCTTAATCGCTTCTTATATTCCACATTTTTAATAAGGTTGAGTAGACCGGTGCCCCATGTTCAGAGGGATGGCGAAAGTTATTAAGTTGAATTTAGTTTTACAGTAGACCTATACTTAAAAAAAAATTGTATAACAGAAAACTAAATTCTCGTGATATTGTTACTTAGTGATTTTACGAACAACAAATCTTAATTCTGTACAATAAATGTTTTAGAGCAATTAATATTATTTAGTTGTACACAAAATTTCATCATCATTTTTGGTGGCGATAAGAACGAGCGGCCCCTCCACAAGTTTGTTCACTGGACTCAGGCCACAGAAAACGTACTACTATAACCTTATAACGGTTATAGTAGTACGTTTTCTGTGATCAGGCCCAACAAGCGTCTACCTATACGCTATACGCTTTAGGCACAGACAATATATTACTTTACCTAACCCGCCATGTTAAACTTCGCTATCCCAAGCGTGATGTATACAACTTCCTTACTTCTCGAGTGATGTAAAGTATCAAAAACTCACTCGGTGATGTAAAGAAACCCATTTAAATAACATTGAGTGCTTAACTTAAAAAATATAACTCTATGGAGCCAACGACGTTCAACGCTAAAAATCAGCTGTGCGCTTGAATGTTATTGTTTATGTTATGCTTTAAAGTATTTTCCTACCTGCTGAATTTTTATTTCAGGTTTAGTGTTGCCTACAGTATTATTTTGAGGCTTCTGATTGGCTGAGGGAACATCATTACCGCAACGATACGGATCGACGACAACGGCCTCGGTGGTGTAGTGGATAGAGTGCTGGGCTGATAATCCGAAGAATCTGGTTTCGAATCCCACCCGTAGCACTTTTTTTTGTATTGGACTTTTTCATTATCAACACGTTTGGTTGGTTTGGTTAGGTTATAATGGTTTAATTTTTTAATTAAAATTTATTATAAAATAGGATTTGAGGCATTTATAATTTTATTTTATGAACACAACTATTTTTTCGATTAATAAACCTTCATTAGATTTTTTCATTGTCAGCACGTTTGGTTGGTTTGGTTAGGTTATGACGATTTAATTTCACAATAAAAAAATATAAAATCGAATTTGAGGCATTTATAATTTTATTCTATGAACAAAACTAATTTTTCAATTAGTAAACCTTCATTATAGTCAATCAGAAGCCTCTAAATGACACTGTTGGCAAAATTAATCCTGAAAAACAAATTGTGCTTCCTACCTAACCTTAACCTAGCTTTTGTTAGTAAAAGAAAGTTACTGATAGAAGATGAGTGAAATGGATAATGAAAAATATTGTACGTTAAACCCATGTATATTGTCGGGTCAGGTAAAATCTTGTACGTTATACGTTACGCACGAGCGTGTTTACATCACTTAGGTGAATTATGCAACTCGCTTCCGCACGTTGCACAACATTCACCTGCGTGAAGTAAAAACGCTCTTACTACACTTGTAATGTAAATAGCTATTACTGTTAATAATACTAATATTCATGTTAAACTTCCCTATCCCAATATACAACTTCCTTACTTCTCGAGTGATGTTATATATTTCTGAATTCATGCAACCTTATATTATACAGAGGAGAGGGCGGACATACAGTACCTAAAGTGAAAACAGCGTATAGGACGGTCGTTAAAAGGTTAAATGTTTTCGGGGAGAGAAAATAAGGAGGAAGGTAACAATTCGCAAAAAAAATCTTTTGTCCTTAAGATGTCTATTTAAGAATGAATAAATGTATTACCGCCTGCAGTCACTGTGGTCCTAGTCCTATATGTAGCCTACTACGGTAGCGTTCGCTGGGTCTTATGTCTTGGTATATTATGTAGTTTGAATATATGTAGGCCTACCATTTTCTGTATATTGATAATTATGGTATTTTTATTGACTGTGTTCACATCCCTACCTATGTTATATCATTAACTTAAAACTTGAAAAATGTGATTTGGAGTTGGAGGTTCAGTGTTGTGCTCTCTTAAGAGCTATTTGGCAAATCGCTGAAAACTCAGTCTCTTCAAGAGTCCAAAGTACAGTATCCCAAATAGCATACCCCATAAGGATCCTTGTTATGTACATTCCCCAAAGGTTCGGCGTGATGATTAATAGCATTTTAATAGTATTTTTGGCTAAACACCTGCATTGTTGCTCTTGCGTTTTTTTCAAATACACCACCTTAATTGGAAGGTGTTCAGACACCACCTAATATATTCAGTTTTAATGACTAATAAAAATTGCTTCAGTAAAAAATCACGAAGAGAATTATACATAAGCTTACTTTTTTATCACTTATTAAGATTTTACATAAATTTGTTACTTTATTATGGGTTTGTGACGTTGTTTATTGAAAATTTTGTAATTTATCTGAATCTGAACTGCAAATAAATGTTTTATTTTTACTTATTTTTGTATGCATGCTAAGCCTACTATTATTAGGCATAAAAGAATAGGATATTATGTTAAAATGTTGGCTGTGTATTTTGTGATGAGTAACTCATGTTACTGCTGCTGCTGTTATTTCAAATTTTTTACTTCAATATGTTTAAAAAATAGTTTTGAAAATATTTTTCAGGCAATCTATGCCACACTAACTACATTTACTTACTGAACATTATCCCAAATCATAGATCGTGATAAATTTGAGCTCTATTAAAATAAATTATCAATTGATAAGAGTGTGAAATCCATTTAGATAACAAGTGACACGAAAACTGTGAGTTAGTATAAGGTTCATAGCATAATAGTGATTTTGCTAAATAAAAAAATATTAGCTCTTTTATAAAACACATTCAGTTGATAATACAAAATAATAATTTGTAATGAACATCAAAATCATTTTAAAATTTAAAAAAATACAAATGTAGGTATTCTATGTCAAATACTGTACTTATTATACTGTAGAATTATTCTACCCACAAAAACAGTATTAAGGAAACTAGCTGTTACCCACAGGCTTCGTATTAATAAAACTATTGATTGGTTAAGTTAAGCTGAAATAAACAAAACAGAATACAGCATTACAAACAAATAATTTACACCAAATTTTAATCATTAAGGCTATGATAGATGTGCTATACTACAGCATACCGTAAATTAAAAGAACCAAATTTTCTTAAACCAAGTCCTCTCCCATTGCAAACGCAAAGCCAAGTATAACTGCATTAAGCATTTTGTATATTTATACGCCAACCCCGTACGAAGGACGGGTACTCTGCTAGTAAGGTAATAAATCTAAAGAATAACATACAAATGAGAACAGCTGAGGTATTTCTAACATTAAGTATATGGAAAGTTCCCTTTGGAAAGCAATTATGACCTTAAAGGGAAATTTATGAAAATGGATACCGGTATACTCCGTTCAAACAGCCGTGGCACCTGAGGGATTAGGATGCCCCAAGGGTTTCCATGGGGTCTCCTAATCCGTCAGGTGCCACGGCTGTTTGAACGGAGTAGTTTTGCTCAAGGTTTCTCGTCATGACGAACATTTTAAGTATATGGTTTATCTATGGGGCTGTAACTTGTAGTTTTCTCAAAAGTTCATGGGTACTTTTGATATTATATATAGATGATCATATCAACTTTGCTAAATGATTAACCAAGTGATTGTATTAGGTAAATGTTTTTCCAAAGTAAATACAAAAGCTTACCTTCTTCTACACGTTGGTGTGATTGAGATATCCCAAACCCGTCATTGGAAGCTGATACCTCGTACTTTTGAGCCTGGTAAGCTGGTCATAAACAATTTAGGAACACATAATTAAGAGAAACAGTTAAAAGAAAAAACAAATAAATAAAAATCACATTTCTATTGAACTCTAATTGATATTCAGTTTAAATTATTTTTTATTTCACATTTTCAGAACTTTTCTTAGTGTTTGCCAATTTTTAAAGCTAAAAGTTAAGTTAAACCATAGACCAACATAAGTAGGTAGACTTTTTTTATTCCATTGTAAATTTTGAAGCTCGTTTTGGTCTAGTTCATGTCCGGTTACAGCCGCTAGTGTTGACACAATTTTATTTATATTATCTTAGGTTTAATTTCATGATTTGTGCTATAGGCTACTGTTTAGTCATATAACTAGAGGACGAGTTATTGCTTATGATTAGATTGTTTTATTTGGCTAAAAGAGTTTTAAAATTACTGAAAAGGAACAGATTGTAAACAAAACACAACCTCTACAGTGGACAACAGAACTAACAATAAAATTGGCTTCAGCTGTTCCATAAGGATGAGAAATCTATTTAAGGAGTATGTTTGATCTATGTTTAAACACAAGAAAACACAAATTATAGGCTACAAGAAAATCTATAGATATTAAATATTAATATAAACATTAATAAATTAAACATAACATTATTAAATATTAATATTAATATTAATATAAATATTAAAACGAAACAGGGTTTTTTATTTCACGATTCTGAATCAACCACTTGACCGATTTTCATGGTTTTTGTATTGAAAGAAAGATAATTTTGAGAACTAGGGAATGTCAAAGCCATAATTTTAATTTAGGGTTTCAGTTTTTTAGAAATTAAGTTTCAATTTTTAAAAATTCTAGCAGCCGACGCTAGCAATTCAAAGTATTTTCAGTGCTGGTTAAACTAACAGCTGGTTATAAACTGTCATTGAAATGTTTATATAACAAGTTGTTTGTATACAAAAATATTGTTCTTCGGTGTTGGCCTGCATAATATTTCACTTTAACATTTAGTTTTTTTTTCTACCGTGAAGGATCTGCTTTATCAGGAAATGTGTTATTTTGATCTATACATCTCAAACAGTTTAATCAAGTTTTGTCGTAAATGCAAACTGTGTAAGTAAGTTATTTAGTTTATGCCATAGAAATTTCATCTCATATTTGGGAAATCTTTTTTTTCAGAAATTTATTGCTTAATCGTTTAAGATATAAGTGGTTTACGTGTTGATACTTCTTTTCCTGTATGTCCGAATGTATGTGAGTCATACTATAATTTTGGTTAGTAATGAAAGCGTCAATTGGTGTAGTAGGTCTCTATAAAACTGTCCAATGAGCTGCAAGGTGCAGTAGAAATCAAAGTCGACTCATACCATACCATACTCTCCCCGTAGTATTGAAAAGTGCAGAAAAAATATACAGACCAGTTCAAGATAACGGAGGTCGAGATAAAAACAAACAGAGAGCTAAGAGAAATGTGTAAACACCCAGATATAGGGGTGCTTTCCAGAAGTAAAAGGCTTGGATGGGCAGGCTATGCGTGGTGGATAGGAGATAAATCAACTTTTAAAAGTATATTCCATAGTACCACAAGATAAAAGACCACTTAGAAGACCATGAATTAAGTGGAAAGACTAAGTTATGAAATACATCCTCAGACCGGGATCTAAATTAGAAGAGACAGGGGATGGAAGAGAATGGGTGGCCAGAATCCTCATAAGGTGTCAGTCTGTGGTCACGGAGGTAAAGGTGCGGTAAGTACATATATAAGTGGTATATGCAATGGTAGCAACTCTACTCAATACCAGTGTGTGTGAAACGGTCTCCAATCTCACTTTAATTCTTTTCAAATCGACGCAACTGCTATTTTATGGTAAAATTATCGAATTTAAAATGCATATCACTATATTTTAGGTCTATAATCGGACGGAAGAAATAGGTAGTCACGTGACATTTGTTAATAAGGTCAACAACTAAAAAATAACAATTAATTGTTAATTAGGTTGTTAAAAACAACTGGCATTAAAACTGCCAGAATTTGTCATTGTGCGTGTAAACTAGATGTTCTGAACTATTCCGTTTTAATTGACTAATGACTACTCGATTCCCGTACGTAGGACGGGCCAACAGCTCGTATATATTAAAAATAAATTTAACAAATTTTCTTAACACTTACCATAATTAGGTTTACTGGACGTAGCAAACTGTGAAGCTTTGCTGTAAAAAATAGTTCAAACAATGATGTTAAACACTTTTAAACAATCTGTGTTATAACCAGTAAAAAATACAATTTGGGGATTCAAACATTTGTTTATACTTTTATGCGAAAAGTTAATAGTTATACATAGTTAATATCAGCATTGACTTTTGTAGTAGTTACGTTGAACCATTGTGTTGATAAAAAAAATATATATAATTATTTAAGTTTTTATGTATTGATATATATTATGATTCATTTTAACAATGTTGTTTTTATTGTATTGGATTCAAGATTTTCTGAAGAAGGTATACATATAACTCTGAGAGAAGCATATACAGGGTGATTGATATAAGTGTGCCAGCTGTTTTATTCGGAAACTATAAGAGATATTAAAAAAAGTTAAGTGGTAAGTGCCAGGGATTTTTTATTTAAAAATTGTAGTTAAGTCTAAATAGTTATTTGTGTAACTAGCAGGCAAAGTGGCACTTTGCTGCACACGGGAGCAATCACCCTGTATATGAAAATATTCCTTCAAGAAATCAGTAGGCTCAATTCATAACTTTTGACATGTCAATAATGTTATGGTTTATCTAAACTAAGTTAATGCAGAATCACAATAGATCTATGCTTTAATATTTATTTATGTATGACAACCTCATCTTCAGAAATAAGTGTAATATTTCACTGTGAGTAAAAAGGTTGTTCATAAAAAACATAGTCTTTTATGATAGATAAACTATTAGTTCATCTATGGTTTTGCACCCAAATACATTTTTTTATGGAAAAGGTGAAAAAGTTTAAATTGGGCTGTGTGACTAAGAACACAGTTCACTAAACTATTATTTTAATGGTCCTTTAATAATATGTCAATTATTTATTAATCAGTTAGCAAAATAAATTCCCTGCTGTATATTAATTACTCATATGCTTAGTTCATTCATTGGTTGATAAATTATTAAAACTAGTAGGTGCTGCATGAATTTTAAGATGCAAAAATATAGTAGTCTGTTGTACATTTATTATTTTGTTTGTTTATCAGGCAATTTTCCAACAGTTGAAGTTTTCTGTTTCTCATCGAACACATCAATTTTCCCTTCCAACTTCTTATGACCCTCTTCCATTAGAGAATACAGTTCGTCAGTCCATCCCAGCTTATCTGCCATAAGTTTAGTTGCCTCATCACACTCACTAATCCACAGAACATCTTTGGAGTTCTTAACCGGATCAAAATCTACTTTCCTCGTACGTTGGGCATTTCCAAAATATTGCATGTAGACATACTCTTTGTCTATGTTTTCCCGGTTGATCACCAGCCGGGGGCAGTTTTCGAAGTAGTTGTAGAAATGAGCGAAAGGTAGAACATTCAGAGGAGTTCCCATGATGATAAGGAGGTCAGCTACACGGTAATCAGCCTCAATTTTGGCGAAGAAGTGTGATGGCAGCAGTTCTCCCAAGAAGACAACGTCTGGCAGCACGTACCACATGCACTGTTTACACCTGGGGATTGTGTTAGCGAGGATGAGCTCCCTCCACCAGCTGTAGTAGTACCTCACTCGACACAGCATACAGTGTTGTATTCTAAAGGATCCGTTAGCCTCTACCAATTTCTCCTGAGAGACTCCAGCCATCATGTCTAAGCTGTCAACGTTCTGTGTGTAATGCCGCAGCAACATTCCCTTGGTCTCCAGGAGTTTAATAAAATAATGAGACAAAGTCGGTTTGTACTGCTCAGGGAGAAGGTCTTTAAACAGGTCTATAAATCTATGAGGAACCAGTTCGTAGTTTTCTTTATGAAACAAATCTTCTGGTCTGTACACATTTCTGTTGAAAAGCCTGTGATAAAGATGAGACTGTGGAGATCGGTAGTTGGGTATCCCGGCACTGGCGGAGAAAGCAGTTCCGACCACCGTCACTATCTTTTTAAAACGTCCCTCCTTGATCATAGCAATGATGTCATCAAAGCTTAAATGGGTTTCTTCTCCAACACTGGTGAAAGCACACAACCAGTCAAGGAAGTAAACCCTTGTTCTTGAGATATTTAACTACGTAACTTAAATGTGCTTGTGATTATGTTATTTATAGTATTTATTTAGTCAATATTATTTATTTACAAAAAAAAAAAAAATGCAATCAAGTGAGTCAAGTGTCTCTTGAGAATAGCTAACTGAATGGAAACAGAAAACTATTTTGCTCTGGGGTTGTTGATATTTTATAGCCTATCTTATTAACCATACACAAGTATTCAAAAAACATCAAACAAAAATAGGTAGCCTACTTTTATCAGAATCTTAGATACACAATAAAAAGTCGCATAAATGCTATCTTTTCTCACAATTCTACTCTCTGGACTTAAAACAGTGTTATTTGATCTTTTATGTATCAATTATAAGCCCTTGGACTATTAAATTTTCTCAGACAAGCTAGAAGAACTCTACCCAAAAAAACTCTTCAATCTAAGTGGTAACAAGTCAGTCCAACATTCGAAAGGGGCTGCCTTTTTGCATCATCATTAAATCATTATATCATTATCAGATTTTTTGAGATTCATTCCACTTTCCCACAAATCAATCAGTTAGCACTACCATAAAAAATATTCAATAGTTCAAAAATGTTTTTAATTTACTACATCAATAGTTCAAATCAGGGCCGTCCCTAGGGTTGGTGGCGCCCGGAGCAAACGTTTTCTTGGCGCCCCCTCCCCCCCCCAGTAATAGTCACATTCACATATTATTTTAATACTATGTTAATAGAAATAGCCGCTGTCCGGTGCCCCCTAAGCCACGGCGCCCAGGGCAGCTTGCCCTGTTGCCCCCCCCCCCTTCGGACGGCCCTGGTTCAAATAGCTGGTGGTAACAACATTTTACTCACATTGGTTCTTTCCTTTCTTCACTCCAGCTGACACTGACAGATTCTGGAATCATATGCAAATGTGTTGTTACTGTCAATTTAGTTTTACACTTAAATCAAAATAATTCACCATTGAATGATTTTGAAACAATTAACATTTCCCGATTTTTGTAAGTTTGGATTTCAAGCCAGTAGATCGACTGTATATAGAGAGAGTGCTTATCTTTTCCAGATGAACTTTGAAAGTTGTATATGTAGTACTGTACCTTTTTTTCATTAAGCTGTTAAAAGTGTACATTTTTTAGGTGTATTCAACTAACATTTAAAACTTACTTAATTTATAAGCTTTAGTTTCTTTGGATAATAAGGTTGATAGTACCTTGAGCTGCCTTCACTGATGTGTCAGAATTGGTCTTAGCTTGTACCACTCTGGCGCTTTGTCTGCGATATTGTTCATTATCTTTCCATTCCTTCATATACTGCTTGTAGGATACTCTTGAAACTCCCTCTTGTTCATTATCTCGCTCTGTTACCCCTGATTCATCATTACCTGGAAAAGAGAAATCAGTACAACAACAAACACATTCAACACATAAATTAGGCCCACTTGTTCAATTTATCAAATACTTTGTGTACCTACATTTTAATATGAATGTGTATGCATGGTGAGTGTGTAATGGAGTGAGGTGACCTGTGTATAGCTTTGTAAGTAACCAATTTTGCTATGATCAGCTGTTGTTCATCCAGGACCATTTATTAAAAGCCCAATGATCAAGGACAGCTGGGTCCAGTTTGGAATCTATATATATAATACGCTAAGCCGATTTTTGTGAACAGAACTCCTCCCACATTTTTGGACCGATTTTAATTCTTAAGGCGTCAAAAAAATGGCCCTGATCTGTAGTTTTGCAAAGTGTTTTTCGTATTTTGATATCTTTATTAGTTTGGGCAGGATCTTCCATCAAAGTTGGGTTTTCTCCCATAAGGTTAACATGGGGGAATCTAAATATTTAATTGGAATCTTTGTCTCCACTAATTTGAGAGAACGGCTGGGCGTAGAAACTTGGTAGAGGTATCCAAAGAAAGGTCTTGGTCTGTAGATGAGTTATCAAAAGAAAAATGAAGTGAATTCGCTTAGTGCTCTGCCCCAGAAGCCTTTAAAGATCCCTCCACAGATTTGTTTACATTTTGGTCACGTGGATAATACTTTTTAATAAAACAGCTGTTCATTTTAAAATTGTATTTTTTATTGGTAGTTACTGAATTGTCCAAAAGAAGTATTTGCAATGTTGTTTTCTGATTTTAAATAATTTTATCACAGTAACTCTTACAGTTATTTCTTATTGAACTATCTTATATCTATTTTACGGGCTGGTGTCTGCCTTTTCACCAATTTTGCCTATATTTTATCATATTTTTCTAGACAGATCAGGTTATTATTATTATTTATGAGTATTATATTTAATTAGGTTCATGAGATTATTGTCATACATGTTTTCAATCATTGGATAAATCTTAGATTGTGTAGTACAATACAAAATAATACGATTATTGCAGAAGGGCATGATGCCCATTTGAGCCGTGTACATATTTTGTTAGATTAAAAGTAGTTTTAAACAGTTGCTTTTAAACAGTTTTAAGCAGCAACTGGATAAAACATTTTACAATATTTATGTAGAAATATGTGCATGATTTAGAAAGCCATTAAGCTGGAAAACTGCAATATACTGTAGACTTTAAAAAAAAGTTACTTCGATGTATTCATTCAGCTTAGTGAAAACGTGATATAGATATGTATGTACAAATAAGAACTTGAACTCTTAGAGAGCCTTTGAATGTTATTAGACTAACGAATAGGGTTCTGCATGTTTACTAGCCCTACTCAGTAACAAAAACCATTTAATTTATATCTTAAAAAATATATTATTAAAGTGCACTAAGCAGCTTAAAAAAAACAAAATGCTCAAACTCGCATTGTGACATTTATAATTCGGCTTATATTTCTCCAACAACTAATTCATCTGCAGAAGAATTTTTTTGTGCTCTTACCGTGTCTAATAGCATCCAAACACAGAAACCTTGCCTAAAATGGTACATATCTTAACATATAATTTGCAGTGACCTATATTAAGGACCGTGGCCCACTGGGTTGGTAACATTATTGAGAATAACACGACATTTTGGCTGTAAAAAATGGCCCAATGAGAAAATACTATATAAGCAGCTACTGTCATTACGGAAAGGGCATATTCCTTTTAAACTAGATCACATCATATTTTATAGGATACGGTGTTTAACCATGAATGTAAACGTCAATATTTACGTAACAGCCAATTTACAGTATGTCTTTTTCTCTTTGGATATGCCACATTGCTATTTCATTTGCATTATTTGTTGCCAATGAAGTCACACGACTGTATGAACGAGGGGCCCAAACCGTCGATTTCGACGGGTTTCACCTAGTTTTATTAAAAATCTCATGACTTTTTCTCTAAATCGAATCAGTGATGGTGATTGTCTGATTGATTGTTAAGCGAAGATAGAATCACCCCGCACCCAGCCATTGGCTCTACAGGTTGTATTATGCTTCATATGAAAACTGTATCTTTGAACTACATTTAAAAACAAGTTCCATAAGCATAATGACACTTGTAACACTGTCAAATTCGAACACACAAAAGGAAGAAGAATTTTTTTGTAATATCCTGGTTGCCGTCATTGAACTCGTAACAAACAGTCCTAGTAAGTATTCTAACCTTTTGTTTGAAATTATTTTACTTTGTTAACATGTTTTCAATTTGTGATATATGCTACCTAACTTAAAATTAGATTGGTAATAACTAAAACAGTAAAAATTAAATATTGTTATGTAACATAGGGTAGAGGAAAATTAACTCCAAGTTACCTACCTTTTGAAACTGTTGGACCCTCAGATGATGATTTGAAAGGTTCAGCAAAGGAAAATTCACTTCTTTGGGTAGCTGGCTTAAATGGCTCATCAATTTTTACATTTTCTGAAAATATTGTTTAATTACAATAGTTAACAAAAAATATTTTATTTTTATTTGTACACCAGTTATACTTTTAGTCAAGGGTACCACGGAAAATATTTTCATGGGGGCAAACCGATATCTTGTTCCAAGATCCGAAAAAACCCTTATGTGCAGAAAATGTTTAACTTGTATGAAATGCTTCAAAATGCATTTTTAGACAGTCTAAAAGCCAGGATTTTACAATACTTGTTTGTTTCTACAATCTTTGTGAACAATTTTAATTAATCAAGACGAATAATATGGATAAAGAGATGAAACCTTTTATTAATTTAATAATGAATAGCAAAAATATCTGTCCTCGGTTTGTGTATTGTTATGAACATTATATCACAAAAATATTGCTACACAAATTTCTTTAATTTTTAAAGATTTTAATTCGCTTGTTTAATTTCTCCCATTCTTTTCTTTATTATTTTCTTTCATAATCAGTGTAATTTTCACAATCAGCTCATAAACATGAGCATATCTAGAAAACATTTTTAAGGAGGTTTTTTCTTCTTTTTGATTAATTTTCAGTTCACACAATTGGTGTCTTTTTGTCTCCATCCCCTCACACCTTTGCACATATGTTAGTCCATTACCTCCTATCTCATTTTGATAGTAGTTGTTTCCAAAGGCATCACTTGGTTTAGAAACTTCTTGTTTCTGGAAGTCTAAGGGGTTGATCACTGGATCCACAACCGATTGCGAGGCACCGGCACTTTCTGGCATGCAGTAGTAGGTCACCGGAAGATTTTTATGACCTTAAAAAATATAAAATGATTTGAAACAAATCAGTAATCCAATAGGCATTTATCCTAGTGAAGTTATTTTACTAGAAAGTTAGTGAGTTTAATAATTTTGCAATTTTGTAGAATCAACATTAAACAGTTCAAACCCTCCGCTTTCTTTTAAATAAATAATCACTGCAATTAAATGTATTCATAAGGCTGATTATGCATGAACAATACTTTTTGGTACCGGTAGCTCTTATTATGTTTTTATCCTGTAAGAAAATGTTTCTTTTTTGGTGGTTGGTAGGTCCTACTTCTATTTTTGTTATTGATCAAATAAAAATAAGGTTTTGATTACCGATAATGTTTAAATAGGATATAAGAATGCCATTTTTTTAAGTATTGAAATCATGGTTGTAGGCATATTTTGCTTCTTTTTTACAAATAATTGACGAATATACCTGAACAAACAATATTTTTATTTTAACTAAGGTTATAATGATTAGTTTATCAAATTTTAAGATTCTTTTATAAAATTAGCATACCTGATATTGGAATATTCCCCATGATGATGAACCAGGGGCAAACACTTCAGAACAAATGGACGACCAATTGTTATCAAAATGCTAACTTATATCTATAATTACAATTTAATTGATCATCATCACAAGAGTTCAAAAATTATTGGAAATTCCAAAGATAAAATTTTTATTTAACATGGTCTCTTTTTTGTAAATTACAAGTTGTTTAAAGTTACTTAACACAAAATATTCATAAATCTGTGTTATCTTAATAAGATATCAAATTGAGTAAATCATGTGTAGAACTTAATCTTTAATAATGTATTAATATTTGTTGAAATATGTTTCCGTAAGGTTTCACAAAGTATAATTTTGGCAACAAAGTATAAATGTGAATGAAGTCAACTTAACAACAATTAAGCCATTTCAAAAATGGACTTAAATAAGGCAATTAGAAAGTAATCATACTAAAAATATTTTAAATCGATACAAGTTTGTTTATGATATTGAATTTTTTATTTTTGGATGATTAAAATCATTACTAAAACAAAAGTTTAATCAAATCTCCTGACAATTTAACAAAATCTCTTGGTAAGTAGATCCATTTGTTACCACTCAACCAATAATCGAAGATTTTCCTTTTACATATCACAGGAACACCATTAGATTACATTTTTCCGATACAGCTGCCATACTTGGGTGCATCAGGATATGAGTAAAGTTCCTCGCTGAACTTTACTTTGGTTCTTTAACTCAAGGTTGGTTTTTTAATCAAGGACATTGGCAATTTGGGTAGAATCCAGTGACACATTGCATAACACATGTATACAAGCATAAATTAAAGAGAGTAAAGACAGATTAAAAAAGAGTAAACCACTCCCTTTAATCTTTGATACTATCATTGTACTACCTACATGAACGTGACAGTATGAGCACCAAAACTGATAGCTGATCTTTACATATATGTGACAAGTATATGTCCATTTAATATACCCTACCCCCTACCCCTGCCGCAGCAAACCTGCAGACTAATATTCCCAAGGAGCACTTACACTAATTGACAATAATATTGAGAGGAAAGGTAATACCATTGACTAAACACAGATGCGAACTGGGAGCGTTTCATAATCTCCAAATTTCACAAACTGCCTCACCCATGCGAACTTCTGTGTATAGTCAATGGTACTGATTTATTATGACCTGTACTGAAAAATTCTTCAGATTCTTTAAATTCTTTGAAATCACAAACCAGTATTGTCAATAGATATATATTTTTTGTCTTAGGACACTAAGCACGAGCCTGGAATTGTTTTTCTCATTAGTTCAGGCTAGACCTAGGGGTTGCAGCATGGCCCCACGCTATCGCATGCGCCCAGCGTTTTTCGTTTTAAATCTTACAAGTATTTATTCTCTCTGCATATTTATAAATTATTTTCTACTTTTTTGCAAATTTCTCATACGGGGTTACCATCAATAACCATACGAGTCCAGTAAACACATTTTGGACGAGTGACGCACGATATTTTACGCCATACTACTAAATCTGTACAAATCCTTATATATTACCACCGACTAAAGTACTAACAATCACTAGTCATAACCTTTATGTTTTTGTTTATAACCACTCATTCCCATAACATGCAGTACAACCAGCTGTTTTGGTGTCCGGTATATTACCATAGATAAAACATATTCCCTTACGTTACTAGTCCGTTACTAGTGTTTACCGGATGAGTGTGGTCGTTCCCGTGCGAGAAATTCAATACAGTATTTGACTATATTTACTGTTCATTCTTACAATATGTAAACGTTGAAAATTTGGAAGCCAATAGGGCATAGCCCAAGGATAATATGAAAATAAAATGATTTTATATTGCATTGTCATCCATTTGTGAGCTATGTTTCACGTTTTAAGTCTCTAGCTCATCGGAAGTTAGTTTAAAATCAATTGCAAAATTTGTACCGAACAAGAAAGTGATATAGCAAATAAAAACGTGTTAAAGAGTATTCGTCCCGGGCCTAGGTCACCCATTCAACATGCCACCTCCTTCCACCATGATGCCACCTCCCTCCACCATGATGCCACCTACGGTTCTTCCTTTATACAGGGTGTCCCGGAACTATCTACCAATATTTTAGGGCATTGCTCCTGGGTAAGAAACATACCTAAATATCATATTTAAATTGTCAGGAAGTCCTTGGTTACTCACACAGCCGCCATTTTGTTTTTTCAGTTATTAATTTTTTTCTAAAGAATGGTTAAACATACGAAATGGAAACTTTGCACAAACATTTATGACAACTAGACAAAGCTACCAAAAAATTATCACGATTTTTCAAATTCATAAAACAAAATGGCGTCCATTTAATATTTCTGTAAAATCAATGGTTTTTGAGTTATTTAAGAAACAAAATTTTAAATGGTCGCCATTTTGTTTTATGAATTTGAATAATTGTGATAATTTTTTGGTAGCTTTGTCTAGTTGTCATAAATGTTTTATGCAAAGTTTCCATTTCGTATGTTTAACCATTCTTTAGAAATAAATTAATAACTGAAAAAACAAAATGGTGGCTGTGTGAGTAACTAAGGGCTTCCGGGCAGTTTAAATATGATATTTAGTTATGTTTCTTACCCAGGAGCAATGCCCTAAAATATTGGTAGAGAGTTCCGGGACACCCTGTATATAGGCCTAGATAGATAGATAGATAGGAAAATTTGCTAAAAAGAAGCATGGAAAGAAAAAGGAATAGCCTTAATTCCTTCATCCCTCGATTTAGAATTTTGATTAATATTGTACAGAATTCAAAATTTTATCATTTAATTTTGTATTTTTGTGTCTACACCTGCTTTGGCCTTTTTACTTGCTTTTTTACAACTTTTTTTTAAGGAAACGGTCCAAAGCAAGATTCTTATCTCACATCTTATGGTTAGGGTTCACTTACTCTACGAATCATTGACACAATGAGCCTCCAAATATGTAATTCTTAAAACACATGGCTCACTTACTCTACAAATCATAGTCTATACGAGCTTCGTAAATAATATTGAAGGTTCACTTGCACTACAGGCTCGTATACTATACGAGCCTATCAAAAATATCAAATAAATGAAGAGGGTTCACTTACTCTACAGATCATAGTGCCTATGAGCCAAGCGTATGAATTCTTGAATAATTCAGGAATAAGCTCGTATAGTATACGAGCCAAAATACTGAATTTAAATAAATTACAGGAGTAGGCTCGTATACTATACGAGCCTATTTCATGATAACTATTACACAAATAGAAGACGGCTCACTTACTCTACAGTTCATTGGCACAATGATCTGTAGAGTAAGTGAACCCTCTACAAATATTAGAAGGCTCACTTACTCTACGGTTCATTTAGCTACTCGTCGCGCGGTTTGCAGCGCATCGTTGCAGGCGTGTATGGTAAACCAATACCGCAGTTCTGCCGTTCTGCCTTACTTCTGCCGTTTACTAGTCTTGCAGCGTGAAAGAGAGCTTGTTATGTTAATGCATTGTTGAATTTTTAACTTGTGTACTCGTTGCTAGAAATCAAGCAATTATCAAGTACCGGTATTACAGGAGCTATTTTAGGAGTTACTAGCTGTGTACCCGTTCTACGCACGGGGATCTTATAATATTCAGTTGAAACCTTCTTATATAACGAACAGCAGTTGGTTTGCATATTTTAAGATATGCTGGCCAAACTATTATACATAGCTTCATTTTATGTTGTTTTTTGTTGTTCCGGATCGGTATGACAATCAATAAAAGGTTAAATTACCTCTGTGTCTGCCGGTCGATCCTATAACGGTAGGCTTACTTTTATTTTTACTATCTGATCTCGTTTGCATGGCTCAATCACGTCCTGGTTGAAGTTCGTTCGCTACGCTCACATCTGTCTACAATACAAATACACATCTCTTTAATGTTTCAAACTTCTTTAAATTGAAAAGCTAAACAATTGAATTAAAATCCTTCGAAATTAAATTAGGTTACATTAATTTCTTCCTGAATGAAATAAAATTTACAATTGCTAAACTTTTCTAGAAACTTTAAAAACTTTACTTTAATTAGCATTTATTATTTTTAGATCCAAATTTAACTCTATTAAATAAATTCTAAAAGAATAAAAAAGGTGCATTTTATATTTACATCTTTTACTAATTGAAAGAAAAGTTAAATATCTAATAAGAAAACATCCATGGTCTTTCTTGTTATTACAATAATTAGCAGAGAGGGAGGGATAAAAGTGAATGAATTAAAATAACATAAAAAAATAAAATAAACTTACTACTCATTGAGTAGGCTGCAGAAAATTCACCCCAGGTCTGGACACTGTACATCTACACTCTTGAACTAACAACCCCACATGGAAGCAGCTCCCTTATATAAGATATCTCAGTTCTGGAACCTTCTACCCCTACTCTGGGCAGCACATGCACTGGACCAGGTGATAAGGAAGCTTCCAGAGCTTTCTTATCAAGAAGTCTTGCTACTGCAGGCTACTCTTGACTATTGTAAATGTAAAACTTTAATTTCAAATCATTACAACAAAAAATAAAATAAAAATTATTTTCTCAAATTTCTATACGAAGCTAAACCATGTTACAACTTAAACACATAGCCGCAATAATGTTAATGTGCATGAGCATTTTCGCCAATGATAATGTACCAATGTCGACCGTACCAATGTCTAAACTTTACTTTCAAATGGATTTGTTGTTAAATTTTTTTATATTTATACATCATACATAATTTAAATGTTTTTACGTGACAAAATAACGAAATATAACAAGCTAGATTACATACAATATAATTTAGGCTTGAGCTAATGGAAAACTGTAGTTTTCGCATACTTGTCTTAACTTACAGATTCAATTACATCCTTTGTTTACCAAACAAGATATTTACATTTATTGAAAAAATAACACTTAGACAGATCAATAATTGTAAATTACGATGACAACTGCATTTACATAACAATCATTATACAAAGAAGTATGTTTTTGTGACAAAGAGGTCAAATAGAAATTTCTTTTAGAACTATATAATTTATAAAGACCGGCCTTTTACAGTAATATGGTTTACAGTACTTATTAATTGCGCAGTTGTTAAATGCCCTTATAAACATATGAAAATTAAAAATTTAAATTATTAAATCATTTTCTTTACAAACTCATGAACAATACAAAACGTTCGCTGACCCCTCATAAAAATGAAAAGTAAAGATGATCGCAAGATCTCAAGTTCAAGTCACGTTCTCATGAGCAAAGACCTGGCTGAGAACAAGCCAGGCATAGATTGAATTTCGATTTTAATGAATAAAGTGTAAAAAAATGGCCTGATCTGTAGTTTTGCAAAGTGTTTTTAAATTTTTGAAATCTTTATTAGTTTGGGCAGGATTATTCATCAAAGTTAGGTTTTCTCCCATAAGATTAACATGGAGGAATCTAAATATTTAATTGGAAACTTTGTGTCCACTAATTCGAGAGAACGGCTGGGCGTAGAAACTTGGTAGAGGTGTCCAAATAAAGGTTTTGGTCTGTAGATGAGTTATCAAAAGAAAAACTAAGTAAATTCCCTTAGGGCTCTGCCCCAGAAGCCTTTAAAGATCCCTCCACAGATTTGTTTACATTTTGGTCATGTGGATAATACTTTTTAATGAAACAGCTGTTAATTTTTAAACTGTATTTTAAACAACACACATTTATTAGGAGTTACTGAACTGTCCAAAAGAAGTATTTGCAATGTTATTTTCTGTTTGTAATCTATTATATTATTAAAGTGATACAATCAAATTTTATGTAAACGGTTAAGGTCATTTACCAAATGAAAATATAGGCATATGGCACATCAAAATGAAGCTTAGAGTGTGTAGATTTGCCGAAAAGTATTGAAATGGACGAATTCCCTGAGGGCGCTGCCCCACAGGCTGATTTCCAAAGGGCTACGCCTGGCATGCTTTCAATGTTTAAATGATTTAATTTAATTTAGTTAATGAAACAGCTGGTCTGTACAATGAACTGGTGTTTGTTTATTTACTCGAAAAAGACGTTGGTGTTGTGAATGTAGATTGAGGATGGTTAGTGAGGTTGTATACGTTTTGTAAAGTATTGCTCAAAGTTTCATTTTTTAATTTAAGAGTAAGCTACATGTCAAGAGGCTTGACTAAAATTGAAGGATTATGGTTAAACATGTTATTCATGAAGGGTATTGCTAAAGTATGCTAAGGTATGTTGCCATATTCTTAGGGATCTATTAACATCAAAAGTAGGGGTTTGAAAGTAAGTAGGTTTACGCTGTTTGCGCTTTTAAATCAGTTTATATTTTCAAACTAAATCATAGAGTTGCTGTATTTTAAAACACACATCAGCACCACTTTAATAGCTCTCTAGGTCACATTTTCTTCCCGTTGCAAAGCACGGGTATAGCAGCTTGTAGCTATTTACTTTACAAGTGTAGTAAGAGCGTTTTTACATCACGCAGGTGAAGGTTGTGCAACGAGCGGAAGCGAGTTGCATAATTTACCTAAGTGATGTATAAACACGCTAACGTACAAGATTTTACCTGACCCGACAATATACAGGAGGTTACGAACAATATTAATCATTATCCATTTCACTCATCTTCTAACAGTAACGTTCATTTACAAACAAAAGCTAGGTTAGGAAAATTCTTCAAAACATAACAATAAAATTCAAGAGCACAGCTGATTTCTAGCGTTGAACGTCGTTGGTTGGCTCCATAGATGTATATTTTTTAAGTTAATCACTAAATGTTATTTAAATGGGTTTCATTACATCACCGAGTGAGTTTTTGATACTTTACATCACTCGAGAAGTAAGGAAGTTGTATACATCACGCTTGGGATAGGGAAGTTTAACATGGCGGGTTAGGTAAAATTAATTTTCTTCTGTATCATGTCATGTTTTTCAATATAACGTTTCATTACGAAATCAGTTAAAAATCCTTTTATCACAGTAACTCTTTCAATCATTTCTTATTGAACTATCTTATATCTATTGTACGGGTTGCTGTCTGCCTTTTTCACCACTTTTGTCTATATTTTATCATATTATCTTTGACTAATGATATTATTCTAGACAGATCATCATAGGTTCATGAAATTATTGTCATACATGTTTTCAAACGTTGGACAAATCTTCGATTGTGTTATACAATACACATAATACAAGTGCAAAAGGACACGTTGCCCATATGAGCCGTGTCCATATTTTGTTAAATTAATAATAGTTTAGAGCAACTGGATAAAACATTTTACAATATTTATGTAGAAATATGTGTATGATTTAGAAAGTCATTAAGCTGGAAAACTTCAATTTACTGCAGACTTTTCAGAGAGGTTACTTTGATTTATTCATTCAACACAGAAACCTTGCCTAAAATGGTATACCTATCTTGAATTATTTGCAGTGGCCTATATTACGGACCGTGGCCCACTGGGTTGGTAACAAAATTGAAAATAACACGACATTTTGGCTGTAAACAATAGCATAAAGAGTAAGTACTATTTAAACAGCTACTGTCGTGACGTAAAGGTCATATTCCTTTTAATTTAGATCACATCATCCTTTATAAGATACGTTGATTAACAATGCATGTAAACGTCGATATTAACGTAACAGCCAATTTACAGTACTTATTTTTATTTTTGGAAATGTTAAATTGCTATGTTATTTGCATTATTTCTTGCCAATGAATTTGCGCAACCATTTAAACAAGGAGGTCCCTAAAAGTTCAAGAATAAAAGCCAACTCCACTTCAAGTACATTCCACTACACCTAACATTCTGTAGAGAGATTATATTGACAACTTTATGAAAATGATAAGGCTGAGACAGCTAACTGCCATCCCCCATGTCACGCAATTCCAGCTTTAACAGTAACCCCACAACCAATTTTTCAAAACTATGCTGGAGGGTTATTTGTTGAACAGAAGTACGATAAGAACTGACGCGTTGTGACGAAGGAAAACTCCCTTTGAAGTTTCAGGCATTTGACATGTCTCACATATCTAAGTTTTCGACCAATCTAGTGTAAACTAACTTTTTTTACTTCATTAATACTATCAATCCTTATTGCCTTGATATTTAATCGGATATCTTCTAATCTGCAGTACAGCAATCATTTGCAAATTGAATTTCCATCCCGTAATCATTTTCATCTTGATTTGTATTAATTTATGTTATCACTTTAATTGTTATTTTACTGTATTATTGGCCTAACCTACGTGAAAAAGTGTACTTCATCTATCTATAACTAGTGTACATGTTGCTCGAAATCGAGCAATTGCAAAGAAGTAAAGTAGTAATTGAAACCAAATAACTTAATTAAAAACTAATATAAACCATAATTTCCTATGAATTAAGACTCAACTAATAGATTACGTGCATAACATTTCCATATAATGAACATTTCTTGTAAATATTTTATCATTTTTGAAAAGCTGATCTGGTTTTTTAGTGTATTCTACAAATGTTTCACACTTATAGACGCGTTAGGTTGTCCATGTTGATCTTAATCAATGATAATGTAGTCGGCATGGTACCACCCATTGTCGCCAGTACGTTTCCAAATTTCAGTCATTTTTTTATAGCGATAACATTTTGTTTACATTACTTACGAACTGCCTGACGCCTTATTCTCTGCATAACCTCTCTGACACAATTTTATTTTCTTCAGTTGGAATTAATTTGGCTAGTTATTGTTATAACGTAAATTATATTTACCTGGCAAATGCAGAATTGAAAGGCCTAATGTTGTTCTAATGGTTTGTTGTTTCCCTTAAATGTGAATAATGCGAATCCTTCAATTAAAGTTATATTAAGGTTTCTTGGATGTAGTCATACTCTTTCTAAAATCACTTGACCTTTATGAAAATATATTTAATGTACTTGCATTACCAGTTTAAATCAGCCTTAGAGGGTTTTCCTTTGCCAATTATCATAATCTTAAGTCCATGTTTCCTACAAAATAGTAGTACTATGGCTAACATCCTTGTTCATTGATTGTGGGAATCTTCATATTGTATGTTTTCTTCATTATATAGGTTAATAACGATAGTACTTACCTAAATTGTGTTTTCTCTATTTCTTCTACTTCGTGGTGTTCAATAACTTTCCTATGTTTTCGTGGTAAACAAATCGGTTCTTTCAATGATTGCTCAAGTATTACAGTACAATGTCAATTGTTCAGGTTTCTCGAATTTTTACATTGTAATATGTACGAATCTATATAAATAAAATTAGAGTTTTGTCTGTACATTGCTTAGAATAATGAACTTTTTGGTTATTTTTACATTTCATAGGTCAGAGAAACCGAATCAAACCTTATCTCAATTTCTGTCTGTCTGTCTGTCTGTCTGTCTGTCTGTCTATCTGTCATTCTCTTGGTAACGCTAAAATACGCACTTTATTACAACTACTCCTCAATAACTATAGCACTGTCCCGCCTGAAACTTATTTTCCAAATACTATACATATATGAGATGGTTTTAGACGTATTTCATCGAATATGAGACAGTTAGATATTTAACAGTAAACCCTTGAAAATCAAGTTTTTGTCGATTTTTGACGTGGAATTTCTGGAAGCCCATGTTAACCTTATGAGAAATGAAATTATTGAATCTTAACAGCTGTTTCAATTAAACAAGTTGGTTCTGTTCTGTGATGTTCAATAGCATTAAAGTTACAAGGATTACCAACAGGGTGCAGCACTAGCACTATTATTTCTTTTACATTTATGACAACAGCTAATTTGCAACCTGGAGGCGAGTGAGCGTAGCGAACGAGCTAACCTGAAGGCAAGTGAGCGTAGCGAACGAGCTAACCTGAAGGAAAGTGAGCGCAGCGAACGAGCTCCAACATACAGGTGAGTGAGCGTAGCGAACGAACTTCAACCAGGACGTGATTGAGCCATGCAAACGAGATCAGATAGTAAAAATAAAAGTAAGCCTACCGTTATAGGATCGACCGGCAGACACAGAGGTAATTTAACCTTTTATTGATTGTCATACCGATCCGGAACAACAAAAAACAACATAAAATGAAGCTATGTATAATAGTTTGGCCAGCATATCTTAAAATATGCAAACCAACTGCTGTTCGTTATATAAGAAGGTTTCAACTGAATATTATAAGATCCCCGTGCGTAGAACGGGTACACAGCTAGTTTAAATTAAAGTAGTAAATTTAGTTTCAACAAAATCAGTAAATGTACCCAATGCGTTTAATTGAATTGAAAAATAAATAACAGCAATTAAATTATACAGCTGATCAAAATGTAAACAATTATGTTCTTCATCAGGATAACATGGAAACTTTCAAAGCCACTGGGGCAGAACCCAAGGGACTTTAAAAAAAATGTAAGGCCAGTTTGCAAATCTACGCGACACGCTCTTTCCAATGAGACGTCAATGGATAAAATCGGTTAAGAAATGGCGGAGGAGTTCAACCGACAAAGTTTCATGTAGCGTATTAACTATATAGATATTAAAACGAAACAGTGTTTTTTTTACGATTCTGAATCAACCACTCTATGGATTTTCATGATTTTTGTGTTGAAAGAAATATTATTTTGAGAACTAGGGAATGTCGAAGCCATAATTTTAGTTTAGGATCCCAGTTTTTTATAAATTAAGTTTTAATTTTTAAAAAGTCTAGCAGCCGACGCTAAGATTCTAAACTAGCTTTTGGCATAAAATAATTTTCTTAACATAACAGCTGTAAACATTCAGCTTTTGTGTCACAAATTCAGCATTTGGATAAAAATATAAAGACATACTTAGGGTTGACTTATTTATACTATGTGTAATGCTAATCATTGAAACGTTCAATTCTTCTGTAAGAGGATGACAGATTAATTAAATTACACATAGTAAAATACTAGGATGTTCAAATTATTTTTTAAAGCAATCTTTGTAGTCTTCGATTTGTTTTGGAGCAATATAATTTGTTTTAACTAACAGCTGGTAAAATATAAACTATGGAACTATGAAGTTATTTTATTTACTCTTATTTTGTCATTGATTATAGGAAACTAGGGGAAACCCGTCGAAATCGACGGTTACTTTCAAGGCTTACGTTAATTCATCTAACTGCGATGAATTGGGTGAAATATACATATTTTAAACATTTAACATTGTTCAAAGAGTAATAAGTGTAAAAAATAACAATATTGCGTTAGTTGCCAAATTTGGTTGTTCATTCAATGATTAAAATATTTCCTATCCTGTACGTCATCGGAGTTATTATTAGTATGTTATATGGTATCTCTTCCTTTGGTAGAACCTTTTAATAGTATTTAAATCGTATTGGTGGATCTTATAGTTAAACACTTCGGCGACTTCATCAGTGTTTGAGAAAAAATATATGTTTGTTGAGAAGACACGTTCTAACTTCAAAGGGAGTTATATCCGTTACAGTGTAAGTTTGATTTTCCTTCGTCACGTCGCGTCAGCTCATATCGTACTTCTGTGCCAATGAATGAACCCTCTAGCATAGTTTTGAGAAATTGACTATGGGGTTACTGATAAAGCTGGAATTCCTTGACATGGGGGATGTCAGTTAGTTGTCTCGGCCTTATCAATAACATAAAGTTGTCAATATAATCTCTCTACGGAATGTTAGGTGTAGTGGAATACATGAAGTAAAGTTGGCTATTATTCTTGAACTGTTAGGGACCTACTAGTTCATATTATGATCTTGGCGGCTTCATTGGCGATAAATAATGCAAATGACATAGCAGCAATGGAACATTTCCAAAAAGCAAAAATACTGTAAAATGGCTGTTACGTATATAATGAAGTTTACATATTGTTAATCAACGTATATGATAAATACTTTAATCCTTTAATACGTTTTTTTTATGGCGACCATTCATAGTAGGTAAGCCAATCGAATGGAAGAATGTATGAAGAAAGTATGAATGGAGATGAGTGTAGGATGAGTGGCACGATCTTGAAGTCTTACATTCCTTGGATACAGCTGTTAATTAATAGCCCATACAGCGAATGGCAACCAAGGGACCTACAGTTTATAGTTGAATTGGAACCAATTTTTTTTTGCATTGGTATTTATGAATATTGGTATAATTATCAGGATAGCACTGCGGGTAGTCGTAGTACTCACTCGTGCGGACGTTAATCCACACCAGGGAGTATCGCATCCACAGTGCATTCCTATAAATATCCACAATTCGTGACCTCCTAGTAGTTGGATTACAGGACGACGCCACCCGTCCCAGTCAAAGGATTATGTGATCTAGTTTAAAAGGAATATGACATTTCTGTCATGACAGTAGCTGCTTAAATTGTATTTTCTCTTTGTACCATATTTTACAGCCAAAATGTTGTGTTATTTTCAATAATGTTACAAATTCAGTGCGCCAAAGTCCGTAATATAGGCAGGTGCAAATAATTTGTCAAGATAGGTACCATTTTAGGCAACGTTTCTAAGTTTGGATTCTATTAGACACAATAAGAGCAGACATTTCTACATAAATATTTGATATTTTGTAGAATAATATGATAAAATGTAGGCAAAAGTGGCGAAAAATGCACACACCAACCCGTACAATAGATATAAGATAGTTCAATAAGAAATAATTTAAGAATTACTGTGATAAAAGGATTTTCCACTGATTTCGTAATGGAACGTTATATTGCAAAACATGGCATGATAAAGAAGAAAATCAATTTTAAAATCAGAAAATAACATTGCAAATACTTATTGGGTAGAATTCAACTCCCAATAAATATGTGTTGTTTGAAATACAATTTAAAAATGAACAGCTGTTTCATTAAAAAGTATTATTCTCATGGCCAAAATGTAAACAACTCTGTGGAGGGATCTTTTAAGGCTTCTGGGACAAAAGTCTATAAATTTCCTGGGAAACGGAAGCTATATGCGTTCCCACGCATGATGCCTTTTAATGCTAGTGGGACGATTTTTGCAGATGACTCTTATATAATAATTATATTGAAACTGAATTTACACTACACATAGGTTGTAAACTGAAAGGAATTGTTCAAAATATGCTATTTTACTAACTTCAATGCATTTTTCAAAGCGGGTTTTTACAATTGTAACTATATATTTGCATAGATTTTAATTGTTGTTTCAAACTTCAAATTCTCTTGCAAATTGATTGGCCCTCAAGGTCCTGCGATCTTACACCGTTATATTTTTCTGTTTGGGGGATCATTAAAAATAAAGTTTTTGCCGAACAACCCCTAGATAATGTCGACATTAATTTTGCAAGAAGACTCAATATTTTAAACTAGTGTCCCTGTTGCTCGAATTCGAGCAAATGCTAAGTATTAAAGGCGTTATTTTAAAACGAATAACAGTCATAATTTCTGACGAATGTAAAAAAGATTCGACTCAAAGATTTTGGAAATACTCATGATGTAGCTACATAACATATCGATATAATCTCTGTAAATATCTTATCATTTGTCAAAAGCTAATCTTTTTTTAGTGTTTTCTACAAATAGCCTTACTCATAGCCTCATTAGATTGCCATAATAACAATTATAAATTCTAAAAAAAATCTATTTTTTCTCCTTGGTGGTGTTATAAATGACTTTCCTATATTTCCATAGTTTAAATCAGCTCTTTCAATGCTTACTAAGAAATGCAGCACAGTGTTAATTCAGTTTTCTTTTGAAGACATCAATTTATCCAGGCTCTCTCGCTTTTTTCTATTGTAATATTGACGCCAACCCAAATTCAAATAGTAAACATTTCATTTCAACCAAGTCAGTAAATGTTTGTAGCAAACTGTTAAATTAGCAAACTTATTGACTGTTTACAATTAACATTGTGTTCTTCTTCTCACTTTTAATTTCTGACAACAGCACAGCTGGAGGCTCATAACAATTTTTGTTTCCCATGTTAATCTATGGAGAAATACGAAACTTTAAAGGGCCCCAGGGCCTCACTCTCTAATTATTTCCCTAAAATGAAAGTCTCCTGCACAACTTCACGTTACGCTCTTTCCAATGAGACCAAAAACATGTCAATCGGTTCAGTAGTTTCGGAGGAGTAATCGTCACAAAAATCCTGCTTGCGTGTATTAAATAAGTACTAGTGTACATGTTGCTCGAATTCGAGCAATTGTAAAGTATTACAGGATTGGCAGACCAATAACAATCATACTTAGCTATCAACATTACAACAAAAACACACCTATCTTCCCTGTAGCAGCAAACCTAAGTACTCATATTAAAATTAACTTAATGTTATTTTAATAGGAAAAATGACCATTTTAAGGGAATATTTAATCTTTGTATTAATTAAGCCAGGTAAATGGAAATTCGCTTAGTCTGAAGGTTTGCTGCAGATAGATATGGATTTGCTTATGTTAAATTTATTATTTTAAAAGCAACCATCACTTAATTTGAAGACGATAATTAAATAATAAATAATAATTAGTTGATTTGGAATTAGGAATCACATCCCTATTTCACAGTAGATATTCTATAATGACCGAGTGGTTTTATTAAAGTAAGTATATTTAACTACTAGCAGGTGCCCGTTCTACGTACGGGAATCTTGTGAGTAAGTAGAAATTTCTTAAATTCAGAACAGGAGTTGGTTTCCATATTTAGTGTGCACTTTTCCAGATATACTGGAAAAACTATTACTGTATAGGAATACATAATAACCTTCGCAAATACAATATCTGACAGTTTCAAGCCGAAACGAATGCTTCGCAATTAAATGTTGCCCAATCTTGTTAGTCCATATTTTATATCTAATGAAGGAAGCAAAGGAATTGCTTTATAGATCTACTAGCAACAGTCTGTTCTCAATCCAATGTTGTGTGTTGTGTTTGTGATGTAGAAGTGATTATTAAGTTGTTTAAATATAGACCCTGTAGTTTTGTACAAGTTAATGACAGAACCCCAGTTATTTAAACAACACATACAATTTACAGTTGGAATTGGGTCAACCCTCTTAAAAATGTCATTACATAATATAATGATGTAATTTATATTACAAATAAAGAGTAAAGAACTCATTTATATACTAACTAGCAACAGTACCCGTTGTGGTTAAACACAACGGTCTCTAGTAAAATAATGGTTATGAAATCCATACACCACTTTACTCACTAATATTAATGGTACAGTTTAAGCACATAACATTAGAATCACATACTAAACCTAATGAACACACTTTAATTACAAATGCAAATTGTTAACAACAACATTTATAAAGAAAAATTAATTAGATAACAATAAGCTGTTGTTAACACACTAGCAGAGTACCCGTCCTTCGTACGGGGTTGGAATATAAGTATAAAATGCTTATTGCAGTTATACTCAAGCTTTGCGTTTGCAATAAGGGAGGACACAGTTTGATAAAATTTGCTTTTTTAAATTTACAGTATTCTATAGTATTACACATCTACCATAGCCATAATGTTCTACCACTTCACCTAAACAATAGAGAAAAATAAATTATCAACAATTCGCAAAATATCACAAATTATTCATGAAATGAAAAACATAAACATAACTGTAAACGATCCTACTTTGACAGTTATCATTGCGAATCACAGTTTTTTTGCTGCTTAGTTAAAATTAGCTGTTTTCATAAATGCAAAGAAAAAAATGCTGCACCCTGTTGGTAAATCTTATAACTTTTGAATGCTTTTCCGTATCATAGAACCAACTTTTTTAGTTGAAACAGCTGACTAAATTCTTTAATTCCCTTTAAATATGAATACTCATAAGGTAAACATGGCGAATCACAGAGCCACTGGGGCGGAGCCCGAAAGAATTTTGAGATAAGAATATGCCTATATGTTAATCGGGAATGTAAGCTATCATCATGCCAAATTTCAGCCCAATCCGTCCAGTGGTTTAAGCGTGATCGAACTTCAAACGAACAAACAAACACACAAACTTTCACATTTATAATATTAGTAAGATAAGATGTTTCGTATGATTAGATTATACATACTGGTAAACCAATTATTACCATCTATAAAAATAGTTGGTTTTTCTTTTCCGAGTCGGGTTAGCTCTTCTACCCGACCGATTTTCATAATTTTGGCCAACTAAGGACGTACCGCAGATTTATTTGAGCTATTGTTTATTGAGATCGGACAACCTAAAGCACACTGCTGAATCACGAATCAACGATAATTACCTATCTGCAATGAATGATACGTAACTCTATATTTATTTAAGTTATTTTATATGTCTTGGTCTTAAAATACTTCAAAAGCTTTAACTTGAGATATTGATAGTTTTCATCAGTTAAGTTCAAGATACTGTATCGCTCAATCATAAAGTATAAACTTGTATTATATCTTGGATATGGAATTTAGTTTTAAATATATTTACTTAATTCTAACTACGTTATTCTATTTGTTTTGACCTAAGAACCTTCATTGAAATACCACTCCCATTTCATTAAAGCACACAGCTAAATCACGACCAACACAAATTGTTCAAAAAATTGAGTTCTTTATCATCGATTTATATCCAAACGATCTTGCTTGCAACCTCAACAGTACTTTCATAATTATTTGCAAATACAGTATTCACAAATTATGCTATCCAATGACCTATTAATTAATAAAATCGGTTCAGTAGAACTGTAGATTTAATTGTACAAAGCTTATAAACAACATCTTTAATTCAGTATTTTCTCACTACTATACATTTGGAGGTTGCTTAACGTTATTGCAAATAACTTTGAAATGGCGAGGAAATCGACCAAAGTGGAGCGTGATATTCTGAAAGAGAATAAAATTTCCTACAAATTACCATTATGTATTGCTTGAAATTACAAGAAATACATACTGTTTCATTAAAAATTAGTGTAAAATTATACATATTGTAATATTTGATAGATATATTGGCATTAATTTGGCTAGTTACTGTTATAACGTAAGTTATATTTACCTGAAAATATGCAGAATTGTAAGGCCCTAATGTTGTTCAGATGGGTTTTTGTTTCCCTTGAATGTGAATAATGCGAATCCTTCAATGCAAGTTTTGTTAAGGTTTCTTGGATGTAGTCATGTTATTTTAATATCACTTGACTTTTATGAAAACATATATAATGTCCTTGCCGTACCGGTTTAATTCGGCATTAGAGGGTTTCCTTTGCAAATCATCCTAAAGTTAAGTCCGTTTTTCCTACAAAATAGTAGCACTTTCGATAACATCCTTGTTCATTGTTTGTGGGAATCTTCATATTGTAGGTGTTCTTCTTTTATATAGGATGATAACGATAATATTTTTAAAAAATCTCGATTTCTGCTACTTGGTGGCGTTCTATGACTTTCCTATGTTTCCTTGGAAAGCAATTACGACCTTTAAGGGCAGTTTATGAAATAATGGATAGTTTTGCGCTAGTTTTCTCGTCATGACGAACATTTTAAGTATATGGTTTATGGGGGTATGACTTGTAGTTTTCACAAAAGTTCATGTGTACTTTGGGCTTTATATTGATCAACTAGTGGCTTGTAGGGACATAAGTCCCTAAAAAGCTCAAATGTAAAACAAACTATTGTAATATTTAAACAAACTAAGAATAACATTATCTATGTGTCAGAATCGATACAGTGCTACAATAATACATGTACTCATATTAGTACCCTGGCCCAGTTATTATTTCTAATATTATAGCTCTACTCCTTTTGTAAAGACACAACTGAATTAGTGTAAAGGCTGCCCTAGTTTCGTTTCTGATCAACATAAAATATAAACTACTCTCTGTGTCAGCTTATGTGGTGGGATTCCTCCTAAAGCTGTGGTTGACTTTATACTCTCTTTAAAATTGGCCAATTTAAACGTTCAGTGGGTTCATAGTTTGTTAAGACCATAGTAAAGTATTTATTTGCTAATCCGTTATAATTTTTAAGTTAATAACATAGCGCTGTCTGCTGTTATGACGCAATGTACAGATAGCCGACAGCTAAGCCATATCAGCTATAGTCATGTTAATAGTATATTATTTTTCATTCAATGGATGTAAATTTTGTTTGAAAACATTTTACCGTTTATATTATTTATTTAGCCTACAGTTAAAAAAGCTAATCATCGACTGATTACTAACTCTTTTGCCATTGGTTAGGGTTCCATTATCATGTTAATGAAACCAATCAAGAAAACAAATTCATCAGCAATTAATATAGGTACATATTTTTGGTTAGTGAAACATGAAGAATCGAAAACTACCTCCAGGGTTTACTGTTATAGATTCTCTCTTCACTATCTATATAGATTGTATATATATATACAATGCATGTTGGGCTATATTATTTTAACCTTTTTTCCTTGGAGCAACAGACAGTAGATACCTGGTTAAAATCTACTCCAAACAATTTTATTTTTCCGCCCATTGGAATTTGTTATAGTAATTAATGAAAGGAATATATGTATTGCCTGTACAAACCTATTTCAAATTTTATTCCCAGGTTATTCTCTAGAGTAACTGTTAAGGTTATTCCACTCGATACAAAGTATAGATTAAACACTACAATTACGTGTCAAATTAAATGTTATGAAATTTAAAACAAAAGTTTTGAATAAATTGTCAATATATGTTTTGAAATAAAAACAAAACAGAAGTTTTCTAACTAATCTTGCATCGTTGATTATTTAGTCAATGGGGCTATTTCATGTTAAACATTCCTTCAGCACAACAATAACCTACTAATGTGAAGAAATGTAATCAAAGTAAAATAATTTTGTAAACTTCGTGAACATATGTTTAAAAAAAACCAAAGCTTAAATATTTCAGCCATTCGAAGCCGGGCATAGCGCCTAGAGTTTCACGAACGCAAACCGCGCAACGAGTAGCTAAATGAGCCGTAGAGTAAGTGAGCCATCTAATATTTTGAAGAGGGTTCACTTACTCTACGGATCATTGTGCCAATGATCTGTAGTGTAAGTGAGCCATCTAATATTTTTCTGCAGGCTCGTATAGTATACGAGCCTATTCCTATAATTTATATTATTCATTATTTTGGCTCGTATACTATACGAGCCGATTCCTGAATTATCAAATAATTCGTAAGCTTGGCTCATAGTCACTATGATCTGTAGAGTAAGCGAACCTTCCTACTGTATTTTTAAATATAATACACGAGGCTCATAGGCACAATGATTTGTAGAGTAAGTGAACCCTCTTCATTTACTTTTTATTTTCGATAGGCTCGTATAGTATACGAGCCTGTAGTGCAAGTGAACCTTCAATATTATTTAAAAAGCTCGTATAGTCTATGATCTGTAGAGTAAGTGAGCTGTCCCCACATCGTATACTGCAAAGAGTGAAAGAGTGCAATGTTATCAATACTCTTTGGAATGGCCATCAGCTGTTTGTGCATTAATCAGCTGTGTCAAATGTCAACGTCGTGTCGTCCGTCAACGGTATCAAAATAAAACAGAACCAACAGAAGCAGAACTAGAACACCATCACGTCATACTCAACAGCAACAATAACAACGTAAAGATACTCCTAATTTCATTCCATTAGTGAACCCATTTCATAAACAAATTTTCAGTTTGTCTTTTTTTTGTGGATTTTGCATTGGAGGAATGTTCTCATTCCTTAGTACCTACTCAATAACAGTTATAATTTAAATTGGAAATCAAGTTGAAAAATCTCTGTCGTCACCTGCTCTTTGAGGTTAGTCTAGCCAATGATCGGTAGATTTATCATTTTATGCGATCATAATATTGTAAAGCAGATGTATAGATTTCCTAGGTTGAAATTTTAAGAAAATATTGAAGCTTTTTCTTTGAACTGCACAAATTCTCATGATGTCTTCATAGGCCTTAGTTAAAGCAGTATCTAGGCCTACATTTAAGTACTTAAACACGTCACTTTTCAAAAACCAGATTAAGTAAAAATGAAAATTCTACTTGTTGGAGGTGGAATTACAAGTGCTTTAACTGGAATGTGTCTTAGAAAATTATTGCCGGATTGTAATATCAGCCTGTGGGACAAGGCAAGAGGTGCGGGAGGCAGGATGGCCACAACTCGATGCTCTTTAAACCCGAGCTGTACAGCTGATTTAGGCGCCCAGTACATCACAACAACAGAAGAGTACATGAAAGCAAATGGAGATGTATACAACCATTTAATATCTGAGGGAATATTGGAACCACTTAAATGCCACGTTATTGGAATGAGGCATCAAGACAACACAAAAAACTTTGTTGTTCCTAATGGCACAAGTTTTCTTGTAAAGAACATACTACAACAAGCTAAGATAAATGAAACAAAATTTTCTCACCATGTCTCATCAATAGATCTTGAAGATGGAAGGTGGATAGTTGAAACAAAAACAGGTGAAAAGGATTACTTTGATGTCGTTGTCTTAACTATGCCAGTACCACAACTGTTTCTACTCGAAGGGTCAGTTAAAAGAAGCATTCAAAGTCTTGCAGAACCCTTGAACACAGTTACCTATAGCGCTAGATATGTGTTGGTTCTATTTTACCTGGAAAATATCAATGAAAACTGGGGTGCACAATACATCGATAACAATCCCATATTTAGATACGTTTCCATAGACAACATAAGGAGAAATCAGCCAGAAAATCTCTGTGCTGTAGTTTTACATTCTACGGTCAGCTTTGGAGCAAAACACATTGAAGACTCAATTCCAGATATGGAAAAAGTGTTGGTTTCTCAGGCAAAAGTTCTATTTCCCAACTGGCCTGAGCCTAAAGCAGTCAAGTGTCACAAGTGGAGATACTCGCAAGTGACAAATACTTATCCAGACGCTCCTGGTTGTGTGTTGGTATCTTCTTCCGCCCCATTGGTCATAGGAGGAGATGCATTTGCAGGTTCAAAATTTGACAATTGTATCCAATCTTCAAAATCGATATGTCAGAAAGTTGTGGAAGCTCTGGAAGTTGGTAAACTGTGAGTAATTTGTTTGATTTTGTAAATCTTAAGGGAAAATAATGTAGGCTATGACAATTTGTTAATACAGTAGAGTCCCGCAAACTCGGCACTCGATAACCCGGCATTCTGGATAACTCGGCCATCACCTGGCTCAGAAAATTAGTGATTTCTTGAGTCCAAGTTAATCATGGACTCAAGCCACCTTAATTCAAATTATTCGCAACTGGTACTAAGGATTTGTTGTACTATATCTGATGACTTAATTCTGACTTCTAATATAAATATAAATAAAAAAGGCGGTTAAAAAGCTTAAAAACTGAATTTTTCTTATTTTTAACCCTAGTTCCCGATAACCCGTCACCCTTCCAGTCCACATTACGCCGAGTTTGCGGGACTCTACTGTACCACCCTGCAATATTTATAGTCATACGGTAGTAATAAGTTTGTTTTCATTCCATTTCATAGGGCTTGTGCACTTTTTTTTAAACACTCAATTATTTCCAACTACCTTTACAATATAGCCTTCTAGCTTTTACCCGCCGCTTCGCCTGCAATGGTATTACCATAAATATTATACAGCATAGGAAATAAACAGAGTAGGCCCTATTACAATCATTCCAATGCTTATCTGTAGTGGTTTCGCCAAATATCACAAAAAAAGATATTATCATTACCGTATTCATTGTGTCACGCACCGTTTAAAAATTTGTTAAACAAATAGGCCTAAACATTTTGAATCTCCTCTCTACACAATAAACCATTTGTTTAATCTCCAACTAAAAAATCTTACAACATCTTGAAACTGAAAATGCCCTGACTCTTCAGCTTCTCCAAGTATGGTTCTTTCATAGCTGTATCGGCTCTTATAATAAAGGTAAAACTTTTCCACCAGAATAACACCTTCCAGCAGGCTCATCTTTCCATTTTAATGCTCTGCAGTATATACACTCTCTCTGTCCATTCAATATATTTTTAATAATTTGTACCGGTATTGTCTATAGGCTAGTCTATTGTTGCGTGGTATTCCATTTATCATTTTCAAACACACACCAAGTATCGAAGTACTGTACTGTATCACTGTTGAACGCTTGTCAAAAAAGCTCAAAAATTAATAGTGCTGCACCCTGTTGGTAAACCTTGGGAATATGAACTATCATAATACCAAATATTTAGCCCAATCCAACCAGTAGATAATGCGTGATTGAACTTCAAACAAACAATAAACTAACACACAAACTTTCACATTTATAATATTAGTATAAAGTATGATTAGTAGGCCTATCCTTATATATAGGAAGGTGATTTCTACGAAACACTACTCCTCCGTTAATAATGGACGGATTTTTACAAACGATGTGTCAAAATTAAGTATTTATTGTGTAGGCACCCCCTTTCACCAATTCCTGTAATAAACGTCCTCGGGCTTTGCGCCACGGGCCGTCAAAATACCAATGTGTTTCTTATGAAGAAAAGATTTTGTTTACTTAAACAGACGAATAATTTGTATTAATTACAGCTGTTCATAGTAAACACATGATACACAAAGAGTGTTCGTTTTCAGTTTCAATAACTGGAGTGGAGTGATTGATTACATTATCTTTGAGTTTACCCTTTTAAGTTATCGGAAATTTATGACTGTTATTCATTTTGAAATAACACCTGTATTGCTGGAATTCAAGCAACAGGTGCACTAGTTAAATATTATCAGTTGTTGTTGTAATTAGTGATCCTCAACTTATTTAACTTATTTCTTTTATTTTAATAATTTAAAAACCCTATTAGGATGTATAAAACTTGACTTTAAATTTTGCAAAAAAAATCCTAATGATTTCACCTATACTTCCCTATAAAGTGAATTTACTGTTACCGGTATATTTGTTAAACTTTCATATCACTAATATAAGTTACTGTAATGTTTTATATTTTGGAAGCAGACCCAAATCTCCTAAAATTGGAAACTTGATAGGCCTATCTTTACAAAAATAGATATTTATTTTTCTTAATTGCCAGTGGATAAACAATGTTTTTTTTTGTTTTTTCATTAGGCTAGGTGTATAAAAATATAAGTTTTTAGGAGTACCTACCACCACGTGAGCGCACAACATACAGCTGTCTGTGTGAAAAGTATGCATTTTGTAAATTTAAACCGGCAATAGTCAGGGATTGACCTTGTGCCTTATAATGGTGATTGCGAAAGCTAGACGCAAAGGAAATTGTCAGGCCCGGTCTGGCTCCATTGGAGGCCCTCGGCTTGATGTTGATTTGAGGCCCCCAGCCAGAAATAAAACAAGGACCATGGGGTGCTCTCACGGCAACAATTAGCTAGCATATATGTTGGCTGCATGCCGCAGGTGCATAAAAGGGGCCTAATGTGGTTTTAAATGATTAAAAGTTTTTGATAATTTTGATTAAATTAATAATTGCTAAATTTCCATAAATTAAAATCGTTGTATTTATAAATTTAATTCCAAGGTATCAATCAATTTAAATTTGATATAAAATTTGCTCGTATTTCTATTTACCTCTACAGTAGCCATAAAATTTAAAGGCCTATTCTTAAAATTGTTTTAAGTCTTCAATTTAAAAATAAGACCAAAACCTAGTTCTTGGAGTTTTTGCCATACATGGTAAAAAAGCATATCACGTACCACTTTTGAATTTTGAATACATCTATGAATGGACCACATTTACTGTTTATCACACACTTTACTCCATAGTTGTACTTCAGCAACAAAGACAAACAGAAATAATCAAAAGTATTTTAATTTAAACGTTGTAAGGCTTACAAAAAATTTCTGATGATTTCCGCCTGTCTGTTTGCGACTTCTCATTGTTAGCAGAATCGGAACTGAAACCAGCTAACCTGCTAACCATAAGTTCAAACAGTTTGACTTTAATTTGTTTTTATTTTGAAATATTTCCTATCTCCATTTTTATTTTACTTGCGCCACTTGGGTGCACACATTTCATTTTATAAACTGAACGATTCACGTGTTAGTAATCTTTCAAACAATACGTCATAACCATTGACTAAGGAAACCCACTACGTAGGAATGACTGGAAACAGTCGTCGGTGATTAAACTAGTCGTAACACCATACTCGACCTTTTGGTGTTGAGTTGAGGCTGACTGGTCGAATAGAATCAGTTGTAGATAAACTGACGGATAGGAATTGGGAACAGTTTTTAGGGATGATACATAAAATGTAATTGCATTTATTTTTGTTGTTTAAAAAAAATATAAAATTGCCAAGACCCTGTGTTTTATATACTGATGATTTAGATTTTAATGCCTGTAGTAAAATCTGTTTTAAAAACCAGGTAACAAATAAATAGGAATATTTGTTATACTGAGTTAGAGACATTAGGCCTACTGAATAATTTAAATCTTGCAGTCATGTAATAAACTAAAATTTTTTAATTAATTGTAAATGTTGTCATTCTATTACGTTTTATACCAAAGTAACAAAATATTAATGCAAATGACAATAAACAATAGGAATCAAGCGGGAAAACTCCAATGTTTAAAGTAAAATTATATTCGATAATTTTCTTTACAATGACTGAAACCACTGCACCGATTGAATGCCACCAGTTGTTGTTGTAGTGGAATTCTTTCGGTTTTTCATTTGACTGAAAAAAAACCACTGGTTTTAAAAACAACCGATTGCCAAATTGACTAGTCGGTTTTTTCAAGTCGGTTGTCACTATACTAGTACAAGCGCTAAGGCTTGTCGCACACTACGGCAGACCAGCTCAGGCAGACCAGCTCAGGCAGATCAGGTCAGACCGTTCCGGCAAAATTCGGAAGCCATGTATTCAAATGTAGAGCCGCACACTACGACAGGTCAGACCGCTCAGTTCAGTCCGGTCAGACCGTCTCCGGCACTTTTCGGTCAGCGAGCGATTTTTGCCGGAGCTGCCGGAGCGAGACGCCGGCCCGCGGCCAGTGAACCAGTGTTGTGCAATAGCTCGTGCAATCTTACGTTGTCGTTTTTTAATCTTTGGAAAAGAGTATGATACTCTCCCTCACTATCCCGTGCGACATTAATACTGTGCACCCAAAATTTCCTCCTTTTTCTCCTGGTTTTTTGGGCCTTCTCGTCCTCTTCCGCAGCAAGTTCTAATGCTACTATAGCAGTTTCTTCATCACTACTACTAGAACCCATCGCACAATCGCATCGCACTGAACAAGAAGACACAAAGCATACATGCAGACAATGCCGCTGTCTGTCGACTACTGACTGAGGTTGGCGCTCAAAAAACGCCTGAGCTGAGCGGACTGACCGGACGTAGTGTGTGGGAAAACTGCCGGACCTGAGCGGTCTGACCTGATCTGCCTGAGCTGGTCTGCCGCAGTGTGCGACAAGCCTAAGCTATCTGCTTGAGTTCAGACACCAGACATATCGCAGACGCGCCGGCACGGCAATGTCTCGTCACTACCGCGGAGTGCTGGGCGCTGAGCTGATTCGAACGGTGCGTTGCAGTGAGATCGGTGACTATCCTCTAGTACCGAGTGACTATCACTGTACTTAGGGGCTACCCCTAACTGTAATTCAATTAAAAAAAGAGTATTGTTTATTAAAAATTGTTTTTGAAAGACTACGTCGCTGTGAAACGGTTAAACAAAATATTTTTTTTATTATAACTAAATTTTTTTAATTGATTTTTTGGCTTTTGGAGGCCCCCTTGAGCCCTGGAGGCCCTCGGGGATCGCCGACCAGCCGCCCTGGCCAGACCGGGCCTGGAAATTGTAGTCACTTGAATTCAAAGGGTAATTCGAATGAAATCATTGGTATTTTTGACATTAAGACTAATTCTCCTTTAAACTTACCACTGATGATTGTTGCTTTGATCAAGTTTGGTGTCATTTTTTTAACCGTCAGTCTAGTTCCGTTGCACGGCTTGGGTGGATTTAAGTTTCGCATTAGTATTATTGGAATTCCTTCTTTTAACGACAGTAATCTGGTGGGTTAATGACAAATATGGGAGGCATTTGAATACCTGAAATATCACGCACAATTATTATTCACTTAATAATTTATCTTAGATTGAGTGGATACAGAAAAAAAAGAAAAAATATTAAGGCATTGCCATCCCTTTTATTGTTTATATAATACTTTGATAAAGGTTTTTACTTTATATGATTACATATTTAATAGTGGAGAATTTAAACGTTGTTGAATGCACTGGTGTGCTGCGATTGGGGTTTAATATATTTCGAGTATTTGGACTTAAACTAAAGTTAAATAGTTTTCTGTGCTATATAATGTTAATTGTTGTATAGAGAATGAAATACATGCATGATACATATTTTATTACGAAATACATGCATGATACATCTTATTGTTAGTGTAATTTTCTTATTTTAGTTTTCAAGACATCACAGACCGAAGTGTTAAGCCCACTTTAGACATGCGCCATTCGCCAAGCACCAAACAGCGACTCGCCGAATCGCGAGTAGTGAATAGGTGTTTGTCTATTTGGCAAGCAGCAAACATTCATGCTTGTGTTTTCCTGTTCATTGCACACATCAAAGTGAACGAATATTTATGCTATTCCCAATATGAACAGTTGCTCGGAAAACAACACATGTGTGAAGACGTCTACTTGTTAATTGGCGAATTAGTAAGACAACTAGATCACCGAATGTAAAATATTTCATGCTTCGAGAATGGGGCATGTCTGGAGCCAGCTTAAGTGAATGTCAATGAGTCACTTATGGAGTACTTACTTCAATGAGTTTATGGACATATATAAAAATGCCTACTCCATATAAGCCAGATATATTTTCATCCTACTGATCATAAATTAGATACAAAAAAGTGTTTGTACGTTCAATAATACGTTTACAATTGTTGTTGCTGTATTTGTAATGCTAATTCATGTACTTATTTGTCTCAAACAAACCGTTGTATGTTTTTTATACTCAATGTTTCATGTATTTTTATATCACTTTTGTACAAAACACTATATTTTGGCAATAAAATGCTTTTACAGTACTTTTATTTTGTTCAGTTCCTAGTTCCTTTTTGTGTAAAATCAAAAGAAAGATAAGCCTTATCATGTTTAGAAAACACAAATAATAATAAAAAATTACTCTGTGGGGACAATATTCTTGACATGATGATACTACATATAGAAATTATACAAGTGTATAATGATAGAGAGAATTAGAGTGTATAAGATTGTTGAGTTGCTTAAAGTCAACAAACACTTTCACAAATGTCAGCAGTTCTTTCTAAAATAAAACGGAGACGGGAGCTTCTTAATTGTCAATATCCATGAACAGCCGGCTCTTTGTGAAATACTGTATTTATTCTTGTTTTTTGGCGAGAGTTGTAAAACTTTTGTAATTTTTTTACAGCTCTAAAAAAAATAAATGACTTGTGCAAAATCCATGCTGCTAAGTTTATTCAGGGACAAAGAGAAAACTCTTGTTTGCCAAATCAGCAATGGTTAAATGCAAACCATGCTTGGTTCAAATTTGCCTTGGTAAAAGGTTGACGGGTAGAAATTTGGTATGCTCATTCTGATTAAATATTTTTTTCAAGTTCTATATTCAAACTTCTTTTGATAGGTAGTGTGGACATTTTTATTACCACCACATGTTTAATTACTTTTTAAAAACTTTATTTGTTATTTGTTAGCAAAACATACAATCTGTTGTTGAAATGAAATAAATTTGTTTATATTCTTATTATGGTTCTTTTATAAGATTTGACCTAATTGTATAGCTTGAAACTTGAAATACAAGCAATGATGGAAGGTTTTATGAACTACTTTGAAGAGCCATATCTCTCAAACTGTTTGGTCTATAATCACCATTTTGGTCTTAAATTATTAAATTATTTAATGTACTTTTAAAATGATAATAGTTGTTTTCTATGAAAAAGTTATGCTTCAGGGTCAAAATTGGACAAATGTAAAAAAGGTGCGAAATTCCACGGATTTCTAAGCTTTTTGGGGGTAATCCGGAAGGCTGCCGAGGTCGAAAATTTTGATTTAGCATCTTGGTACTATCCCATACAACACACAAAAAAATAAACCTACTACCCCTTTTCATGCTAGGTAAAATGCATTACAAAAGGCTGCTGGATTATCTCCACTAAAAATAAAAATTTACAAAAATCCAAAAATAATTGCCTGGAGATTCCATGAGTTCTTTGGGTTGGTATCGTCATACCAACTATCATCAAAATTGGTGTATTCTGTAGCTATATGTACACATATACATATGCACACATATTTCACTTCAAACCCCACTTTTATGGGCTCCCCTGAACTCAAAACAAATATTTTCACCCTAAACTAAAAAAAATCTTTTTTAATACTTTTTCATACAATTTTTTTTTGTGGGAGAAAGTAAAAATCTGGAGCTTTTACTGTATATTTTTCATTTCTTTGTTATCACACATTAGCTATTTTCTTCATCAATCCTCGTTCGCCTACTTACTTTTAATCTGAACATAAACTTAATTTCTTAAAACACACAAACGTAAAATGAACTCTTCTACGTATCAATTTTAAGGGGATATCATCTCACCAAAAACTAAATTACTTGATTTGTTAACTCTAATTAAAACTTGATTTGCTTTTTACCAATTAAGTTTGCAAAACGTAATAGGATTGCTTCATTTCAGCTAGTTATCATTTCCTCAATTGACCCTTTTCTTATGCTGAAACAGTTCAAAGTTTTTATTATACATGTTTAATTTCATTCTTCTCCCGGTTATAGAGTTTGGCAGTGGCAATTTTCAAAATGATATTGTCCAATTTTCATATTTTCTTTAATGGAAAGCTTCCAACAAACCTACATATTGCACCATATAAGTTTAACTATTGATGGACCTACTGTACACGTTTTAATATTTTAAAACCACATATATTTTGAACAAAAATTATGATGGCTATATTAGAATATTGGCAATGTTGATTATATTAATAATATGAGTTGGGAGTACAATGAAGAAATGGCAACTGATATTTTAATTAATTACAATATTGTGGGTCTCATGAGGCTAAAAAACGTTCTGTGGCTTATTCATGATGACTTTGTGGGTAGTTTTAACTACGGTAGTTAAATCCCTATTCAAAAATACCCTATAAAAGTATCAAAATAACATTAAAATATAAACAGATTTATGAATGGGATTTTAATTAAGGGTTTGTTGTACAAAAGTAATAGTTTAATAACCATGTAATAATAAAATAATACAGCTGTATATATTTACAATTTTCTAGAAACTAAAATACTATACATTTAAACATGGACACTTAAACAAATTCTTGAGCTTAAAAAGTGAACCTAATGACGCTTAAAGCACAGATGTAAATGATAAATTTAAAGATAAATATTTAACTTGTAATTGAACTAATTGAATTTGTTATAACTGTTAGAATTTCCACTAAAATATTCCCTTAACATTGTCAGATTTATTTCCTACTAGCAGAGTACCCGTCCTTCGTATGGGGTTGGCGTATATAAATAAAATGCTTATTGCAGTTATACTTGTGTTTGCAATGGGAGAGGACACGATTTAAGAAAATTTGGTTCTTTTAATTTACGGTATGATATAGTATAGCACATCTACCATAGCCTTAATGTTCTACCATAGCACCTAAACAATAAAAAAAAACTTAAATTTTAATTTAATAGTGTTGCACCCTTGTTGGTAAACCTTATAACTTTTTAATGTTATTTAATATCATAGAACCAACTTGTGTAGTTGAAACAGCTGACAAAATTATTTTATTCCTTTTAAATATGAATAAAAAGTTAACATGAGAAACTCCAGAGCCACTGGGGTGGAGCCCAAAAGGATTTTTGAGATAAGAATGCATCTATATGTTAATCACTGGGAATGTGAGCTATCATCACACCAAATTTCAGCCCAATCAGACCAGTATTTTGCACGTTTACTTGTCACAAACATCCATCCATACATCCAAACTTTCTCACAACTTATAATATTAGTAGGATTTAAATAACATTATTTTAACGAGTACTTAGGTTTGCTACTACAGGAAAGGTAATGAGGTGTATTCATTAATGAAATGTCGATAGCTTAGTATGAAATATACAAAATTCCATTAAAATATATCCACAAACAAGCAAACTACAACAGGTTTAATACTGCCGTTATTCATCTTGTAGAGGCACGTGCCAAACAATGACAGAGGATGGAAGAGGGATGGGTGGGGGTTTCATTTTGAAACAAGTTTCGTTTTGTTTTGAAAACTACGTAGGTACTATGGAGAAAAAAAATCAGATTTACCGAGGTTCTTTCTAACAAGGTTTGACTGTACAATTTTTTCTTTTTCAAGCACTATAAAATGGTTTAGAAAGAAATTGGGAAATGAAATGTTATGTTTTTAGGGTCAAAAATGGGAAAAACAAATTTTTACCCTATAAAACCCCCTTTCCCATAGTCAGATCAAGCTGGTTCGCGAACTTGTTGGAATACATTTAGTTTTACACGCCTGTGTGCCAAATTCCGTAAAAATTTAATTTTTGCTCAAGTTATCGCGATAACAGACATACATATGATTTTGAACCGAGGGATTTTTGGCCTCTGCGCACCTCAAAATGAAAAAGTTAATTGTTCCCGGGTCCAGTTCTTACCGTGAGACCTACGGTAATAAAAAGCTTATTCCCTATATTGGAAATTCGTTAATGCTATATGTTATTTATCTTTATTAGTTAGTTACACCAAAACTAATTCAGTATCGATTCACTGTCAAAACAAACAGGTGTTACTGATGATGTATTAACTACTTGGCCTGCTTTGATCGTTTGAATTTTTATATTTTAATTAATTAGTCCAAATATCAGTAGAGGGGTATTTATTATAATATAATATTTACAATATTTAAAAAGCAAATCCTGGTCAGCCCCCATATAAGGAAATGTGCAATTTAGCATAATATGCATGATTATAACCATATTTTTGATCAGAACTATTTTCTTCTCTAATATCTGCAGACAAAGTTTGTAAAGGGGGAATGAACAGCTTTTTACGACTTATTTATCCCTGAAAATCGTATTTTAAAAACAGTTACAGTTCCTGTAATATGGCAAAAAAATTTTGTTTCAAGCTTTGTAATATGTTGACTCGGAAATGTTCAATAAAAAGAGGCTTGATTGACCTGCCCTCCATAAAATATTGTCGTTTGTTTACTCCCAATGACATGCTATTTTTTTCATCAATCAATAATTTACAAATCAGTCATAAATTGATGGTGTAGTTCAATTACAAGGTATTGTTATAATAACATGTATTTGTATAGCTATAATTTTAACAATTTCAACTAAACTCATAAATATTTGTAACAATACTATTAAACTATAATTGATACAAACTAAGTTTTAAAGTCTTATTACAACATAACTGATATGTACATAACAACTTAACATTATTTTTATAAGTACCTAATTATATTATGGTGTGTAATATCATAAGTTATGGCATTTTATGATTTCAAATAATAATTACTACACAAAAACACAAACAGTTATTTGAAGAGCTATTTACAGTAGACCCTCTCTTAACCGACCCTAATGGCTCCGAACCTAGGTCGGATAACTCAAAAGTTGGTTAAAACGGTTAAATCCCTTAAAACATAACAAAATGAAGTGCTATTCATTTGGAATTATATAATCATTATTTTGTATAATCATTTTTAGGAAAAATAGGCTCCCTTTTCCTTTTCCTGATTTAGAGTAACCCTAATCCTATGCTCAAACAATTGTTATGCGCTCGGTCAGACGTAATTAAGGACAAGAACTAAACCTAAACTGTTATCATTATCCTGCTAGTAGCCTATAAAAAGAAAATCATTATTTTGATGTTATCTTTATTATGTCTCGTTCTTGTGACTCTTTTTCCCTCAAGTTTTTTTTTACTACTTCAAATGTACCTAACTGGGGAGTTAACAAACATAAAATCTTGAACTTTCCTGAAAAAATTAAAAAATTCCCTTTCCTTTTAAAAATTTCTGAAAAAAAAACATAATTTTTTGGGGTGGATACAAACTTAGCCCTATTTTTAGTTACATCCTGTGGAGATACCCGTATGGTTCCCATCGCTGAGAGTGAAAGCGGAAATGCCGAGATTCCTAAAAGCGGCCGTTAAAGGGAACTGTTCTCAAAGCAAGGTCGGTTAAAAGAAACTGTAATATTTTACGATCGAGGACGGATGATCTACTGTATTTACTCTAAGTTGAAATAAATCATATAATTTACTTAATTAGAAATTCATATTTAACGTTTTTTGGTAATAGTTTTTACTGAATCTATAAATTGTTGTATAATTTATTTTATTTCTGCTAGTCAGTTTTACTAAGGATTAGAGTTTGTTATAAAATATATTTGTCTACAAATATATATTTTTTTTTAGTAGAATGATTTTTTACCATATAATATAGAAGAAAATAATTTAGAATAATTGTTGACATGTTTTAATGTTAGAAATATTGAAGCCAAAAGCACATGTTTTAGAAAAAAAAACCATTAATAACAACTCCATTCCAGCTAGGCAGTATGCACAATTTTTATTTCAGCTGCAGTTTTTTAATACGGACAAAATGAGAGTTTTAAAATTAGAAATTAAAAAAAAATTATTATTGGCCTAAAACTAAAAAAATATAAAACTAATTTTTTAATTATAAAATTAAACTGTCATAACCTAACCTAACTAACCAAACTTGCTGATAATGAAAAAATTGAATGAAGGTTTACTAATAGAAAAAATAGTTCTGTTCATAAAATAAAACTATAAATGCCTCAAATTAAATTTTATATATTTTTAATTATAAAATTAAACTGTCATAACCTAACCAAACTAACCAAACTTGTTGATAATGAAAAAATTGAATGAACGTTTACTGATCGAAAAAATAGTTCTGTTCATAAAATAAAACTATAAATAGCTCAAATTCAATTTTATAAGGTTTTAATTATAAAATTTAACTGTTATAACCTAACAAAACTAACCAAACTTCCTGATAATGCAAAAATCTAAGACAAAAAGTTTGTACCCCCGAAGGGTTTCGAACCTGGTACCATAAGTTTAGCAGCCCGGCACGCAATCATAGATTAAACATACTCCCTGAGTATGTTTAACCTATGACGCAATCCACTAGACCACCGAGGCCGATGTCACCAATCCGTATCGTTGTGCTAATGGTGTTCCCTCAGCCAATAGAATGCTCTCATTTTGTCCGTATTAAAAAACTGCAGCTGAAATAAAAATTGTGCAGCCAGCACCCTTACATTGAGTTTTTATTTAAGATTGCTTATAGACAAGGTTATGTTTACACAAAACATAGGCTATTTTATTTTAATGGCAACCATGATCACAATACAAATAAATCACCTATGTACTATTTAGTATTACCGACAAAGGTATTTCTTATTTAAATAATAAAACTAAAAAAGGAAACACGTATGGCAAGGTATTTACAGTAATAATTAATGTTAAAATTGTTTAAAACAACACCAACTTTGGTTATATGGATAAACACATTGTTTTTTGGCTTTTTAAAATAAATGACAGCTTTCACTTATTTAAATATCCAAGAAGTATTCAAATAAACAAATATTCAAAAAATACTTATAATTAAAATAAAAGTCTTCCTAAAAATTGTTTGAAAATGTATTTTTTCTGAATAAAATTTAATATATGAAACAAATTCAACTAGCACTTTATAAAAGGTAATATTTTAACAGAACTGAAATATATCCTTGTCAAACTAAACAAACTTAAATCAAATTGTAGAAACTACATTTTAAAACTAAATAACTTTATTCAATAAAAAATCATTTGATCCATTTCACATACTACTCAACTACAATCAATAAAATGACACTATTCACGTAATAGTATTTACATTATCTACAAACAGCACACTTATATGGCAGTGCTATTAAATAAAATCTTTGTACTTTTAACGGAATACTCTATGAATAAAACTATGATGACTTGATGGGCATATTATAGGAAACATCGTTACAGCTGCTGTCCACGCTCACTTCATGAGTCCATAGGTTAAAGCTAATGTTTTGATTTCCTTCGAGAGGTGCGGGTGAAAATCACATCCCAAGGATGTAGTCCACCGGTGTTTCTTTGGGAGTTTGGAAGGTAGGTTGCGGCTAGATGCTGATTGAACTCGGTTTGAGTTCTAGAAACTGGAAAGGAACGTGGAGACTGTGATTGCTGTGCTCGACCACCAGATGTCCTCGACGAGGTGACGCCCCCACCACTACCACTGTGTCACCCTTCAGTAATGATACTTCTCCCGTCCCGTCCTCTGTAACAGACAGGTCATGTAGAGGAAAGAGTATACTTAATTGACTGATTCATTAGAATGGGCAAGTTCAGTTGTTCTATCTAACAAAATTGTAAATGTACGTTATGAATTTTTAACAAACTAAATTTCCAAATTAAAGGTTTGTCTTACACATTTTACAATCAATCGTTTGTTATAGCTATTGCACTCAAAGATCACAACCTCAGGTCCAAAACCAACAGGGTCTGAGGATGTAAAATTTTCTTATCGACCAAATTGGAGGCTACTATCCCTTCATGAAACCCATAACGTTTTTTATTAAGCCTTTTTGAGTTGCTGCATTATCATTGCTTGTACTGCGTCCAGTGTTAAAACTTGAAAAAGGTAAAATACCTGTTTTAAAACTACTGAAAATGTGCAATATTAATGAGATATGTTAGTGTACAAATACTTCTGACAGTTATTGCAGTTTTTAATTATCGTTTCAACATTAAAAGTTGAGGAAACTAAAATAGTCAGATTAAAAGGCGCCTTTATTACCAAAACAACCCATTACCAGACTACTCATAGTCACCCGGACAGATTGTCACATAGCCAGATATTTGGTTGGATTATCTAAATAACGAATCATAATCTCTAGTATGAGTATACAAATATTCAAGACTAAATAACACAGCTAATAGTGTACCTTCCCTTCAAAGAAATTTTATTTTATTGTATATTTTAATTTTTATTGAAAGTAACTGACACTTAGCGATGCAATACCTGGGAAAGGCATTTTCATGACGCGGGTCTGAGGGTAGCCCAGTTTTGTGTTCCCCGCTACTGTGTACGGTCTGCTGGGCGGTACTGGCGGAGGCCTCTCCTGCAACATTACAAACACCAGTCTAACAATATGGTAAACTCAATAAAACCTGGAAATGTTGACTGCCTTCAAGAAAATAGAAATGAAATGAAATGTTAATTTTTGACACACAAAATTCAATTGTTGATTCAGTAGATAGCTTGGTTTGTGTATATTTCTCTTTGGACGGTTGTATGGTTCTGTTTGATGTGTATTCTCAGACAAATTTTGTTCACCGTTTTCCTCTCTTAAATAAGGGGCAAGTTTATTATCTTATAGTCAGATTGTTTCCTTCTAGGATTTTTTTCTGAGGCATAGCTCTAAACCGCTGCCATCATGTTTTACTCAAACTCAACTATCTTTATTTACCTTTTTTCAAACATAGAATAACAAATAAACATTTGATTATAATTAACAGAAATTAACAGGTGTTATGAAATAAACTGTTCTCACAACGATTACCTTGTTGAATTGTAACTGTTTTGTTTTCACTATTTTGACCAGGAGAATAATAAGCCAATAAAAAATGTTTAACAAAGAAAAGTCTTTGGTATATGCAGTAAAAATTATATAGAGCTGTTTTTCATTGTAAATTTCCAAGTTATCTTATAAATATAATTAACCAAAGTCTCATAAAATCGAAAGAAATCTGGTTTACAATGTGATATTGAATTAAACCTTGATGTAGTTACCTATATATTAATAGGCAAGCATGTTTTCTTTAAACCTTTTTTCTTAGCTTGTGTGCATCGCAGGGAAAATCTATGCATACTGTTGGAAAGATATTTTCGTGTAGATGTGCAGAATCCCTTCATCAATTAAAACAGGCTCAAAAATAAGCTAAAAAATGAATTAGATTTTTTTTATTAACATGGACCTTATGGGTTGCCATGCTGATGACGAAATAAAAACGCAATAGGTCCTATACAAAAAATCAAAACAAATGGGAGAAATTCCAATCACATGTTTTTTTTACAGCGTAGGGTGAAAATAGAGAAGTCTGTACAATACATATTTTTGGTCGCGTTTTCAACCACTGGACGACCTCTAATATAAGATTATTTAGGGGAAAAACTTGTTTGAAAGTAAAACCTCAATAACACCTTTTATGATCACTGTTATTGTGGTTCAACTGAACTTGAGTGGTTCAACTTGAATCCCGTCCTGTGTGGCAAATAGTGTCAGTGTGACCTGTGTGTTTGTAGCAATAAAAACTACAACTACTGGGGCACAGTGAGGTGTTCATAATCCTTGGTTTAGACAGACACCTTGAATCATCGGATTGGGCGAATCTTTTAGCTAAGTGGTTGTTTTGCTACTTTTTAAAAATTAGTAGTTTTTAGCTACTTCCTCTTTATATCCCTTAGATATTTTAGGAGATTTCAGTGAACAACAATATATTGTTGCATAGCACTCAAAGGGTTAAGCTGTGTTTACACAGAGCCATCCATAGTTGGCTGACAAACTTGAAATATACTAGAGGTAACTTGCCCCGTAACCTGCCTGCCTACTATCCTCTTGTAGGACGGTTTAAGAGATACTTAAGATTGTGCAAACTTTCTTCCTCTAAGAACCTGGAGTTCAATTTTCATAGCAAAGACTATATAAATGTTCAAAAACTCTACGATTAGCCATTTGGTTTTCCCAATCCAACTTAAGGTACAAATACATTTTTAATACATTGTTAACAAATACTCACCAAATCTAGTCCGAACAGAGTGCATGTCTGCTGTATCATTTTCTGGTCGTACTTCTCATTCGGGTCTGGTGGGGGTGTGCCAGCAATGGGCTGGGGGCGGGGCCGGGTGAGTGTGGCGGAGGGCGGAGCAGCAGGTGCCCCTGTCGTCCTACTCAGTACACCTGCACACAATAGTCATATCACAATCCAATTACATATTTTACAGTATTAGAAATTAGGTAACCTGTTTCCGAGCCTTGATGTTGGGACAATTAATGCACAAAAACACAATTGGATGAGTAATAAGCAAAGTTGAAATCATATCTAGCATAATTTCGCTGAGACAATATAGTAAAGAAAATCCTTTTGGTGTACCCGATCCTTGACTTTAAAATCCTACAGCCTCTTTAAATAAATTAAATCTTAACTCTGCTAATTCAACAACAAGTGTAGTAAACATTTCGCCATTTTTTTAGTTAACATTTTTCATTTTCGTCCTGGGTTTGGGTTCCAATCTCGCCAAATCACCAATGGGTCCGGTACCAACCGTTTCGGACTATCGAGACTCTACTGTACTATGGTATAGGGGGAGAAAGTAAAAATCAAATCATAGACCCAACACCAACACAAGAACATCTACATAATTGTACAATAATATAAAAAACAGCTTATACAACCTAGTTCTCACAAACCAACTTTATAAATTCTTCTTACTGGTACCCTGTTTCATCAACTGTTACTTACTAATGAAGTAATTAGACATATAAAACAAGCTATCCATGGAAACTGACCCACAGCGGTAGTAGGGGTTGGATTAGATGCTTGATGCAGCTCGAGGTTGCGTTTGAGTGTAGGCCAGCGCCGTCGTAGTCGCCAGCCACGCCATGTAGCTTGTATCAGGACAGCAGCTCGATGTCTCGTCTCCCACCTCAGACACTCTAGCTGCTGACGAACACCCTCACTGCAACAACATGAAACATTTAGGGCTGTTTAGATTCTTCTTATCTTCCTATTGCGAATTACTATTTTTGGTTCTAATAGTTCTAAATTTAGTTAGGTAACATAAAACATAAAGTTACACGGTACATCCCAATGCTGCAAGAGATAAATAACGCCCTGTCATCATCTTAATTTGATCGTTTACTAAATAAATGTTAAGGGTTACTGTTAAAAAAATGCTAGTAGCTTTTTGACGGATAATTCCAATCTCAAAACTGAACCCAGTTGTCCTTGGATCACTGAGCTTTTCTTTAGTCGTATCTGACTAAAGAAATAGGTAGCTGGTCTTGGTCGGTAAGCAAGTTTTAAAAGGTCACTCTATTTTACGAATGTCAAATGAACGGGTAATCTCATCACACAATTACCTGAGGAAGATATGCCTCTTTCCAAAGGCCCAACTAGTGCTGACTTGACTGATGGGTTGCTTCAGCTCGTGTTTCTCTTCTAGACATTGCAAGATGAGTCTGCAGTCTTCTGTTGTCCGCTCCTCACATCGTCGCAGCTTCCCCCATGGTGCCAATAGCCGATATCTAGCGTTGAACGCCTTGAATCTCATTCGATGTGGATAACCTGAAATATCCAAGCTGGATTACAATCATACTCAAGTATCAAAACGTTGATGATGATTTAAATGGCTGACTTAAACATTTTGGAATTCATATATCCTAGCCCAAGACATGTTTGTTAATGATGTAAAGAAAAAAGGACGCAGAAAATGTTTTGACGTAACTGATACAAACAAGAATCGGACAGAGCAGGGCACTTTCACTAGTACCTGCACTTGCTTTGACTAAAAGCTGCTGCTATAGTGTTTACTCCTCCAGGCTTTAGCATTGTTGGTGGCCCTTTCTCATTCATTCAATCTCTTCATCATTATTCTCTTACCACTGGTCTTTGAATGTGTAACAATTGCATTGAAACAACGACTAAATAAAAGTGTTCTCTGATTACTTGTTCTTATGCACCAAAATAAATTATCAATAATCAAATAATTTTAATTATAGAACAAATTATTCATTGACTCTCCAGTTAGAGTTACTATGTACAAGTACAGTAATAGTTTGGTTTGTTGCACTAACCTCCAGCCATCAGGTTGACCGTTTCTAGCACCTGTAGTGACCGAATCTGCCGCATTACTGTCGGCTTGTCGAAGCGACATGGCACCTCATTAGCATTCGCTCGTAAACAGCGAACAAAGTGTGGTCTTGCATGCACTAATGTTCGCAGCAGGTTGTCCAGGCGAGTATGAAAGTCTTGCGTTAAGGTCGAAACTGGCTCATCTCCATTCAACCTGTTAGTGAAACAAATGTATATTAACTTTTGTGAAGGCAGCCCTCAAATGAAAAACTAATCTTTTCATTCTGAACTGATCTTCAATAAACTAAAACTATTAGACGTCATGTACTAAGAAGAAGTTGAAATAAATGTTAGACCTACAAAAACGTTGTGCTTTGTAGACCTAAACCAACTTTTATCTCAACTTTACATATATGAGTTGAAAAAATCATATTGCACAACTAATTAATTATTACATTTAATCATTACTGTTGTTGGACCTGAGCTTCAAAGCATGATGAAAAATTATTTTATGTACTTTTTCATGGCTGCTTCAACAGATATACATACAATATTGATCGCAGCTAACTGATTTAAGGTTTTAAATCTCTGCTGTTAAAACCTTTGCTCTACTGGTCGCCATATATATGCGACGATGCGATCATTGCCATGGACCGAGATATACATTTCAATACTACACATAGTCACTTGGTAAACAGGACATGCAGACCACGGGTGTAGGGGTACAGTTTTCTATGCAGTGATGCAGTAAAGTAAAAAACAGTTTTGCCAACTATCATATGATGTTACTAACCATCATATCCACAGACTAAGTGGTAGTTGTGACAGACATCCCTGTAGACCACTGTAGAGAATTCAGGGCCTTCAAATTGACCGTTACGAAGATATAAGCTTTTTAATAACATTTGACAAATGAATATTTGAATAAAAAATTTAGTACTATTGCAGTAGTGAATGTGTTAAGTATATTGGTGGGTTTTCAATGTGTTTTTAAGTTTAATTAGAAACTCCTGTGCATTTTCATGTTCAATTTTTAATTTTTTCATTTGTATTTTTATGCTTTCTACTTTCACTTACATATCAGAATGTGACGTTGGAGAGATTCTAAAGCTTACTCCTCGTGGTACAGTCTCAACTGAATATAAAGCTTTCAGCTCACTGCCAAACAGATGAGTGGCAAACCCAAAGTTGCACGTCTGCTTGTGAAAAACTGCGACCAAGTCATCTGGCACCACGTCTTTGTTGGTGTCTAAAGCAGAAACAGGTTGTTTTTTAAAATTGCTAAATCTTATGGACATAAGCCATTACTTCCTACATTGTGAGATTGGTTTATATCAGTATTGTAGTAAGAGAAGGGATTAAACTGTCAACAATAAATGTTTGACAACGTTGCAAGAGTTGGTTGCGGAAGTGTTATAAAACAATTATTTTTTTGTTCTTACATACTGACGACCAGATGGCTTGCTTTAAATTGATCTATGTATTTGTAGGAGGTAGTTTGTGAGTCCCAGGTCCCGTTGGAGACATGGAGCTTAAGGCATTTGACTTTTGACAAAAATTTTGACAATTTGACTAAAATTGAGTTTGAAAGTTATTTTCATAAATTGAGATTTTTCCATGCTACTGAAACTCTTAGGTTTCACATAGAATCTTATATTGTGTACCTAGAAAGTCTGTCGCATCGTAGATGACTTTGCCAGCAAAGTGTTGAATGCCAAAAGTTCTAGGTTCGATGGGCTTGGATTCGATGAGCCTTGGGTTTTGTCTATGTTGTGCCTTCACTTTCGCAATGTAAGACTCAGACGATCCTCGAATGGAACATTCTACATCCAACATGCTGAGCAGGCCAGTGCGCTGTAGGAAACAAGGGATCAGTTTAGTTCAAAAGTATAATTTAAAACAAAAATTCTACAATATAGTTTATTAGGGCTCTACTTTAGGAAACTTCAGTGAAATGATGTGTACATAAGGGACGCCGCCGAAGTTAGACAACACACGGGGACAACGATATTTATTGTTTACGATAAATATTTATTCGATATTATTCGAATAATATAATATTATAATAACGGCGCTGCAGTCCCCTCCGCCTCCTCATCGAACTTGTATAATACAACGAACTGCGACATGGTTTCACTGCATAACCTCCTCTGCATGCATTTATACCACATCCAAATATTTTTATCTTTCCAAAAGAGAGGTAATGGAACCCCGTTCCACCACGTTACGCCGCAAATCAAGCACTGGAATATGGGAGTGCCCCATGAACGCCAGGTAAAATACATATGTTCATGGTCACTACCATAATGCTAAACCTACAGCTGTCAAGTTTTCAGCAGTTAGATCACATTTTGCTACTTACCAAGGATGATATGAGATCTATGCACGGTACGTTGTCTACATAGTCCACCTCAACGTCACAATGGATTCCCTCATCCCGGCAAGATTCTATACTGGATTTGAAGATGTGGGTGTTGTAAAAGTGCTGCATTGTCTCCGCACACAAGTTGATGCACAAGTGCTCTAGCTGGCTGGGCTGAAGTAGGAGGAAAGCATTAGTGATGACATTGATTGAGTATCCAGCATGGCTTGGATATATAACTTTAACACCTCAAGACTCATCTAGAGAAACTCATAAAAATACCTTGAACTTTGATTTCACCAGAAGGAATTTTAATAAACAACGACCCTGATATCTGATCTAGTACATGACTCTTCTTTAGTAAAAGGGAAAAAGCCGTAGTAAGCCAAGCCTCTTAGTTTTCTGAAACCTACTACTTATTCTGAAAACTACTGTACTGATTCAAACTAAATACACCCAGAATGGTGTCATTGATCTATTCATCATTTTACTCACTTTAGGGTCCTCGAAGCCGAACATGTCAAGTATTCCGATAAAGCCGTCGGTGGCATGCCTAACTGCGTTGTTAAGAGCCGCCATGGATTTACTGGACTTGGAACCAGCTGTTCCAACTGTGGATGCATGCTGACTAGCGACCTAACATCATTATATACATTATATTTCACTATTAACTATGTTAATATAATATAGATAATATATGTATGTATCAGTAAAATGTCAATCCTAAATAATGTATCCATTTAAAACTATGAGGGAACTTATGCCAAGATAATGCTCAGGTAGTTGGTACTACCCTGTTGAACTTTAAACTTTAAACGTTCAGTGTCTTATAATTTTTTCATCTCTCAATCTACTAAAATAGTTAAATAATTTAAATACAGAAAATAAAATGACAAATATAATAAACATATAATACAAAATGATCAACCAATACTTAATAGTGTCTGCCAGGAAGCATGGAATAAAATACCCTACATCCAGTAACATTTTCTTGATTCTGACTTTTACATTTTAATAAATTCACTGACAATTCTATATGTTTCAGTGGCGTAGGGAACGGCGTTCCCACTCCTTTTTTCAACAGTACTATGAATTAAATCCTATTTGTTAGTCAGTTCTTAGATAATGGTGAGTATTCTCACACTGGACATTTTACAACTACACCACTGATAAATTTGTCAGGTATATAAAAGTAAATATGTTTAAAGGACAATAAAGATTCTTATTCTTATAAAGATTCTTATTCTTATACTTGTAGCTTTAGGACTGTAAATATCGGGAGGAACTGTGTCACTACGATTGTGATCTTGGGATGAAGAGTAAGCATTAACTCACTTAACATAAAATCAACTGGTCATATCAACCTATTTACAGTTACACTCACCTCTGCTTGGTTATGCACAGACTCGTTGGAGTCCGAGCTCAGAGTGCCGAGAGTAGACCCTAGCCTCTTCAGACTGTTGGCCCTCCTGACTATGGTAGCGACCGTGCGGCAGTAGAGTGCTTTGGCTAGTGAGTCACGAGTCATGTTGGACTGTAGACAGAATCAGAATATTATGAACTAGACATGTGATACATTGAATCATTTGGTATGATTCTTTTTGAGACTGCATGTTTTGAGAAGGACCTATGTGATCTTAATTCAGATTTCTAACTGGAAATAAATATACTGTTGAATCTTACAGTGGAATATATTACACAATACGAGTATGACTGGCAACAGACGAGACGCTTGTCTTGGACCCGAAACGCTCAGGTTAGCTGAGCAAAAATCAGAATCTGATAACAATGTACCTTTTGTTAAAGGTGGTTAGATGCTGCTTAACCGTTGCCCCACCCCACATGAACTGGTTTCCGTTCTATTCTGTACCTAATCAATTCTACTATAGTATAGTATTATGATTTGACAAGAATTGGCTTTGTCATTGAATTAGTATATGGGAGTAGCCGGCTTTCCAGATGCGTTGCAGTAATCCATTTCCAGCAAAAAGTTCTCATTAAGATTGGAAGTAAATAAATATATCTTGTACATTAAATCCAGTCTTTACACACCATGTTGGCATCACAGACAGACTTGACAAGTTGTCCTCTAGCGTTGTGAGTGCGTGATGTGATGCCTCGGAAGAGCGCAGCCGACGTCACTCCTAGCAATCCCGATACAGCCGTCAACTCCGTGTCTCCCTTGACAGTCACCTCTAGCCCTCCGCTGTCTACAAACTGTACGTTGCCAAGCAGCAACACTGCGGCCAGCACTCTGACCACGTCCAGGAACGGAATGCCCAGCACTCCTATAAACCAATTACTCAATTGTTAGATTAAAAGTACCTGTTCAAGTTTTAAGCACAACATTTGAACAAACAATTTTGAAGCTGGTTGATATTGAATTAATTTCTGAATTAATGTAATATAATAAATCAGAAAGTACTGAGTTTGTAAACAACCTATGGGTTAAGGGTTATAGCGTTCCCTAAAAATAGGGAAATGTGAAAAAAATATTTAACGAATACATTCTTAATGCACATGAAATTAAATAGGTACTTGACGGTCTAATGAATGAGTTGAAAATGACAGATATGGTGGAAAATGGAAATGATAAAATGGTTACAGGACTGTGATGGTACTGTGCTAGCAATGTTTTGGCACTAGCACTGTCAAACCATAGATAACACACTCCAAGCCCTAAATGGTATTGCAGGGGTTTAAAAAAAAATATGGTAGGATCCCTAATAAACAAAACAATGATTATGATGTAAGCATAGCCTCCTCTAATGCAAGCGGTGTTGGTGTGTGGCAATGTGGCAACAGCATGCCTATTGCCGTGGTAATAACAGAAATAACAAAAATGTAAACATAAACATTGTCCATTATAAATTAGTGCAACAGCGGTTTCGGTTTGCCGGGACAGCGATGTTGCCACTTTTGTCTCGCCGCGGCCTTATGTATTAGGGGAGGCTATGGTATTAGTCCTTCTCCATTTGTGAAGTTTCATTGACTGGTGAGGCCACCAGGGTTTTTGATGAGTTGTCAGACATGCTTGACAACTTTGACAGAAACTGTGTGAGTTAGAAACATTGTGTATCATGAGTAAGCAGTCTGTCCCAGCTGTTGGTAAGAAGGGTAAAGTTGTTTGGTTGTTGGTTGTTGTTTGTTGGGATGTTGTGGGTTTGGTTGGTACGTTAGTTTGGTGAATGGATTGTTTGATTAGTAAAGGAACTAAATTTAAAACTGGTTGTCAGTCTATAAGGTTAAGATCAGAAAGTTAACAAAAGTGTTTCATACCTAAACAAGCTTTCCACGCCTGAAACCTAGCGGCATCATCAGCTTCGTCTTGCCTTGTGTCTCCGTGTTGTAGATAACACAAATTGCTTGGAGAGTAGCCTTCCAAGTTCAGTTTTGCTGAAACAACCAGTCAGTAGAAATATAAATATAAAATGGTATAAATCGACCAAAGAAAATAAAAACACCAAGCTTTCTTTATCATCCTTGGACACGGTTTGATTTTGCTAATAGTACAGATAGCTGCAAATCTAAGGCATAACATAATTTGATCACAGAATTTTTGTAATATATGACTGCCAAATAAGCAAAGCAACATTCGAAGCAAGAACGACTCAGATGCCATTTTTCAGCACTGGCTATCAATAGTTGATGATGCCATCCAACAAAAGGTCATTAGATAGTAACAACAGCAGGGTTTAGACCTCCCTTTAAAAACGTTTAAAAATGCCAATGGATGAGATACACACACAAACAAAAAAATTGCAATTTAATTTTAAGTCTTGAATGAAGAGTACTAAGACTGTATGAACAAATTTTAGTAATAACTAAACCTTAAGGTCAGCATAAGTCTAAATGGGTTGGCAAAAGGACAATTTTATAAAATAAACCACTAATTACCTCGCTCTTCTGGCGTTAGTCCAGCTAGCATCTGGTAAAATATGTGGTAGTTCTTTTCATTAGGAAGTGGTCTTATGACTCTGGTTTGATCCAAGAAGTAGCAGTGGATCTTGGTGCGATACAATGCTCCGTCAGTTACCTGCACCTCTATGAAATGACCCTGAACACATCACATAAACATAAGAGTGGAAAACTCACTTGCAATTTTAATCAAGGATTGTTGGATGAGAATTGGTACAATTTATGCTTTAGTTTATATTAAGTAGTCCTTTTGACATGAATGGTTGATGTACAAGACAGAAACTGTATTTGACAGCAACAGATGATGGTGTTCATATCTAACAGATCAAAGCTTTCAGTCTTCATTAATTATATACACAACCAATCAATTTGACATTGATGACACACTTACAATTCGACTAGATTCAGAGTTTGAGGTTGTTTTGGCGGAACCAAGGGATCGCAGGACTGTGAACGCCGCAGCGAGGTGTTTGAAGGCGTCCGTCTCCGGGCCTCCACCCGCTACGTCGAACAGCTGACGTAGGAGGAGCATAGAGGCATAAGTCTTCCCTGAACCACTCGTCCCTAATGAACAAACAGTATAAAGAATAAATGATAAACACACTTTTTATTACTTAAAGCAGCAATACATCTTAACTTGCTTATCATAAGCTTGCCTAACTTAAGCTGATTACTCTTAATATGATAAGGACAGTCAGAATGCTGTTTATCTAACCAAGATCATTATCAAATCCAATTTGATAAATCTTGACAAGCTATAATTACAGTTTCAAAAGCTTCTGACTTTTCTCAGGATCAAACTAGTTACCTGCTTAACCATCCTTTCACTTCACTAAGAGAGGAACACATTTTGTGTCTTAAGTTGAATGAATTCTGAATTGAGTGAGATGATGATGAAATGTAATTGAGTGAGATGATCTAATAGTTACTCAAAATCAACAGTTTTCAGCTTGCAAAATTACATTAAAATCCCAGTGACCAAGGACAGCTAGGTCCAATTCTAACCTTGGAGCACTTGTCTTGGTGCTTTGGATTTAACTTTAAGGAAATTTTATTTTGGTTTTATTTTATGAAAATTTGTTGCATTGCAAGTACCGTACAGTGTGCTACGTATTATCACTCATTATCTTCATATTCTTTGGTGGCCCTAGAATTTCTGAACGATGCTCTTAAAATACTCCAGAGGTTGAATAGTTATAATTTTCGAATGAATAATTGACCAGATTCCTGGAGCCGTCAAAATATATATCCCACACCACTCCTCGTAATTAAAACAAACATTGCCTATAAGCAATCTGACACATTCTTTCTCCCATTAGCTTAGTGGGAAACTATGGTATTTTATGGGTAAAATCATAAAGGTTGCAATAAATCTTGAACCATAATTTTTACAGCAATGGGGGCTGTACCATTCTGTTTAGACTTATAATCACCATCAAAATACAACTAAACTTTCGTCAAAATAAATAAAGAATGTTTTTTAAACATCTGATTTTCTTGTTATTTTGGGGTTTTTAAATGGGAAAAACACATAAGCTACAATACATTTTGAACCTTAATTTTTACAGCAATGGGAGTTCTACTTAAAAGGACTATAACATACAAAATTTTAATAAAAATCGTCTGGGGTATTTTTGAGAAAAATCTATTTCATTGCTATTTTATGGGGTTTTGTGGGGAAATCAACATCAAAAATATAAATTAAAAAAAAAATGAAAAAACACCGGGAGATACATAGATTAGTCACAACATACCAAATTTCATCAACACATCCCACACATACAGACAGACAGACACATACACACAGAAAAAATACAGGAATCACTTCAAAAACCACTTATTGGAGTTCAGGGGGACCCAAAACAGATACATTCACCAGACTCAAAAATTTTGACAAAAATATTACTTTTTCCATATACTATGGAGAAATATATACTAGGGTTGCTTTCAGAGAGGTGAAAGCCAGTTGAGCGGAACAAACGTGATTTGATATTTGTATAAGTAACTAAATGTAAAAAGGTCAATAGATTTATTTACTAAATGCTGGTTTTAAAGATTAAAATTATAATAATTCAAATTTACCTCTTCGAGAAGTGCATTATGGTAGTTTTGACCAGGAAAATATTACAGTAGTTCGAATCTGATATTAACATCCAAAAAGGGCATTAAAGTATAAAAAAGAGAAAGGAAATTTAACATTCAAATTCAACTTTAGCCTACAACAAAAACATTGGACTTCATTTTTCACCCTTACAATTGGTTAATTTAAGTATAAAAAAACAGTAGGTACCTATTAAAAAACGAGTATTGTATAACAACAGGAGAGGAAATGTGACATTTAAATTCAACTGTGCAGCATAAACATCGGTTGAACTCAGCTTTCTTTGCTGGAAATAGTTTATGATTATATGAATTATTTATTCATTATTATTTATTATTGATTATTTATGATTATTTATGATTATCGTGAGCCATTAATATGAGGATTTACCGAACAATTATTAATATTACAGAATAGTATATAATGATATACAACTTTTCACATACCAAGTATTCTTGATGGAGGATATGATTGTAATGTAACTGGAATGTAGGTCTTCTGCCATTATTAGGACGATTTAGCGACGGCATTTTAATACTGGCCTTAATAATACTATTGACCATTGAATACAGTAGATTTTGATGACAATGCTGGCTACAAATTCAACATGGGGATGGAATGTCTAGTTGTTTTGATAGTCAAAGATAAAATATAGGCCTACGAAAAATGTAGGGCTATTTTAATGTAAGACTCAAATGTAAAACGCCTTTAAAAGACTAAAATAAACTGAATTATCAGTCATGTATTTCAATGTGTAAAAACGTAAAAACTGCAAAAAGATTTACTTATTGAACAATAAAATAAGATGGCTGAAATGTAGGCATAAACATAAGTAATAAGTAAACATCGCATTCAGCCGATTTAAGTGAAAACAGAATAATATAATAAGTAGGGAAGACATGCCTTAAATATACAATGTAGATAATATAATTAGAAATTAGTAGCCTACTTCTGGACAGGCCTAGACAATTATCCATACCGTGGTTAAAAGTGTACGTCTATAAGCCCAGGTTTACTTATTACGGTTGTAACTGGACGTATGTATAGTCCGTGGCTTGGCAATCAAATAACAGTATTTATATAGGATAGGCTACTGTTATCAACATTTGAAATGACTGAATTGTTACCAAATTACTGTTTCACAAAATGCAGATTCCATTTTCAGCCGAGCCATTAAAATGAGGATTTACCGAACAATTATTAATATTACAGAATAGTATATAATGAAATACAACTTTTCACATTCCATAAATTATATGTTAGTTTTACCATGGTCAAAGGTCCAAATCCAAGTGTTCTCATTTCTTTTTGTCAGTATGTAATAATTTGCTAGAATCATTGACTTTATATAAAGTCAAAGCTAGAATACTGTATATGGTTTGTTAAGTTAAGACCATATGCAAGCATTTTTGAAATCGTTTCCCCGTTTAACCTTGTCATAATCTTTATTCTATATAGTCAGCTGTTGATAAATATTAAATAGAAAACACTTGTTATTGTTGCTTTTAAAAACATTACATTACAAAAACATCTATGTTGTAAAAATAAAGTTATATAAGTTACAATGTGCGTGTATTTTAATAGTACGGTCACAACACTTTTTGGCGACGAGTAAAAACCGAAATGATGACATTTTACATGTTCAAATAATCTGTAATTATTATTCAATCTGTTTCAATCATTCAACCTACACTACTTTCATCACATTTGACTGAACCACAATGGATGCTAACCAATTCAAGGAATTCCTACAAGTTTTTCAACAGCAACAACAAGAACAGTTTCAACAATTATTCTCACATTTCACAAGGCATGAGAAGTCGGAGGTATCAGTAAGTCTTACAAATATTGCTCCATTTGAAAATTTCGAACCTAGACGTGAAAAGTTTTGTAATTATCTAGAACGTTTTGAAAATTACTATACTCTGAAAGGCCTGACTCAAAAGGAAAGTATTGCTCAACTCTTATGTGTATCTATTGGGTCAGTACATTACAATGCCCTATCAGCTTTTCTAGGCCCAGAAAAACCAATAAAAAACTTACCTTACGATGATCTTGTCAAAGTTCTAACTCAATTGCTTGTTCCTAAGAAAAATGTAGTCGTTTCTCAACATTACTTTTTGAACATTTATCAAAAGAATGGTCAATCAATATCAGATTTCGTAGCCTCACTTCAGCGAGACTTGGTCGATTGTGAGTTTACAATTAAATGTGAATGCGAGAAAACAAATTCAATCTCTGATGTATTTTTACGAGCCCAGTTCATCCGTGGTCTTCGAGATGATTGGCTTAAAGAACAGATTTTACAATCAAATCTCTCTAGTTTTGACGAAATACTCAACAAGGCTATTGCTTTAGAGGCATCAAAACTTGACAGCAAAGAACTTTCTAAACCTAATCAGACATCAAGTTTTAACAATTTTACTTCTACCGAATCTACTAATGTGATTTCCAGCAGTTACAGAACTTCTAGAAACCGTTCGAAAGATCCAGGAAACAGAAGATTAAACACAAACAACAGATCTTCACCTGAAAACTACAAGTCTAGATCGTCTAGATCTGTCTCCCGAAAAAGGTACATCGACTTCAAGGCCTTGGGAATTGAAAACGTATGTTTGCGTTGTGGTAGAAATAGTCACAAGGCAAGTAACTGTAGAGTAGATTATAAGACGCTCTCGTGTAATAACTGCAAAAGGAAAGGTCATGTATCAAAAGTTTGCATTCAATCACTACTCAAAAATTCAAAAGTAGATTCAGTTGAACTGTATTTAAATTCAGATACTAATAGTGAACAGTTCAATCAACCTTTTCATGACCCAACATACGGCATTCATAGCATGAATTGTACTGTAGTAGACCTTTTTGAAATGACTCCTGATCTCGACAAATACCTCATTGATGTAGAATTAAACGGCAAAAGTCAACGTTTTGAAGTCGATTCCGGTGCAAAATTTTCCCTACTTTCAGAAAGTGATTTCAAGAAACTCAAGCTTGGCCTTCCCCTACAGAATTCTAATGTTTGCTTTCGTTCATACACAGGTAACATCATTCAACCTGTTGGGAAGGTATCTGTTACTGTATCTTACAATGGTAAACAGATAGATGGTGAACTACACATCGTACCTGCAGGACATGACGCTTTGTTAGGTAGACAGTGGATTAGAGGGTTAGAAATCGAGCTTCGACAGGTGTATGAGGAAATGTCTCAGAGACCTTCAAACCACGTTCCGATTCACAGTGTAAATTCAATAAACGAAATTTTAAGTAATTTTGCTCCCATTTTTGAAGAAAAAGTAGGATGCGTTCCGAACTTTAAAGTCTCCCTGCAACTTCGAGAAGGCGCAAAACCGATCTTTACGAGGGAAAGAGATGTGCCATATGCACTACGAGAACAAGTTGAAAAGGAACTAGATACACTTGAAGCTGAAGGAATAATTTCCAAAGTCACAACTTCGGATTGGGGATCACCTCTTGTTGTAATACCCAAACCTAACGGCGGAATCCGCCTATGCGTTGACTACACGTGTGGGGTTAACGACAGATTAGTACAAGCAAATCATCCAATACGTCGCATCGATGACGTGCTCAACAGCCTGAGAAACTCTATGTACTTTTGTAAGCTTGATTTATTTAAAGCTTATTTACACCTGCAAGTTGATGAAGATAGTAGTCAAATTCAAACTATTTCGACACACAGAGGTACATACAGGATCCACAGACTCAGTTTTGGAATAAAAACTGCTCCAGCCGAATTCAATCGGATCATATCTCAAATCCTCATGGGACTAAAGAAAACAGAAGCCTATTTTGACGATATCATTGTTCATGGAAACACATTCGATGAGTGCCTTCAAAACCTACAAGCATGTCTTCAACGACTGTCCGACTACAACTTGCATGTAAACAGAAATAAATGCACTTTTATGACTGAAAAAGTGGAATACCTTGGTCATGTTGTTCAACACAACAAAATCAGCAAGTCTCCATCCAAAGTTCAAGCGATTCAAGATATGCCACGCCCACACAATGTCGAGGAACTCAAAAGATTTTTGGGTTTGGTTACATACTACTCAAGATTTGTACCAGATTTTTCTACAATGACATTTCCACTCAGATGTCTACTGAAGAAATCAGAACCATGGATGTGGACAGCTACTTGTGAATCTGCATTTCTAAAACTCAAATCGGAACTCTGCAGTGACAGAGTGATAATTCCATTCGACCCTAACCTAAACCTCATCCTGACAACTGATGCTAGCCCTACAGGTGTCGCAGCTGTACTAAGTCATGAAATCGAAGGAGTAGAACGTCCGATAGCATACGCGTCTCGTTCTTTGAATCCGAGTGAAATGAACTATAGTCAACTTGATCGAGAGGCATTGGCGATAATCTTTGGTGTGAACCATTTCTACAACTACCTACTTGGCAAGAAGTTAATTTTAGTTACAGACAATGAACCATTGACAAGGATTTTTCACCAAAATAAAGCTCTACCACAGATGACGTCAGCTCGCCTGCTGCGATACGCTTCATTCCTCTCCGGATTTGATTACATTGTTCGATTCAAGAAGGGGAGTAGCAATCAAAATGTAGATTGTTTATCAAGATCTCCAGTCAAAACATGCAGTAGTTCAACAGATCAAGAAATCGGGGAAGAAGTGAACCAGCTTTATTCTCAATCACTTTTTCAAGTATCCAACCGTGAAATAACTTCAAAGACAATCAAAGAAGAAACCGCCAAAGACCATGAAATGAATGGAATAGTTCAAACCCTGAAAAACAATTCTACTGACTCAGAATACACCCTACTTGACGGTATATTGTTTCGAAAAGACAGAATTGTAATTCCAACATCTTTACGCTCCAAAATACTCAGTGAACTTCATGAAACTCATCTGGGAATAACCAAAATGAAGCAACTCGCTCGACGCTATGTTTACTGGTCAGGAATTGACGGTGAAATCGAAAGACTAGTTAAAGGATGTAAAAGTTGTGCCCTAGTGAAAGCAAGTCCACCTAAAGTGTCAGTACATCCGTGGAACCTACCTGAAAATAACTGGGACCGCATACATATAGATTATGCTGGCCCTTATGAAAATCACTACTTTCTTGTTTGTATTGACGCAAGATCCAAATGGGCTGAAATCGAAGTGTTGAAGGAAGCTCCCACATCTTCAAACACAATCAATCTGTTAAACAAGATATTTGCTACACATGGGTATCCGAAAGAATGCGTTTCTGATAATGCTACAATATTTACAAGTGAAGAATTCAGAGCTTACTGCAAGATCAACGGCATATTCCAAAAGTTCATCGCCCCTGGGCATCCAGCGACAAATGGCCTTGCAGAACGCAACGTACAAACCCTGAAGAACAAATTAAAGTCAGCTTCTGAAGAACCTGGAACCCTGACAGACAAAGTGAGAAGAATCTTATTCCGTTATAGAGCTACTCCATTAGCTAGCAACCAAACCCCTGCTGAACTCTACCTCAATAGAAAACTAAGGATTCGACTGGATGCCATATTTCCTTATCAACACCCTAAATCAAATATCCAGCCTGTTTTAAAACCTGTCAGATCGATTCAAGAGGGGGAGAGAGTGCAAGTTCAAATGTACAGTAACAACAGACAAGTTTGGCAGTTTGGAGTAATAAAGAAGAAGCTAGGAAAAAGACATTACATAGTAACACTCGATAGTGGAAGAAATATCAAGAGACACATTAACCAGCTTAGACCAACTCTAGTAATGAAAGAAAAGATGGTAACATTTGGACCCAAGCAATCATTTGATGTACCAAGACTTCCAAACCAAACTCCATCGTATCCTGATCAAATACCCGACCATATTGAACCAGAACCAGACCACCCTACAGAAGTTAACATTCCAGTTCGCTCTCCACGACCAATAAGACAACGACGACAGCCACCTTGGTTACGAGACTTTATCGTTCAAAAATAGTTTATGTTCTTCTCAATAAGTGAGGGAGAGTGTCATAATCTTTATTCTATATAGTCAGCTGTTGATAAATATTAAATAGAAAACACTTGTTATTGTTGCTTTTAAAAACATTACATTACAAAAACATCTATGTTGTAAAAATAAAGTTATATAAGTTACAATGTGCGTGTATTTTAATAGTACGGTCACAACAAACCTTAACCAACTATTCCATTCCAAAAGATAAAAAATATATGGTGCAACACAAATAAACAACCCGATCACCTACCTATAACCTACACTTTACCTTCCTAATCTAACATTACTTCAAAACACTTAATGTAGTCATGAATACTCATAAACCCCGACCTACCTCCCCACATGCCTAAATTAGATCAGTGTTCAATCTGCGTTTTATCAATAAGTGTAATAACTTACTGTACCGTCGATGTAATTCAACATAATATAACCTATGAGGTATTATCGGATTAAATACCGATTTCGATGCGGTTCGATATATCGCTTATTAAATCCTGATTTCTAACATTGGCTGTTTCTAATCAGCTGGCAACACAAATAGGTTCCCAAGAAAGTAGTCACCGGTCCGTATCCCTCCGCTCCTTGTTTATGCTCCGCGCATTGAGAAAGTAGTTCCGTATATTTTCTCGATTTTCAGTGAATTCCGCGCCTTAAAAAATGTTTTAACGTCATTTTCTTGTTTATTAAAATCATAGGAATGGTTTAAAAACGTTTAAAAGAAAAGTATAGAAAGTTCAGAAATACCTTATGATTCTCTTGTTTACATTTTTCTCGTAAACAAAAAAACTGTCATAGCTACTTTAGTCCCATAAGCCTAATGTTAAAAATTTGAAATTTTAAGTTCGTTTTAAATTGCATTAGCATTATCTAATTGAAATTTGTTTGTTTACAAACCATCTCATTATTAGTCTAAGTAGTCTTGTTAAGTTTGGCTGAAATGTGTTCAGCCGTTATTGAGTGATGGTGTTATATTGTTTGCATTGAAGTTGATCCCAAAGAGCTTCGCTCGCTTCGCTCGCTCCGCTCAATTATATTATTATACGGGGATGAAGTAAAAAATATTTGATTTTTGTTATCAACAAATTGATTAGTTCTTACCTGAAAGAATAATGGCCTGGGGGTAGCCAGTCTCACTTTGTTGTCTCACCGCTTCCTGTACAACCCTTAGCAGTTTGGGAGATAGAGACACTCCCCTGGTGCTGGTCAGGGTGAGAGGGTTACGTATGTCAGTATAGGGGTTCACCGATAACAGGATAGGTCCAACATTGGTCTGCAACAAGAGAAATGCAAATGTAGAGGTTAAATCAAACAGTGTCATCAGGATAAGTTATTTGGTAATTAATTGGTACCATAGATTTAACATGCTTGAAGAACAAATCTTTGAGATTTGAAATCAGTTTGGACAGTAATCGATTTGTAAAAAATGAGGCGCGGGAACTGTAACCTATTTAATGTGATTAGTATCTATGCACCTATTTCTGAAAATATTTTCTTCTCTTCTATCTTTCAGGAGAAGAGGCATTGAGCTTTTTCTGAAAGAGAGGTATCGGAACAGGACCCTGTTCCTAAACAAGCTTTGAGTTTTGTCCTTAGATCAACAGAAGACAATTTTTAAGTTAGTTATATCATGATTTATGTAGAGTTTGTTTTTGCTTTTATTCGAGTCTTAATAGTTTTAAAACTATTTTAACTGAACTCGCCAATCTATATTTACAAACTATTGTCTATCTTATTCTTAAGAGTAGGCATAAAGACAAACTCGTAATCTCCACCCCAAAATAAGAGAGTGACATAAAAATACTGGACATAAGTAAAACTGACATCAGTCACGGTCACCTTAACTGCCTCCAATCAAAACAGCAGTTACTACTTGCGACGTTGCCACTTCGAAGGCCGCGGCCTGGAGTTAAAGGCGGCCGTGCATCAGTGCACTTTAAAGGTGAAAACACGGACGAAACACACAATATACTTAAGATTGTAATATAGGACGAGAAGCCTACTTGTACTATTCATAGTCAGTTTTGGGCCTAGCTGGTTTTGATCTGGTGTAAAGCCTAGGCCGGGTCGCGAACTCTGCCCCTAGGGTCTGGGTAACGGAACTGCGTCTCAGCTTCACAACACAACGTAGAAACTTCACGGCGGGCGCCCACTCGCCCACTTCATCACTTCAATCACTTCATAGTTCATAGCACTCTGCTTCAGAGCTGGTTAGGGCTACCGGGCTATCGTTCAACATCAATCTGCGACAGATTCGCTGATCAATATTTCTGTTGCTCACAGTTTTGGGACAATAGTGGTGTATTTACTAGTCGTGAAGCACGATTAAAGGGATTTACTTGCAGGGTCGACTCAGACATTGTCTCTTTCAATCCTTATAATGGGGGATTAGGTTCTTGAATGGGTAGGACCGAGGCGCGCATGGTACCTCTGTGCTCTTTGGTCCAAAAATTTAAAACCATACATTAGAGCAGGTATTCTGCGCTCCTCGGTCCGCGAATCGAAGTGAAGTGAGGATGTTTTTTGCCCTAGCTACAACTCATCCAAGGATGCTAGACTGTAGCTCAGAACCGTTTCAACATTGACTTTATAAACACTATATAGTTTATATGGTGACACTATAGTTTTTATATAGTCAATGGTTTTACTTAGGTAATGCTTAGTCAGCAGTTGGTAGTACCACACTGGTGCGTAGTTGCTTACAAAAACACTATTCAAACTACCCAGAAAAAGAATCGGGAAAAATGTCTCGGTGTTCTATTGCAGATACCTAAACGGAAACACTTAGAATAAAATAGCTAGACACTACTGATCGGGAATACTCCGAAATAAACAACATACTTATCGGCATAGGGACTACAGCAATTATAGGCTATTTACTTAATAGGAGACTGTAATGTACACCCAGGTAGGTGAGCGCAGCTCTGTTAACTAGTGTCGACAATAAATAGTGTGTGTAAACATATCAAGCCTATAACCGATCACGTCGCACCATATAATAGCCAATATGATGTAATTGCTCCATTACGCGTAATACCCATCAGGAAGACTGGTTCCGAACCCGTTGCCCACCATCAGTATAATATCTAGGTACCTACACCTATCCAGATGGCCGCCTAGTTCCCGAGGGATGAAATATTCCTGGTATCAGCCTACAAGACACTGGGCGGCCGTATCATTAAAGTATGGGATGTAACTGCGGTCCCAGCCATTCTGTGGCGGTAAACGGCCGGTAAAACAAAATGAATCATGCAGCACGCCACGCCGAGGAACCGGTTTCCCCACACCCTGTAGAGCGCTGCTGCTCCCCTGGAAGTGGAAGCAACGATCACGCGAGCCTTCGGACATCATCTCGCATCTCGTCTTCATTCATGCTACTTGGACTGTCAATGATTACATTTGTTTTATTATCTCTAAAAGGTTCGGTCAGAAACACATTTCATAATACAAAATTATGGGGGCTTAAATCACAGTTTGTACACGTTGTTTCACATCATACACAGCTGTTTGTTTGTTTATAGTAAAAACGTAATGTTAGACCAGCTAGACATGAATCAAAGTAATGGACCCTTAAGAAGAATTATTTACAATCGCTAGGACTTTTGAATGATTTCAGTGACAAAAAATCATAAAGAATACCTCAGTTATTAAAATATATACTAATTTATAAAAGAGTAAAGTTAAAGGAATTATCATACTAGAGTTAATGAAATTAATCCAGACATCTTTACGCTATTTGTAGCTATTTCCTGAATTTTGATAGACAATACAATCTTGTCTCTATGTCTTAGGTATCTCACAAATGCATTGGAAAAATAATAATATTGACTCGGTGACTATACGAATATTTAAAAGATTGTACATAACGCAAAGTTAATTTGTTGCAAATCAAATTTGATACAGAAACGCCCGTGTTATAAGTTATTGCCAAGGGTATAGTATGTTCCCTCTACTGCATGTCAGTAAATCAAGAGCGCACACCAGCATTATGTACTTGCCAAGTTGATTTATCGGATTCGTGACCTACCTGAACCAAATGGAGAAAGATCATCTTGTATCTGGGTGGGACGGCTGTCAATGCCACGGGCAAGATGGCGGCGACACGTGGCGTGCAGGTCAGAACATGCACGCGCACGCAGTCAAAGCCGAGGAGCCGCGGGTTTCTCTCTTCTCCGTGGTCTTACCATAATCACTTACCGCGGGCAAGACCCTTCAAATTCGTCTTATGAAGAATGTTTCCTATCGAACTGAGTTAATCACAGCAATCACGGTAGCCACCGAGCCTCTAGTTTACACGTGGCTGCGGGACATGTTCCCAGACACGCCTCACGCCGCCAGACGTAATCAGTCGGCTACCGATCCCTAATGTGTAAAGTAGATTGTATTTCATGACTTCAAAAGTGGATTGATCATGTCTTCTTTTGAAAATGAATCAATGTTGTTTTGAGCACATCAATTTCGTGTTCCTTGTTAAGAACTGGGGACCTAAGTGAGTTTAGGATGTTGTAAAAGAAAATAAGCTATTTTCAAGTTAAAAGTTTGATGGCACTTACGTATCATACCAACCACACATATAAATCGACTTCCGAATAAGATTTTAATTAGTTTGAATAACAAAATATTCCTAGCCCAACCCAACCTGACCTAACCACCCTTAGGTTAGGTAGGTTAGGTTATTATTAGGCGTGGTCGGTATAAGTTTAACAATTGCCTTGCTATCGGACTATGGCCTAATCTTTTGTATCAGCATCGTAGCGATGGCACGTAGGCGACTACTAGTAGGCCGGACTACTAATGTGAGTGAATGAGCTCGTAAGTATCACCCCTTTTACCTTTTACCTCTTCTTTCTTCGCTACAATCCTCAGATCGGGGAGTCGTCAAAATGTCTCCTTCTTCATCCTCTTGGCAGCCTTTCAGCTAGCCCAATATAGGTGTGTATAAGTGTGTTCTTGTATGTGAATTCCTTTGTTGAGTAGTATGGTATGTTTATAAGGTAATTTTTTAGTGTTTTTACAAATGTGGTATGATTTGAAATCTTCTATATATATAATACGCTAAGCCGATTTTTGTGAACAGAACTCCTCCCTCATTTTTTGACCGATTTTGATGATTAAAGTGTCAAAAGAATTGCCCTGATCTGTAGTTTTGCAAAGTGTTTTTCGTTTTTTGATATCTTTATTAGTTTGGGCAGGATCTTCCATCAAAGTTGGGTTTTCTCCCATAAGATTAACATGGTGGAATCAAAATATTTAATTGGAAACTTTGCCTCCTCTAATTTGAGAGAACGGATGGGCGTAGAAACTTGGTAGAGGTGTCCAAAGAAAGGTCTTGGTCTGTAGATGAGTTATCAAAAGAAAAACTAAGTAAATTAGCTTAGGGCTCTGCCCCAGAAGCCGTTAAAGATCCCTCCACAGATTTGTTTACATTTTGGTCAGATGGATAATACTTTTTAATAAAACAGCTGGTAATTTTAAAATTGTCTTTTAAACAACACACATTTATTGGGAGTTACTGAGTTGTCCAAAAGAAGTATTTGCAATGTTATTTTCTTATTTTAAAATTGATTTTCTTTTGTATCATGTCATGTTTTGCAATATAAAGTTCTTTTATGAAATCAGTGGAAAATCCTTTTATCACAATAACTCTTACAATTATTTTTTATTGATCATCTTATATCTATTTTACGAGTTGGTGTCTGCCTTTTTAACACCTTATTTTCCCTATATTTTATCATATTATTCTAGACAGATCATCATAGGTTCATAAGATTAATGTCATACATGCTTTCAATCATTGGAAAAATCTTCGATTGTGTAATACAATACAAAATAATACAAGTGCAGAAGGGCACGGTGCCCATTTGAGCCGTGTCCATATTTTGTTAATTTAATAGTGGTTAACAGCAACTGGATAAAACATTTTACAATATTTATGTAGAAATATGTGCATTATTTAGAAAGTCATCAAGCTGGAAAAGTGCAATATACTGCAGATAGGTTCAGATAGGTTTTCAGATAGGTTACTTCGATGTATTCATTCAGCTTAGTGAAAACATAATATATATATGTATAGAAATAAGAACTTGAACCCTTAGAGAGCCTTTGAATGTTATTAGACTAACGAAAAGGTTTGTACATGTTTACTAGCGCTACTCTGCAACAAAAACCATTTAATTGATCTCTAAAACACATATTCTTAAAGTACACTGAGCAGCAGCCTAAAAAATCTATGTAACTTACCCATATAATATAGTTACAAAATGCTCAAACTCGCATTGTGACATTTTTATAATTCGGCTTATATTACTCCAACATAAAATTCATTTGCAGAAGAATCTTATTGTGCTCTTGCCGTTTCTAATAACATCCAAACACAGAAACCTTGCCTAAAATGGTACCTATCTTGACAAATTATTTACAGTGGCCTATATTACGGACCATGGCCCACGGGTTGGTAACATTATTGAAAATAACACGACATTTTGGCTATAAAAATGGCCCAATGAGTAAATACTATCGAAGCAGCTATTGTCATGACACTGACAGAAAGATCATATTCCTTTTAAACTAGATCACATCATCATTTATAAGATACGTTGATTAACAATGCATGTAAACATCAATATTTACGTAACAGCCAATTTACATTATTTTTAGCATATAAATGAGGAGGCCCCTAACAGTTCAAGAATAAAAGCCAACATCACTTCAAGTATATTCAACTACACCTAACATTCCGTAGAGAGATTATATTGACAACTTGATGTAACTGATAAGGCTGAGACAACTTACTGACATCCCCCATGTCAAGGAATGGCAGCTTAAACAGTAACCCCACAACCAATTTCTTAAAACTGTGCTAGAGGGTTATTCATTGGCACAGAAGTACGATATGAACTGACGCGACGTGACGAAGGAAAAATCAAACTTGCACTGTAATGGATGTACCTCCCTTTGAAGTTAGAACGTGTCTTCATAACAAACAGATTATTTTAAAATAAAATCATAGATTAATTCGCATAACACTGATGAAATCACGGGAGTGTTTAACTACAAAATATCCACCAATACGATTTTAATACTAGGTATTTAAAGGTTCTTCCAAAGGAAGAGATACCAGATAGCATACTCACAACTCCGATGACGTACAGTATGGGAAATATTTTATTCGTGGAATGATCAACAATATTTACTAACTAACGCAATCAATGGCATTATTGTTTTTACACTTATTAATATTCAAACAATGCTAAATGCTCAAAATATGTGTAATTTCACTCAATTTATCGCAGTTAGATTAGTTAGCGTAAGCCTTTAAAGTAACCGTCGATTTCGACGATTTCACCTCAGGTGTTGTGATTATGATAATAATAATAGGTTAAATACCTTGTATACGTCCTCAATCCAAGTCGTCGACCAATTGGTCAGTCAGTCAGTGTACCGGTCCGCACAACGATGTAATCACTTTTGTTTAGGCCGGCCAAAAGTATAATTTTTCAATGTTACGTGTAAATATAAATGTTTCGTGTGTCAGTGTATGTGTATATGTAAACTTCAACGGTGACCAATGCTATAAACAGTTATTAACAAGACAGAAAATTTGACAATGGGGCTGTTGGCCCCGAAACTATAGTCATTGTAAAAGATGACTTGGATTGAGGACGTATACAAGGTATTTAACCTATTATTATTATTATTAATCAATCCAGGAGGCAAACATGGATAAAAAGTGATTATGATATTGTGATATTATATGTTGGATTGGATTTCTTTGCTAGGAATGGTTTCTAGTATATATTGTTAGAAAACGGTGGGGATTTTGAGCTGGATGAATAGGGGTCTACAATGTTCTAGGTAGTATGCCCTATAATGTCCGTAGCACTTTCTTTTGAAGGATGAGTAGTTTGCCCCCTAACACACATTGCCTCAAAACGAATTAAACCAAAAAGGTATACTTACATAAAGTTGGCTGGCGCTAAACCTGGCGTGTAAACATTTGAGGACTGCATCCTCGGTGAGTGGCCCAGCCAAATGTATGAGATCCTCAAGCTCGGCACAGCCAACCGGCCTCATAGCAGTCTTGCCCGTCGTGTCTGCAAACAAAAATTTGTGTTATTGCACAGTAGTAAATCATGTCTAACAAGAACCTAATTTGTAAAGGCTACCCTTACTTAAATTAGGAGCAAATTATTCTTTTGTAACGAACTTATGTGAAGGTAACGAGTTTTTACAGTAGGCCTACATGGTTGTCGGTTGATAGAGGAATGAATCTTATTACCGATGCTGTATTGACATTTCTACATTTTTTACTCCATGGGTGAATGGATGTCAATGACAGTTCCATTTTTAAATCACATAAAATGCACAACATTAATTTAACAAAACTCGGCTGTGGATAAGCACAAATTCAGAATAGGTCTAGGTATAAAGGAGGTTCATCAAAATATTCAAGAGGATGGTACGTTACTCCTAAAGTGAGTCACTAGTTATTTTAGCCTTGACAAGTGCATATTGGAAATTTCTAAGTTTCCTTACAGTCTTACTCTTACTCCGTGCTCAAGAACTGCAGAAACGAGGTGGATTCAAAACTACATAATACTATGGATTACACGATTGACTAGATTATAGTCAATGATTGCACCCATTCCATATTAAATATTGTTAATTATGATAATACAGTACTATAATACATAAATAATTTGCATGTAGGCCCTTATCGGTTGTCTAACTTTAACTGACAGCAGAAGTGAGACCTCTGATACGAAAAGCAAACAATTTTTGGCTGGGTATTTTTTAATAACAAAAAATTAAACCTCATCAAAAATGGTTAAAGTACATACCTCCAATAATGGTAGGCCCGTTATTGGTCGCCTGGGTTACTGGCACAGGTAAAGGGTGTGGTTGGTGGTGTGGCCGAGGAAAGGTGGGGGGAGCACCACTCGTTGGTTGGCTAAGTGGCGTAGTAGTGGGGAGAGGTGTTGTCGTATTGGTTGGTATCGTGGTAGTGGGAGGTGCAGCTAACACACTATTGGGCTGGCCCTGGCCCTGAACATGCAGTCTGTTTCGAAGAGTCACCAACTCCGTGCTCAGATTGCGGAGTCTCTGTTGAAGATGAACCGCTTCATTGGATGAGGATGCATCTGGAAAAAATAGGCACATTGACAACATATTTTAAAATGTTCGTAAATACAAGATATTATAATTAGATAAAATTTATGACCCATAATATGGATGAAGTAATTTACATATTGCTAAATTTATGACCAGTATCCAACAATCAATAAATATTACGTACTAGAGATAGAAACGGCGAAACGGGGTAAAATAATGCACAAATGGAATAACATGATAAAACCCGAAGCATTTAACAGGTAGATTTCATATGATACAAATTGAAGTGTAACAAGGTTTAACGAAGAAGATAATCTACGATCACACAAACATCCCTTACACTCATTTAAATCTTTAAGCAGATTTGTTATTGATTACCATCCAAGAACATGCCTAGTTATTAGAAGAATGCAGTCACTGACAGATTGCGGGGCAGAGGCGGATCTAGAGCAGTCACAAGGGGGGGGGGCGAACCAGGGAGTCAGGGGCGGTTCGGGGGTCCCCTCCGAAAAATGTGTGTAAACTAAGTCTCCTAAATCACAGTTTTTTACCATTTCTTTGTCCAAAGTTAGTGTGACAAATTATTTTACGCAATTTGTATGCACTACTGTATTACATGCAGTAAAAAATATATGTATATGTATGCCCGAGGGGGGGGCGGTCGCCCCCCTCGCCCCCCCTCTGTATCCGCCACTGTTGCGGGGACAACAATAATTCCCTTTTTCGCCAGACCCGTAGCGGCTACCAAGACGGGCGCTCGGGGCAATTTCAGCATTTCTGGTATGGCTAGGTGACCCTTCTTAATGCTCTGTAATGAGAGGGGCAGTTTCATCATTTAAAACGTACCTAAAATATCGGGGCAGTTTCATCGTACCCAAGCTAACGGATCCAGGGGTTCTTCAGGGTAGTCCTCATTCACGGAATCGTCGTCTACTGGAGGGTTATTTTAAGTGCACGCTCCCTCGCAGTTTCCGCACATTGTTGAGCAGTGGATCCCCGCTTTACGGCACCCACAAACTTTTGTATAGATGCAAAATATTGTTGTGAGGACAACAGCCGGAGCAGCAAGATATAAGGGGTTGTAGATGTCGTTCGGTACCCTAATCAGTTGGCGGTATTTTCCCCAGCAATTATTGTACTTACAAATAAATACAGTATACTCTCTACGATTGCTGCTGAGCAGAGCCTTTCGTTTGTGGTAGGTAGAGACGGGAGGTCTGCCTTCAGCCTAGTGAGTGGTGGATTTGATAAATGCGATGTATCAGTTTTTGTCCAGATCTTTTTCTCGAAATTTGTTCACTAGGATCATCCACTCACCGGCTGTCGAGGCTTACTTTTGCGTCGAAGTCGAGCTGTAAAATATGTTGCAGATGGTATAGAAACTGGTATCCCTAATACAAAATTTCACAATTAACAACTTGCATTTTCTGAATAATGACGAGGTGGTATCACACCCACTAAACCCTGAATTAACAATATGCTTCTGGCAAAGTCACATCATTTCTGTAATTCAACTGAGGAATACGTTCTGCTTTATACTTTACCTTTTCCTGGTATGAAGAATATAATTTCTTGCTCGAGTGGAGCTAATGCAATCAGCAGGACCAGCATTGATGAACCTTCAGCCTGGCTTATTTTTGTCATTACAAATAAAGTTTTCTTGCTGTACAGTCACTGCAATTTATTCAGTGAAATCAATGTCGACTGATACGGTCTTGGTGGTGGCTCGTCGTTGTTGTTCATCATGTTCTGTGCTGTTGACAGTATCTGAGTAACCATCAAACACAACAGTGCAGCACACATTGGTTAATTACAACTGAGAACTGAGATACATGCGATTTAAGTCCGTTTTACAACTTATGAAGCTCATAGTTTGGACATGGTTGTCCCTAGGGCTAAAATGCTTAGAAGCTTTTTTTTGTATGGAATTTTGCCAGCTTTAATTGTTGTACAGAACACTTTTCAATATGACTTAAAGATTCTGATACATAAGCGAAAAACTACCCTTCCCTTAGTGAAGCTCGACCCACACCCATCAGGACTTTTTATTTTCTTCAATCTAATGAACCAAAGAAAGTTTTAACCAAAGTTCCAACTCTCCCTGAATTATATCACCCTAAAGGATTTTTTTTTGTTTTATTTGACTGGGCTATATGGAATGACAATAAAATTGTCGAGACATTTGATTGCAAGTACTGTACAGTCAAGTTACTATCTCTGATGACCATTGCACATTTAAATATCGCAGCCTGCATGAGAAATAGTCGGTTAAAAATTAAAAAAAATAATGTTAGGTTAACACAATTTAGGTTTTCAGCAGACATTGTATATTCGTTACATTTTGCCATTGTCTTTTGGATGTACTGTATTTGATGTAAGATGCCTGTAAAAATATTCACAATCAAACTACAGCCATTTAAGAACCACTTTACATTTTATGGATACGATAAGTTATGGGATTTGTCATGAAAAGGAACATTAAAATTTGCCGATGTTAGTAGTTATAAGAGGAGCTACTTTTACAATCACGGGGGAATAACCGAGAACTAAAAGCAGGTTTTATGTCCTACAATAACCATAGAAATGATCAGAGGAAAAACAAGATATAGCTGCGAAGCCATTAGATCCACATTCCTCCGCCGCATGCGGCGGTCACAGAGTACGAGTCGGGCCAATATATCGTCCTGGAAACAAGATACGATAGTACCCGCAACTAATGCAATCGCCTACATTAATAGCGAGGCATAGGCTATTTAACGGAAATAATTTAGGCAAAACAATTTGTACACAAAAAGTTACATTTGATGTTGTTGCGCTAAATGATATTTTGCGCGTCTTATCACAAGTTTCAACGTAAACAGTAGAACTATGTAACGAACTTTGCTATAAATGGTATAAACGCCTGACTTACAACCTACAATACACTTAGCAACCAGTTTCCGTACTAAATTGATTTCTTCATGTCGTAGAGGTATGTCCAAAGCTGAGTTTGGGGCATCACTTTGGTGTTGTAACTAGTATCTGAGACCCAGACGATGCCATAACCTGTCAGCTACCAAAATGTTGAACGTAGTACTATAACGTTGTTGGGTTTGGGCAGCTTACCGATTTTGAGAAACCTTACAAGTAAGTACCTGGATCAGAATAAATTATTGAAAATAAATGTGTGGCACAATGATCAAGCGTGAAAACTAATACCAAGACCAAAACGAACAACGCAGCCATTACCGACTTATCACTGTTGTGGCAGTGATGCCAAAAAAACATCAGTCATGACGGTGCAGATCGGTAGACGAACATTTCGTAGAGTAATTAACTGTTGTTAGGTTGGTACATGAATAATCCTCTTGTCTGTTGCCCGACAACATCATTGAGAGCTGTCAAATCGGCCCGTCTTTGTACAGTACCTAACTTCCTGAAACACAAGAGCCTAGTCGTGCAAAGAGCTCTTTATTGAATGCACTGTTCAGCTTCATAGCTACAATCATAGCTTCATAGCTACTTAGGCTGAGTAGCAGACTATTATTTGCAAGAGAGTTGCCATCGGCTAGAAGACAACTAAACTATCCTACTCAGATAAATCAACAGCACCAAATATTTCCAAAGTTTGGGTTTAAACTCAATCACCAATGTCGAAATTTCAACATAGCTTACAAGTGAAAAAGAACAACGGGCCTGGATCCCTCCGTATAAACCCCATCAGCGTTGCATAGTGGAAAAAATGCCGATGAAGATAATCTATTTTCAGATACTGAATCAAATACAATATTGAGTTTCAGGTCCATCCTCCCTTGTTTCATAAATCATTTTGGTTACAAAATCGTCGAAAATGAGGTTCTCATATTTTTAGATGAGACTGTAGAATTAATTCCCTATAGGTAGTTTACACTCCTGTATACATTGAACTTCTTCTTTCATTGTTTTTCAGTAATAAGTGACGAGCTCAATGGGGGCTGTACTGTATGCTAGATTGAATGGGAATAGTCCAATTCCACGCGATGGTCATATTTTGGATGACGAATAGTTTTATGGTCAACCCGAAGGTTCCAGTCCAACTCCGCGAGATGGCCACATCTAATCTCTACGCTACCCACCACTCTTGAACTTTTACTTGTGCTCTCAGATCCAGATGCTATTACATGCATGTTATGTTATTACATCCTAAAGGTCTTCAAGATCCGTCTTCTGGCATATTTTCTTTCAGGACTATATTCAGTAATCTCAAACTTGGTGGGCTATGATAATGAAGTGTTTGTGTGCCCTAACAAATGCAGCACGCCCAGATTACACGTCGACAGACCGGTTTCAACCCTAAGTAGGCCTACACCTGACCGCGAGGTCGCCGACAAGTGCCTGAGGCTAGAGTCGGTCCCTCCCCCGACGTTTTTGTCCCCAACATTAGGGCTCAGCAGGTAGCCTAAAACCAGCCAGGAATGTGACTTGTCTGAGTTCTGCTTTTCCTCACTCTCCAAAGGGAGATGATTTGCATAAAACTGTTAGGCAAATAAATTCAATCAGTTTGTTTAACTTGGTGAAATGATGGAAAATTGTATCAACGAGGGACACTATTTTCGGAATATTTTGATCCAATGTAATTTCAAACGTTATTCGTTCATAAAATGTTGTTCGAAACAGAATTTAACACAAACAAAACAAACTGCCAGCCATACCATGGATTCCAGTTGTATCATGATCTTGAAAGTACTTTCTTTAAAGATCATGATTTTTGTTGTTGTTATTATGTGTATTATTGTATTGATAGTCAAAGATAGAATGCTGGATTTTTAACCAGCTAGCCATTCTGACCTGAAGATATTCCGAAGCAAGAAACTGATGAAGAAGAATTTCACTTTAACGAATCGTTCCGACAATACACACAATGTAACCTAAATCTTTATTTGCCTTTCAACCATATTAATCCCATTTCCTTCTAGGTTTAGCGAAAAAAATTACGCATGTTCAGACCTGGTTCAGACTGCAGCCTCACTCTAGTTGCGTCATTGCCAGAGACTCCGGCAAGGTTCACACCCACCTCGTAATCAACTGACTCGTGGTCCGTGTACTTGTCTTGTACCGTGGCTTGCAACCTTGCAGGACAACGTCCTCCGGGTGACTTACAACCAACACCGATAGCTAGACGTGTCTTTAAGATCAGAACTGATATTGTAGGCGACCTGGTTGCCACATATGAAGGAAACCAGGCTAGATAAGGCACAGATAAAATTAGTCTAACATTGGCGATAAGTGTAAGAAATCCGTAACTATGTAAGTTGTAACACTGTAACATAAGAAGTAAAGGAAATTTTTAAAAACTTGGTTTCTTTCGAGATAGCTAATGCATTTTTCATGTAGGGACGAATCGTGAATATGAATCATCCACAGATTATCCGTTTCAGGTTTCTAGATCAGATTCTGCCATACAAATTCATGTCTTGGAGGTAATTCATATTTTTGACCAGGAACGATGGACCCATTCCAGATCACTGAGATTGCTGAAGAATTGTGATAATCCTTAATATGGATATCTCATAACAACGTGGAATTGTTCTATATCACAACACGAAAGAGCCATCCCAATTAGTGGATCCTTCGTTTTAGCATTTATTTATTCTATGGTTTTAGTTAGCCGTTTTATTGCTGTAAAAATGTGTACAAGAGGCAAATAGTTGGCTGTTTATCTGTGATTAAGCCACGAAAGTCAACACAGCATGCTTCACCGACCATGACGACGTACGTGCCTCTCGTGTCCAACGCCTGACCGGCATCTCAAGTGCCCCACAACTTGCTTTGTGCTTGGAGCCCCATCAAAGAATACATTGCACCAGAACACAAGTGAAAATACATCAACTGTATTAGACAAGCACTATACTTACTGGGGATACAATATACACTATTTTGTAGTTTAGAATACCTTTTTCGGGGCGAGAAAAATATACCACCAGTGAAAAGATTTTGACCCGTTGTCTTTAAAAAAAGCTAAAATTCTTTATTCAAACGGTTTCTTGAGTAATGTCGGTTATTGTTTAATACTGGAGAAATTGTGTTCTACTTTCGACTTATAAAAACAAAGATTTTTCTACTAACTACTCCTACATAACAAAACTGGAAACTCCGATCGGATCTGCCAGAAGTAATTTAATCCATAACAAAACTTCGACAATCATCATTCGTGCTTGGGTTAAAATACGCCCAGCTGCACCCCAATTTATCGATTGGTACTATATGCAATTGATGTACTACCTCCAAACACATTCAGTTTTTGTCGCAAGAAACTAGTACATGCCAAAAATATACTCCGATGAATGAAATGAGATTTCCAATGAATGAATGAGTGTGGTGAAAAAGAAACACTGCATATAATATTTGCGAATTTTAGTCCATTTACTAAATGTTTCTTCTTTATACGATGAATTCTGCAGATCAGAGGTGCCAAACAAGCCCCAAATAAGCTCATGTTTAGTCAAAATACCGGCCCATGACCTTGAAATGGCTGGAGAGGTCGCCGACCGCGCTGTCCTTCCTCTAACTTTCTCCATCTCCAACCATGCCACATCCGGGTCCATGCAATCTGGGCCCACGTTTCATTTGTTTGGTCTTAAACGTTGAATGTTGGTTGATTGGTCGATTCCCCTAATACAGTTTGATACATTAAATCAATTTACAAAGTTACAACGAAGGGAGATTATGGACATTTGTACCAGAAAATTCCTGAGCGATTTTCGCATATCGGGGAGAGCAGGTCGTTGTAGGCTGGGGACACAAAATGTCCAAATTCATCAGGAGGCATAGGAGCCGCATTTGGTAGAGTGATCAGGTTATTTCGGAGGCAGATGCGAGGGAGCAGTAATGGGATTCTTCGCACCCCGGGAATGATGACACGGATATGGATCACATGGTCTTTATCATTGATGTTTTAAGAAGATGATCTGGTTAGGTTAGGTTAGGATCAGAGGTCTCTCCTCTCTATGCCTCCTTTCCGCTCTCTCAACGACGGCCACTCCAAATGGCTTAGGTCCAAAACAGCCCTCGTAAAATATTTGAATGAACATGCCATCTCCTTCCTACGCCTTTGCACATCAACTACCTCGATACTTAATTGTAAAATACTAATTGTTTGATTCTGAAGACCGGAGAGAATCGGCCAAACACAACTTCACCCAGGTCAGCACCGAGAGCCGGTTGCTCAAGTCCTCGGTGTATTTGCATTGAGAAATCGTGAACAAGATGATAGATAAACTCTCCGCGTGTAGGTCATGTTGGCGCAGTATTTATCGTCGCTGGGATAGCTGAGAACACGTAACTCGCATAAATGCCAGCATAGACAGATACTAACTATTTGCCTGTCGACTGGTGTGGATGGCCAATGAAATACGCAATTCCATCTAAGTGTCGACTGCATACCTGCTGGAGTTATGCTATCGTGTATTAATTATATGATGGAGGATTCAATCAGCAAATTCTGTTGAGGTTTCTTATAGCGAATATTCATTTTACCGTTACAGTATGGATTGAGTAAAATCTCTAGAAATTATGGAGGTGTTGAAAACTGAGAAGGGTGGCAAAGTGATGGGACTAACTGCTTATTACCGTACTAGATACTTTCGTTATGAGCTCATGGTTCCTTTTCCGCGCGAAGGATTAACAAAACTTTTAATGCTTCGCCATTCTTTAAGCTGACTGATTCTCTAACAAAAATTATATAGGTTTATTGCTTACCTCTCAATAGATAAGTTAAACAATGTCAGGTCTGTTTCTTAAATTATACGTTAGCTCTCAAGATGGCGCTATTTCGTTTTCCTATTAAAAGTGCACACGTTGCCGAGGTATTAAGCTATTTGGTCGGTTTCAATTGGGTTAGTTTACAGTAGAACTGGCGATATATCGAACGCTTTTTACTATCAAACAGGGCAACAATGCATCGATTAACTACACTCGATATGAATCGATCAACGTTAGAATACAATTCTTCGCAATGATAGGAAGAGCCGACATCAATAGAAGTTAACAAATGAGAAAGATGCACAGCTGATCTCGACTAAAGCTTATAATTTCTTACCATTACATTAGTACTAATATTACTACATGCAAATCACAGTCAACAGCACAACTTCAAGCTCCTATCACCTCATAACTTTCAAAACTTCAACGGAAAAACGTCACATGGATCAACATTAAAAAATATCCCCTAGCATAGACACCTTCACAATTTCCAGGTAAAAAAGTAATAAATTGCAAAAAAATCAATAAATTTGAATTCAAATATTTATTGTATATTTCTCAGGACATTTTCCTCTTAACTGAAACAACCCCGACTTTTCCAGGAGATCGGGGCATCCGTAGCTGCAGATAACCTGTTCATCAAATATTTGATACGAAGATTAATCATTAAATGTGTACTAGAGTTAACTTTGAGCGGCGTCCGAGTACGACATTAACTACAATAGACTCCGGCATAAATACAGCCTAACGTACGAGACGTATGCAGATGGCCTATTGTATGCTGATGGCGGTAGATTCCTGCTACAACCTCCCTCCAGCACCATAATGGAATGTATAGCGCAGCTACATGTTACTCGGATAAAAACCGTGCCGTCATTGGTGCACGTGCGTATAATTATCGCATACAGTAAGTCAAAGTGGGATTTGTATAGGACTTGGTTGGGGCTATTCAGAATCGAGAAGAGGAATAAAATACAGTAGTGAATTTCATCAATGGAACTGCATCACTGATCATTCATAGGGATAAACCACGTGTTTCTTGTAATAGTATTTTTCATCACTAACACCTAAAGCAATTCATTTTGACATGTCCAAATCTAATGATCGAGGCGAAGCTGAGGTCGGAAGGTAAGTTAAGTGTCGAAACGATGGTTTTAGGTCTTGCGATGAACTATGTTATTTCATATTACCACGGATTAATGAAGTAGACTGATATTACACAGAATTTCTTGAAGCTAACTCATTTTCTACAAAACAAACAGAAAATTGCCCGAGTAAAAATTGTATTTGGATTCAATCAGTTTAATCTGTAGGTCGCTGTTTCGATTCCCAGCTAAATTGATTCTGGCACCATATGTAATTAGTCATTTGGCTATCCATCAATGAAGTTATCCAACAAAACTTTAATGGGTTTGGACTGATTTCTTAAGTAGTTTGAATCTATTTTTTGATAAAAGTGCCACTGGCGTCGAATCAACACAAGCAAAAAGAAGAAAAAGGTTGACACTAGATAGTAATGCGATCAGGGTTTCGACCGTTGCCTGATTCAAACGTAAACAATGTCAAAGCGTTGAAAGGAATTGACGAAACATACATCTTTGTACACACAAAAAGAAGAAGTTCCAGAAAAACTAATTCGCCAATAGATGAAAAGTATAGTAAAGTGCATCAAAACTCAAACATGAAAATTACCTCTATTTAACAAACATAAATTGTTATTTTCTCAAAAAGTAATAATTGCAATTGTTATGTCCCCAAAATAACAAAAGGTCGTAACATGACCAAGTTTTGGGAAATTTTCATACAAAAAGGAAAAAGTTATATAGTAATAGCGTAAAATAAGCACGAGAATCAGAAAGCAAGCGAAGTAGCCGTTATCCTCTTTTCTAACAACAATTTCTCCATCCATGTAGTTCAAATGCCTTCGACATTTCCAACACACCGTTGAATGTGTGGAGTTAACCACTTAATCAGATTCAGTCAACTACTTTGAAATAAATCCGTCGGTCAGGGCGGTAGGCAAAATGGCGTCCATCTCCATTATATTAATTATACAGCAGCAACACAGTAGTGGATGTGAACTCCTTTACAATGCTAATCCCTGACCAATCAGCTAGGGACGGTTTTAATTGCATGAGAGATGAGAGAACGCCCGAGGATCACTGCGAAGCTGCTTAATGTCAGAGACCATCAGACCGAGAGTATTAACACTCCAGAGGTCTTTGATGTTTGAAAACAGCAGTCAGCTCACACGTCTATAACTGCGAGATGCTAGGAGAAACATTCGAATTAGTATTTTATGTACAGAGTAGTTTGCTTACTATATCTTCGAGCTGGTTGACGAGACATCAATATGACTTCGTCCACACACACACGTTTGTCGTCATAAACACATTGACGAAGACACGAGACGCAAATCAATATTACGATTTTACTGTAGGATGTGATGTATTCATGTGCAAAGGACATACCGTACATACACTCACAGTAGACATCCTCATCCATGCAGTAAAATCCTAAGATTGATTAAATGTGTGTTTCATGTATCTCTTAACCCCAACACATTTTATAGGACTTTTTTAATGGTACAATAGGCTTTTTCTAAAAGCATGTTTTGACATGTCGCGCTTGTAACAAAATAGTAATCACTTTGTTGTTACAATTTGAACTACAGACGTAAGACGTATGCAATACGTGTAACATGTATGCAATGATGAAAAAACTGGCTACCAAGTGCGTATGTCTCTTTTATTGACTAAAGTTTGTTAGATTTGAACATAATAACAACATATATTGAACATTACCTGCCCCTTGGAAAACAACCCTACCCTTACATCATGGCCATAATGTTGTTGAGGAATCCTTTTGCACGGCCATTCATGCACCAGCAAACCAAAAAACCAGAAATAAATTAGATCTCCAAATCGTATTTCAAGCGAGAGCAGCAGATTAAGAAATAACCACGGTCTGCTGTGGCTGTTTGAGCAGCAAGGTGCAGCGAGGCGGATGATTGTGGTGTTAGCGTTACGCGAGCTAAGATAAATCGTAAGCAAGTGGAGCTCTCGGTGCCCTGTAATGAGGTGATTTAATATTCAAAACAAGCCATCGACCATTCAATTAGCGGGATCGACTGAGCGCTCGCCCACCCACGGTCTATGACTACGGTCTATCCGTGAAGCGTGTGGCGGCGATGAGTTTGATTTCGTTGATTTACAAGTATCATGCTTTCTTGAGTTTAAGAATTGAAAATGTTTCAATTTTAATATTTCTTCAAGTCTCCTCTAAAGACTATTGAAAACATAAGATTGCAGTTGTATACGACCCCAGAGGTCATACAACCAGAGATCGTATTGAGGCAAGTGACGAATGGGCGTAGAATGAATGAAATTATAGCCTAATTACTGGCTAAGATCTGGCGGTTTTTTGCCAGGTTTATTTGTTAAAATCCCAATAGTTAAGCACACACGCGTCGAGTTTTAAACTATCAAAAAGCTAATGACTATTTCGGTTTTCTACGTTCTTATTTCCATATTCAAAGACAAATAAAAGTTTATATATTTTTTAATTCTTTTGGAACATGATTTTAAAAAGAACCTATTTAATCAAATATTATTTTTGAAGAGCTGAAATACGTGGTTCAGAATCGGCCGGTTGGCAAGAGTACAACTGAAACTTGACAATAGAATCAATCCTAAGTATAACCAGGATAACTTAGTGATAGTTCAAAGCTGAGCTATATTTGAACATTCATCATTAGAATAACAAAGTCCTGACTAAGGAATCAGCTGGCGTAAAGTCAGCAACAAAGATTATCTATACTGCATCATAGTGTAGCGGGGTCTTAACTCTTTGAATCCAGAATTCGCATAAATCGGTCACAAGAGTTACATAAATCGGTTGAAAGCTATCCCCAACATGTCTCAGTCAGATCTCATATGCAACTCATGAGGGGTTCACTAGCCCACCTTCCCACTTAAAAGTGGTATTGACAAGGGGTGGAGAGCTCAGATGGATAATCCATAGAGTTCAGGGGCGACAAAATTATTGTTTCGCAAAAGATTCTCGTTTGAAAGATTAACAAAGTTATAATACAATTTGCTGCAATCATTTGGGAGTTCCGCCTAGCGGTGTAAGCTGTTCAGTGTAGCCCGAGGAGTGGAATGGCTGTAATTTACAAATGATTCAAGTGGCGCGTCGACGATAGCACTTTATTGTCTTTAATTATTGTTGTCGAAGAATCAGCATTCGAGACCCGTCCTCAGAGGCGCTCCTTGAATACATAAACGCTGCCCCATGCTTTCTCACAGAAACCAGAATATTGAGGAGAATTACAAGGCAACTAATTATATAAAATGTTCAATAATTTGTAAATTTATGTAGAAAATGGATGAACAATGTTAAATAGGTTATAAAGAAAGATTCCTGATAACTAGATTTTTTTTTCAAAAATATGTATTTAAACAAATTGTAAATCCATATAATTTCTAATCCAAATATATTTAACGTGCTAACAGTTTGAAAATATTAAGCGAGATGACACAACAATATCTTTTCCAATCAAACGCATTTGAAATTATTTGCAAACTCAATTATATAAAATACTACATACAAGTTAAAACTAGTTCAAAATACCTTGTACCCTATGCGAAATATTTTTTTCAATCACATGGATTTGCAATAATTTGTAAAATTTATTATTATAATAAAATAACTTTGAATTGTTACACAAACTCAAAACAATATTCGGAATAGCCTGAAATATTTTGGTTGCATTTCATTTCACGTATTTGCCAAAAAAGTCGTAACTATGTCAATACACTACTAGGAAGCAAATAGAAACGGCAAGCCTAATATGATAAAACAGGGTTTAAATATCATACCATACAAGGTAATGTGATACTATTCGAATATATTTTTTTAACCCTTGCATTTTGAAAATGTTTTCATCAATCTAGAAAATGGGTTCGATGATATACGGTATGCACAACACAAATACTAACTCAAACTAACCTCTACGATTCAAGCATCGTAAAACATGCCTTTATTGTTCCAGCAGTTAGTTCTGGTCGACGTGGTACTCATTTTACAATGCAGTTGTTTAACAACAGTGTTGCAGTCTACAGACAGGCAATACTAGTGAAAGCCTCTGATAGCGTTCATATTGCTTCCGTGAGTGGCAACAGTAAAACTAATAGTAATTAATATTACTAATTCATTACTAATAATGATGTTTTATAGTCGCGGGTTTACATTAGTTTAGTTTAAGCAAGATTATGGCAACAGCTTTGCTTTGCACGCAAGGGTAGATATTGTACGATGTTAGTATAATGAGTAACAACTTTGTTACTGTTGGCATACATTAGATGTGTTTAAATATTATTTAAGTGGTATGCAAGATGGTACATCGTTGGTTCACCTTTTATACAACTATACATTTGCTATTCCTTCTATCGTACAAGATTTGTGTTTCCTTGAAATTCGTAATGTTGATGTAATAAAGGCTAACCTAGTGTACTCCAATATAGAAACGTATTGTTACTGTGTTATTGGCAATAATGTACCAGTTGTTCTAAATGTATAGCTGCCGAAAAGGACATTTAATTCCATCCTGTGTCTACACCGCCACGAAGCACTAGTAAAACTACTACAAAAGTAACTGTCTTATAATCCCCCATTTATCCTTAAGTATTCGAAATTAAGATATACCAGCACGACTTACCCGCGCCTTTGCCGCACGCTGTTCAACTACCAACTACTCTGTACAATGCACAATAGCTCGGCCTCCAGGACTTTATAGGGGAAAACACATAAACCAGCAGGGGAATGTCAGTAGTTAGATGCGGCCTTGGGGTAATTAGTGTTTAGGCCGTCGGCCGTGCCACCTCTGTACCTCGGTCATTAGGATTGATTCGGAGATTAGAATCAGGACTGAGAGCGAAGAGTCCGAGGCTTGACATGGGAGCCTGTTGATTGATGTTCACACGTGTACGACCGAGACCTGATGCAAGAAAGATTCGTCAGGTCAATGTTTGATTCAAATGAGTCCAGATCATCAAGGAATGATTTAGTTCTTAGTTATCATATTTATAAGGACCGTTTCAGAATCTCTTTTGGTAAAGCGGAAACGTTGATGTTCCATTATATAAATCTGCAAACTTTTACATAAGAGTACTACTGCTTATAAACATAGATTTTCTCACGTTTAAGCTGAGAACTAATGTACAAAGGAAGGTTAACGTTTTGATTACTTTGAGTTTAGAGTCAAAATTAATTAAGACAATAATGTGTACAAATGGCTTGATTAGTGTTCTTAAGACTTCAGTTTTGGTATAAGATTATAATTCACGCTCGTCGATCTAGATCACATTAGAACAAATTATGTCTCTGCCAAAACTCTGCCAATTTATCAATATCAAGTTACACAAAATATAATTAAATACTGGAAGAGGTGGGGGCAAATGACTTTTTTTAATAACGAGTGTTATTGCAAAAAGAAATTCATAGGTTAATGAATGTTCATGTGGAAATTTTCAGTGTGGAGAACGTGAATTCCGTATTATTTTGATCTGAATTCATAGGCCTAAGCACGGGACTATCGGCAAGAAATGCTCAGTGAATCGGGGGTACACCAGAAGAAAGCTATTTAGCGTTATCCAACTCTCAATTTGGGTAGGCAGTCACATCAAGGAATGTTCCATGTAAACGAGCCTACTTTTTTGAAGAAAGTATGTTTGATAAACAGATACTTTCAGTGATGATTTGTTAAATCGATGTTACTATACACTATAGTTACTGTTACTGAACTATAGTTAGCGAGGCAGAATTGTATCGAAATAGTGATGAATTCCTCCAGTGTTCGCAAGATCTTCGCCAACCATAATGAACGCTCACTCTCGTGGATGATCTGTGGAGTTTCTCTCTGCTCGCAGGATGCATGACAGTTGCCGAAGTGACGAAGTGTTTGCAGGGCTCGGATGTCAGGCTGTTGGTTATCCCTAGCACAAGCAGCATCCCACGGTGAAAGGTGAGCCCCTGGCGCCGACATAGGGGTGGCCTACTTCTACATTTTATTGTAAAACGCCTCCGCTAAGTTACTACTAGCTGGACCTAGCGGGTTGAGTTACTTCTTATTTGATGGTCGGATGGTCCTGCTTTAAATGTTGTAGAACAAATGTTTTCCCCTAGGTAATCTTCGCATTAAGATACGCACCATGGTGTTTCGGCGTCGTACGAATCCAATCGAATCTAATTTCAAGATTGTACGTCTAACAAGATTTAGAATGAGTGAGGAAATCAAGGAAAAAGAAATGGGTCCTCAAGCTGATACTAGAGTAGTTATAGTTTTCCATTCTACTTTGTATCAAGGATTCAAAAAGTAGTATTATATTCTTAAATTGCACTAATCAGTCGAACATCCACATGGTTTCCTATTCGTTTTATAATGCGATAGTTAACGGTACCGATTTCATTTTAAGAATTGAAAAATGTTATGCATAGTTCAAATATTACGTAGATGGCAAGCCTCCAACGTCAACCAAGGTCCTGGCTTTATAAAATGAACAGACTCTGAAATTTTCAAAAAAACAGATTTTATATTGTTCATTCTACTCTCGTGATTGATTCATATACAACTAAAATGCGTAATTCGAGAGCTGGGTTAGTCATGAAGCTATAATGTTGAGGATAAAATGTTTCGTTATACTGCAAAAAGCGGATGTTTTCAATGCATGAAATACGATGCCAAAGTACCTTGTTTTATTCCTAGAATCCTAGGTGTAAAAAGAGTCGGATGGAGCCAAGAAAATCAGCTGTGCATTTTATATTCAAATTACGTCTGCTTACATTGATGGAGAATCTGCATTTAATACCGTGTTACCTAGTATGCTGTATAGTCAATGCTAGTACTGTATACTGTGTCTATAATTAGGCTGAAGAATTTAATTAATTATAAGTTAATCAGTCAATAGTCAAAGTCAAACATAATATATGATATTTCTGTTTAACATTTATGTTTTACTAGCTGTACCCACGGGCTTTGCCCCGTTTAACTTCATATGTGAGCTCGTTCGCATGGCTCAATCACGTCCTGGTTGAAGTTCGTTCGCTACGCTCACTCACCTTTAGGTTGGAGCTCGCTCGCTGCGCTCACACGTCCTGGTTGAAGTTCGTTCGCTACGCTCACTCACCTTTACGGTTGGAGCTCGTTCGCTGCGCTCACTTGCCTTCAGGATTGCTCGTTCGATACGTTATTCGCCTCCGGGTTGAAGTTCGTTCGCTACGCTCACTCACCTTTTGGTTTCAAATTAGCTGTTGTCAAATATTAAAAAAAAATAATAGTGCTGCACTCTGTTGGTAATCCTTGTAACTTTAATGCTATTGAACATCATAGAACAGAACCAACTTGTTTAATTGAAACAGCTGTTATGATTCATTAATCTATCTATCTATATATTAATAGGCAAGCATGTTTCTTTAAAACCTTTTTTCTCAGCTCGTGTGCATCGCAGGGGAAATCTACGCATACTGTTGGAAAGATATTTTCCTGTAGATGTGCAGAATGCTTTTAAAAATTAAAATAGGCAAACAAATAAGAACAAAAAATGAATTTGAAAACTTCAAAAAATTAACATGGACCATATGGGTTGCCATGATGGTGACGAAATAACAACAAAATGTAAACAGAAAATCAAAACAAATGGAAGAAATTCCAATCACATGTTTTATTTACAGTGTGGGGAGAAAATAGTGAAGTCTGTACATTAATTATTTTTGGTCGAGTTTCGACCACAGGACGACCACTAGTACTTATTTAATACGCAAGCAGGATTTTTGTGACAATTACTCCTCCGAAACTACTAAACCGATTGACATGTTTTTGGTGTCATTGGAAAGAGCGTAACGTGAAGTTGTGCAGGAAACTTTCTTTTTAGGGAAATAATGAGAGAGTGAGACCCTGGAGCCCTTTAAAGTTTCTTATTTCTCCATAAGATTAACATGGGAAACAAAAATGTTTATGAAACTCCAGCTGTTGTCAGAAATTAAAAATTACATTAGCTTTGACAAATGTAAACAACCAGAACTCTCAAATCCCTGAAGAAGAACACATGTTGTCAATTGTAAACAGTCAATGTGTAAATGATCTACTATGATGTATTAAAAATGTGTATAGTTTTGGATGTTGGTTTGTGTTTAATGATATAAGTTATTAATTATTGAATTTTTTTTAAGGATTTGGCATATGAGTATGCCTATGATAAATAACTCCATTTCAGAGTTCTGCCAGCTTTTGCCTAACACTGTTCTGTAGAGTTTAAAGTAGCCTACACCCTACACCTACAAGTTGGCTAAATAACTTAGGTACGATACTTTATAAAAGCTGACAGCCTTTTTACGTTGACTTAAATTGTAAGCTTACCTTTTCCCGTCCATGGACAGTTTGATAGTTAAACATTAACCCTTTAAACTGGAATAGGACTGTTATGTAAATTGTGAGTATTTTTATCAGTTAATAATCTTTTAGTTGACTCTTCGGAAATCATCGGAAATTATGACTGTTATTAGTTTTTAAACAAGTCATTTATTTATTTGTAACTCCTCAACTCCTATACTTATTTGAAATTGCTCGATTTCGAGCAACATGTGCACTAGTTTCATTTAAATATGAGTGCTCATTAGGTTAACATGGGAAACTCCAGAGCCGCTAGGGCGGAGCCCGAGAGTCCGATCAGAATAAAAACCACTTAGTTTTCCTATTTAATGCCTAAAGAATCAGTGTACCAAATTTCAGCCTCCTAGGTAAGTGGGAAGTGGGAGAATTAGTGATGAGTGAGTGAGTTAGTCAGTCAGTCAGGCAGTCAGTGAGGGCTTTGCCTTTTATATATCTAGATTGGCTGCTTTGAGAAATACGGTGCAGAAGAACGTAAAAATAACAAAAATAGTATATAATAGATCGAAAATGTAGCACTATTTTTATCCTAGCTCATTTTCCAAGCTCGGTTTGGTTTCGGTCGTCAAAAATCGAGCTCGCGTCAAAAAGAATCACTGTATAAGCTCTAGTGATGACGAAGTTTACTATTTTGAATCCTAGTAAGGAATGAAACTCATACAGTTTGCCCTTGTACTGTATCACATGATTTTTTGTAGCCTTGGATTCAAAGGGCAGAACTCGGTGGAGACAAATCCTCTGGCAGAGGGTCAAACAGCAGAATATTATACCACAAAGCCTGTTGTAACATTGGTCTCAAAGAGCTTAACATGATGGACAATCCTTCTGACAGCGGGTTTCCAAACAGGAACACAACAGTAGACTCCCAGGAACTTAGTGTTTGGAGAGTGTTTAGACCGTGAAGTAGTGGCTCTCGCAGGTAGTGTTTGTGAGTAGTCGGTGTGAACAAGGAACGCACAGACGGTCGAAGAGTGAGAGAGAGGGAGAGAGATAGAGAGAGAATGAGAGGACGACTTCTCGGAAACGAGGCTGGATGAGCGTTTGACGACGCCGCTCAGCCCGCCCTTGGGTCGCCCATATCTCCAAAAGCCCGGGCTGGAGCTTACCGCACAAGATCACACAACAATGTGGCCTGCAGAAAATGGGAAATACGGATAAAGGGAACAACACCCGTGATGTTACACTAGGAATGTAGACAATTTGTGCAAAATGGCAAAACAGGGAGGAAAAAATACAGTTACGTAGGGAAAATATACAACTGAACAATGTGCTCATTAATAATTTGATATCTTGATTTTTAGTGATGCATCTCTATATAAAAACGTGTCATAATAGTTGGTATTATCTGTTGCATTTTCTTTTCAGTTTAGATTTGAAAGATTTCAAGTAAATACAGTAAAACCTCGCTAACTCGACAATTTGTGGACCCAGAGGCTGTCGAGTTTGGGGGTTGTTAAGTCATCCAGAACATTGACATTTTTAATGGGTTTTTAAATTAGTACATAACAGACACACTTGTACATAAAATGTATTACTTATTAATTCATGAGTCTTTTTAAATATTGAGTAAACAATCTTTAAAGAAATGTTGAATACTCGATAAATAAAACTTGGAAAGTCGCGCAGAATGGGAAGACAAAGCCAGCTAGACGTTTGCTCTGTCAGCTATTGACTGTCGAGTTACCGGGTGTAAAGTTAGTGAGGTTTTACTTCTGTAATACAATGTTTTCTGAATTATTTGCCTGGACAAGAGTTATCAGTACTGAGTTAGGCATGATGAACATTTTCTGAATGTATATTGCAGTATATACTCTTACTCCTGTGGCCATTGGAAACCTAGGTGGTTTTTGGCCTCGCCAACCATGTGCCTCCAAGCTCTTCTATCCTCTGCCAGCTCCAAGTCTGCTCCCATTCCTCTCAAGTCCTTCGTCACCTCATCAACCCATCGCATTCTTGGTCTACCTAATGGTCTCCTTCCTTCTGGTATACCTCTGAGAACCATCTTTACCATCTCTCTCTCACTTCGACGGTTAATATGGCCCATCCATCTCAACCTCCTACTCTTAACTATTCCCACAATATCTGGTTCACCATATAATTCTTTTAACTCTCTATTTTTCCTTATCCTCCATGCATTTCCTTCTTTTACTGGTCCAAAAATTCTTCTCAAAATTTTGTTTTCAAAAGTAATAAGGCGCTTCTGGGATTTTTTGGTAAAAGACCAAGTTTCTGACCCGTATAGCAATACAGGTTGCACTATAGTTTTATACATTCTTATTTTAGTGGTTTTTGATAGCAGTTTGCTTTTGAATAATTTTATTAAACTCCAGTATGATCTTTCTGCTGCTGTGAGTCTGCTCTATATTGCAGTATATGGAAGCAATATTTGGACCATAACGGAAAACGGATTTAATATTCTTGCAAATAATTCATCTCCAATTTATTTAAGATACCACCAACAAACATTTTCGCGTGCTATACTTAGGGCCGGTACACACACACCGACTTTTGTCGTGCCCCTGTACGACTCAAGAAATCGTATATCTGAACGACAAGTAGAGAAACAAAGTAGGCAATGGAAGTCGCATGGGGGTGTACACACTAGTGCGACAGCAGTCGTGGAGGTGTCAAAGTCGTGGACGACAAATTTTGAGTCGCGCCCTACACCGACTGGGGGTCCGACAGGTAAGTCGTGTCGTATGGACTCACGACTGTTTTGAGTCGTAGCGGGACATGGCGTTATACGGCTATTGCGTCGGTGTATACACACTAGTGCGTCTCGGGACACGACTGCGGGGCGCTACGCTGGGTTTTTGGCTATTTAAAACTGGTCTACGACACTTAATTATTAAATTACAAACGTTCAAAAACCAACTTTTTCGCGATTGTAGACGTTTTCCAAGATGTTATCATGGCAACGGTTGTGAGAGGTCAAGCTGCTGATATAGCCTATTAAACATGTATACAAGAGTATACAGCCTTTGTTGACTATTGGCATGTACAAGATCTTCTATGTACAATTTTTTTTTTCAAAGGTTAAGTCAAGTATTATTAAATTGATGTACTTCAAAATAGGTTCGAATGATTGTAGTTTTTCAAATAGTTCAACATTAAACAACTTCTTTGTAGATTTTTAACCATATGTGATGCATTAAATGGGGTATTATACATTTTGACAGTACAGCCGGATAGTCCGGCCATTTTGTAGTCCGGCTGGTGGTGGCCGAACTAGAGAGAATCTACTGTATGTACATTTACAAAAATAACTTATTGTAAAGGGCAACAAAAATTAACCAAAATTAACATTACCTTAACAACACATATAATTAGACGAATTAAGAATGTATAATGAAATGTACATAAATGGCTTTACATAAATTATTCTTGTTTATTTTTTCAAAGTTTTTAAAATCAATTTTTTTACATAGCAATGACTAAACTTTCCATACACATTAATTCTGTTTATACAGGGTTGTATGCCTGGGTTAGCTGGGTTAGTAGTCCTAAAGTGCCTAAAGCCAGTAGAGTTCGCTGTTGTGTTTGCTGAGTCGTGTCCCGATACGACAACTGTCGTGAGGTAACACGACTTTGTCGTGTGCCAGTACGACACGAACAGTCGTACTCACATGCGTCCAAGTCGGTGTGTGTGTACCGGCCCTACACCTGAAACGGGTTTCTTAACAAATGATGTCAGGGAGTAAAACAAATAAAAACATTAGCGAATAAATATCAGGCTTACCAGTAGAAGGAAGTTGATAGTATAACATATCCATACCTGAAAATGGAGAAGAAATGTTAGTATTTAGTAGAGAAATGAGCGAGCAGCCAAAAACTAATCTATTAAAAATAATAAAACACTATTAACTTACAGTATCTAGTGCGTAGTAAGTATTTTTGTGTAAAGTGTTGCGTCTTTATTTTATTATAAGGTTAATGAACTTTGATTAGTCTCCTGTTGATGGTCATTTGTTTCGAGGCTTTTTCCAATACTTTTCCGAAACTCCAAGTACTTTTTCCTTTTAGTCTTTAACAAGCGCAAAAATATTAGGCTTAGGTAGTTTGAATGCTGGAATAAAACATACCAAATCCTCCACGTTAAAGCAATTGAAAGCTATTCCATGTCAATCGTGAATATTTTGAATGAAATATATTACTTCCAGCCAACACGGTTTAGTCTGCAAACAAGGGTGAAGGACCTACAAGTAAGAGCTGAACTATCTACGCAGTGTGCAATACCCTCTCAGCAGGACAAGATGGAGGCTCGATGATGAAGAGGACAAGAAGTAATGGTCGCGTAAATCAACGTGTAGAAGTAGAGCGCGAGACCAAAGGTTGGTGCCCTGTGCTGTACTGTACAAGTACACAGACAACGATCTACACAACAGTCCACTATGTCTTATAATGCTTTCCTTGCAATCAAAAGGTCGCCGGTTCGACCATTAGAAAAGTCAGTGTTTTTTTTATAGTTCGAAAATGGGCCATGTTGCTCTTGATTCTTGGACTTTAAAATGGTCCTGGCTCATGAACCACGTGTACGTGTCCGGTCCAAGCCGACTTTCAGTAGAATTGATTTTTGGAACGAGCTATTGCATGGAGCCAAATAACACCTGTCTGTAAGAATTTCATGGCTTTCTAGAATATTACGCTTTCATGCACAATGTATCGTACATTGCAAAAGATCAATTTTCATAAACCAAAACATTTTTGGATTCTCATACTTAGCATAGTGTTTTCCTCAATCTGCCCTTGAAACAAACTAATAATAGATGAACCCAATACAACATCACTATCCAGGATAATAAAAAAAGCCGAAGACACAACAATAAGTCTAAAAAGTGAAATGCGTTAGCGAAGGGAGAGATGATTGACGGACCAATATTGTCCAGTACGAGCATACTTGACATTGAGCGGCATCAGAAGCACGTAGCCCCGTTTTGCGGGAACCGGTTGTTAATATCTTCATAATCAATAAGCCAGTGCAGTCAAGTATCGTGTTACTGCAGATATTATGCAATCGCATCAACGCCTGCATCAGCCACCCCTATAGCCTCACTAGTGTTACAGCATATAATATGTAATCGAATCAACGCCGCACCATTGTAGTTATGAACTTTGTTATTGAAGCATTGCCAGCCAACCCAAAATCTACAGTAGACCGAATTTAACCACAAATAATTTACAATCGTATCAACGAATGTACCATACACCTGTACAGCTATAAGTAGTGTTACTGCAGATATTATACAATCACATAAACTCATGCATCAGCCACCCCTATGGCCACAGTAGTGTTACAGTATATAATATTTAAGAGTTTCATACGTTAATAAAACTTTTGACCATGTGCTAAATGAGCCTTAGTGGCATGTAGACGATCTCGAAACCTCTACACGTACCGGTCACGCGCCGACAACCGTGTCATGCCGTGGGTGTAATGCTCTCTCACGATGTGATAATCGCTGTAGTTCTAGTAGGAACCTCTATGCATTGTAACTAGATTGAATGGCTATGTGTTTTCATTAGTTTGTCAACCACATTTAAGATCAATGTAGCAAGTAGAAAAACTGGGATCGTAAGATGAAATCCTATAGATAATTTAAGGGTAGAACATAATGAAGTCATGAATATACTTAGAACGCAGTAATAATTGTTAATGTCATTGCTTAATTGTGAGAACAACTGTAAAAATATATCCGTCAATAGTTGTTTGTAGACTTTTTAGAGGGCATTTCGCATGAGTTGTTGCTGACGGTTACGGGAGACTTTAACGAACGAAGTCATGAAGTACTCGCATAAGGAAATTATTATTTTTACGGTACGGATTTGCTCTTGCTCGCTAATATAGTGATTACAGAATAAAACTAAATAAAACAGCACAAAACCAGGACAGGGTTCAGTTTCAAACCACCAAAAGTCTTGCAAGACCGATCTTGCAACCTTTTTGATTTATAGACGAGCAATATAGCATTAATTTGATTCATAACGTCCACAGTTTATTTATTTGTTCCATTTATATAGTTTCTCTAACTTGTTAAAACTCACATGGTCACGGAGTGAATTCCTAAGTGTTATATTGTAAATAAACCAATACACTCACGTTAGGGATTGAAGTTTGCTATAGAGATCGAGACTTATAACGTCTCAATCTCCCCTATCGAAGAAATACACAAAGTTTATCAGACGAGACACATAGTTTCTCTAAGGAAGAATGGTTACATTTCATATCAAAATTTAAAAAAAATATTGTTAATAACTGTATGTGAGAAGTAACATTAAAATCGTCCCGGACTCCCCACCTGTTCAATACGAAACACTTTCCACAATCAGGGTCACCACGAACGGGATCAAGCGATGGCACGGGAGTCCCCTAATCAAAACCAGACAAATTCCTGGCCGGGGCAGTGACCTGGACTAGGCGGCTCAGCTCCATAATTAAAAGAAATCCAAATGTAGTGAGGCGGCAGCGCGGCTACTCGGCTGTTATTAATACTGGCCAACTGTTATTTATGTGACCGGTCCAAGCGACCTTTCTTCACACAGCAAACTATTTTCCCCATTGGCAAACGATTCGATGATAATTGTTTGTACTCCGATGAGTGAATTTGATTACTTCCTAATCTATATGACCTTTGTAACACGGAATTGTACAAAGAAATTTCAGAACAATAAAGTTTCAAGTGTTGTCTCCGAGATAGACATGGGTGAAGTAAAGGGTAAATTTTGAATCAGCAAAACCCCAAATTGTAATCAAGATAATCTTGACACAATCATGAGAGATGGGCTGGGAACATCTCAACAGTCGGCGAGACCGCGAGTTGATAATCACTGAGATCAGCGGAGGAATCGTCACGTTCGATATTAGAGTCTGCAGCAGAAACATCTTGCGGAGGCTACACCGCTTACTTCCTCTTATACTTCACAGTGCGAATGACAGCAGTTCATTTATAGATATCTTACAGGGCCTCCTAAAGACTTATATTGCACATCAAGAATGTCAAAACATCTTTCTACATCTACAGTGCCAAGGCAACGACATCAGTGTATTGACAAACATGTTGAAGATACCCTACCCTAGAGGATCGAAACCTCTTTTACAGGGCACCATCATTCTATAATCATTTTTAACGAACTTAAGATGAGGTTCAAGAGGAAATCGCCCTAGCCACAGGGAAATCAAACCTTATAAAGTATTTAACCCCACCTGTATCGTTTACCACTAATTTCAATTTTAACACCCTCAGCACTTCAAGAAAGCCATTTCATCATATTTGTTGCACATCGGTAAGACTAAGTTTGCAATAATAAGGGCATTCATTGTTGCAAATATTATTTTTCGTGTGTTTTAACACTGATATAGCGTTTTGGACTTTGGACTTTGGACTTTGATTTTCGTAACTTACTTCTTTGTCTATTGTCCTGCGTAAATAATTTACTTTCGTCTTCACAGATGTTTATGAAATTCCTTAACTTGCAATTGCCCTGAAGTACAAACAAGTTGAACCAAAACAGACAAGATTTATGAAAACGACCTCATTACATCTCATGCTATTCAAACCCAAACCCATCCATCTTCTCTCTGTTGATTGAACATATATGAACAAAGACCTGAAAAATAACTCGTGTGCGTAGCCGGGGGGAGTCGTCAGGACGCGGTTTGACGCCGGCGGGAGTCATCATGATGCGGTTTGATGCCAGCGGGAGTCATCAGTGACTGTGCAATACGACCACGACACAGAGGCAATTTGCGGTCGACATTACCGACACCTCTGCTGCAAATGATACTACATTCCTACCTGCAGACCAGATCTGTTCGGGACATCGCGAATGGTCTTTAGTCTGGTGGTGATGAAATACAAACAAAAGTTCAAACTATACCGAGTTTGCTCAGGCAGTGCGATTGGAGCTTGACCCTACAGTAGAATCCCTCTATCCTGGACCGAGACTAGTCCGGATAATGTGTTTTCCGGTTAAACCGACGTTCCTTCAAACTCGTGTGAATCACTCGAAAACCAAACAAAATATGTTACCTACCTAAATTTCGAAGAGCGTTGTATTCACACGACGTGACTAGTCCCAAATCTTTCCCAGTAGAAAAGTCGTTTCAGTACGACCCACTTCCTGCCGATCTAGTCCGGTTTAACCAATGTGATCATAAAAATTGTCCAGTCAAAGAGATGTCAGTTCTGCCGAGTTTTGTCCGGTAAACCGATGTCCGGTTGAAAGGTAACCGGATAAGAGGGAGTCTACTGTACCTATGAGGGACTCACGCACGCACACTCAATGGTTTGTCCTATATCTTGCATCTGTGTATGTGTGTAAGGCCTGCATAAATGTGAGTAGAACCGAACCTTCATTTGGCCGCACTCCATAAACAAACAGAGTTTTAGTGATACTAAATAGGATAGTTTGCAGTAATGTTTGGCACGGATATTGGTGATGTTTTCTCATGCATTAAGCCATCTGACAAAGCATCGGACTGGATGTTGCTGAATGTAAATTGAAATCTTATCTGACTGACTTTGCAGGGTGAAATAAGATGAACTTGGACAAAGACAACTCCTCTTTTATGGTTGTTTCTAATTTATGAAAATGAATAATGATTTACATTCCCAAATACTCAAGGGTGAAACTATGCGAGACGCCAAAGCCATGTACAGCACTGACAAAATAACTGTGTTAAGAGATTGCTGAATATTTAATTTGAGTCTGTTGACTTCGCTTAGTGATACAACATGAACGATGAACTTGACCAAAGACAAATACTTTTTTACGGCAGTTCATAATTTGTTAAGACGAATACCTATTTTCAGTCCCAAAAACTATGTGAAACTCCAGAAGGAAATTACTCGAAGAGAATCCATGATGGGCGAGGGCGAGGGCGAAGGCGCTTGGGCGTGCGTGCGTGTTGGCAATTACAGCGATATCTTCAGCTAATGACTGACCGGCCATGGGAATCGGAAGCCGTTCTCATAATTATGACAGCAGCGCTATCTGCTAAATATCCGGCGTAACTGACACTTGATACGATAAAAACACACCTTACACGAGTTTGGAATTTAGCGCATTTAAATATAAAAACTGGTCAAAAGGAAATCCCAAAGTGTTGCGTCCATTTGTCAAGAGCGGCTGCAGCATAGCATATCGGTAAGCGGATAAAGATTTGCATTTAACAATTCTTCAGCGTTAAATTCTTGCTTGAAGAGTTTAGATTGATAAAATGGTATAGCCTACGACTTTTCAAGACACCTCTGGAACAACGTTCTGGAAATTTTAGCCATCGTTCGGTTTCAGTTTATGTTCAATCAAAGAAAATCGTGGGTTTAGTTCAACCTAGACCAAAACAGGGTCTATAAGTAACGAAATAGATTAAGCAAACGCATTAATGATGAATATAGACTATATCAGTGATATAACGCACCAATTGTAGTAACCGTCTATGAAAAATATAATAAGTATTCTGTTTCCTCAGAAGACCACTGTATCGGTAGCCGAGTGGTTATGTAATAGTGCCAACCTTCAAATATGAATAATGCTAGGATAATGCTGAATAATAATAATAATAATAATAATAATAATAATAATAATAATAATAATAATAATAATGATGATGATGATGATGATGATGATGATGATGATGATGATGATAATAATCATAATAATTATAATAATAATAATGCTGAATAATCTGAATTCAAAGCGGGGCGATTCTATAGTCCAAGGTGCCTTTTTTGTAATGGGCTGTCAAAAAAGATACTACCATCTATGTTTTATCTATGGTACTAAATAACAAAAGAACAACGCTCCTCAATATCCAGAAATCCAGCACTGTGTCTCTAAACTGCATGAAAAACCATCCAGTGGATATATACATCTCAGGGTTATATCTTGCCTTTAAACATGTATAAAATACCATATGACGTTTTTTTACACAAACATTGACGTTGCTATGAACAACGTTTGAAGATTACTTGTGACTTTTGCGACGAAATGATTCATTGTACCTAGTGAGTAAAATCCAGAGCGACAAATATTTGGAAACGAAAAATTTTAAAACGCGGAAACGTTGATCTGAGGGGTCGGCGCGGCGGGCTCCGACCATTGAGGAGAACTGCTATCTTTGGGCAACTGTCAGGCAAAAACGGGGCTCGAGACGTCCCAACGACCTTGCTCACCTCCAAAAAACAGACCCGTCAGACAAAGGTTTCATTGTAAATTCTTTTCTCAGAATTAAAAAGAAAGGAGAAGGAATTAAGCTATATGACGCGGACCGGAGCCCATTATAAAGTGCACCAAATTCTGCAAGACGAGTTTCTGTGGTCAGACACCTCCAGACGACCTTCCGTCGCCCGTGAAGTCTTCTGTTAGTACCGGAGGTGATTCTTATGACGGAAATACAAAGATCTCCCAACAGTCACTGTGTTTACGACAGTATGTGCAGCAATAGGGTTTATTTAATGATTGTATGATGAAAGAATAAGGCTACAAGAAAATTAATGTATAATGAGAATACCTAATCGGGGAAACAGAATGTCATTAATGTTAGAAATACCATACCAACAATTGATCACAAAAGAGTTCATGATTCCCACCTTACTGAAGGTACAAAGAGTTGACGACGTAACCAGATGTTCATCAAGGTTAGACTAACGAACCAATGATCGATTAGATAAGAGTTTTATAATGACGATATATGGTGGGAATTACCATAGTTAAAAGGAGTATAGACTTCTTTTAATCTATGGAATTACTAAATAATGGTTGCACTGACAAGTGTTTTCAACTGACAATCAAGCTCACCGTTCCCTGTTTGGAACTGAGCACTGCTGTCGTCGATCATTGGGCTACTAATAAATGGTCCAGTCTAAAGAAAATTCTGGTTTTTGTCAGAACTTTGACGAACCATCTATTTACATTCTACATCTTACATTGATGTTAAAAATACACAGATAAAACGATGGTCATCACACTCCATTCACTGAATACATAGGCCTAATATTGTAAAACGCTCTTTGATGTTAAAGTACATCTTATGATAGTTTGTATAAACATAGTTAGAAGTACCTGTCATTTTCCCAACTGTCACTCACTTAGTCCCTATCGTAGAAGACGACACCTGATCTAGAGTCCCACAGTACACTCATTGCAAATTTCGTCAAACTCAAACGGACACTCAACACAACTTCTCAAAATCACAATATTGGAAGTCTCGGCAAAACTGAACCCGCCTTGTTACGCAGCCTGCCGCGAGAAAACTGCATCTTCGCGTTCGCGGTCTCGTCACAACTGTCTAGAGCTTCGGCTAAATACGTCTGCTATGTAAATGCTACATACTACCCGAAGGCTGATCTACTTTCCCTCTACTTAAGAGCAGAATGGTTCTAGCATTCGCTTGATACATATTCATCGTTTTACTAAATCATTCAGTGGTGTGCGATGTTTTATGAGCGGTTGAACCCTTAAAAGATCATCATCGCTAAGTACCTTCACTCGCCGTTTTACCACTTCGTTATGCAACCTATTTATCGTGGCTGGCTGGGTACACTCCAACAAGTAAAAGTTAATGTTAAACTATGTGTAAAGGCCTACTTGAGTGAAAAAAGTGGTGGGAGTGGTTTCAATGGTTATAACTGTTTGCTTAAATATGTTAAATGTGAGTGATTGAAGCATTAGTTTCGTATACCTGTGGCTCTGGCTTGATTTGTGATTGCTCACTTATCCCATTACTCACAAGGTCTTTCTACTTACTTCGCCAGACATAAAGACATTAGTCAGTGACCTTCTGACTGAAACGTTTGTGGTAGCAGAAACATGTGCAAAGATTCGTGAAAACCAAAGTAAACCTTATTTAACCGTAGAGGTAATACGACACTTAAAAAAATAAACAAAAACGAGGTGTTAGCCCGTCCTACGTACGGGAATTCAGTATATAGTCAGTTAAAACCGTGTACAATTCACATCAGCTAGTTTACACAAATAAAGGCAAAGTTTCTTGCAGTTTTAATGTGAAAAATCATCTTGTAAACAAATGTTGTGTGACCAAATATGTTTTTATTCCATCTTAGGCCTATACGATATGCATTTTAAATCCGATAATTTTACAATAAAACAGCAATTCTGCAATTTTTACGATGTGAAAAGCGTTGAAGTGAGATTTGCAGCCGATTCGCACAGACGCACTCTGATTAAGTAGCCTACGGGTAGAGAGAAATAGTCAATTGAGAAATGTATAGACCTAGTCAACGATACCACCTTCCATAGCATACCTGCCTCTTCCATAATTATTACCACCAAAATACAAACTACTATACAAAATTTCCAGTAGGTCTGAATAGAAACGACCTAAAATAAAACGATAATATCTAATAAAATTCACAGTACACATAATTTAACTTCGGTGTCCATGTTCAATGTGTTAAACATTGTCAATGTTTATTATCCATACCGTTATCAGTTCTATCCTTGATATTTACCCACCCTCATTGAATAAACGTACATCGTAATTTCCCATATTAGTTAATTTAAACTACAATATATTCATAGTTGAAATAAAAGTGATATTTTCACGTTTGGGGGCGCTGATATAGGCGCCCCTAAACGTAACCACAACTGAACACGATTTCATAAAAGGATGGTTTGTCTAATTGCAGTATCCTAGGTCAATGTTGACGTTGTGTTCAATCTATGTCATCCATCTGTTTATCTTTGTATAAAACCCGGCTGATGTTGTGGTGGTAATTTAAAATCGTGATTCCTGATTATTCTTGATCTTCTTTTTATGACATCAATATTTACGGGCCTGATCCAAACAAAGTTAAAGCAGACAAACATTAATTGTAAACAAAAAGCTACCATTAAGAATTAAGACATGTAAACATTGTTATTTTTCTAATCTTTTCTTCAAAAGTGGAGCAGTAAAATAATTTGCATTTATCCTTTACTATTGAGACTCGTGTACAGAGCCTCGATTTGTACTGTGATTTAATTAATTTTGGCCTAAACTATTTTAAACTGTGGTCTAATTATCTCTACTAATCTTACTTATTTCCTATAATCAATGAAAAAATAAGAGTAAATAAAATAACCTCATAGTTCCATAGTTTATATTTAACCAGCTGTTAGTTAAAACAAATTATATTGCTCTAAAATAAATCGAAGATTACAAAGATTGTTTTAAAAAATAATTTGATCATCCTAGTATTTTACTATGTATATTTAATTAATCTGTCATCCTCTTACAGAAGAATTGAACGTATCAATGATTAGCATTACACATAGTATAAATAAGTCAACCCTAAGTATGTCTTTACATTTTTATCCAAATGCTGAATTTGTGACACAAAAGCTGAATGTTTACAGCTGTTATGTTAAGAAAATTATTTTATGCCAAAAGCTAGCTTAGAATCTTAGCGTCGGCTGCTAGACTTTTTAAAAATTAAAACTTAATTTCTAAAAAACTGGGACCCTAAACTAAAATTATGGCTTCGACATTCCCTAGTTATCAAAATTATCTTTCTTTCAGCACAAAAATCATGAAAATCCGTCGAGTGGTTGATTCAGAATCGTGAATAAAAAAAACACTGATTCGTTTTAATATTATAGATTACTCTCACAATTAATTTATGACGTATTTATTACGACATACTGCAATATACATGTAACTATCAATTTTAATGTTTTACATGTTGGTTTAACTATTTCGAGTATTGTGATTGAAAATTATAAATCATACGAAACCTTTCTAGGGATTCATCATCGACTTAAGAAGAAAAAGAACCTTACATATTACTCTTTATGGGTACCTTGGAGGCTCCACACTTGCTTGAAGGGAGATAGATGACATTTTAATCAATTATTGTGTGAGGGGCTTTTATAAATATAGCATTATTCTCTCAATATACTAAAATATAAAATATGTTATAAATTGAATTTAAGTGAAGATAATTACCAGAGGGTTATTCTATTTTATAAAAAAAACATTCTCCATACAAACTGACTGTTTTGTAATGTTACTTTAAAGAACTTTTCTCACTTAGTCTTCAAATTAAATTCACGGTTTGAATATCACTTTTCTCCTCAAAAGTGGCACGGCAAGAGCCTTACAGGGGTTGAGGGACTCCACCACGAGTATTCTTTGGGATCTCCATGATCAATTCGAAAATACAGCTTTCCTATACCAGTACCATATTTATTTATTACAAAGTATTGTGTTATAATCCTTCATCAGTGTAATATTCTCTTATTACTCGTAGTAAGAACACAGCCACGCTAGCACGAGTCTCCTGAGTCTTCGTGTGTGGCCTCCTCAGCTATATACCTTGCCCATATTGCCGTGGGATAAGCAAATGAGGAAGTTGCGAGATACTTTGGTGGGATCGATCTTATCTGCATAAACCACTGTTATTTTCTTTTCATCTAGCCGATGACATCACTACCCTCATTCAAATGACCGAGGCTATTGTTTGGCCCGGACGATTCATTTTGGGAGCTTGACCCCTGGATAATGTTATTCGCGCATAAACCAAATTCCACAGGCTTCCAAAAAACAGTTATCATTAGTGTTCAGTACGCAACGCAATATGTCAGAGGTTCTATAAATATTTTTATTCTAAAACGAAAATCGTAAGAAAACTTGCTATAAAAGATCTTCTAAATCTATCTAAATGGTATCAAAGAATCCTTATAATGGAAGCTGAACACCTGGTAAACGAGATTCGGTTCAGAAGTTTCAGTAGTTTAGTTATAAAGGAGCTAAACCGATCAAAGTTGAGTCCTTATTGAGGAAACAACACAAAGTCACAAGGAAATAAAAATGTGCCTGTAATTTGAATAGGCTGAATAAAAATGTGGTAGTATACAGCTCTTCTGTACGAACTTAACTCCGAGAAGAAAGACACATGCATCCTAGAAACCATAGGTGTAAGAGGCCATAAAACTTGCTACACTGGAAACAATGCCTCCTTGTACACACAGGCTCGCAATACAAACTAACTGTAAACCTCGCTGCAGCCTCTCGGTGGCCACATGTAACACCTTGAAGACCACCGGAAGGTTCATCGCACTGTGTCGTGATGGTGAATTAATAAGCGCGTGTACGCGAGATCGCATCGTGTTAAGGCGTAGATGTCATTTGGAGCAATTATCCTGATTATAAAGCAAGTGACCGCGCTGCGCAGACAGCGTCTCTTCTCCACTTCGGACATCTTCGATGATGCGACGTCGTGCAAGAAAAACATTATCTCTTTGTTTGAACCTCCTTGATGAATATTCACTCACCAAGCTGCCTGTTTGAGTAAGTTCAATGATTCAACCATTATTCACACGACTTAACCAGTTCCTTGTTCTCTCCTCCCGCACCTGTTGTCCCTTGAGGATCATGAACAGTTTACTCCAAAATATCTAGCGAATCACTTTATGATGATGATGATGATGATAATCATTATCTTCTCGTGACCGTCGTCCCTCCAGAGTGTCACCTTGAACCCCCCCCCCTTCCTTCCACTCTAGGCTGATTGCTTTATTCTTCTTCTTTTTGTCGGCGATCCGTTCCAGTGGCGCGACTCGTTTGGATGATTTATTGAACTACATTTGCATTGGCTTATTTGGATGTAGGAAATAATCCATCATCGCGTTTGAATTAGTCGTTTTAATTTCTTCCCTGATAAACACGAAGGGTCAACGCTTGATCACGTGGAGGATTGAAGTTAAGTGAAAAATATCTGCCACATCAGTGTGAAAGGACGTCGCCTTGAGGAGTTATTATATGGCACCTTTGACTGATAATACAGCAGTATCTTCAGTATCGAATAGTCAATGGTATTAATTTATTAGGCTTTGACTCAAAGAAATTACTATGTTAAGTTACTAAAGAGACTATGGTAAGATTGGCATAAATCTAGCTACTACTGGTCCATCCTTTAAATACGAAATACACGTCTTTCAGGAAATATGAACTTCAAATTATTCATCCCAAATCATCCCAGAACACCACGTTTTACTGTATATCACGTACAGATTAAAAACCGTTAACGTTTCGAACTTATTGCTAAAAACCAAACTGAATCTTACGTCGAAATGACATATCAACAAAACAACTCCTTGTACCGCCAAAACAATATATGAACCCTATAACACCATCCCACCTACAGGCGTGACAAGCATATTGTGTGTGTGTGGGACGTTAGTATACGTGTTGCACAATACATGGACAAAGTCGGCGAATGTTTTTACTCTGTGGAGAACGTGTGAGCAGAGCATGACTTACTCTATGGAAAGCAGAGTTGCGTCACAGACGTACACGACCGACCGACTTGGGCAACACACGACTATAACTCGCTTGTAATTGGCGCTTTGTTAATCAGCTGAGCAGTGAGTTAAAGCGATCGGCTGCTCTGACCTTTCAACTCGCTCTCACAGCGGCCAGACGATGTATGGATCTGCTGCGATGCTTTCTCCCAAGCTCATAAATGGGCTTCTGAACTGGGCGCTTGCCAGCCAAGCGGCGCAGACTCAGGAGTAGGAAATGATTCTGCCATTTCACAGTTAGAGCTTGAGGTTGTTGGAAGCATACTTTGTTGCGCTACATTGTTCAACAAAATACAACACGAAATGTATTGTGTTTATCATATTTATGGCCAGATTAGGGTCTTTGAGCGTGCACTTGACATCCATGTACGTATGTAGACGGGTTGTATGCAGTAAGGGTTTTCTTGAACAGACAATTGTAATGGTCTCATAACCTGACGATACATTAAACAAGGAGTCTTCGATTGGAGCCAAAATGAAGTGTAGTCTGATCTCCAGTCCGTGATTTAGAAAGGCACGGACTGGAGATCCTTAGGAGCCTTAGTAAGGGCAGGCTAAAATTTTAGAATTGTTGATAATTTCTAGGAGTTTCAACCAGTGTTTAAATGCCATCAATTTAATTTGAATTGCTGATCATAAGGGGTGGTTGAATCTGAAAATTAACTTAATAACATACTTCAATTCAAGAACAAGATGTTCAGTTCAGATCAACCTTTTCTTTATACCGAGTTCACCTATTTAGGATCATGACCCTAGAGAGTTTTCAATCAAAAGCAAAATAATTTAGTATATTTCCACTTCAGTAGCCAAAAGTCAAAGATACTTTGCACCCAATATCGCTAAGGAAACAGCTAAATAGTTAATTTTTAAATGCTCCAAGTTCTAAGTGATGGGAGCATAACATATTGAGTGCATACAAATCAGTAATCGAGAGGTGACTTTAACGCTCGGGTTAACTGAGTGCGTGTATCTTAGAAAAACTAAACGGTACTAAGTTCTTAGGCAATGCCTCCATTGCCTACATGGTCCTGTTCTATGCATTTTGACATCTGCAGGATTGTTGAAGAACGTGTACGGTAACCTTATTGTCCAAGCGTGATCAAATTCTTCTCTCTCAATTTTCTTTTTAATTGAGTATTTTTGCGGCCAAAAAGGAAGTATGCAGGCCTACGCAAACCTCGATTGGTGTAGTATGAGATATTCTATCACAAAGCTTTTACATAATATTCCTTAAACCAACATTATTGTATATTATAGTATTTAATAAGATACAGATACTGGTACCATGGCAATGCCATTTAAAACAATAACATTCAGTTAATATAATAATAACATTCTGTTTTTATTAACTATACAGTAATCGATGGGCCTCCTACTATTCAGACAAATTATACAACTTTGTCTTAATTAGTTCTTTGACTAATAAAATTTTGTCTGTTACTCTTCTGTAGTCTACTCTTCTTCTAGTCTTATAGTTAATGTATAAAGATATTTTATTCACGTAAAATGTATTTTTTAGTAACAAGGCACGATTTCCTGTAAGTTAAAGCGTTTGTCTATTAACACTGGATTGCCTTACATAAATTAATAGACCCTACAGTATCACAATTTTAAGGGAAAGAACATGTTTAACAGGTGACAACCCCCCCCCCTCTCAGCAGATAAACATTTCCTCGTGTTCAATCCAAACTGGTCAAGACAACCGGGCCTTCTACACCTTACTTTAAAACATTATGGCTTTCAACTTGTAACATGTAGACTTTTTCCATTGCCCCTGAATTGCTTTAGTATGGTAAGACAATCAATCATCGCATCGTGTATAAGCCAGCTTTATTCCTCTATATTCTACAAATCGGAAACATCTGAGCTCATATATTGTAATGTGTACGTTTGATTAGGTAATACATTGTCACCAATCAACGGTCATCAGACTTAATGAACTCCAAACATCCACTCACGATAAAAGTGCTATACTAACAGAACCACGATATTGGGTTGGTTAACATGTGCACCGTTTCAGCTACACTCTACCACGATAAGATTTCGGATCTTACCTTGTAATTTCTTCTCCGTCTCCCAAAATTTCTGCAGTTCGGTGAAGTACTTGTCCAGTATAAAAACTTTGGAAAGTCCAAGAGTGGCCATGCTACTTCTGTCACATGTCTCTCAGTCGCACTTGACACTCACACGAGTCCGCGGCACAAACACTGTAGACTCATACAGCACGGACGACACCGACACCGAGTAGGCGCATGCGCGCTGAAGTTCCGACTCCAACTGAACTACGCAGGCGCACCGACGATCTCTCGGGAACGAGTCGCGGCATCAAGTGAATCACCCTGGAGAGCCGGTACACGATATGGCCAACTACATTGAGGAACGAGAAGTTATGAAAGATATTTCATTACTCGTTTTCTGGTAATACAACCAAACTGTAAAGCACAAATAAAATATCGAAATATATTATTTTAAAAATAAGGGAAATATTTCACCAACACAGTGCACACCTTACCAACATTTAACACACAATAAAACATACTTAAATTTTGTGTAATATAAGAGGTGCACTACAGGTACAACATCTGTCTGTGTGTAGCCTATGTGTTTTCTTGCATGGAATAACACATATAATTCAAGAACTATAATGCAGTAACGATAACGCAGCAATGGTTGTGTTTAAATGTTTACATTTGTTCTTAGTCTATCAGTTGCCAATACAACATTATATTGTAAAAATATACTAAGCTTAAAATGTTTCAAGATAGGATAAATAATTTAACATAAAATAAACATTAAATCAAGAAACCGATTTCTACTAAACCGAACCAGCCCGAAAATTGTATTTATTTGTTCTACAAGGATAATAAATCCATCGAGTTAGTTTATATTGTTTAATCCATGGTTGAGCTTAGAAGGTTTTGAAGGACAATTGGTACGTTAATATTAGTGTTCAAACAAAAACTGAACGACCGAATCACTGAACTGAGTTGTTCTTTGACCAGAGGATCGTTCCAGAGACAGACGCCCACGTGACCACATTCCTCGCTTCTCATTGGTCGGCTGGCGCGGCAGAAACAGGTTCTCGCTCAAAGCTTCATCAGGTCGTTTTCAATTTCTCCCCCCTGTCCCACTCGACTCTTTCTCTCTCTCCATCTCTCTCTACATTTGGCTCTTGCCACCCCGAAATGAGAAGTGAGTTTAAAAAACAACTCCGACGACTTCCCCGGGAGTCCTGAGCTCCTGGCTTATTCTGTCTTATGTTTTATAGATCCTTTTTGTTTGTATTGGTTTGAATAGAGAATTATTGTAATAGTCGAATCTTTATGATGAAATTTAAGTTATGTCACTAAACATATTATATGACTCTCCACAGTCAAAGATACCATCTGATAGGACAACTTATAGTAAACCATAGCGTCTTCTGATGTCCATCCGTTATTTTAATAACTCAAGCGAGAAAATACAATCTCAACTCTCTGTAACTATGTTCGATTTGAACAAAGAATTTATTATACTTCAACTTCAGTATCCAAAAGTCAATGGTACTATGCACACTATCGCTAAGGAAACAGCTAAACAGTTAATTTTCAAATACTCTAAGTTCTAAGTGATGGGAGCATAAAATATTGAGTGCATAAAAATTAGTAATCAAGCGGTGACTTTAACGCACGGGTTAACTAAATCCGTGTAGCGATAGTAATCAATTGGTTTAGGTTCATGATTCCTAATGTTAGACCTCTTTTAAGGGAAGAATATACCTAAAACATTAGTAGATAAGTGTCATACTCAAGCCTTCGCCAATTAAAAGGTTATCAATTAATAATGCTATCTAACAATAGATTGAGGTCAGAGAGTAAAAAGAGACACAATGGCTTGGACAGTCCTCTGATAAAAAACGTTACCATCATCACTTTGCTTGGAATAAAATGTTTTGTTTGTCAACTCATAATGAGCATTGCCATTACAAACTAGAGCCAAATTTGTCTTTGATCAGTTACATTTAACGACAAGTAGCTTTAATTTGATTTAATTTGGTCCAAGATTTGAATTGCAACTTGAAACTGCTGATTTAAGATATTTTCAACAGAAACGTTTGGAAATAGAGAAATATTAAATAAACTATCTATCTTTTATAGTTAAGTGCACATTTGAATACTAAAGCAATCTATTCAGCCAGTACAATGGTAAATTACTCAATATGACATGACTACAGATTGAGTCCGTTGAATGTTGTAAACTGGTTAACATTTAATCCATTATTATACTGTGGTATTTTGTTTCATGTAGAAAGAGTATGTTACTATTGGATGTATTATAAAATGCAAACAGGAATTAACAAGGGGTTCCAGTGCAACTAACAGTGGCTTGCTTGCTGTCTTGGGAGGAGGTCTGCCCAGTCTGCCTCGCTGTCAACAGCACAATAACAGTAAGGCCCGAGGTCAGGCCACATTTAATTAAATGCTGAATGCTTTACGACACAAAGAAAACGCACTTTATGAGCGGAACCAAACGAAAATGAGTGAGCCAAGCAGTGTCCAGCAAATTAATATGTTTTCGTGCTGCCGATTGGTTTGGTAGTTATTCTTATACAAAAAAGGAGAACAAATCTAGATGACGTATCAAATTAAAACTCGAATTATAATTGATTACCCAACAATCCTATAAGTAGATTAGGAGTTTGTGTTTTAATTGCGTATTCAATGAACTTAAGGAACAAAAATATGTTTTTGCAGCCCTGGGGAAGGGGGGCGTTTTTCAGTCCCTCGAAGAGTCAAAGTTTGTTTTCCAGGACAACTGTGTTCTATGTGTTTGTAACTAAAAGTTACAATACGTTACTATACAATACGATGTACAGTAAAGTTACAACGAGTTCTGAAAAACATGCTAACAAATATGTGTGGAGCCCTCAAAGTCCACCCCTTGAACCCTCTAATGTTATTTTTACTTTTGACACATTTGTCATAAAAAACTAATGGCTTTAAACCTTGTGTAGTTTTAAAAATTGTTTGGTAAAAAAAGGTAACAGTTTCCAGAATTGTTAAAAGACACAAATCTTGGTACACGTAATTGTAACTTAAATGATTTTAAATTGAAATGTGAGGGTTTCCCTAGATGCTCTATGATGCTGTTCTTAGTCATGAACATTTTTTGGAATACAGAAAAAGCTTTCAAAGTAGAAAAGTGCGAGGAAGCTATTGAAATAAATAACTAGCAATCCAAGCAAACATGAACTAAATCAATTAAAATGTAGTGGAGTGTGGAAAATGACACGAAACACAATTATTTTTACGCCACACTACATTATTTTGACGAACTTCCCACGCAAGGATTTAGTCCAGAAAACAGCTGTTTGCCGCCAGCTTATTCAAATGGGGTTTCATTGCGTACTACTGTGCTGTAATGAGTTTTACCGGACACCAATCAGCTGATTATACTGTATTTAGGTGCCAACGAATGGTTATACACAAAAACATAACCTCTCTTAGAGGTTATGACTAGTGATTTTTAGTCCTTAGTTGGTGGAAATATATAAGGATTTGTACAGATTTATTAGTATGGCGTAAACTATCGTACGTAACTTGTCCAAAATGTGTGTACCGGACTCGTATGGTAATCCCGTACTCGACTTCGTCTGGCACGGGAACGACCACACTCGTCCGGTAAACACTTTTTTCAGGACTATTAACGTAATATACTATTTCATAATAATGATACGAAATAGGCCTAATTAATTTTGTCAATCGTATAACCAAGATACCGCACCTATAGTTTCCTTGTACAGATTATATACAGTAGTTGCCAGTTCAGCATGTTATAGATCTGACGATAGAATGACCTTATTCATAAATTGCGAGAGCTTACCAGATACCCCGTTACAGTAAATAATTTTCTCAATGCCAGATTTGCCAATATTTTCCCAAGCAGATCTCTTAGCCTAATTCAGCTGTTTGAATTCAAAGATAGATCGCAAAGATATTATAGTATTGACATGTACTTTAAGGTTTTAGGTGTTTGACACTTGTGAATCACAGCATGTTCCGGAAAAAAACACGAAAATATCATGATAGTAAGAAGCTACCCTATTGTAATTTAAATGAAACAGTTTTTCATTATTTTCCGGAATATGCTGTAATTTAAAAGAACCAATCCTAATCTGGTAGGTAATACAAACAAAAAAGTATTAGTCATAAATTTCCACGAGGGGGAGGGTTTCATATTGGTGGCTCGTGGTCTAATAGGGATACTCATCCACTTTTCTCCTTACAAAAACCCTTAGAATTTAACTCTTTCCTTTATTTTGATTCTCTCCAAGCCCAAACTCCTGACTTCATTTGACCATCAAACTTTTATACGTTTAGATTTCACATGCCATTGTCCACCCTGCTGCTTGCCACTGCTGACTATCATTCGAAACGACGTACATTCGCGTGGATTTTCGCGTGGTTTTACAACGGTGCCTCGTATCACAAACATGACGCATGGAGTCCTGAGAGGCCAGATAACCTTCATTAGCGTCGACCCGGCGGAGGTAACGGTGACGATCTGTCCAACTGTAGACCCATCTCGCTCCTTCCCGGGTTTTCCAAATTAATTCTAGCTTTTGATTTATCACCCAAACCGTGTCCTGGACAATATATCATGATTACGCAATGTTGTGGAATGTATTCAAAATTGATGGATTTTAATTTGTGTAGAAACAACGTTTCCATGAACATTTGGGAACGTTAATCATTTTAGAAAGGTAAGTTAGCTCACCTGTAAAATATAAGTGTGATTAACCTTACCACTGAGCTGAGTAAATTTTTGCATTCAGACATATCCTTAGAAAAATCTAACTAATTCAAAGATATATTAATATAATTGACAAATCTAAACTTTAAGGAATCATACGTAGTGAATAAAGTAGGACCTTTCCCCTGAAATGTTTTTTTTTTCTGGAATTGTTATTAATATTGTTATTAACGATTACTACTGTTCACAATTTCACAGTTAAGCAAGTTATTTTTATAAATCTAACACAGATATAAACTTTAAAGTATCATAGAGAACAAATGTGATAGGGCCTATTGCCTATAAAACAGTCAAAGCTTACAACTGTTTTCAATTTCATAGCTAATAAGTGAGTAGTTGATAATAAATGTATTGATTGAAAGTATGTAAATGTACTTAGACAATAAAACCTAATTCAAGATTGTGCAAATTTAAATCACATACAGTTAACTAATGTATGTGTAATGAGCAATGAGAGAAAAAACTCTTGTAGGGCCTGTCTCCTAGGGAACTTACAACTTACAACTTACATCTGATAACAGTTTAAACAACAACGTGTTGGCAATCAGAAAATACGGTGGCGCTAGACGCATATCAAAGATCTAAAATCTGTCTCCAGAAGGGGAATAAAACAAGTCCCACACAATGTGACGGGACAATAGGTGGACAATGGGTATTGTGGACGTCTATTGTTGATGTAGGTGGCTCGGACCCGCACCGCTCAAGGCTAAGGTAAAACGGCCTCACACTCTTTTATAAATTGCTTTCATACGAAAGAGTATATTTAATAACTACTAAAAAAAAGAATATCCCAACTAAGCAAATCATAAGCAAATAGTGTCTGCCCGTGAGGGCATCATTTGTGGTGCAAGTTATTTGATCGTCAAGGCACTTGAATGTAATTTAAAATGAAATATATATATATACGAAAAACTAGTTTTCCGACAAAATATTTGACAAAACTCCAGCCCAAAGCTTATCCCGCATGGGATTGAATAAATATGAGGGTTCATATTTGAAGGCTAGCAAGATAACCCTTCGGCTAAAGGCAAAATTAATTAATTGTTAGTGTTACTGTGTTTTTGTCACATGTTATGTATATTTATAAGCAAAGCAAAAATTTATGAAATTTGTTTTCACTTTTATGTTTTTAGTTCCAGTTTTGACTTAAGTCGTCCTGGAAACCAATTTTTTTAAATTACATATTTTTGAAATTTATTATTCATGTTTATCCATAACTCGAAAAACACTGGACCAATTCATACAACTTTGCTCAAACACATAGCCACTGTACCAAAGATTTAACATAGGCATAGTATTTTGCTTTTTTTGTTCACATTTTTACTAGGAGGTTGACCCGTGACTAGGAGGATTCTATATGTAGCGCATCCGTGGCATAATGGAAAAAGTCCCCATAACGTTACATAGTTGCCTATTTTATAGTTACATTTTGATGAAATTATTATTTTCATTATGTCCCACAATTGTATGATAGGGATCAAAGAGAATTGATGAGTGAGGAGTAATGACAAAAGTCCCCATAACGTTACATAGTTGCCTAGTTACATTTTGATGAAATTATTATTTTCATTCCGTCCCACAATTGTATGATGGGGATCAAAGAGAATTGATGAGTGAGGAGTGATGACAAAAGTCCACATAACGTTACTAGTTGCCTAGTTACATTTTGATGAAATTATTATTTTCATTCCGTCCCACAATTGTATGATGGGGATCAAAGAGAATTGATGAGTGAGGAGTGATGACAAAAGTCCACATAACGTTACTAGTTGCCTAGTTACATTTTGATGAAATTATTATTTTCATTCCGTCCCACAATTGTATGATGGGGATCAAAGAGAATTGATGAGTGAGGAGTGATGACAAAAGTCCACATAACGTTACTAGTTGCCTAGTTACATTTTGATGAAATTATTATTTTCATTCTGTCTCACAATTGTATGATAGGGATCAAAGAGAATTGATGAGTGAGGAGTAATGACAAAAGTCCCCATAACGTTACATAGTTGCCTAGTTACATTTTGATGAAATTATTATTTTCATTCTGTCTCACAATTGTATGATAGGGATCAAAGAGAATTGATGAGTGAGGAGTGATGACAAAAGTCCACATAACGTTACTAGTTGCCTAGTTACATTTTGATGAAATTATTATTTTCATTCTGTCTCACAATTGTATGATAGGGATCAAAGAGAATTGATGAGTGAGGAGTGATGACAAAAGTCCACATAACGTTACTAGTTGCCTAGTTACATTTTGATGAAATTATTATTTTCATTCCGTCCCACAATTGCATGATGGTTATCAAAGAGAATTGTATGAAACTAGTACAGTATAGGCAATTGAGACGGAAGCCCAACTGAATATTTTAACACAAACATACGAGGGGTGTGTGTTTTTAAAGAGTGCGATACATTTTGGGGCTTTGTTACTAAGGCCAGCCGTTTCCTTAGCCAAGACTATTAATTAAAAGCCTATAATGGGCTGGGAAAACGATTTTCAGAGTTAGCCAATTCTATCATCCCATCTCGTGTATGACATCTCAATATGCATAACGCTTTATGGATTTTACAGAAGCGTTTAGTAACTATATTAATCTCTTCAGCGATCTCCCCCGAAACAAAATAGTATATACTAGAAAGTCAATAAATTAAAAAATATTCAACTGATGTGATTAGTTTTTTTCTAATTATGCACTTCCCTCTTTATACCATCTTCTTTGCTGATATATTTTTAGTCACCATTAATTGTAACTGAAACTATTCAGCTTTGAGTCATTAAAAAAGATGAAGGCATTTAAATAATTTTATATCACGAATTAATTCAAAAACTACGGCCTCATAAATAAGTATCCCATTAAAGCCGGAAGGCCGGGCTATACGGTCCCGAGTAATCGCCCTTCATAGTGTGGTCTTCCGTGGTTATAGTTACCATACAATCGAATGGGCCCAAATTGATTGAGGGCCCGGGTTCCAAATTGATAGCGGAATACTGTTGGCACTAAATATTATGGATATAGCCCGAATTTCCCTCAAAAAAGAATTTTTACGTTGGCCTATACCCATAAATATGGAGACTCCTGAATGTATAAGCCTCTAGGGAGGTATTCGTGGTTAAGTAGGCTCTGTCGTTATGAGATTGCTATTTTTGTTGATGAATTGACGCAATATTTGTCAAAGTGTTGTGTTTTATGTAGCTGGTACTAGGAAGCCGAAGTCTCCGCAAAGGATTATGCCAGGGAGTCAAGCTAAAAGTAGTAATAACTTTACATAATATAAGTTGTTCAATTTTTAAATTACATTATTTAATTTGTTTATGCATTTAAATCTTAACTCAAAGTAAATTTTGAGTTATATATATTATTATGCTTCATTTGTTTTGTCTAATGAACAGCGTTCAATAACTTGTTCAGAGTTTTTCATGAGCAAGTTCAGTCGCAGGTAACTCAAATCCCACGTCACAGCGTCCTTCCACGTGTGACAAAACTTTGTTTATATCTACTACTTACTATCAGATTGCCTGTTTTATGTATTACTAGTGTACATGTTGCTCGAAATCGAGCAATTGCAAAGAAGTACAGGAGTTATTTACAAACAAATTACTTGGTTGAAAACTTATAACAGTCATAATTTCCAATGGTTTTAAAAGAGCAAAACAGCCAACCAAAAGATTATCAACCAATGGAAATACTTACAATTTACATAACAGTCCTTTTCCATTTTAAAGGGTGAATTTTTAACAATCAAACTGCCCATGGACAGGAAAAGGTAAGCTTACAATTTATGGTCAACGTAAAAAGGCTGTCAGCTTTTATTAAGTACCGTACCTAAGTTATTTAGCCAATTTGTAGACAATAAGGTGTAGGCAAAAACTGGCAGAAATCTGAAATGGTGTTATTTATCATAGGCTTAGTCATATGCCAAATCCTTAAAATAAAAATTTAATAACTAACTTATATCATTAAACACAAACCAACATCCAAAACTATACACATTTTTAATACAACTTCGATAATTTACACATTTTATGTTTACAACATATTTTTTTTCTTCTCACTATTAATTTTTGCTTCGCAACGGGAAAAATTTGCTTCATAATTATTGAAATCTAATATATAAAATTCTCGTGTCACAGTGTTTGTCTGCAAACTCCTCCGGAACGACTTCACCGACCGTTATGAAATTTGGTGTGTAAATTCTGTAGGTATGCGAGTCGGACGTAAACTATTTCCCGTTTCGAAATTCTTAAAAGGGCTCCGCCCCAGTGGCTCTGGAGTTTCCCATGTTAACCTTATGAGAAATGGAATTAATGAATCTTAACAGCTGTTTCAATTAAACAAGTTGGTTCTGTTCTATGATGTTTAATAGCATTAAAGTTACAAGGATTACCAACAGGGTGCAGCACTATTATTTCTTTTACATTTATGACAACAGCTAATTTGCAACCAAAAGGTGAGTGAGCGTAGCGAACGAACTTCAACCAGGACGTGATTGAGCGATGCGAACGAGATCATCTTGAAAATTAAACGTAACGGTACTTTCTTTCCATCGGTCTGTCTTAGGGGAAACCTATAACTTAGGCGATACGAAGTTCGCCGGGTCAGCTAGTAGATTTATAATAATCTATCATAAAGTTTAAGATTAAATAAACCTACCACATAGTTGTTTTATTTTTTTTATCAGCTGTCTAAAATTGTGAAATAGGCATTTGACAGTTCTGGTTGTTTACAATTAAATGTCAAAGCAAATGTAAACATTGTGAATTTTCTCATGCTTCCATGGAGACCAATTATTAATATTTAATTTCTGGCAACAGCTGGAGTTTCAAAACAATTTTTGTTTCCCATGTTAATCTTATGGAGAAATACGAAACTTCAAAGGGCCCCAGGGCCTCACTCTCTAATTATTTCCCTAGAAAGAAAGTTTCCTGCACAACTTCACGTTACGCTCTTACCAATGACACCAAAAACATGTCAATCGGTTCAGTAGTTTCGGAGGAGTAATTGTCACAAAATTCCTGCTTGCGTATTAAATAAGTAAAATAGATGTTTAAAGAAGTTAAAGAACTGTGTTTTAAAGGATCAATACATTTATTAAAACTAATTTCTAATTAAAATAAATACATTTAGAAGTTAACAAAGCAATGAATGACTACCTCACCTCCCACAGGATATTGAGTTTATTGTAAGTTACAGCGACTACGCTTGTCAAAACTGCAATTTGCGCTTGTAGTTTAGACTTGACAGCGTTCTTTCGCCGTCAGCTGAGCTGGTGTCTAGGTACAGACTGATTTCAGTTTCTAATGTATTATACTCGAAAGGCCGGATTGACTCCGGGTTATAAGGTAGCTTATTTAACATGGACATTTTTACATTTATTAGATAGAATCGTTAAATTCTTTAACACAATATGTCATTAAAAATATAAAGTAAAATGTAATTTAATTATTAAATGGTAAAATTTCTCAATTTCATTTGTAAATTAAATAATATGTACTAAAGATATAAATAAAAAAGTTGTCTTCATTATTTCATTAAAAATTAATCCTTATTGGCATTACTACTTATTCCAGCTTTTCATAGTTTAGGGATCGTTTCTTTAACATTTCAAAAGACCATTGATAAGGCACAACAATATTTCTTAAGTTAATAACAGATGTTAGTGATGCCAATGATTTATTGTGAGTAAAGATGTAAGGATGATTTGTGATTTAATTTGAGAAGATTGACCTTAAAAAATTGTTCATTTAAATTTAATAATTAGTATTTTAGAAACTTCATGATTGAAATTAAAAATGTCAAAAATAAAAAAAAGATATGTAAATAAGGAAGATGGAGTTATATCACTATGTGAAAATGTTATTCGATATTTTTTTAGTTTTTCTCATATCAGCATACACAAGATAAAAAATTAATCAAAACCAAATTGCGATTTCCACTACTTACCACATTTAAAAGCCATAAACGTTTCTACAGTATAAAGGCCATAAAGGTTGAATTTTAAAGGTTGAATTTTTTTGACGGTTCTGATAGTAGCTCTCTGTTTTTTGTTTATGTATTACGATATATACTTTAGTCAATCGTTGTTACATATAAATTACTCAGATCTATACATTTATACATCTATACTATTAATAGGCTAGTATGTTTCTTTAAAACCCTTTTCCTCAGCTCGTGTACATCGCAGGGAAAGTATACGCATACTGTTAGAAAGATATTTTCCTGTAGATGTGCAGAATCCCTTTATAAATTCAAATAGGCTAAAAAAATAAGCACAACTATATTAATAGGCAAGCATGTTTCTTTAAAGCCTTTTTTCTCAGGTCGTGTACATCGCAGGGAAAGTATAAGCATACTGTTAGAAAGATATTTTCTTGTAGATGTGCAGAATCCTTTTATAAATTCAAATAGGCAAAAATGTAGCACAAAAAATTAATTTGAAACCAAACAAAAATTAACATGGGCCTTATGGGTTGCCATGCTGGTGACGAAATAGCAACAAAATATAAACAGAAAATCAAAACAATTGGACGAAATTACAATCACATGTTTATTTACAGCGTGGGGTGAAAATAGAGCAGCCTGTACATTACATGGTTTTGTTCGAGTTTCCGACCACTGGATGACCACTAGTATATTTAAAACGAACTACAAATATAAAACCAACCAGTTACAATAATACAGTAACCTGCTAATACCTAATTCACCAGAATACTGTCCAAACCTTAAAATCATGTGGCAAACTAAAGTTATATAGTTGTTTGACTAATAATTTCAATGTGAAACTGCCTTTGAGTGGTTCTGTGTTTTTAAGGCTGTCTAGAACCTTATAAACCGTAGCGTGTTTTAAATTAGTTTAATTCATTGAGTTTAATTTTTTCAGGGATAACTGATTTTGTATTATTAGTATGTCCTCGTGTGGGTGCTCATAACGTAGATGATTTATTACAATGAGAGCGCCTGTCTTATTGCAATCAAACCATAGTAGCTAGATGGATCAGAGGGTACCTAAAGCATTAAAGAATGTTTGTTGTACGCAGTTGACCCGTACACCGGTAGTTAAAAGCACCCAGGCGCATCAATGGCGGGCCTAGAACGTTATAAATTAAAATGACCGGAGGCACAACATTAACTTTTGGAATGCGACACCCGAGGCTATCTCCCTCGTCAACAAATACCCGTGACGTCGACCTGGCGTAGACTACTGTGGGTCGAAAACAAACAAGGGAACAAATAATTTGATCATTTCAATATAAAGTGCCTCGTCAACAGAACAACTGTGTAGTTGACTTGAAATAAACTACATGGAAAAAAAGAGGAATAAATCATTTGACCATTTTGGTGTACATTGCCTCGTCAAATAATACCTACTGCCATTGAATAAAAACCGAACTTGGATAGGTCTTCATTATGCGCTACTACTGACGTCGCGTCGCCCTGAAGTAGATAATTTTGTGTCGAAAACCAATACAAGAACAACTCATTTCATCGTTTTAAAATATGGAGCGTGAATTTGTCGTCGACCAAATACTTTTGCGTAAGATAACACGCTGTATGATAATTGTACTGTAATAGCTCGTACTTTGTAAAACGCAACCACATCAATATTAACTGGACTAATGGAATTATACAATCACTTCAGGACTGTTTTAATGGCTCATGTTAAGAAACTGTACTCTGTTGCAGGGGTATGGTTGCACGGGTAGCTAGCACGTGCGGTCACTGCGATTTGTGTTGGTCTGTGGCCGCATGACCGCACAGTTCGGTTATGTATACCGCAGTAGTTCATGTCTGCGGTCAGGTGGGCGTTTATGTTTCACACAGATGGACTTGGTCCCATTCCGGTATGCAAAGTTCTATTATGTCCCAAATTCTGGGAATAGTTGTGTAAAAAATTCTTAATCTAAAAGGCCATGGATTTGGATAGTAAATGAAGGTTTGTAGCCTATGCCAATGTTTGAGGACGTGGGGCATGTGTCAATCGATTCAATGACAATTTTGTAGATAGATATAAGCAATATCAATTATGAATGCTACATTTATGAATAATCCAATTCATAAGAAACTGTCGAAAAGAGAGAGGAAATGATACTTCGAATCTGAAACTTATTACTTAATTACTTTAAGTTTTAATTATTTTGACTTCATAAGAACCTGTGGAAAAGAGATTAGAAGTGGCCCTCCAAAAGTACAATTGAGGACTTTTAGAGGGTACGGAGAAGACATTAAACAACGGATATCCAAACTAGCAGATCAGTATTAATACATCATGAGTTGTGTTAACCGTCTTCAAAAAGAACTTGTAGAAAGGTAACAAAATGATTCCCCAAATCAGCAGCTTAGACCAATCCTTGAAGTTTTGAATAACCGACTTGAGAAGAGCGAGATAACACTGGGCGAGCAACTGCCCAAACCTCCACTGAATATTTATACCTTTCAAATTGAATCGATTATTTAAATAGCCCTCATCATGTTTTGTCTTTACCTGATTTGCATTCTTATCCGGCCGTAACGGTGGTGGAGACGCTCGTTTCATAGTTTATACGACGCACCACAATCGATAGCAGTGGTTTTTTAGCGTGTTTTTGTCTCCCGGCCATAAATTTCTCAATTCTTTTTCCTTTAGTAACAGAGAATTACCATAAATTGGTTGTTTAGAAGTATTGATATTGTTGTGAGATATATACCTAATGTATACAATTCTTAATAAACAATGGAAAACTTCTAGATTATCAAAATTTTGTACGTTATTTAGTGCAACTGATCAGAACCATCGGTGACTTGGATTAAACATACTCCCTCGTGGATACATTCCATCGGTATAGTCTTTGCTAAAAATGGTATTCACTACACTTTTATTTTGAACTTAATTCTTAATATGACAATTTATAAGTTATTATAGTTGGTTTTTTTATGTTTGTTATGATTATTTTGTTTGCATTTTTGTCGTTATCCATTACCCCACATGGGATCTTAAAAAGCCAATGTAAAAATTGTTGTTTTTCAAATTAGTAAATGCTTAACAAAACGTTTGTTTTCTTCCAACCAATTGATTTGTTTGCCCCAAAAGCCCCTTATAATTTGGACTTTCAATAAAACTCTTTAAATGTTTTTCGAGATAAATATTGGAAACATACAAGCAGATATACATCACATTGTTTACATTTCCACAGTAGGCATACACAGGTGGTGCGCACAGTTGCGTGGTGGGATGATCGGGATAAGCAGTTCCGTTAGTTGGCATTCGCGCAGAGACACAAATTCCAGATGGCCTGTTAACACTTGCTGAATTGATCAAACTTCAGAAGATTACGATTTGCACGTCCGTTTTAAAATGTTGTCACTAGTCTTTTTTGGACATGTCAGTCAATTAATCCAAGAGACGAGATAAAGGAGACGACATTAGGTTACCAAATTATAATTATTTATTGGAAAACATTCTCAGCCAAACACTCGTCTGAGTTAGAAAAGGGTCCGTGTAAGGACCACAGTAATTTTATTTTTTAGAATTATAAATATAAAAATTTAAAAAGATTTTTTCTTCAGTTTAAAAAGAATCCATTGCACAATAACAATAATTACAATCGCATGCTCTACATTCGATTAGATGGAGTATAAAGAAGAATGCACAACTTCGAAAAAGATTTCTAAGACATAGAATATACTTTCTAGTTAAAAAGACTCTATTAACTATTATCTTTGGGAATAAATAAATATAATAAGAATAAAAAAATATTATTAACTAAGGTCTTGTCAAATAAAATACTCTTAAGTTGTAATAGAAAATCATTTGATTTATTAATTACAGGTAGGAGGAAATTACCTAGTACATAATACGTACTGAATATTATGAATTTCGTTTAAGATTTGGAAAACGTAAAGCAAAATAAGTTTTCTCAGTTAAGGGTAGTGGTATCATAATGATTAGCTGAATAGGTAAAGTTCTCGCCTAGTAATCAATAGGTTGCCGGCTCAATCCTGAGAATAGTCAAAAGTTTTTTTCAGGGTTCGTATCTGAAATCAGCATTGAATACATGGTCTGGATGCAGAAACTAGTTTTCGAAACTACATTTAACCATCCCATAATTTGTCTATGACCAATACCCACGCATTGATTTTGTTCGTATTTGATCTAAAAAGTTATAGTTTGTTCAAGAAAATATTCTATAATCCTAATTGGTAAAAAATTATAATAGTGCTTGATTTAATACCTGTATTAATTTTTGAAATACTGTACCTAATAATTAATCGTGATTGGATGAAGCGTTACTTTTAGATTTGTTTACTAACCTCAACTGAAAATGAGCGCTTACTACAGTATACGGAAGGGGTGAACGCAATATGATTGCAGGATAGAAATTGCCTATCAGCGCCTGCATAAGTTTACTGGCTCTGGTTGCATTTTGTCTCGTAATGTCTTTCGGAATCTCAAAATACTCAATGATTACAATGATAATGATTACATTTTTTTTATGTTTGAAATTTAACATTTTAAGCTAGTACCGGAATGCTCATCCCTAATACATTACTACATTAATAATACATTAGTATATGGGATCGTTGAATCTGATAGCTCCGTTGTTGAGTCGAGAGTCAATCATGATAACACCACCGTAACCCTACTGGTAAATAAATTCTGTCAGCCAAATCAAGACTTGGGCTTCAAGACTTATAGGATTGGGAAAGCCTCTAAGAAAGGTCCTAGACCTTTAAAAGTTATCTTCAAAGATCAAGCTATCGTCATGGACTTCATGAAGAATCTAGACGTCGAAATTTTAAAGAATCTTGACCAATCCCTCGCCAATGTGTCTATCACAAGAGACCGAACCAAGCGTGAAAGGAAACAGCTCAGCCACTTGCGGGAGAATCTGGAGGCTCGGACTAAGGCTGGAGAGGCTGGGCTGACAATCAAATACCGGAACGGAATCCCTAAAATTGTATCAGCAAAAAACTAGATAGGCCTAGTCGCAGCAAGTTACACGTTTACTACCAGAATGTCAATGGCCTACGAACCAAACTGGATGACTTGAAAAAAGCTGTCTCAACATGCGTCTATGACGTTATCGTTCTGGTAGAAACAAATCTTACACCGGACATCACAGACTCTGAGCTTGGTCTGTCCAATTATAATGTCCACAGATTCGACCGTTGTCCCGCTACCAGTAGCAAATCCTGTGGAGGTGGTGTTCTTGTTGCGCTTGGCTCACTGATCCCTAGAAAAGTTTTACCTACTCTGTCACCCAACTCTGAAAATATTGTTCTCTCTCTTCAATATGGTGCACATAAACCTTTAATACTTGGTGCCTGTTATATACCCCCTCAGCAGCCGTTTCATGTATATGCTGACTTGTGCAGCGGTGTTGATGAGCTTCTCTCCCAAGACTCGGGGTCCTCTTCCATACTGCTTCTGGGTGACTTTAATCTGCCGAGTACGAATTGGTCCTGTGACCAGCCTACTCCCAAGTGCAAGTCATCTGGTCTGGTCATTGATATGATGAACTTGTATCAACTTCAACAAATTAACACTGTTACCAATGTCCGAGGTGTTACACTTGATTTAATAATTTCTTCTTCATATTATTCCGTGAGGAATGCCCTGGATCTCCTTCTGCCTGCTGAGGATCATCATCCCGCTCTTGCCCTAGAGGTTTGTGCGCCCCATAACACCACTCATGAAGAACCACTCTTTGTTAGAGACTTTAATAGAATCGACTGCTCGAGGGTTTTTACGCATCTCAGTCAATTACTTGGTACGGTGTACTATATACCCGAGGACGGCAATGAACACTTCGACCAGTTCCTGCATTTGGTGCGTCACGTTGTTCTGGAGAATACTCCCCTCAAGAAAATCAATTCAACTCACTTTCCACCCTGGTTTACCCCTGAGTTGAGGCGACTGGTCATCAAGAAGAAAATACTCCATTCCCAATACAAGTCCACTCTTCGCACCTCGGATTATGTCAAGTTCTCTATGGCTCGTTCCCAGTGTAAGATTCTTACAAAACAATGTTATGATAACTATATCAATCATGTGAACTCAGCCATCACCTCAAACCCAAAATCTTTCTGGGGTTTTATTAAGAGCATGACGTCATCCTCCGCCAATGAACCATCACTTACATACAATGGTTATTCATCACAGTCACCTTCCGAAATATGTAACTTGTTTGCTGAATTCTTCTCATCAGTCTACAAGCTTCCTTCCTCTTCGACTTCTAGTTATAACTTCGGAAATCAAATGAACCTGTCCTCAATCGTGCTTGAATCATCAGATGTTGAGAAGAAGCTTTCTGAACTCAACCAATTCAAGGGAACTGGCCCTGACGACATACCTGCATCTGTCTTGAAACACTGCTCAAACTTACTTGCCCCTCAACTTACTGTACTTTTCAACAAGAGTCTTCAAGCCGGGATCTTTCCTGATGCACTCAAAGAAGGCTACGTCGTGCCAATTCATAAATCTTCATCCAAGGGAGAAGTCACAAATTATCGGCCAATTGTTATTCAACCTGCTCTGGGCAAAGTATTTGAGTGCCTTCTCATCGACAAACTTATGTTCCACTTACAAGCTCTGATTATCCCTGAACAGCATGGATTTATAGCGGGAAGATCGTCTCTCACCAATCTAGCTCTTCTCCAACATTTAGTCACCTCTGCCTTAGCCTCAGGTAGCCAGGTTGATTGTATATACTTAGACTTCTCAAAGGCATTTGATACTGTCAGTCATGAACATCTTATTGCAAAGTTGGAGGGGTATGGGATCTGCGGCAGTCTACTCAGTTGGTTCAGCTCCTATTTGAGTGGCAGATCCCTCAAAGTTAAATTCAAGTATGCATTGTCCGATCCTTTTGTTGCTCTCTCTGGAGTGCCACAGGGCTCTCATCTTGGACCGCTTCTATTCTCCCTGTTCGTCAATGATGTTGTGGATGTACTTGACTGCAACTGTCTCCTGTTCGCAGACGACTTGAAGATTTTTAGAACTGTTCGCTCTAGTGAGGACTGCCTTCGACTTCAGCAATGTCTTCGGCGTGTTGAAAATTGGTGCACCGATAACTGCATGAGGCTCAACGTTAAAAAGTGTGTGGTGGTTACATATAGTAGAGCTAGAAGGCCTGTGGATTATAATTACTGCCTAAGCAACCTGCCCCTCGCTAGAAGTGACAACATTCGAGATCTGGGTGTTGTACTGTCTGCGGATCTGAGTTTCTCACGCCATATTGAGGAAATTTATTCTAAGGCCACCAGGATATTGGGACTCATCATGAGATCCTCTAGATGTGGTCTGAGTATAGAGGCGCTTCGCACACTGTACATTTCTTTGGTGAGGTCAAGACTTGAATATTGTAGCTCTATATGGTCACCCCACCAACAGTGCTACATTGATCGTCTGGAGAGTGTCCAGTGCCGATTTCTACGTCTTATTGGATGTAGGATGGGTTACATGTACCGGGATGTACCTACCCAGGACATCAGAAGGTTTCTTGGACTTGATACCCTGGCCAAGAGGAGGGAAATCAGTGATGCCATGTTCCTGTTCAAGATACTAAATGGACGAATCAACTGTCCTGATCTGCTTGCGCTGATTGACCTGCATGTTTCCACACCTAGATCCACTCGTTCCAATGTGCTGTTTGCTCGCCAACACTGCTCCACGAACTATGAACTTTATAGCCCTCTGCCTAGACTGCATCGACTCGGCAATCGGCTCTGTCATTATGTGGACTTCTTTGACTGCTGTCCACGGGTTGTCAAGAGGATTGCGTCTTCGGTTCTTGAGGAACAGTAATCTCGTTCTGCTGTGATTTAATTGTACAGGTCTTGTGTAATAATTTAATTCTCTGTCAATGCTTCCTTATCAATGCTCCCTAGTCATTATTGCCGTCTGTCACTAGTTTATTGATATTGCTTGTACTATTGATGTAGTTTTATCTCTCTTGTTATCTAGTTGCATGTTTTCTTGTGGTATTTTATCGACTGTTATTGTTTCCAAATTTCTATTTATTGTTATGCTTGCTATTCAACTAGTTTTTCTTTTCTATTAGCATGTGATGTTAGTACTGAATTGATGTATGTATTATCTTTCTGTTATCTAGTCGCATGTTTTCTTGTAGTATTTATCGATTGTTATTGTTGCCTAATTCTATCCTTTGTTATGCTTGCTATTCAACCAGTTTTTCTTTTTCTATTAGCATGTGATGTTAGTATTGAATTGATGTATGTATTATCTTTCTGTTATCTAGTCGCATGTTTTCTTGTAGTATTTATCGATTGTTATTGTTACCTAATTCTATCCATTGTTATGCTTGCTATTCAACCAGTTTTTTTCCATTAGCATGTGATGTTAGTCCCTATCTGCCTTTTAATAAATCCTGCAAAAAACAAAAAAAGTAAAAGAGCATGAGAAAAGGCAGAAGGGAAGAAAATTTAATTAGGATCTTTCAATATTGTATCTGATCAGCATGTCAACCCTGTTATGTCAACCCTGTAAAAATGGTGTTATACCGTAAACAAATAAATAAATAAATAAATAAATTACTTGACTTTAACCTACAATTTATATAGTATAATAATAATTTATCACTTTACGTACTAATTAATCATGTTTTATATTTTATATTTGTTAGCCAATCTTATTCTCACTAATATTTCATCTTGTTAGCCATTGATCTACAAGTATTACTGTACTATCAAGTTGTGATCAGTTAAAACGGTTTTAAAATTATCGAATAGCAAAAAACAAATAGTAAACAACGTAACGTCTTGTATATCAACAGGACCAAATTTACCTGAAAAACGTCTTTAACAAGACGTTCTCACAAAATAAAACAATCTAATTGTAATTTATAGCTTGTCCAATGGTATTGTAATGAAACTCATAAAAAATAGCATATCCATTGTCAATGGTTTGAGTGTTTGAGTGTTCTTTAAACAGAATCAGAAGTCTACTTGCAATGTGTGAAATCAATGTTAAAATCTCAACTTAAAGGGAATACTGTACCTACTTGACCCTAGTGTATCTAGAGTCAGTGGTTCAAGTTTTGCAGCTTAATAGGATGATAAATGGTATATTTGCACTGTTCAAAGTCTATTTAACAACTCAAATAAAATTGAAATTTCGACGTGGCCGTAGTTTGAAATAAAATGACTAGTCTACTTTAAAAATTCATGCCACAAATCCAAAAACTTGTCTGCAGAGGGTCTTGGTACCAAGGGGATATAGTCACCGGTATAAGCGTCTCTACTGGCGTATTGGCTGAGAAGTCTACTTGATATACTCAATGTAACGGCAACTCCAATTAAAATTGCCACAGTCTTTTGTAGTCAATGACTCGATCTACGATGTACACTTGACCTAGTGTATCTATAGTCAGCGGTTCCAGCTTCTCCACTAACAAGTGCAGTGTACCCGGGTCCCGGACCTCGTCACGCATTCTACCCGCTCTCTGCACGATAGACAGTCAATTATAGACACCACGAACGCCATTGACAGTTATAGACTGTAATGAGCGCCCAACAGACAGACATTACATTACCATGCGATCTGATACTAGGAATTCCTCGGCCATTGAAACGCTACGACCGCCAAACAATCCGATTGGCCCGTTAGGAATACATTTGAGTGGTGACAATCCGACGCTGTTATACGAGTAACCATTTACACAGGATTTCACCGCGTGTGTTAAAAAAAGTTACAACCACTCAAAAACGCTAGTTTTATCCAAATGTTTTCCAACATTTTAAGTGTTTACGAGAGAAATTTGTCTTTCGCAAGATGCTTACATCACTTTTACACCGGAGTAATGACAAAATGTGTGAAAAGAACTATGTTGCCAATAACAACCAAAGTCTTAACATTTTGTCGTAAATCCTGTGTCAACGTGACTCAGGACTTGCACTAAGGCTTGCACTAAGAAACGGTTCCATCAACTTCCTCCTTATTGTTGGAACTATCTTAGTTTTAGGATAAACTAATGTTAATTAGCTCAGTTCAAGGAAAAACATATTTGTATCGAACACTGTATTACTTTTACTAATCCTTTTACGTTGTTTAGCATTGTTTAAATGGAGAAAAGTGGTCATACATTACGAAAACAACACGTTTCTCTTGTATTTTTTATCCAATCTTAACAAATAAGGTATCATTGAAAACAACATAAAATTTACAAACTTTTTTGTCTCTTGCAATTTTTTTGTAAAGTTAACGGTTTTCGTGAAATTTGGCATCAAATATTTTAAATGGCCGCCATTTTGAAACGGTTAATGATTTTTTAGTATAATTTCTAACAATAATAGGTCTTAAAAATATTAACATTTTTGCAAAATATCAAAGCTGTATCTCAAACCGTTTAGGATTTATTAATTTTTATGTAAAAAACACATAAATGCCGACAGTTGGTAAACTAGACACCACAAACCCATGTTCCTATGGTGAAATGTGTTTGTCTTGACCTAAGGAATAACGCTATATACAAGTGTCCAGAGAGTTACGGGACACCCTGTATAATGTAAAACTATCCACAGCCATTGAGATATTATCCATATGGATGATAAATCTATAAGGCAGTGTTTTAAATCTCTGTCTTATCATAACAACCATCGGTTATATTTAAATCGTAACACTTGATAACTAAACCAAACTTTGTGTTAGCCTACGAAAAAACGTAGCCTATTACTTTAATACTTACTATCTGCAGCCATATCTGGGATTCCCCTTCAACAAGAGGTTGCTTTTCATATCTTCACCATAACAAAGTTAAGATTAGATTTGTAGTATTATCGATAAAAATCAAGTAAACGTATTTTCTCAGCCCGTAACAAAAAAGAACACATATTTTGCACGAATATATAACAGAACAATGAAATACGCACAATACGAACAATAAAACCCCACAAACGTGTTAACTAGACAACATTTTCGAGTTGATCCAATGTTCTCACGTCGCGAAATGGAACTGACCGACGAGCGACCAGTCGTTACGTGTTTGTGAGGATAGGAAATAGTAAAAAATCGGTACAAATTGGTTCTGAACAGTTGCTCTAACTGTTTCGGAGTAATTCCGTCGTGCTTTATAACCTTTGTACAGCCAATCGTAACTGGCAGTTGAGAAGAGGATTGGTGTGAAATGACTTTACTGTGCGCGAAGCTCACTTTTGCAAGTTTCTAAGCTGGTATATGTATACAGGATGTGTCAGGAGAGAGTAGAATTAATTGAGATGACTTGTGGAACATTGTTATTGACTAAGATCAGCTAACTCTTGTGCTAGGGTTATTCATTAGAGCCCAATTTCCTCAAGGATATCTTGTTGAAATAAAATTTGATTACAACAACAAATAAAAACAACAACTGTTATCACTGTAATATATGTCTAGTAGCACTCAGAATCCACATTAGGTATACAATATAAGGTCTATATGAAAGGCATATAGATACTATAGTGAATGGTTGCTACGCTCCATCCGCTCAATACATGTGTTGCGGACGAAAAGAAGATATTTTTATTCTTAGAGGAGGAAAAACAGTTGGAATTGAGGACATTAGCTTATTTTAAACTGCTCATATCCAGGCCTGAACCTTTGTCGAAAAGAGTCGTTTTAGGTGTTTAGTTTGTAAGCTTTTTTGTCAACCCCCTTTAAGAACCATAATGGAGAAATAAGAAAATATTTTCCCCTATTGATTTGGGTTCATTATACATAATGAAAAACAACATGTTATGAATCTCATAAATAAAGCCATGGCGATGCGCGGTTAGAAATGCTCGGTGATTAGTTGAGCCGAGAATTGTATCGAAGCAATTAAGCAAGGCGGAGCAGCTAGAGGCGAATGTGTTGGTATGTGTGGCACGTCCTCACACATACAAACACACAAACCTGCATTCGAACACACACATACAAACTTGAAACTTACACACACATTCGCTAGGGACCGTCCCGACGCGGCGCATACGCACACACACAAACCTGCATTCGCTAGAGGCACGTCTCAACAACACACACAAACACAAATAACGCCGGGAAGTAATACCAAGTCTAGTTGTACTTCGGACAAACTCGTAAGACGGAACCGACAAAAACCCAGCAGACTCTGTCGTCGACCACAGACGGAGAAATGTATGCAAATGTTATGTACTAGTAGGCACCATATCTCTACTTGTGATCCTGAAATAATTGAATCTGGTGTCAATGTAAAAAAAGTGGTTGCGAAGAAAAAGTAGAGGTTGGCAAAACATTGTTGAGGCTTATATTATTGTAAAATACGAAACCTCTGATGTCTGTCCAATGTTGGTGAAATTTGAGTGCACTATTGTCGACTAAATATGTCTCTCTTATTTTATTGTACAATTTTCGATAGTTTTTCTTGCTTTTAGTATACCAGCTTTACAACTGTTTACAAAAATAAACACAACTGTTTACACAATTTGAAGGATATTGTAGTTACGTTTAATGGATTTAACAGCCATTGGTTTGTGAGTGTTAATATAACAAGAAACAAATACTAAACCTCAAAACGCCCAATACTTCAATCGAGAAAAATTAAATCATGAAAACTATTTTCATCTATTTTATAAGAAAGGTAAATCTATAAGGGTGGAAGTTCAATGTAAAGGTTAACTTACTCCCTGACTTGTATGTACTGTAATAGTTATACACAATTCTTCATAGGCATAACACTTGATTTTGTGTTTTGGTGACGGTTATATTATTTATGTTTGATCTAGAAAGCATTTAGCATTGACTGTTAAGAGTCCGCATTCAATAATACCGTATTCTTTGGTGTCTAGGTAATGCTTATAGAGGATGGAATGTCATCTTACATTATTAAAGTTGCATTTAACTGATAATCCAAAAAGGATTAAATACGTGCTCACTCTTTATTGCAAAGAGACACGATTATTAATCGATTATCTGTTATTTATCTACAGTACCCTATAAGATTCGTTTTACCTATTACTGTAATTGACTTCAAATAATAAGTTCCAAAATTTGTTACTCGTTTTATAAATAAGCGTAGCTACTAGCTACATTTTAAACATTAAATCATATACATACAGTATTTTCATAGGTAAATCAGCACCACTCTAATGTCTTACCATGTAGCCTAGGATTAACAGAAACGTACAGATAGAAAAACTAAGCGGCACAGTTTTAATTTTGTTTCTTAATTAAATGGTGGTTGTGAAACAATTTCATACGACATTTTTTTATTTATTTACAAAAATAACACTTTTTTGCCCTTCCTGTTGCATCAAATCTAAGTACTCGTTAAACTAATTCTTTTTAACTAGGGAATAAATGTGATATTTCTGAGGAGACATTTTAGTGTAAATACTATCAGACAAATGGCAATTCGTTTAGTCTGCAGGTTTGCTGTTTTTTAATTAGCTTCTGATACCAGTCTAGAGTGACCCGTGCTATTTATTTTAATAACAGTACATTATGATCACGATTCAATATTTACAACTATTCAGAACCTGTAAAGCACATTTATAAAGTGTTGACGATGCTCAGATAATCCACAAACATTTCTATAAATGTTTTCTGGAAACAATTACAGATAACTTATGTCTACTTAAAAAATAAAATTAGAATAAGGTAGTTTATTGAAAGGAGTATTTATTTGTTACTCCATAGCAAAGTTAAGAACCTCCGCCAGACATTCCTATGAGTCTTTCAATTCCATTCTCGTAATAATTAGGCTTCCTGTATGCAACATACTGCACTTGATATCCCTCATCGAGTTGGTCTTGACCAGTCCTTAGTAAAGGTATATGCTCTGCGTCCTCACACTTCTATTCCCAATCTTCCAACTCCTAGTGGCTTTGCAGCTTGGGGGTCCAAGGCTGACTTGTTTTCCACTCTCGAGGGTCCAAGCTTCACTTTCAGGGCTTTTCATTGCTCCGGTGATGCACGACTACGATTTTCAATACCCTTTCTCGCTGTTCAGACCCGGCTTTTCTCCCTACCACAAGCCCCACCGCCAGGATGCCGGTGGTGCAGGAGTAGGGAAACTGTTTGCAGGTATTGGCTCAAGTACTCGTTGAAACAACACCCCGACACCTCCAAGAGGTGGTGGAGGTGGCCACTTGAATACTTGACCCAATACCCAGTCAACAGCAATCCCTACACCCACACCTACCAACACCGGACGAATGCGACTCATGGCTTACTAGTTTACTCTAAAAAGAGGGACTTACTGAGAGAATTGTTTGTGCTGTTGATTGTTTGAGAGTTCTCAATAAAATTAATTATCGTCTCTATGGAAACATTAATAATAGAAAAACATGCAAATACGTTGCATTTAAAACCACTTTAAAATTTGAACTCAAGTAAAGTGTTGACGATGTCAAGCGTTACAATTTGAATATATTTTCTGGTAAAGACTTATTAATAAAATTAAATTTATGTTTCAACTCTTACTTTAGTAAAACTAGCTGTTACCCACGGGCTTCACCACGTTTGACTTCATAAGTATTAATAAAACTATTGATTGGGTAAGTGGTAAGTTAAGCTGAAACTAGTGTACCTACACGTTGCTCGAATTCGGGCAATTGCAAAGTATTAGGGCCTACAAAACAGAATACAGTAATACAAACAAATAATCACACCTGATTTTAATAAGGTAATAAATTGAAAGATTAACAAACAAATAAGTACAGCTGAGGTATTTTTAACATTGGTATATGGACAGTTCCCTTTAGAAAGGAATTACAACCTTAAAGGGAAATTTATGAAATAATGGATAGTTTTGCGCGAGGTTTCTCGTCATGACGAACATTTTAAGTATGTGGTTTATGGGGGTGTGATTTGTAGTTTTCTCAAAAGTTCATGGGTACTTTGGGCTTTATATCATATGGATTTGCAAGTATAGCTTTGAAATGAAATTAAAAAAAAAAAATGTTTGATTGTGTTATAACAAATTATACAAAAGAAAATGTTAATGGATTAGATTTTTACCTCCAAGAAAGCAGTCATGTACCTCGAAATTGTACATATAGATAGAGAGTAGAATGCAAAATTGTCTTTTAAATTTTGATTACGACTCACTAGCAGTGATTTTAAAATTGTCTGTATTTATAATAAAATGTAAACAAATTATGTTTTAGCAAATTTCCCATAAAGGGAATAAGCTATTACCGTGGGTCTTATGGTAAGAACTAGGTACGGGACCGATTTTCCGATTCTGATGAAATTTCTACATTTACTCTTAACTAGTTCGCAAAATTAGCATGATCAGACTACGGGAATGGGGATTTATGGAGTAGAAATTGGGTTTCCCCATTTTTGACCCTAAAAACATAACACTTGGATATTTCTTTCCGAACCATTTTGTAGAGCTTAAAAAAATACATGGAAGTGTTGTTGTAAGTCTTTAACTCTTTTAACTCTTTGTTCTTTAACTCTTTTGGAGAGTAACTAAATTGACGTAGTTTGCCTGTTTGTGGAAATAGTTTGTTTTATAAAATTTTATAAAAATTATAAAATTATAAAATTTTATAAAATGTATCTAAAGGTAGATCAAGAGCGATGCTCAATGCATATGATCAACTTGAAATTCCTTGATTCGATTTCCATAAAGTATTTTTTTTTAAATCAATTTAATATATTTATGATATATTAACATTTAGATGTACATCGCATAGAAATAGAGAATATAATATTTTTAACCGGCACAATAAGTCCAAAGAAACCATTTGTATACTTGTAATTGCTACAGTCAATTTTTGACCAAATTCATAACTAAAACCCTTACACAGATGAGAGATTATTAAACCTTATCAACTGCCTGAAATAGAAATAGAATTGTATCAATGGAATAAATGGAATAAAACCATAAAACCCAGCAACAGAGCTCGGTGTAGATGCGCACGCATTCTAGCGGACAACTGTTGAACTACCAACTAACTCATAAACAACCCAACTGCTTCTTTCTCACTCTACTAGAATGCGTTGCAGGCTTTGAATACCTTCAATCGTAATGTTTTATCTCAAAATTATATTTTACCCCGAATGAACTGGTAGGTAGAATATAGAAAAAATGTTACATTTTGTTTTTATTTATTGTAGTTTGTTTACATTAAAAACCAATCAATATTATTAATACACTCTCATGAAACTTTATAAACAATAAGAGTATTTGTTTTAAGATTTAACCCCACATATTAAACACCAAAATATTCGTCTAAGTGTCTAGATCTGCAAACTGACCTTATATTTAAGTCCCTTCGCCTCTGTCGCTCTGTCCCAGTGGCTTTTAAAGTTCCCATGTTATCATTATGAAGAACATTTGTTTACATTATGATCAGCTGGATAATTTAATCTCTGTTAATATTTTAGTTGCAATTTAAGGAAACGTGTGTTACAAAAATTTACTGACTTAGTTAAAATGAAATATTTACTATTTGAATTTGGGTTTGACTAAATATTACGCCAACCCAATGGAAAACCGAGAATGCCTTGACAATTTGATATACTAAAAGGAAAACTAAATTAACACCGTGCTGGTGCTACATTGAGCAATCATTCAAAGAACCGATTTGCAAACAATGGAAACATATGAAAGTCATAGAACACCCCTAAGTAGAAGAAATAGAAATTATGTTTTTTTTTTTTTGAATTTATAATCGTTGTTAAGGAATCAAATCAAATCAAATCAAAAATCACTTTATTCACATATATAAATACAGGAATACATTATCAGGGTAAGAATAGTATTCCCCCGAATGGACTGCAAGTCCGTGCTCGAGGGAAGAGCTCTTACCAGCAGGAAATAAGTTTTGGTTATTGTCCATAGGTCAAAAAAAATGTGCACACTGTTTATAAATAATGTGTACATCTGTACTTAATACGTATCAGGAGCTTTCAATAAATGTATATATATGCTATATAAATATATTGTATACTAGAATTAATTAACAATAAACAGCCTTAAGCAACAATAAAAATATTAATCTATGAAGAAAAATTTATTTTGATAGCTATTATGGCGGCGTTTGATGTCAGAGATTAATTTAAATGTAAGGCGAGCGAATTAAAGCCTCTGCAGCCTCTCTTCCCACAGTCATCAGCCACTCACAGACCTTGCTTTTATACACAGCGACACTGCCTGATTCAGCATCAGTTATGTTGGGCGGCAAGTTGCGATAAAGGATGTGAGCTATGTAAAACACGTTATTTTTCAAGGAACTATATGCTAGTTGTGGAGTGCGGTATCCAAAGTTATGCCTGTGTCTAGTGTGATAACTGTGTTGTAAGTTAGAAAAAATAATTTCCTTGTTGTTCTTAATGAAAAGTAATAGTGTTTTGATAAACAATTGTCTAATATTTAAAACTGGGAATTCGGAAAAAAGTAAACTTGTTGAATAATGTTTTGGCCTTTTAAGAATAATTTTGATTAAGGTTTTCTGGGTTACGTGAAGAGGAGCCAATGTGGCAGCAGATACACCGCCCCACGCCAGTATGCCATACTGCAGCACAGACTGCACGTATGCATAGTAAACGTATCTGCAGTGATCAACCGTTAACACACGGCTTAGTTGATAAAAGGCGTAGACCAGTTTCCTCAATCTTTGCTTTACATAGATAATATGAGGAGACCATGTCATCCTTTGATCAATGATCACCCCAAGGTACTTGTATTGGTCCACACGATCGACTGTGTCACATCCGCAGGTATTAGACCACAGATCGCCACATGAATGAAGATAGAGTTTTCTAGGGCCAGGGTCACGAGTTCGAGATAAGAAAACTGGCATGCACTTGGTTTTTGATACATTCAATGTCAATGTGTTATGATCCAGCCAATTTTTTATTTTAAGTAAGTCAGATGCAGCTTGATGGTAGACATCATCCCACGTATTACCCGAGGACACTACCGCTGTGTCGTCAGCAAAAAGAAACAATTTACCATTGACTCTTAATTTAGTAATGTTATTGATATATATTAAAAAGAGAAGAGGGCCTAGGTTACTTCCTTGGACGACACCATAGTCAATGTTAGTGATATCACTATTTTCGCCATTGATAGTAACGAACTGTGATCGACCAGTCAAATAGCTGCGGAACCAGTCAAGTGATGGGTTGTCAACGCCTATCAACTGCAGTTTTGTGATTAATTTATGCCTATCAATAGAATCGAATGCTTTTGCCAAGTCTAAAAAGGTTACAAGCACACGTTTTTTATCATCAATTTTTTCATAAATATGTTTTGAGATATTAAATAAGGCATGGGTAGTGCTTACGTTAGCTCTGAACCCAAACTGTGCGTTGTCAATGATATTATTTTCCTCGAGGTATCTATACAACTGTTGCTTGACACATTTTTCGATTATCTTGGATACCGCACTAAGTAAAGAAATAGGTCTGAAATTTGATATCACATTCTTTGGGCCTGATTTATAGATCGGGATTACTTTGGCGATTTTGTAAGGATTTGGAAAAGTATTAGTTGATATACTTAAATTTACAATGTGAAATAAGGGTTGGTGTAAGACGTCTAGATTATGCTTTATCAGTTTAGAGGAAATGTCATCATACCCAGGTGCCGAGTTTCCTCTGATTTTGGTGACCACGTCTAGTAAATCTTGATGGGTAATTAATTGGTTGCAGTGAGAACTGGGAGTTCACAGCAAAATCAGCATCCTCTATTTCGACACGACCAACAGGCTGCAAAGCCCCGGCTAGCTGGGATCCGACGGAAGCAAAGTATTTGTTAAATTTATCACAGATGGAGGGGACAGTGTCGCTGTGTGCGCCAAATGCGCCGACTGGAAATTAGGACAACCTAATGCGGCTACAAGTGGGAAACATTTGTGGAAAATACTAAAAAATAAGATCAGTTATTGCAATATGATAAGATATTTACAGGAAATGTTGATTACAATATCGAAATGTTATGTGCATCGTGAGTATTCCCAAAATTTTTGAGTCAACTTTTTAAAGTTATTGGAAATTATGACTGTTATTTGTTTTAAAATAACGCCTGTAATACTTCAAAATTGCTCGAATTCGAGCAACAGGTTGACTAGTATGATACATAATTCAGTAATCGGTGGTTCAACATTACAACGTCCATTCTTGTTCTAAAACTGGCTACCACAACCTTTGACTATTACAACTTTAACATAACTAAGTACTGTCTTCCTCCGTTTTTAAATCCACGATTTTCATTGAAATGTGGATACAAGTTGTAAAATAAATATTTATAATTTTTAAGCAATAATAAAACTAAATTTAATCTCATGGAAACGACAGACTGCTTAAAAACCATAGTAACGCTTTTCAATTAAAAACAATACATAGTACCTGTCGTTATACTGGGCAACATCACAGTACTAAATTAGCTTAAAATATGAATCAAAATCAAAATAATCAACGTATGAAGTGCGTATTTCCGTTTCGATGTCTACGTAGGATCCAAACTTCAAACGGCCTTCATAGAAATAAATTCGGCGTTAAGGTTAGAGAAGTAAAAAATACTGATTAATTTCCATGACAACAAACAGAAAATACAAATTGAAATTGAAATTGTTCAGGTTTCACGAAGGCAACAATTATTACACTGCCCCACTGCTATGGAACACTAAATGTCGTAAAACATTGTGTTTGACTTTTTCTTTGTTAGAAATAACGTAGCCTAACTCAGTTCAAAAAACATAAAACTAAAAAAAACTTCGAAGAGCATCGAATGAAAAGCTATATATTCAAGTAGTGTTGTGTAAGTAAGTCCTACTGGGTAAGTCCCCGTGCCCAATGTCTATAGATTGGTTGGTTTATGTAAGTATACTTGTAAATACGAAGTGTCTGAGGTAGCTCAATACGTTGCCTACCAGCCGCCACACTCCTCTCTATTAAAGAAGTCTTAAGCGGCCTACACACTACACGTGCATTGCACGCCGTGCAAGCACGTCGTGCCAAAAACTGACGAAACGTGCAAGTGTGTGGTGAACACCGTGCAAGCACGGCGTGCATTGGCATGGCACGGTGGAAATCAAGACGAGTTTGATTTTTGGCGTGCCGTGCCAAAGCACGCCGTTCTGACGTGCTAGTGTGTAGGCGGTCCCCGTGCCACGTGCTGGTAGTTCAACCACTTTGACAGATTTTGACCCTATAATAGTACTTTCTTATTAGTGAATCAACGGTATTTTGTATTGGCCATTTGCAACACAGATTAAATACGCATATAGTGGCGTCCCCCCCTTAAATAATTGATAATTGATCATTGATAATTGGCACGACCATCGAGATTACAATGGATCGCGCGCTGTATGTGATGCGTGACCCGAGACGCAGTCAAAGATCTCTATATAATATATCATAGAGCATACATCCACCACAGTATTGTGAACCAAGTGCCCTATCGGCGTATATCTGTACGGCAGCGAGGTGCAAGGTCTGGACTAACCTAGGCACTAAGGTGGCTTAGTGCTGCTGCCTTGTGTCTATTTTTAATGATTAATCAATTAATCATGTCCAATATTCTTAAAACATGTGTGTGTTCTGCATTTCATTTGTACGAACAGTCGATGTAATTTAGCACGTTGCAGGCTACACTGAAGATCAAGTGTGTGGGCAAAATGTGCCGTGCAAAGCACGTCGTGCCAATATAAAAAATGGCACGGCGTGCAATGCACGTGTAGTGTGTAGGCCGCTTTATGTCCCCTGGTACCCAGTGAAGCTTCTTTTCCATTTAAAAGAACACATTGAGAAGGCGCTGGCGATGCTGTCATTTCTTCGAGGACTTATCACCAACATTCGCCGGCCAATTGGATTACATTTTTCGTTTTTGCAAAAAAATTATCCTGAATACAAAAAAAATAGTTTCCATAGTAATAAAGTTGTATTAAAAAAATTGACACTTTTTCATTTTGCATCTTTGTTACAGTTAACTCTGGCAAAATATTTAATAGTTTGATTTTTTTTTAGAATTTGATGCCAATTATTCTTGTAAATGATTTTTTTGTGTTTTTCAAAATATAAAAAAAATACTACAAATTTAACAACTTTTGCCTCTACTCCCCCTCCCCCATTCCAAATCCGACGCTCAAAACGGTTTAACTTTGGACCTAGCACTACAGAGACTATATTGAACAGTTTACACACATAGCCAACTAAATAAATATCTGTACATTATACACACCCAAACCTATTCAATTCAACTGATGAGCATTGCTTATCAAATAACTGATAGCATAGAATCATTTCACATTCCTAGCAGAATGCATAGATATGCTTCGAGTAAACCGTTCAAGAATAAGTTGATTGGTTGGTTAATAAATCGACAACGGCGCATGCGTAATAACCGTATCGAACACGCATTGCGCAAGCCGATGGCGCAGGTGCGAGTAGAGAGAGAGAGATGGGAAACATAATGCTACGGCGTTTGTAGGTTATTTAAACTATGGTGAATTGCACGGGTTTAGCGTTCGGGCTGTGCATGGGTAATGTCATAACCCTTACACAGTAAAGGTATTCACAGGGAATCGAATGTGGGCGACAAATCATTTGGATTTTATTTATAACATTAAATATTAAAATAAGTTGTGACACTACATCCAGGTTATATTTGTCGTAAATTTTAGAACAAAATGAACGTAATTGGATTGAGGCACTGACATATGGCCGTTATAATCCTGTGTTGTGTCACAAACAGCTACTTGTTAACCAAACTTAACCGCAATGACAACCAAAAGCCTAGCATTTGATTTTATATAAAATTTACGAGGAGAGAATTGCATTTGTACAGCAGAGCACTAGAAAATGTAGCCATAAACACTAAATAAATATAGTTTTACTTATTCCTTATAAGCCTTGTTATGAGACATATTATATCACAAACATATAATTTGAACAACACGAGAGAAATATGATTTAAAACCAACCCACCCATTAAACTGAAAAATCTACATCTGTAAATGCTGCGCGCTAATATTTCAATCAGTTTCCAAACGGTTACCCTACATGTGGTAACTCGTAGAAAGCATCGATGTATAAACACAATTGTGATTATATATAGATGGTAGTAAGCACTACAAACGTGGATAAGCAGGTGGGTTTAAGGAACACAGTTTTTGCCAATTTTGATGCGTTAAAACTAATTACAGTAAATTACCTTAAGCCTATTGTCCCTAACAAAACACAATCCATCACCCTCGCCGCTTACCGTCACACCTACACAGTGTATTATCATAACCGGTTCTAAATATACTTGATTACTTTGTTTTTCTAATTACTTAATTTTCCTAAAATTTTTAATGAAGTTAAAATCGGAGCTGCTTTTGATGTTACGTGAGAAAAGCCGAAATGTCTTACCCATGTTGAACAGTTACTTTGTAATTAACATGTTTATTTTGTATATCCACCGAGGAAGAAGCATTCTCTATACGTTGACATTTACTCATATTCATACAACTTGTATATAAGAAATCAAATGTATATGGTAGTCGCAAATTGTTATGTGTATAACTCAAATCATGGACGCTGAATTCAGGAGCTATATTTTACCTAAATTAATATTCAATATTTATGCTAGTTTACATTTTCAAGCGTAAAGTCATGGCTAATGTTACTTGTATTTTTAGTACTACAAAGGACGTCGGATCAAAAGATTTTTTGATTATTACATGACGTGTTTTGGTAAAAAAACATTTTTGGTCGTTTTTCCGCGTTATTTAGTTACTCTTAAAGTTTAGTTATTTAGTCACACGTGAAATTTAGTTTTCCTGTTTTCGGCTTTGCCTCTCACATCAAACTTGAGAGCGTGCCGGAATACGCCACTTTCGGTACTAGTAATAATGGAATATGCTGTTCTAGGATTATGAGGATAAGGATATGAACATCAAAACTAATAACAATATAACTAAAAAATACTGTAGTTTATAAGATGAAATTTTTACTGTACGCATAGCTAAAGACGTACATCAGCTTCCCTTAGTTTGCGACAGCGATGCTGTGTCTGAGGCGGTCTAGTGTCTTGTGTTCAACCAGACTACATTCCTTATCCGACCAGTAATTGTTGAGCTTCTACGACCGCCTGTCTTTTGTTGTTTGTGTTGCTTGATTGTTTCTAAAACACGTTTCTTAGCTAGGATAGAAATTATTGTGATTAAATACCGGAAAATCTGCGATAAACTGAATAAAGGTCGACTCATATTGAATCAAACTCGTCAAGTGTAGCATGAATGTTATATGTTCGTGATGTAGTAACATTTCCATCAAGTATTACTTCAACCTAAAAAAAACAACTAGCATCAGTAGTATGTGCTTAGGTACCACTTACTACTTTAGATCCATACTTAGATACAATCGTTTCTCGCTTATTTTATGACACATTTTACAGTGAGCACTTTGCTCTTGGGCTACTGGTGGACATGTAATTAGTTTACAAATAGATCATCTTTGCGACGACTCGCAACACTTTGTAAACTCAGTAAATTATGCAAAACTAAACTCACGTGTTATCAACTCGTGTGTCAAATAATGTAACTTACCTTATTCTACCTACAGAAATAATATAACATTTTGTAAACGTTAGTTTCTGCATATAATTAACTGCACCTTACTCCACTTGGGACCAATCCAGCAACCCTAATATTTGAAGAAAATAACTCGGACGGAGGTATATGGAGTGTGTCGATAGCAAACTAATTGCACCCACTGAAAATTTAGTTGCACCTAACTCAGTAGGTTAAGATTTTACTCCACGTGAAATCAAGCTAGCAATCTTTACATTTGAATCGAAGAACTTCAACCCCAGGCAATCCAGATAGCATAAACTTGAAGAACTAAAAGAGGTATACTCTTTGCAGCGAATTTCAGTATGACCTATGTTTCCAGATCGACGGAGGGCCCAATATAGTGGTAGCTCGATGACAAAAATAGAATCTGGAAGAATCGAAACTAGCTGATGATCAAACCAGCTGCCCTCAGATTTGAAAGTAAGCACTAGCACCACTCGGCAACGTAGACAGTAGTATATGGGTGACAGAAGAATATTGTATTCCTTGCAACAACATTTGAGTATGTTTTCTGTTTCCAGATACGTGGAGGTGTGGGGTGTGTCGTAGAGCGGGTACCGGGGGCGTCCTCCAGTAGCCTTGGATCAACGGAGAGACGCTCCCGGAATATATTAGCAGATAAAAACTGGGCTGGACAATGGGACAGACGACTCAGCGCCCGCGACCATCAATCTGCCTTTGTCGGCGTCAGATTAGCGAGGCATACAATTATGGTGACATGCGACTTGCCGAGATGCATTCCCTGCACTATTTGCATCCGCGACACTAAATACCTCTAAGTCTCCTAGGAATCCGCAATGTCCTTCAGAATCCGTGGCATTCCGCACGTGATAGAGGGGGTAATAGTTTATTGAGAGCCGATGCGATTTATCTTGCATCTTGAACTGAGTATCCAGAATTGTTTGAATCGGGGTTGAAACCGAAAATGATGCATTTTATAGTTTTATTGGGATTTAATAGGTTTTATGTTTGATTTTAGTAGTAGTTTTGGATCACGATCACGATGAGGTGGGCTGAGATAAATCAACTAAGATTAAAGTAGTTGCAATAAACTAAGACGACGACGAGTTATTTGATAATGACTTAAGGTTAATCCGAGAGATTAAGTTAACTGATACAGAATTCATTTATTTTTAGCTTATCCACCATATTTGAGAATAAGTGTTCAAAATTCAAGTAAGTTACTATAGTCAGCGAGAATAAAGCTGGGTAACTGAGTCGATATAGTGTTCGCCCGGTATTCAAGAGGTTACCGGCGCGATCCTGAGAAAAGTCAGATGCTTTTAGTCGCACTGCTCTTTAGTCGTAAGTATGCCTACTAGTAGCTGTATTTGTTCATCGGGCCTTGGCCAAACGGTCCTTGTAAAAGAAACAAATGATATTACTCGGTAACAAAGTGGACATCACATTCAATCAACACAATACTCATGTAATTAATTACCTTAAAATAAATACCCTGGTGTGCCAGGGTTGTAAATTCTTATCTAATGAAATCCATGTGATACATATGTTCATGATGGTATACTTATTCTATACCAAGTTAATATGTACCTTAGAAGTTTAGAAAATAATTTTTTTCTACGCTTCAGATTTTCAAACGTTTTACGTCTGTATTAACCCTGCCACTTTAAGCTAAAGGGGTGTTTAAATTCTAGCTCAATCTAGAACTGACCTGAGCGTGACGCTGATTGAGAGGCAGCTCTGGTGGAAGGCATCAACGTTTGACACTTGAGGGCTGCCAGTCTCTCCCGGTAGCGGCAGAAGAAGTCAGGTCTAATGCGGTACTGAGATAAGAAGTCATCACAAAGTCTCAGCACCGTCAACAGCTCCAAGGAGGCCTCCTCGTACGTCTGGTCAGGCAGCAGCAACATCTCTAGTGATCACTAGCTCTTTACATCACTAACTTGTCAAACGATGCCAGCAAATCTAGAACTAGTTCACTGTGACTCTTCATATCACTAATATTTCATATGGTAACAGTCTACAACACTAGATGAATACTTTTCCCATCCAAACGTGTCTTCTGGTGTGGTCGCCTTTATTACTGAGCACCCCACATTGTCACTAGCTTCGATCGTCTATGGAAAGTGTTACTACCTACATCACTATTTGGGATGTCCTCATCTGGCATAAGTTGCAATTACATCATCACTGCTTCCTTTCACGATGTTCACAGTTCACTATCACTAGAGTGTCATTAACAACAGTCTTAGGCCCATTGTGGGGCGTGGTGTATTGGTGATGGCTAGGATCACATGTTGGTGACGCTTGAGGTCCTGGAACATTAAAAATAGTTTTAGTCGAGAAGAAATAAAACCTTCACAATAAGTATATAGTTATGTTACATGTATTCAACAACCTATGTGGGTCCCAGTTGGTTGATACCCAATTAGTTATTTTAGGTTAGGGATCAGTAAAACCGTGCGCTAAAGTCTCTCGAAAGTATACACAAACAGAAAAACTTTCGTTTTTGAGGTAAAAATTCAAAATTAACTAGGAAAATTGCTAATTACCTGTTGCTGTGGTTGTTTCAGTTATTTAAATACATATTTCCATCATTTGAACATAATAAAACAATAATTACGCTGATGGGTTGTTACGATGTATTAATAAAAGAGCAATGGGAGTTACTTAGCTCAAATTGAATCAAGAAAACATTAAACACTGATGATTTTAATTGTAAATTTGTATTACATTAAATATTCTGGGCAGTAGAGAGGACATAGAGTTTGCGTTTGGATCTGAAGTTTGCTGGATCAATCCAAGCGGGGTCGCTTGCTCAAGTATAGTCCATAGAGCAATAATTGAATTTGAGACAGTAACCAGACGAGGACTTGGACCGTTCCCTTATAAACACGTAAAACATTTCAATAATATAAAACGCCTTCACAAGACAATACCTACAATACCCCCGCCGCAGCAAACCTGCAGACTAAGCGAATTTCCATTTGACTAATTGGATTTACACTGAAATGTGTACTTAAAAATATAACATTTACTAGCTGTACCCGCGGGCTTTGCCCCGTTTAACTTCATAAGTGAGCTCGTTCGCATGGTTCAATCACGTCCTGGTTGAAGTTCGTTCGCTAAGCTCACTCACCTTTAGGTTGGAGCTCGTTCGCTCCGCTCACTTGCCTTCAGGTTAGCTCGTTCGCTACGCCAACTCGCTTCCAGGTTGAAGTTCGTTCGCTACGCTCACTCACCTTTTGGTTGCAAATTGGCTGTAATGGCTGTAGTCATAAAACAATACTTTCTCCATATACTATGGTATAGGGGGAGAAAGTAAAAATAATAGTGCTGCACCCTGTTGGTAATCCTTGTAACTTTAATGCTATTGAACATCATAGAACAGAACCAACTTGTTTAATTGAAACAGCTGTTAAGAAATTCCTTTTAAATATGAAAAATCATAAGGTTAACATGGGAAACTCCAGAGCCACCGGGGCGGAACCCGAAAGCCCGATCAGAATAAAAACTACTTAGTTTTCCTATTTAATGCCCAAAGAATCGGTGTACCGAATTTCAGCCTTCTAGATGGGAAGTGGAAGAATTAGTGATGAGTGAGTGAGTCAGTCAGTCAGTGAGGGCTTTGCCTTTTATATATTTAGATTCCCGATTTAAATAGAATTTGTTTTAACAAGTACTTAGGTTTGCTGCATCAGGGAGGGTAAAACTGTTTTTTTTTTTGTAAAATGTTAATAGTTAGTAAGAAATAAAAACATTTTCCAAATTTGATCAAAATATGTTCATAAACAAGCAAACTACAACAGTTTACTCATTCTCCATAAGAATAACAGGGGAATTTTAAATTTACAATTTTTTGGAATTTTCTCCGTAACCATTAGGCGCATAATAACGCTTCAATATACTAAATTATTTGTTTTTTGAAGCTCTACAAAATGGTTTGGAAATAAATTGCTAAATTTTATGTTTTTTGGGTCAAAAATGGGAAAAACCTATTTTTACCCCATAAAACCCCCCGTAAACACCCGTTCCCATGGTCCGATCATGCTGGATCGCGAACACGTTCGAATAAACGTAGGTTTACACGTTTGTACCAAATTTCATCAAAATCGGATCATTTTTGCTCGAGTTATCGTGCTGACGGACACATATATATATATGAATTTGAACGGATGGTGTTTTTGGCCTCTAGGAACCTCAAAACGAAAAAAAATCGGTTTCGCGTCCAGGTCTTACCATGAGTACTACGGTAATAGCTTATTCCCTATATGGGAAATTCGCTAAAATTGATATTTTAAATAAGATTGTAAACAAGAAGGGCAATGAAACCTCAAGAATAACGTCGCCGATATTTCTCGCTAACAATGTACCCCAGGATGCAATGTTGCGCTAACCTTCAAATCCAGGTGACACAGAAGCTCCAACGAGTTACAACGACAAGCTAACGAGGAGGCAATTGGGAGATTTACAGTGTGGGAGGGTATGTCAATTAACAGCATTAACGAGCAGTAACGACCAACGATGAGTCATGGCCGCGTGGGCTACGAGATAGTCACGAGCTGGGTCCACGAGCTACATACATACCCGGGATAGTGGAAACTAGAGATGGCTCTGTGGGGGCAATGATCAACTCCACTGAGGACAACACACTAAAGGCAAACCTCCCAACTCTGAAGACTTTCGCCTTCAACAAATCACAACGTGACATCAACGTTAAATTGCAAAATCCTTAAATAGGTGATGAGCCTACTGGCACTGTTGTTAGAAAAGCTAAATAGTTATTAATTATTTTGCAATTTAACCCTAAACTAACGTAGCCTTAACCAGCTACAAAATTCCTGAATATGTAGTTTAACTTCAATATATCATATGCTGTATAGTGGAAACCAGATATGGTTTTCTGATAAAGTGTTTGTTAGTGACAGGAAGATTGCGACAAACTAAAATACTTTTAAAGGACATAGGTGCAACGAATCTGTTGTTTCGCTCCCTATTTGAAGAATAATTTTGCAATCCAAACTGAAACTTATCTAAACTACGTTGTCTAGCTACGGTTTTGATAAAAAAACAGTGTAACTCTACTCCAAGATGTATAGTTTTTTTTATAGTATAGTCCTTCCTAATGATTGCATAATTGAAATAAAACAAATAAAATTTGACGATATACTTTTATATGTAAGCAAAAACTTTTAATTTTTTGAACAATGGTTCTTGCTTAAACCTAAGCTTTTCTCAGTCGGTAACCATACTACATATATCGGATTTATATTTTTATTCCACAATCATACAAAATACGAAGCCAACTTTTGGTTTTGAATACAAAACAAGTAAAATCGTTCTCTACGGGTTAAAAAAGGTTTGAAATGCGAACGCTTTTTGGATTGAAAGTGGTAAATGGAGTTCTTGGTAGTGATAATCGTATCAGAGCAGTGCGTTGATGTCTCCAAACCAATTAACATACATAGGGAGACCGCGCGCTTGCCATACCACCACAACGGCATACCACAAAACGCCATACCACCACAACTCAATAACACAACAACTACATACCAAAATACAAAATATACAGTTATGACAGATTTGTCAACACGTGTCTTTATTTACAAGCGCACCACTACCAAAGTTACATTCTAATTTGTAGGACAACTCAAATAAGTAATGTTCAAACTAACGATAAGAATCAAAGGTAACGCGACAAAGTTTATTCGTTAACTCAACTGACGAATTTATTTTATTTTGCTTTAAGGTCCTAAATTAAAAAGGGCCATTGAATAACATCTAGAATTGTTATTAGGTAGATTTTCTAAAGTTTCATCTCATTGATGACATTATTTCCATTAAAGGTTAATCAATGTTTCAACAATAATTGTGTTAATTAGTGCCTTTTTAAAGGTTCCGTGATTTGCAAGGTTTTCCAAGTTAATTATAATAACAATAAAAATCCTGCCCAAAAAATTAATTAAATAAAAAAAATGAAAAAGTTAAGCTAAAAAAAAGTTAAATTGATTTCTGATTCCTTCGATATTCTTATTAAAAAATTAGAATGTTTTATGAAATACCAGTTAGAATAAAAATACAACACAATCTTTAACAAGTTGTAACGTAGTGTTGTAGGATTTTACAAGATATGTTCAGTCACTATTTTAATACTGTACCATCTTGGGAATTTTAAATGATTATTATTTACATTTAGTGGTAAAATGACATATTTGCAAGTGATAAGGTGTTGACATTCTGGAGTCTAGACACCCGGTACATATTGCACTTCAGTCTTCATACGAACAAGTGGGTGTCTACAGGAGATAATCTCCCTGACAGATGTATCCTGAAGCTGCATCGGTAGCGGTAGGTGTGGATGACACGCGTTTACGGTATCACAAATAACTATCAGTACACTCGAGATGTACCACTCAGCATCCGCCAGCGCACCAGATATTGGGTGAGTTACTGACATTGCAAGCTACAACCATCTCTCAGGGGAACTTGTACATTTGTGCTGCAATGTAACTGACAGGTGAAAATGAAATTGTCCTAGAAGACTAACAAGTTGACAATTAGCTTTGAAAAGGGACTGAGAATGAGAAAATGAATGTGTACATACGATAGGCTACTTTAGGCGATTCACTAATAGGAGATTATATTAGATTGTACTGCGCCAAAACACCAGGGTGCTTATTTTTAGGCGAAGATGATTAAATGTCAAGTCCTGAATGGATAAAATGAAAGCGGTGTTCCTTACACAAACCAGCGGATTCTTCAGCAATGAACCGAATAAAAACCCAATGTTGCCCTTGCTGACCTTGATGGTCAGATGGATGTAGTGTCGAACCATCAAGGAGCTACTGACTTTTCTCAGGATGGAACCCGCAGCTTTACGACTAGTAGCACTAAAACCACTCGGTCACCCAGCTGTAGAGAATATCGGGTAACAAAGACAGCGTGTTGTAGCGTAGGAGACGGAGACGAGATGGTATCATGGTGGAGGACCGTGTCTTGTACACTATACTGGTCGTGGTCGTGCTCTAGTTACAACGTGGGTCCTGAGATTCTTGTGGGTTTGGACGACTGAGAGAAATAAACTTATATGATTTCCATACTAATATTTCAATTACTGCTGATAGTTCACAACCAACCTGAAATGGTAAAATTAGAAAGATTTGCTTCAGTTACTAGTTACTCTAAAGATTGTCGAAACACCAGCAGTTATAAAATGTTTAGAAACGAAAATTTGTATTTCTGAAAGGTTATGCAGTACCGTTGTAAGTGTACGTTACACCACGAATGCTTGAACAGAACCGGTACCACATAATAAACATAAACAAATTACGCTGCTGGCCCGAATCCTATACTAATAGCATTAACTATTGTCAGATTTATTGTAACAGATCAGGACATTTGTTTAAAGTATCATCAGATGTAGACAGTTTCATTTAAGCCATAGTAAATAATGTTTACGTTCGGTCCTTTACACCATTGACTTCTGTAAACTGAAGTAGGCATTCTATCTATATAGGCCAGCTGTAACCATTTTTTTTTTTAGTTGAAAGAAGAAATCCCAGAGTATACCACTGTATAAGATTATATTTCTTCATTATCTTGTTTTATTATAACAGTTTATGTTATACAGAAGTTCGCTTTTCATCGATGAAACTGGACGACAATATTCTCTACAGCTAATTAACGTTGTACAAACTTCTACTGAAAGTTGTTCTTTTCATTGCTTTAAAACAAAGTAATTAATAAAAAAAGTCAATGGATCACACAAGACTTCTTCAATACTATCCAGTAGATAGCCTCGATATGTATGTTTGGCTTTGATACTCCTAAAACTAAAAAAGTACAAGAAGTACAGAACCGAGGGTTTTCCTACTGCTACAATATGATGATAGATTTTATAACTTCTCCAAGGGTAAATTCTTTAAAAGGTCATTGATACAACAAACTCACTAAACGCAATGATCAGATCGATTTGAAAGAAGAAATAAACAAAATCAAAAACAAATATAAGAAAAAATATAATTATAAGTTATAAGTGATGGTAAATATACCATAAATAGAGGTATAAATAGATGGTATAATACAATAAATAGAGGCGATTTTGCGTATCTGTTTATTCCTTGTGAGCTCAAACCAACCGTATCGACAACCTACAGGACTAAAATTCTACACTTTTAGTATTGAGTTAGATCACAAGCCTGGTTAAACACATGGCTACCCATGTAATTGTATTCCCTCGGGTCCGATGTTTGCCTAAGATTTCGTAGTGGAGCTTTTGTTTTTTGTAAGTAAGGGTTAATTGATATCAATTACAACAAAGAAATATCCTCAATGTTTATATTTGCTGTGTGAAATGAGGATGGTAATTTTCTTCTTCCACATAATTGATTGAATTGAACCAAATCTTATTTTAAAATTCAGTCAGTACAATTAATTGAGGTTTGTTTCCGTAGCTATATGTCTGCGTCATAAGCCCGTCGTGAACCAAGGAACAGAACAACCTTGGCATACAACCCTATGAAAATTAAATATATTCACAAAACGCATTAACCATCAATACTACTAGCACTATTGCAGTGCATTTCATAACGCGCAGATAAACTCGTTTGCAAGTTACTGTCCTAGAACACGCAATTCTGGATTGTTTATTTAAACTATAACTCGCAAATAATGACAAAAACCTGTGCTCGCCAGCGGTACGCGAGACTGCTATAAACAAACAAAGCAACACCATGGGAAATTGAGCACGAAACTCGGGGTTAGGTTCGGTCGGGTGTGAAAAGTACAATTAATTACTACTCGAGACAGGCTAATTAATACCTTGGCAGGTGTTTGGAGTCTGTGTTTGCATGTGGAGGGAATCAGGTTTAATAAACCACACAAATTTGTAATTAAGATGAGAATACAAGTCTTCCAAATGTTTGGGCCACATATTCGTTTTAGAAGTTCAAGCGCCCCTTTGGTGTTTAATATCTATAAATCATGAGAAATAACAGTCGATATCCCAATTTTATAACACTAAGGATTGGTAAATATTGTTTAAATTAGCTGGACACAAAAATGAATTGACATAAAAACTGCTCAGAATTAATGTAGATACGTCAATACTGTAAAAGTTCTGTCTTAAAGAGTTGAAACATTGACTAGGTTGTAGATTCTGAGCAGAAAGTAACAGAAACAGAACTTGACAAGAACAATTTACAAACTCTGTCTTAGCAAATCTTAAAAAACATAAAATGCAAATAAATTAAATTAAATTTGATTTAAAGAATCATGGTTGAAAAGTCTTAATTCGTAGAGAACTATTTGGTAAAACGGCCATCCTTGGTACGTAAAAGGCTTTCTGAAGCTGGACTATATCAAGACCGAAACTTTAATGATTCTGTACAAAATTTCAAGACCTTGAGTTCAACATTGAAGCATAAAAAATATAACTTAAAACATATTTAGAAATCAATTAGGTACGTATATGGATTTATATTTCAGAACATAAACATAGGATATCCAGTCAAAAAGGTAGTTTTTTGTCTATATCAATTAATTCTATCAAAACAGGTATAGATGTAAAACTGTACAGTACGATGATTGGCTGATCCAGCTAATTGTACCACAACAGGTATAGTTGTCGTGAAATTGTCACTTTTTATACAGCACGATGATTGTCTGATACAGCTAATTGTACCACAACAGGTATAGTTGTTGTGAAATTGTCACTTTTTATACAGCACGATGATTGTCTGATCCAGCTAATTGTACCACAACAGGTATAGTTGTTGTGAAATTGTCACTTTTTATACAGCACGATGATTGTCTGATCCAGCTAATTGTACCACAACAGGTATAGTTGTTGTGAAATTGTCACTTTTTATACAGCACGATGATTGTCTGATCCAGCTAATTGTACCACAACAGGTATAGTTGTTGTGAAATTGTCACTTTTTATACAGCACGATGATTGACTGATCCAGCTAAGGTTTAGCTGTTGTGAGATTGTCACTTCATGATCCCAGCTCCTGTTGGCCGCAGAGTGCCCAGTTGAGCACGATGATCGCCGTTTGTGTCTGATCGTGAGTCAGTTAGCACCGCTCTCTGAATCTTTCGTCGCGCCATTCAATCTCCACGACCTCTCTCACTCAGCAATGTTGTGGAATTGAAAATTACACATGATGAGAATGCTGAAGATGCACAGTACTCACGGACGCTAGATTGTTGGTGGCTTCAGCTACAAATGCAGTTGATTTGATAACCCCGCCGTGTTATTTACTTGGCTGCAGATGCGGTAATTGAAATCTTATCTAGCCTGGCTTGGGACGGATTTCTGATGCATTGTACTGAGTTTTAATTAAGCTGTAGCGTAGCCTAATGAGACTAAAACAGTTTAATATAGCTTACTAATACCAAATAGTCCATTCGAAATGTCACGTTGATAAATAGAACAGCGTGAACATGTTTAACCGAAAGCTTATTGCAGTCTTTGGTGAAATTGTAATCCTTTGTTTTTAAGAATCGCAAAAGTATTTTTGTATATCTAAAAATAAAACTCATTATAGTCAACTGTACTAAATGACGTACTTAGGATAATTTCATCCCTTGCGTAATTATTTCCGTCATATTTAGCCACTATTCTAAACATGGCTTAGATAATTACGCAAACTAACTGCCGAAAAACATCTATACTGCTTATGGTTCTCCTTTCTAAAAAAAACTCAAAAGAGGGCGTAAATTTGAAAAAGGTCTGTAGTTTTCTGAATCCACCACACCTCCGAGATTCAATGTCCAATGTCCCCATTACCTGAGACCAGAGCCAGCACAGCCGGATACCTAGTGAACATTGTACCACTGTAGGGATCTAGCTTCAAAAAGCAAACATATATTTAAATATAACTCCTCAATTTTTCAATTTTCTGCCAAGGTCACATACGTCACGCACGCCAAGTTCCCACGGATAATGAAATACCTCGCTAAACAAACGCGCCCGCCCCGTCATCGCACGACGAATTGACCCACAATCTGCGCGTGATTCCTATAAATCCGTATTGATAATTTGGCGGGGGAGGGGAAGCACGTTCGCCGGTTTGACCCCAGGGTCACTGATAATTAGGGGCCTGGGAACCCCTCCCCCCTCAGGTGCGCTACGTGCTACGTGCTCCGTCGGGAACGTGCTATTAAAATGTTGGTCCACACCAGAGAATCCTTCCTATATGGGTGTAGGGTTTGTATTAAAACTCAAAAGGAATTTAGCTTTTATTTACATGGATTTATATTCCGGGCTTGGAGCAATACAGAACACTGAAAGACATCAGTCCGAATGTCAGTCGAACCCTCAAACCCGTTGGCATTGGCCAACAATTCACCAACTTCTTAAGGAGAAGAGTTCAATTACAGGTCAAAATTTAGATCAAAGTATCAAACATCTATTAATAGCATAATTGTCAAATATATGCCCATAAAGACATAACTGGGAGGATGAAAGTTTGGAAAAGTTAATACAGAAAAGAAAATGGGAACCTTAAAGTTTCAAAGATTTCTTTGGGCCTCATGGTTAGTTTTCAGAAAATACTTCAGAGCCACCCTGTAGTTTAATGGGAAAGAAATAATAGTAAATTGACTAGAAAGCCAAGTAGTATTACCTAACTCATAGCGAATAAAGTTTAAAGTGCTCATTTTAGGGGAATATCACCCCTGTGAGATTTGAGCTTACAACACAAAATCTTATTCATTATTTAGGAATTCCATCACAGTAAGATGTATGTGATGTGCGTACGTAAGTTGAATTAGATTTTGAGATAGGTTAAGTAGGTCTTGTTTGGGTTTGTCTATTTATATAATGTCACAGATTTGTAGACTTTGCGTAAACCTTGTGGATTCTCTGCGGGTCTTCAGCATCGACAAAGAAAATGTTGGTGCCTTTTTCAAATTATTAGAAAGACATAAACCCCAAGTGTTCAAAATCTTGATAATGTAGTTGCAACTGGTACTACACAAAAGCAAGATCACGCAGGTGATTTGAAAGGAAGGGTAAATGACAAAATTACTTCCCTCACATCTGCAGAAGGAAGATCAACGGAAGCTGTGATGGCATGCATGGGTTCATCTGAACAGATATTCCTTCCTTTAATTATATTCTTCTGAGTGAACATGATCAACTAATGAATGGGTCACCGCCAGGCTCGGTCAGCATGGCATATCCACCAGGTTGCCACAGATTGCTCATAACATCTTAGAACAATTTAACGTCTTTAAAAAAAAAAAAAAACATGATTTATTTACTTGATTCATTTATATGTTTGATAAAATTGATTTATTGATTTATTCCTCTGTTACTTTTTTCCAATTATTTTTATATATATATTGGTCATGGCGAAATGCTGGTTGCTAACAATAAAGTAAAATTTTCTATTAGATTCCTGAATACTATTTAACAACCTTTCATCATGCTTTTTACAAAATCAAGCTTAAACATTGGTGGATTGTTCAAAGAAGTTGTAAGCCAGTCAAGTGAGTGATCATTGATCGGTGATCGGTCGGTGAGAGAGCACGACCTCAGCTGTTGTAGAGTGAAAGCTGCGATGGTCGTGATAACTGATTGATCAGCTAAGAGAACCGCTTCACTTCACCGACCGTTCTTCAGAGCAAAAACTTGCAGAAAGTAAGAGTGTTCCTCAACCTGTGATAAAATAGCACTACTTGTATATGGAGATTTCACTCAACAATCATCTTGAGATTTGTTCGAATATTTGATCTCCAAGGACATTATGAACAACTATAAACATGTTGACAAAAGAGCTCATTTTGAGAAGACAGAATAGAATACTGACAACTTCCCTATCTTAGCATTTTCGAAGACTTCTTCGTAAAAGTAAAAAAAAACACTGCCCTATGTCTTGCTAACATTAATTTCATGTTTTTACATCAGCTAAACACTGTTTTTATGTCAGTGACGAACGTATTAGGTGTGGGGATATCACCAGACTATTTATAGCCCTTGGTAAATTAGCCAAAGAGTAAAGTACAACTCGTAAAATTCATCCTAAAACGCGATAAAACCGTTAAAAGTCGAAACTAAAGTCCAATTTCATCAACTTCACCACTTCAAATCATTTTTCAGTTGTTACATTAGGATGAGAAAGCTCCTTACATTTATAAACTTAGCTGTAACCGAAGCTTAAAAAAATATGGACAACACAGCAGCTACATAACTCTCAGAACCCTATCAGGGAAAGTCCTGTTGCCAAGATGCCGCCCTGTGGAACGCCTGCGCTTCTCAATGCTCCATCGGTGAAGGCGGTATCGCACCATCGCGATCGTGGAGAATGCATTATTAGCAGACCATTAGCGGCAGACTCTTCTTTTCTACTTGTTTGTAAAAATATCGTTCAACATCAGACGGTCACGTTTCAAAATGACGTAAGCGTGTCACGCCCCCCGCCGTAGGGGACCTTGGCTCCCTCGCCGCCCACGCTATTGTAATTTACGACCAATCTTATGTTTTATCACAGATTAGAAAGATACACTTCATTTGTCTGGGGATTCTTTTTTTGTTACAATGTGTGCGAGTTTGTGGGAAGTTGAAACTTAGTCTGTGGTACGATAATTTTAAAACCGTACATTGTTTAGTTGTGGGTACTTTACTCAGTGGTTGGCACAAAAGAGTTATTTTAATGCGTATAAAGGTTAATCAGCTCGATAAGTTCTTGACAGTGACGCACACACTTGCAAGTGTGTAGAATGAGGTGAAATGATCTGTGTAGCTTTGTTTCTGACCAAGTTGTTTCTTTGCCATTACCAATTTATTAAAAACACCACGATCTTATCTCGTATAGTTGGACTGTGTTCAGATTCAAACGATCAAAAAGCTACTAGCTTATCACAGGATCAAACTGGCGACCTCTTGATTCGTAAACGAGCACTACAACCTCTCAGCTACCTAGAGAAGCCTCCTGCTATTGGATCACACTTGTTGATCTATGTAGAAATTATATAGTCATTTTTTTTCTTTTGAAGCACGGGTTTATGAAAGTGGTTACGCAAGTGTCCACTAAATCCTCATTATTCTATCCAAGCTAATTTTATTTTAATTTATAAAGATTTTGTTTTGATTGTTCGGTTACTAAGATCTTCATTTTAATCAAGATTTTAATACGCTAAAACTGATAGACACAACTTCAACGATTCTAATTTTCCCCAATTCAAAAACAGAGCCGTTCATAAGAGACTTGTAATTTTTAAGCGAAACTGTAGTCAATGGCTTAGGTGCCTTCTAGCATTGCGAAGGCGACATATCCTTTCGAAGCAAACTATATCGTTTCTTATTAGTTTTTATTTGGATACATATACTGTAAATACAAGTAAAGGGAGAGCTGAACATTTTCTCAACTCCATTTATCTTTGGAGGCTAGAACCATACCTTTTATTTATAGTTTAGTTTTATAATTGATCGAAATATGAAGTGAAACAAACTTTTACACAGAAGAGATAATGTATCCATTCCACATATCACTTGTTTCAGGGGTTCTTTTCACCTACTTCTGTCTCATTTACCATGATTTGTTTTCTGAGGACAATGAGATCTCGTAGTCCACCTGCCGCGTCTTGAACTCATCAACTCTTTTCACCGTCGACAATAACTTGAGGTTGAAAAGAATAATCTCATCTCGAGGACAAGGTCGTGGCACAGATTGGAGGCGGAAGACATCAAGAAGAAAAGAAGAGTTGATTGATTGTCTTCTTGATTAAAGAAAGGGGTGAAAGACTGAGAGACATTCTCTCATCAGGGAAACTTATTAGGCTATTGATTGAGTGTTAAAAGCTTTCTATCAGTAGATTTGTTTGAAATTGAGTATTGAAGTTAAGTGCTTGTTTGGAAACCCCTTGAACTCAAGTCAATAAGGAACACGAACTTATAAGAAAAACGTGGCGTACGCCTAACACCCATCAAGAGCATACTTCTAATGAAAGGCCTTAACGTAAAATTTCCCAGAAAAATAATAGTATTTTGAAACCCCCTTTTCTAATGGCACGAACCTTAATTTAAGGGTCAAACAAGTATACAAAGGAACTGATGAGCAGAGTCAGGAGCACAACTGGATATATAATCGTATTCAATTCTAAAACTACCTTGCATTCCCATTCAGCGTAAAAACGTACCTACGAGGTGTTGTCTCAAACATAATGATAATAATATCTTCTGAAGAATTTAAGCAGGGTAATTAGTTACGTTTTGACAAGTGAAGTACTTGTTAAATAAATCTATGGCCGAACTATCGATTCCTAGACTGAAACAACACGAAACTAACTAACCAAAGGAACTCGTTTCACATTGTCTTCTACCGTATTCTTCGTTACATATAAACAACTTCCATACATTTTCTATTATTTACAACAACATTCTCAATTAAAATATACCCTGTAGTTTTACCTCGGTCTGTTGAACAAGACCAAGACCGGTAAAGCGGCCAAACAGGATGATCTGATCTAACCTGGAGGGAACAACAATGGCACTTACCCGCTCTTTATGGCTACATGGGCATCGTTGATAGCACCAGAGAAAGGCAAGAACTCGCCAACGCAGAATACGAATACATGTAAGTACAAGGAGGACATTAGTCAATGGCAGTATATAAGTGCAAGAGTACTTACATCGGAATATCTGTCTAAAACAAGTGCCACAGATGGTATGAAAACTGCATTGCTGAATTTGTTAACAAGCACCAAAGGGGATGTACTTTCCAACACAAAAGCTCATGTGAATATAGGTTCAGGGGTGCAGTTAATGCCGGAATTCGGATTATAAGAGTATTAAAACCAAAGTACAAGATCTGGGGTAAAAAAAAACTGGCTTTCTAAAAATGGCTTTACCATAGCGCCAGAAAGAGGCATGAACTCTGCTGTATTCAACAATGTTCTTTTCTATATAGATATAGATACCATATCGTTGGAAAATCTACATCAGTATTTAAGGCAATGGATTTATGAAGTGCTAGTTCCTGCAACTCACTGAGTTCGAGATTCAGTTAGAATATCGTTAAAAGCTGAGGAACGTCATTTTTAAATTGCGGGACACTGGCGGACGCTGTAATCTAATCTCTAATGTGTAACGAGTGTTATTTTGGCAGTCAGCCGGTGAATGGTCAGTGTTATCTTGCGATTATCTCTAGACAGACGAGATACCCGCGGCGGTGGCAAGTATGGTCATCACTGGCAGTTAAGATGTTGACATAGAGTAAGATCGCGTCATCCGCCTCCAGGTAGCTGCGGGAGGCTTCCTTACTTTGCAATGTGTAACAGACTCGGAAACATTATACGGTAGTGGAGTATGTTAAACTACACGTTTGGTATGAATGGAAGACACGTGTTATAAGCTAATTTAAAATCAAATTAATCGAAAAGCCAAATAAATGTAAGACGAATGTTTAAAAATTCCATAAAATAAAAATTTTCTAAAACGTTTGTAATATTTAGTTATCGATAATAGTTTATTTCACACCTAAGTGAATTTTCAACACGATATCATGTTCAACGACTGGGACCGAAGCAAAACCCAGGTTGGAAAATGAGCGAGGGTCGAGCCGACATTTTGGATCCGTGTAACGATTTATATTTTTCGTCATACGACGACACAATCCTTTGAGTTAAGTACTAATAAAACTATCTAATCACAAACAATGTCCACTGAAAAAAAACAACAATTCAGTAAAGCACATGTTGCAAAATCCACCCCACATCAACATCTATTTGATAGCAGCTTACTCTGAACTTTCCCAACAAGAAACACACATAGGATGTAACAATAACGTGAAATCTTACTGCACTATTTAAAGGCATGACAATTTCTTTGCCAGTCCCACTACCTACCGTACAAATTCTAAAATTGGAGTATGGTTAATTTCTAAGGTGCCAAAAAATGTAACCATCGCATTGATTTTTTCGTTATACCCACAAGGCCGGAAGCCACGTAGTATAAAGTGTGGAGTGGTAGGAGTGTGCGGAGGCGGTCAGGGTATGGTGACACGGTGGAAGTGTGTCATTCCAAATAGAGAGACACGACACAAAAACTGGAAACTGGAATGGATTAACCATACACAATTGATGACGACCAGAGTTCGCTCCCGTTGGAACAGCATTTTATTCTCTGAGGTAGTTTTGGCAAGTTGGAAACGTTGGAAGTCGAGAGAGAAGTTCTAGGATGGAAAAATGGGAATTGGTAAAAGGAGACTTTAAACTTTTAAGGATGAAGAATTACAAATGTTAAAGTAGTTCAATAAGTACACATCTGGTTATTCCGCCTCTTGTAGTAATATAGTTGTGCAATTATATTGAACTATTCGTCTCATTCTAGTAATCAGGACATTTACCTGAACAAGGCCTGGGATAGTTCAGAAGCTATTCTATGTTTCTTACTCAATTCAGCTGGACAGTTTTAGTTGTTCTTAATCACATAGGTTTTAATAAATAGCCCTGGATAAAAAAACAGCTGGTTTTAGTCCTCTTACTCGCTCTTCACACATTGTCTACTTATGTGCGCAATGATGGGATGGCGTCGTTAATATCCAATCTTATCATAGGATGATCACTCTACTAGATGAGATGCTTAGGAGTAGAATCAGTGAAGCAGTATACAAAGTAAAAGATAAGAACATCCTTGTTACTGATCTTTACATAACAATGGACCAACACGAGAAGAGTACAGCTTCACCAGCAGCCGGTTGTCAGTAAGAGTATAATAGAACACCGTGTAAGGTGTGAAGGTAAATTCTCCTCACACGTCACGCTTGTACAAGGTGACAACGACATTCGTTACGCTTTGTGTGACGGTCAACAATGCCTACCTCAACCACTCGTCTACTATGTATGGCTAGGATTCAGTTTGGAAGTGTATTAACCATGTTTTACTGGGGTGTTGGTGTTGGCACCGACTTTAATTACTGAGAAAAGACTTCTGAACCTATACTGAACCTATAAAATCTAAAGCCACGGCAAAAAGACACCCTTAAAGATTTCTACAACTAAAATGACAACCAACGCTAACAAAATGTGTATTAACAACCCAAGTGAAAAGTATAAACATAAAGCTACTGAGCATTCATCCACCAAGGTCTAGGCTACATGTTTAATTCTACAGCCATCCGTTCTCCCAGGGTTTCCTTCAGATTGAGTGACAATTCACCCAGAGCACCAATCCGATCAACATGTCACAGTCGATTCTATTTAAATCAGCTGATTTCCATTCTGCTTCTGGTCCGTTCCTAGTTTAGAGACGTACTACGGCTTGTTTTACCCTCCATAAAATGTTCTACAAGATAGCAATCGTTGGCAGAAATGGTGGATTCAAAGTAAAGCCATGGGCCAACGCTTACTCTCAATGGCTATATCTTTTGTGTAAGGTATTAACATTAGAACAGGATGAAAACATAGGTCGTGCGTCTCTTGCTTTGTTACTCAAGTAAACCCGCTTACTCTTCTGCCAAGAACATTAGTTAACAACTAAATGATCAAGGACGGCCAGGTCAAGTCACGAACCTTCAAACATCCTGATCAAACTTTTCTTGAGATTTGCCGATGAAGGTTGTACCGCTGACTTTGAATAGTGCAAGTAGACTTCTCGTACTATTGTTAAATCTGGAGCCTGTTTTGATGTACATTTCAAGGTGTAAAGTCTACTAAATGTTTCTCTATTTTTATTGGTAAACTACACGTTCTATGAACTTATATATGGGTTGTTGCGTCTATTTAAAATATATTTTTTAAGTTTTATACCAGACAGAGCTAACCTAAAGGATGATAAGTTAATTCTATAAGGTAACATGGTAATTCTAATGCTAGCTGTTTCTTGTGCCAGGGTCATTTGAAATTTTAATCAACATGGACAGCTCTTTTCAAACTATCAAATTTCAAAGTATTGATAAACAAGAAGCTATAACACAAAAGGTATCACCTCACAGATGAATCGATATTGAAACAATTTGACACCTAATGTCGCCACTCATAAAGTCTAAAATAGCAATCTTCCTCAAAGCTAAACAACAGTTTGAATCCATCATTTTCTTTACAGTTCTATCTAAAACCAGTTTGTATTTAACTATAATAGTGAACTATAAATAAGTCAGAACAAAAACCTGATGAATCGATTGTCAACAATGATTTCGGTTCTCAAGTAACAGTATAGATATTTCTTCCAAATCAATTAAACGATAATTTGATTCCAGTTCCAGAATTTTTACACTGTACTACTTGAAACAAGTTTTTAGTTCGGTTTGTTAAAGACATTACAGTTTTTAGTATCCGCATTCTCGTGCCGACAGCCACCGCCGACAAAAACATAGTTTCTGTGACGAATGTAGCTGTCACTAGAGAGCGATCGTGAACAGAATCCCAACTAGCAACAACACCGTAACCTCAAACTCTACAGCTAGTCAAACAACGAAGTACATTTTAATTGGCTCCTTAGTGGGTATTCAGTTTGTAATAGAATACAGTGCTCCAAGCACTTTTTCGAGGGGAGGGTAGTGGTAGGGTAAAGGGATGAACCACTCACGATGATTGTTTAGATTTAGTGCATGTTAGAGTATTCACAAGATAATTATGATATTTATTGTGTTGTTTTAAGAATCGGTTATCGGACTGATCCTGAGAGAAGGCGTGTTTTTATACTTCGAAACAAGACCCAGCTGTCCTCAATCGTCGGGCTTTAAATAAAAAACCCACTGATGCTAAAGTCAATAGGAAAGGTCTGCTGACTGACTCAGTCCATCCTATTTTCCTACTGCATAAAATTACACAAGAGTGAAGAGCTGTCTTTAAGTGGTGTTGATGATAATTAATGTTATTGAGTAATTTCCATCACTTGCTGTCAGGACAAAAGATGAATTTCAATTATATTCAATATTTATACCGTGTGTTTCTAAAAGATCCCTCAGCTAGTAGAAGTTCATTTCAGTGCAGACATGGTTTTTAAAGGTATTGTTAGAGATTTTCAAGATTATTTCCACTAAACTCGGTAAACGGGGTATAAAATAGGTTTAACCAGTGATTCGATTGATATCATTAATCACATACGTAAAATCTTTGGTTTTAATAATCACTATCGCGAATCCTCTCAATTCTTTGGTGGAAACAACCGAGCACAACAACTCGAGCACGTCATGTACAGCACCGTTGGAACAGGTCAAAAGGACTTGCCGGACAACTTGTACCTTGTATGCTCCCGTGAAAGTCCTAGTGCCAACATGTATGAGTGAGGCTATTGGCTGCTAGACATTAAAATCCTCCCAGCACGGCACCCTATGTACCTGCCTGAAGAGGTAGCCCAATTCATAATTTTGGACCAGTAAACTATTTGCTGAAGCAATGGGAACTGCCCAGTTCGTCTCCAACATGTTCATAGCAACACTTTGATGGCGTCTCAATAGTAATCAACGCACTTCACGAAAATCATCTTCAACCATAAGACCAGTATCGGTTACGATGAAAGTAGGCCTACATGGCTACATATAACAAGGGAGGACAAAGACGATTGAGAAGCTGAGACAAAAACGAGGAACCGCGACGACATTCTCTGGCCGGGTTTTTACCGCCTGCCAAACCATATCCTAAACTGGGTCCTATCAAAACCATTATGGAACGCTCAGGTTGAGTTGATGGAACGACTTGGGGACATCCAATGATGTCTTATGAAGACGATCTTGAACGCAAAGGGTTCTAATATTTTATTTTACGTTGATTAACACACGTCATGTTCCATCAAGTGTTGCACGGTACCAATCCCCCAAGTGACCAAGGTTCGGAGGCCCTCCATTGACAATGTTGTTGAATCCTCCAATGCAGTTTGTATAAAAGCAATAATAAGTTGAGCTGGAAGTTCCGACTTCTCTCTCCTCTTGACGCTGGGTTACCCATACCTACTACCAAAACTGAAGGCCGAATATTTAGCTTACTAATTAGTTTTTCAGTGAAATTGTATTCACAGAAAAGTTTGTTCATGGTATTGTTTTCAACACAGCACATAGACAACGCAACTTAAATTGACATGAGGTGTTTTTTGGTAACCGAATATCTGTCAATGAGCAGTAACAAGAAAATACATGATGTAGTGTTTAGCAAGAATTACTTTTAAATGTCAAAGCTGAAAGTGACTGTATCACCATTCAAACTTTGGTGAACATGTAAATTACCACTATTTCAATTTAAATAAGAGGGGTTTTCGTGTACGAATCTTTTAAAAATAATTTTATTAGCTTCATGCAATCTGTTGTGTTGGTATTTCATTGTTGAGTGATCTATGTAATCTATCATGCCAAGTATCCTCTTCACTATAGTAAATCTATTGTACTCTCAAATGTACTATCCATAATACAACCGATCATTGAAACACCGAAATAATCTTTAAATATCTATTTTCATATAATAAATAGCGATGCCAGAAGAGTTATTCCTCCTTGAAAATATGTGAAACCAAGTACAGTAGATCATTCCAATTTCAGACTAGTTGCACAAAACAACCTAACACGGGCTGGCAGCTCACAGAGAGATTTGCATTGCAATTATGTTCAGAGGTAAGTAAGAGTGGTAATTAGGTGAACCATTAAACGTTTGAGTCAGAACTCCATGAAAGGCCATTAGTTAACACTTTCACTACCAAGAAAGGTTACACGTTTATCAGGGGTGTAAAAACCTAAACACGTTTGAAACATAATGCAATTCTATCTATTTCAAAATAACTTGTTGTCATACAAGAGCAAATATAGCGGTTTTCAATACATTTGTTGCGGGATAAAAGTTATTTCAATTCCTCAAAAGGCACGAGTTTTAAATATTTTCGGTTGTTTAATTTTGTTTTTTTTCGTTGATTTTAACTAATAAAATAGTTGTGATTAAAAATACATGTTATAACATATATATTCGAACCCATCCGAGTTGCATCGTGTTACAAAACACATATTTACAAAGAAATTTATATTCAGATCAGCCAAATTGAAACGTTAAAATTGATTGAGTTATTAATTGATCTTGAAAATCTTTTTCGTTTGAGGAGTAATATTTAAAAGAGCTATTGATTTTCAATACCCAAATAGGCTACATAAATGACTACATCAGTAGCACGAGTATGTGTGCGTATAGCTAAACAAGATGAAAGCAATCTTGAGATATAAATTGTAAACATAAGGAAAACACACACTTTCTCCTAGTTAGTTTAGGGAATGGTGCAGCATGTAGACGAATATTACAGGGTGTCATATATATATATATATATATATACAGGATTTCCCACGTAAGGTGTCTCAAATTGATTACGGAAAAACGATTTAACTTACAAGGACGAAACAAAACTATTATAACAATTATCGCTTAGTCTGCAGGTTTGCTGCGGCGGGGGTATTTTAACGATTTATCAAGTCGTCAGTTGCAGATTGATGTTAATGGACCCATCGACAGTCATATCCTGACTATGAATGAGTCCATTACGAGGATGAGCAGACATGAGTGACGCCCCCCGAGTAGATGGGCGCACCTACTCGGTCATCAGACAATACTTGGCTATTATTGTGACCCTACTTGAACCTGGTGAATAGTGATGAACCATTGAACGCTGACCTATTGACTACATGACATAACGTGATCACAAGATGGCTGGTGAAAACTACGAGGTAACGCGTTGTGGATTAATATTTTGTCTTGCGTATAACTTAAGATTAAAGAGTAGTCAGTTGTCTCCTCTTAAACCTGTGGTGTAACACGCTCTGTTACTATGTTCCGGGTAGCTGAGTATTTTCTTCATGTTGTATGTTGTTTTTCTGAATCACTGATGATAAATATATATAAGGTTACACCTTATATAAATTTAGCTGAGTATTCTAGGATTCCAACTATGGTACAACTTGAAAAATATGAAATCTTCGGTTCTGTCTGTTAACAGTTTTCCAGTTCCCACCAAAATCTGGTACTTTGGGGCAGCTTTATTATTGTAATAAATCCCATTAAAGAACTCATCAACATAGGCTAATGGTGGTATCTTCTAAAGGAAAAGGACAGCTAAAATGTAAGGTATTTAACCCAACAAAACACAATTCTTTGCTATTTCAAATCTTCATTGTAGCTATTTAGTCACAATTGTATCACATTTGAGAAGACTGTAATTTAAAACTGGGTTAAGACGGTTTCCTCAAGTTTATGGTATTTCTATCCCTTTATAAAACCATATTCAATACGGTTTTATATAATTTTACTGACCAATTTATAAGTTTAAAACACATGTTTCAAACTGTAACTAAGAACATTTAAGACAACATGTTTTACTGCAAACTGGTTACCGTTTTATGAAGGTAAAGATTACCAATACGAAGGCTGTTAACGCTGAAGACAGATTTGAGCCAGTATCACGTGAGAGTCCTAAAACTCCAAAAGAATCCAGTGTCAACTGAGATTTATGGCATCCGCCCAAAATACCCCACTTAAAAGCGACGACAAAGCTGCTATTAAATGATTAATTTTATTCTCTTTTAATTTAAATCAAGTTTGGTTTTGGAGTTCTATCATAACACCTAGAAGATATTAAGCAGCCCTAGAAGACGATGTATAATATATTGATAGACTTATTATGTATTTGAAATTTGGCAGTAATTTTGAAGCCTATGCTGTAAACTGCCTGGTTAGCAGAGTGGTTGTAATGCTAACCTCCGAGTCTGAAGGTTGCTGGTTCGGTACCATAACGGGGTCGATTATAAGCGCAGGTGACATTCGCCATTCAATTAATGACGACGTCAAACTGAAAGTTGACGTTAGATAGTAACAACATCAGGTCTTGGACCACCCTTTACAAAAAACTAAAAAAATACCAATAACATTGAAACGCACAAATCCTTATATATAATTCTGTAAGACAAAATTTTTACCAGAAAATTGTGGACGTCTGGTAAGACGCAGAAAGGTGGGAGGGGTCTTAAATTAAGGATCTTAACCCCAGGGACTCGGGAAAAATAGCAGAATCCCCATAAAGTTGCCAGAAAACGAGATATAACGTAAAATATCCGCCATAAGAAAGCATGGGGACTGAAAAACGTCTGCATTCTAATCAGCTGTTGCTTATTTATTTGCAATGTTTACATTTATTCCGAAAGTCAATGTTGTTAAATAATGTTTCAAAATTAAATGTATTCGTTTAATTTTTTTTGTTTTCCGTTTTTATAATGAGTGAAGCAACTAGACAGGGTAAGGGAAGACCTGCAAGACGTGGAAGAGTATCCAGGAATTCAACTAACACAAGAAATGCTGAAAGAGAACGTAAGGTCTAAATATGAAAATCCACAAGCTGGTTTACAACCTGCCTTCAGAAGAACGCTGGAAAATTAGTTGAGTGTTGTTTCTCACAATCTAGGTCCTCTTAACAGCACTTGCATGCGTTGTGGCGCATTTCAAAGGCCACAAATGGACATTTCGACGCATGTTGCCACTATGGACTCACTAACATGCCACAACCATAATTAAATTACGAACTTAAAGTCATGTTTTTACACGGTTCTAACTTCATAAAAAACATAAGGTAATACAACAGTGCATTGGTTTTTGCGTCACTTTCCGCTACACAAAAAAAGATTCCGAGAAATGGGCCTTATTGTTTTAAAATTCAGGGACAAATTCATAGATATATTTCTGACTTAGTACCGCGAAATGAGTAGTTGCCTTCGTATGGACAGTTGTGTCTAAATTAGGGGCTATGGCCCCTACAGGCCACTAGTCTATCTATCTATATCTATCTATATATTAATAGGCAAGCATGTTTCTTTAAAACCTTTTTTCTCAGCTCGTGTGAATCGTAGGGAAAATCTACGCATACCGTTGGAAAGCTATTTTCCTGTAGGTGTGCAGAATCCCTTTATAAATTTAAATAGGCTCAAAGATAAGCACAAAAAATGAGTTTAAAAATTTGAAAAAATTAAAATGGATCTTATGCGTTGCTATGCTGGTTACGAAATAACAACGAAATATAAACAGAAAATCAAAACAAATGGAGGAAACTCCAATCACATGTTTTATTTACAGTGTGGGGTGAAAATAGATAAGTGAGTACATTACATATTTTTGGTCGAGTTTCGACCACTGGACGACCTCTCGTATATATAATTCTGTAAGACAAAATTTTTACCAGAAAATTGTGGACGTCTGGTAAGTCGCAGAAAAGTGGGAGGGGTCTTAAATTAAAGGTCTTGACCCCAGGGACTCGGGAAAAATAGCAGAATTCCCATAAAATTACCAGAAAACGAGATATAACGTAAAATATCCACCATAAGAAATGCATGGGGACTGAAAAACGTCTGCATTCTATCAGCTGTTACTTATTTATTTGCAATGTTTACATTTATTCCGAAAGTCAATATTGGTAAATAATGTTTCAAAATGAATTTTATTTGTTTAATTTTTTTGTTTTTCGTTTTTATAAGAGTGAAGTAACTAGACAGGGTAGGGGAAGACCAGCAAGACGTGGAAGAGTATCCAGGAATCTTTTTTTTCCGTTTTTATAATGAGTGAAGTAACTAGACAGGGTAGGGGAAGACCTGCAAGACGTGGAAGAGTATCCAGGATTTCAACTAACACAAGAAATGCTGAAAGAGAACGCCTAAATATGAAAGAAATCCACAAGCTGGTTTACAACCTGCCTTCAGAAGAACGCTGGAAAATGAGTTGAGTGTTGTTTCTCACAATCTAGATCCTCTTAACAGCATTTGCATGCATTGTGACGCATTTCACTTCGCAGAGGAGGCCACAAATGGACATTTCGACGCATGTTGCCACAATGGAATCATTAACATGTCACAACCACAATTATATGATGAACTAAAAGTAAATTAATGTTTTTACATAAATTCTAACTTCATAAAAATTTTGTGTAGCGTCGCTTTCCACTACACAAACAGAGATCCCGGGTAATGGGCCTTAATGTTTTAAAATTCAGGGACAAATTCATAGATATGTTTCTGACTTACTACCACGAATTGGGGAGTTGCCTTCATATGGACAATTGTGTCTAAATTAGGGGCTATGGCCCCTACAGGCCACTAGTATGAGATAAAATTAGATTTTAAATGGATTGGAAATCACCAAAACATTAAAACCACATCCATTTTTTACCTTCCAAAGTTTTCAACTAATGACAGTTTTGATTTAAGGATGGCTAAAGTCACCTAATGATGCAGTAAAAGTAGTAGGTAACGTATGGCGATGATTTCACTGAATGGGCGATAGTTTATCTAAATGTTGTCTAACTTGTCTGGGTAACGTGTCTCGTAATTTTCGGAGGATTTCTGGCGCAGCGGGACACTCAAAATCCCGAACTTTATATCCGAAGATCCTCCGTGGGGGGCGAAGGCTTTCGCAACGACACAACTCTTGAGTCCTAGAGTATTGTGGTGACAAGTACTGTACAGTACATACAGATTGGTAAAATTGGTTGCATATTGATTGGATTTAAGTCAAACGAATTACTAATCAATTTTTAAAAATAAACCTTGACCTCCCTAGCAGCAAACTCGCGTAGCCTAATTGAATAATGCCTATGATATAATTTGTCTACCGATCTACAACATTGTCTTGTATATCTTCAAAGGCAAAATCGTGAATGATAAAATCGATTTACCTTTTAATACAAATTGACTTCTTATCGAGTTTCGTGCTACTGAACCTCCATTGATGCATTGACGTGTTGTACTATCGCGTTACCAGTGTTCCTCCTCGATTATAGAAATAATCTTTTATGTATGTAGTTTAATGTATAATATGGAATCCATAGATTCTTTCTCTGAGGTTATAAACTATTAAACAACGATCACATAAGGCTATTAAACCAATTAACCAATGGAAAGAATAATTTTTTCGTAGTTTTAGTGCTTAGCCGTGTATTATGCTTATTGTTTACTATATGAAATAATGCAGTTAGCAAATACTACTAACAATAGTTGTGTTGTTAAAAAATTAGACAACCAAAGTTTTAATCTCAAAATCCACGGTGCAAAACACCGTATGACCTTAACACAGCATAAAATTATGATTGTATTGTTCCACTCTCACGGCCAAATGCGTTGTAAAGATGCCATAAAAAATAAAAATGTGAGAATTTGCAACATAGTACTATGTCTCCGCCCCCTTTGAGAAGTTATGGTTGAGCCTAATGAGAGCAAAGTAGGCTTGATGTTTGCCGGTTTATTCCACAATGTTTGCTAAACTGTGGGAAATTTGCTAAATGCATTCATTAGTGTACATAGTTGTTCACTAAAGAGTAAATGGCCTTGTTTATGTTAAGTTTACATAAATCAAATTAGAGTGTAATCTTTCCTTTGCTTGGATTGATGTAACGTTTGGATTTTTACATTTTACTTCGTTGGTACGGGTAGGTACAAAGGTGGGTAGCACGACACACAATTTTATAAACATGGAGCAGAACATTAGATACAACTTTGTAAATGTTTTAGCGACCTGTTTACCCGATATTTTTTAGATAGGAACAAATCTAAGCCTCTCTTCATTCTACACTCATCTTTCGTTACTACTGTTCGAATCATGTTTAGTTTGGATGACACCCTTGACTATAAATTATGAACTTTGAATGCTGCAAATAGACTGCTCATTTTATTGTAAACCCCCAAAGCCTCTTTCAATGTATTTCGTGTTGGTTACGTTTTAGTGCTAATGTTGACCAATGAGTGGTTCATAGAACTATGACCTATTTTCATGAACACTACATAGAATTGGTACATATTAATGTAATATTAACCCAAGTAACAAAAAGTCAATGTAAATAAACCAAGTGCGTCGCTCTATCACTTAACTTATTACAAACTTACGCCATCGTATCCCAATGATGCTTATCTTTAATACAAAAAACCACTGAAAGGGGAAAAGCCTCACCTGATAAAAAGGTAATCCAAATCCCTTTCTGGAACCACAATCCACTAAACACACAACACTCCACTGATGGCAGACGCGGCTTTTAGCGTATCTTCTCTGCGCGTGCGTAGTACATCATAGTCGGTCACGGCGTCGGCGCGGACATCCACCACAACACTGCAACATCACAATGCCGGCTGAATTACTGTGGTTTTACCTGACCGAAAACACTGAATCAGCAATGGTGTGAGGGAAGTAATTGTGTAAATAATATGTTGAGAGAATTAATTGGTCCTGGAAGAAGTAGAACTTTGCCAATTTCTTTCCTGGGGGGAGGGCGTTCTTTTAATTCTTGGAAATAAAATAAAAATAGTTCTTGTTTACAAGGATAATTTTTTCATGAATGCATTAAACTTTTTTTTTAAGTTGTGGCCGGTTTTATAATGGAAATAAGCTTAGATCATGTGGGTAAGGAAAGTGTGATGATGTAAAGTGGGGTTTGTCAACAACTTTTTAAAATCTGGAAATCACAAAAATTAAATTATTGTAAGCCATTGTTTATGCGTTCATCATAATAAAGTATGAAACCCCGAAATGGGACATGGGAAATAGAAAAAGAGTAGAGCCAAATACAAAAGGATTGTTGAACTAATATTCTCGGTGAATTATAAGTACGGTATTAAATATACAAATAAATCTATCCGTAGTGATTTTATTATTAATATCTATGAATGTTTTATGGACTGGCTCAAGACAAAGAAAGGTAAAATAATTATCTAGACCGTTTCACCTTCTATAATTTTTTTTTTGTCTGAGTATTTCTTGTCCTTTGGCCAAATTTAACACCGTTTCAATGACGATATATTTGTATGATATTATTTTTTGTATTTCATGGTTTGAATCCTGAATCCCCAAATAAACAATTGCTTCTCCTACACACATACAATTATGAAATAAAAAGTCCACTAAGGGACTTGATCAGTTTTAAGTGTGAGAAAAGTTTGGTTTCGTAATCAAAGAATAATTTTAGTTTTTTTTACCCCACTTAACAATTTGAAAGGAAACAGAAGATCAAGTATTTCAAACCCAAAAATCGCAAAGAAAAACGTAGGCTTTTACAAATTTATGTTCCTACCTAAATTATGTAACCAAATGTAAACTGCTTTATTTCACCTACGGTAAATGTTTAGTTATGTCAGTACAATTATTAATGTTGGTTTTACACATGTAAAGAATCAGATACAAAACACTTGGAGAGGGGGTTTAAGTATTTTGAACCCTGAAATCCACAAGAAAACGAACTTTTCTGTTCACACCTAAATTAAAAAAACAAATAACCATACATCGATCATTATTTAAAAGAAAGGACACCGATTAGGGAGTATTTTGATTTTAAACCCTGGTATCTAAAATAAAAATTAGAGAGGTTTTATTTTCAAACAATAAAACCCCAAATAATAATTTGAGGTTTAGGCCTAATTAGTTTGTAAACCCTGAAATCCCCCAGATCAACAAGACATATAACAATTAGAGAGTAAACATAAGGGTATCTTACCATTTACTAAGTTTTGTCAAGCATCTTCTCAGTATTTTCCGTAAAGTAGTGTTCACCCGGCAAGCTATTCACGTGAAACATAACCTCAAACTCCGCACCACAACAACGTCGCTGCCGCCGCCGCAGACCGCGCAAGACTGATGGTTTGATGCACTGCGCAGCGAGAACAACAGCTTCCGCGTGCGCAATGAAAATTAACAATTTCACAGAAATAATGTAATTGTATCAAATGGTTTTGTTAAGGCTCTGGGTTTTTAGTGGAATAAACAGTAGATTTCATTGGTTTCTGTAACGTTCTGATTGTTCAACCAGTTAATATTCTTGGAAGCATGATAAGATCATTGCTCAAAATCGAGTAAAATTAATATATTCTCTCAGATGGTACTTAAAATCTACCTAGGTCCAAAATATAATGTTGTCTAAATTGCAAGTATACCACTGAAATCAGCAAAACCACTATTTATTGGTATTGTAGTTTGTTGGTCGCTTCAAAGGTTTCGAGAGAAGTTTATGAATGTAAGGTTAATATTACTCATTATGTAATGGTGGAATAAGAAACAACTAGCCCTACTTGGGGTTTTAATTCTTAACGAATTTGTGATCAGATCGTTTTTGAATAGTTATTTTGTCAATCGTAACATTTTGACAACCTGATAATAGATAATTAAAATCTAAGACAGCATTAAGCCTATAAACTAAATTTAAACATTATATTTTGACTAGCTCACCCCGTCGTGGCTTCGCTCACGAAAATTGGTAAAAATATGTGACCACTCAAGTTAATTAAACTAAGACTAAGAGAGAACTTCTTCATTTACAACATTAACTGTCATTCTACCAGGAGCTTTGGACTGCTCAGCTCACTCTTACCACCTACATAATATTTTGGCCAGAAAACTATTCCCGCTGTATATGCTTTACATAGGTTTACATGCTTAAAAACCTTATTTTCCAATAATACTGTCAGATCTCCCATAACTTGATTGGGAAATTTTATGTCAAATTAAAGTGACATAAAAACCTTGCACGATGTTTTATTGTGGTTTCTATAACCCAATAAGAGCCTAAACAGTTGCAGGTCTACAGAGTCTATAATGTTTTTTAACCAAGCAGAATGTAGTCACATAAATGTGTCTTTATTAATATGTGGCTTCATAGTATGCATTTCCTAACGAAAAATAAACATAACAAGCTAGTTTTTACACAATCCGCCAAAAAACGTGAACTGGGATTGTAAAGCAGCATGATAGTGCTATTTTTGGGGAATTTCTTGGGACTCAGAGATTTGACAGCCTAGGGATGGAACATGGAAGTGATTAAACTTATGAAGCATGTCTGATCTTCTCCCTTGAGCACCCATTATAAATTATCACAAAGTAGCCTAGTGAGAGAAGACGGCAGATGCCATCCCTTATATTAGGTGAAACTCGATTGCAAATAATCGTACCTTTGACATTGGCGGATATTCTTGAAACATTAAATAATATACCTACTGTTATTTAGTTGCTGAAAAACAGATTTTAAATACTTCAACAAAATAGTTAACATATCTTGATTTTTAAATTCATTTGACAATTACAAAATGCAGTAAAACACACATTTTCAAGCCACAAAATAATAATACAAATATTTTCATTTCAATCGAGTAAATACAACCAGATGTTCATAGTTTAAAATTAAAAAAATATTCACATGTTCAAATGTATACAAATAATTTCTCCATAAGGATAACATGGGAACTTTAGAGGCCACTGGGGCACAGCCCTGATGGAATTTCTTGAAAACAGTTCTCTTATTGAAAACCTAGATCCTAAATAGAATCTCCTTGCCAATTCCTGAGTTTTTTTTTATGGTTAGTAGTTTTTGAGATACAGTGATCAGTGAGTCAGTTAGTGATATTTAAGTACAGTGTTAGCAAAACGGGAGTGCCGATGGAGACCAGGTCAAGTCCCTTCAAACGCACGCACCCCCACAGGTATCCATCGGCACTCCCGTTTTGCTAACACTATAAGAAGATAGATTTGACTTGGAGTTGATCAATAGGTACAGAGATCCATATGGTATTTTGAATACTAAAAACTATTGATTTACAATTAAGTTACTCTTTATTAAAGGCCACTATGAAAGTGTGAGACGAGAATTGTAAAATTAGAAATTCTATTAGTTGTTCGTATAATTTATTCACAAATTATTGGTTTTGAATAAATTGGAAAAAACACAATAATTATATTGTAGTTGCATTTTACTTGCGCTATTTTTTTTCTTAGAGGGCCATGGACCTTTAAACTACAAAGCTACCTTCATACCGTCACTTTTGGCGCTACTGAATGATAAAAGGCAAACGAATTATAAAGTAGTTCCCAAGACAACGGAAATAATTAATAACAACATGGCGGTGATGACAACAGTTAGTTCTGGTTATTTATTGTCTTGTAGATATGTCAGTTGAAAACAGCTGATGATGGCCAAATTAGCCTGTAAACCATGCCTGTAAACAGGACCTTCAGTTGTAGTAGGAGCTAATTATTACATTCATCATCGACTTTGAATGAATAGAGCAAGTAGCCTGTAGACTTCTTACCCCATTGTAAAATCTGAATCCTGTTTTCATGTTGTTGACATTTGTAGAGCTTACATTTTTCTCTTACAGTACTTAAGAGTAGATATAACCACAATTTGCATTGATGCCTATAGAAATATCTTTCAGGGGGCCAAACTAGTATCTGCTGGCTTATCTCTAGGAGTCAGGGGGAAGACTTCATTTAAAAAATCAATTTTAATGTCAAACACTTTAAAAGATTCATTTTTGCTCGAGTTATCGTGCTAACGGACACATATATATATATATAAATATATAAATATATAAAATCATTATTAAAAACTAAGTACCATTTTTTTAATTCATTTTATTTAACAACGACTAGTTTCGACGATTATGCCATAGTCATGTTGTTTTTATATCTAACAAATACAATAAACATTTTATCTAAATAATAAATACAATCATATGATTTCATAGGTTTTGATGACTTTAGATTTCTTCTGTTTTAAATGGTCTTTATACTATATATAATAATTTTCTCTCTTAATTTAACTGCAGGATTTTTTCAAATAATTGGATTGCATTTGTTGATGTTCATTGTGTTTAGTAAATTTTCTGGGTGTTGTTTATAGTTTTTGTAAATGTAAAAATCTTCTTTAACATGTAATTTTGATTTGTCTTTTTCATATTCAAGGATTTTTAAATTTTCGTGGATGCTTTTGTAATCATGGTCTGTTTGTATTAAATGTTCTGCAAAATTAGATTTCATTGTTGTGCGGTTTCCTGATCTTAATGCTTGAATATGTTCTTTGAACCGTTTTTCAAAAGTTCGACTTGTTTGCCCAATGTAGGATTTATCACAATTAGAACATTTGATGTCATAAATACCTGATTTTCTCATATTGTCTTGATTTTGGTTAGCTATATTTTCTTTTGAAATTTTGTTATTGATCATTTGAAAAGCACTATTTTTTGTTTTATAACTGATTATTATATTTGAACGGTTGAAAGTTTTTCTTAGGGCTATAAAAAACTATAAACAACACCCAGAAAATTTACTTAACACAATGAACATCAACAAATGCAATCCAATATTTGAAAAAATCCTGCAGTTAAATTAAGAGAGAAAATTATTATATATAGTATAAAGACCATTTAAAACAGAAGAAATCTAAAGTCATCAAAACCTATGAAATCATATGATTGTATTTATTATTTAGATAAAATGTTTATTGTATTTGTTAGATATAAAAACAACATGACTATGGCATAATCGTCGAAACTAGTCGTTGTTAAATAAAATGAATTAAAAAAAGGGTACTTAGTTTTTAATAATGATTTTATATATCAAAATAGTAGCCCTAATCACTACAGTTTTCTTAAATATATAAATATATAAATATATATATATATATATATATATATATATGAATTTGAACGGATGGTGTTTTTGGCCTCTAGGGACCTCAAAACTAAAAAAAATCGGTCCCACGTCCAGGTCTTACCATGAGTACTACGGTAATAGCTTATTCCCTATATGGGAAATTCGCTAAAAGTAATGAATTCAGTGCACTCATATAATTTCAGGGAGTTTGTCCAGCTTCACAAATTAAAATTTAAAAAAAAACCCCACATATGCTGGTAAGGATTTTCTAAAATGTGTCACTGAATTCATAAAAAAATAAACAAATTAAAGAAAATTCTAAAAGAGCATATAATAAATCTAGCATTATATTCTTTTGATGAATTTTCCACCATAGTATTTTTAAGTATTCTGGTCTATTCACTGTACCACCAATGTACATGATTTACGAATAAAGATGTTTTAATATGAATATACAAAAGTTAATCTTTTAGTGGCAATTTTTATTTTTAGATTTTTTTATTGATGTAAAGTTTTTTGCAAATAGAATGTATTTGTTTCTATTTTTGCTGAGTTTGCTCATACAGTAGTTCCAAGCCCAGTATCTAACAAAAGTTAATGCGTTTATTTGGGATTTTTAACCAGTACACAACTCAAAATGAAAATTAAAACCCTCTATGGCAATTCATAATTGAATCAAATTTTAGGTTTTTGTACTGTACTTAAAGACGGTTTGTCTGATGCTTCTAACATTTGCAGTCTTCTCCTACATTTTTACACAGGGAATAAATATGACTTCTTTATTAATAATTAACTTTAAATATTTTAGTTAAAATCCAATCACGCCAATTGAAATTAACTTAGTCTGGATAATGGCGGTGGGGGTATTTATTTTTGGTAACAACATTTCTTATAGGCCTACAGTAAAACTACTGTATGTAAAAAGGCGTATTAATGGAAAATAAACCCCAAATATAGAACAGTTTTTTGTTACTTAAACTCTTGACATGTCTAGGGATTAAGGTTAACAAAGAAAACAAATTTTAAACACAACAAAAGACCTTTTTATTTTATCTATTGTTTACATACCATTGGTAAGTATTTAAAAGACAGTGTATAGTTTTTAATGAATATATTAGTTTAACATTTAGGATACTTACAGATTTTATAAAATTTGTCAATTAGATCAAATGATGAAAGCAAAATCGTCCATCTGTACTCAGGGGTTTCGTAAAAGTAAGAAATCTTTTTTTAGTTTGGCTTGAAAATTTTGTACAAATCATTATATGTTATCATTATGAAAAGAGCTGATGAAAGTCTAAAACCATTTTTACTTTGTTTAAATCTGTTCATGCATTAAATAATAGAGTAAAAATTTTTACAACTGAAATTTGAGCATTAAGTTATGTTTACAAGATTTAAAAAATCATTGTTTTGTGTTGATAACATTAAAACAATTTCTAAAGGATGTAACAAGAGCCTAGGTTTTAGTCTATATAATTAATTCTCTGTATTTTTTCTGGCTCTTGTTTAAAACACAAGTTGTAAAATACGGCAGCACAATTTCTGATTTCCTATTAACTGAAGTTGACAAATATTTGATTTATGAGCTAAATGAAGACCATAAATTAATTAATATATATATAATATATTAATATTGCCATTATTTAATATTGATTGATAATTTTAAAACGCAAATTAGTTTCTTTGAGAGTTTATTTCCATTATTTTATATCCAAGTTAAAATTTTGAAATATAGATACTCAAACACTAAATGTAATACATGAGTACTGTACAATATTTTAATTATGAATACCAAATTAAACAGTTGAATGACATCAGTTTTAAATAGCTAATGTAGAAACTTTAACCCTAGAGTGGTGTCTTGAAAATTATCACACATTTAGTGTCTTCAGTCTGTGAGACTTAATTTTTTTGTACATAGCAATAATCATTAAAGATAAAACTGTGTAAAATAATTTTTCTTTATGTTTATATTTTTATGGGTTTTATCGTAAAATAAAACCCCTCTGAGTATTGGTAAAATATTTTTGAAAAAAACTTATACATTTATCAAAAGTTGATTGGTAAAACATTTTTTAAATACGGTTTTTAAATTACTAAAGCCTTTACTGATATATTATGAAAGTTTATGGACTAGTTAATGTAAAATAACATAAACCATCAGAATGCTGGACCAACCAATTATTTATATAGGTACTACACTTACCCGATTTGACTTGGTAACAAGAAAAAAAGTACAGTAAAACCTTCATCAATACAATCTTGGCTTAATCTCTATAGCCATTTGACACCAGATTTAAAAAAAAGTCATTAATCTTTGTCAGTCATGCGCCTCTGATAAAAATTAAAAATATTATGGTCTTTTAACTCCAAACAAAATGGTACAACCCCCAAAGGTTGTTGCAACTTTTGTCATTCCCCCATGAGGTATCATAGGTTGTTCCCATCCCACTGCTTATCTAAGATACATGCTGACAAGTTAATTGGCAAAAGTATGAGTGAGATTGGTCTTGAGAACATCCTTTTTCATATAAATGTAACCAGCTAAATGTGTAGGGGGGTTTTTATCTTCGTTTATCGTTAGGTGGTGTAATTTCCCACGTTTCGTCTTCAGAAAAATTACATTACAAAAAATTATTTTATTTTATTCTATCATAGGACACAAGGAACCAAAGTAATACCAATTAATAAGGGTTTACTGTACATTTTCGCTTACCTATCGGTACTAACTAATTAAGTACAGTCATTGACTATTACGTCTACATACTTAACATCAAGTTGGAAATGGAACTTGCATTTATGATGGTCTACTAAGCAATAAATAGTAAAAACATATGAATCTTTGAGGCAAACAGAAGTAGAGGAATGTATAAGTACTTTTTTCATGTTTGCTACTAACAACCCACTAACAAGAACATTTTATTTTATAAAACAAAACAAGCAAGTGCATAAAACGTTTAAAAAACACAAAAAGTATATTATTTTCTTTGGATATTACTGCAATTTTGTAGGCCTAAAATAAAAAATAAAACTTTTTGTTATGCTCTTTGTTTAGAGCTTATACGTTTCCTGGTGAAGCCTGGGGGTAGGTGGTTAGAGTGGCTCTGGACCGGTTTTGTAGGGGTGGGGGTACGCCGAAAATCAGTCTGCGCTCTCACCCTGTCCTAGCACCATCGCGGATACAATCTTTTTCAAAAACATTTGGGATGCCAGTTTGATTATCTTAACACTTAATTTTTTTATTTTTAAGTTTACAGTGGTGTGAAAATACAATTTTTTCTTGTATGTTTAAGCCATAGTTTTGTTTAATAGTATTGCATTATTTGTAGGCCTACTTGTTTTTGCTCACGAAAAATCTTTGGCTCAATAAAGAATAAAGAGTAATTTTTGAAGTATTAAAAATAGCCTACTCTAAGTTTTAATATAAAGATTTAATAAAATAGTCTATCCTCTGTTCATAAACATTTTCATATTCCTCTTAATGAGGTAAAAAATTAGATATTTATTGAAAATACTCATTTTTGTTATGGAAACCTTAATTAGCCTACATTAATATGATCACACAACTCGTGGAAGCAACCTGAACCGCATCTGCACCATGGTCCGAACTCCGAAAAATGTCTTTTGTCAGACTAGTAGCCGAATAGGACGAAGACGTCAACTTCCCCTCTCGCGCTCGGCTCCCCACTTGCCACTACAGCCCCTCACACCCAGGCTTCACGAAGAAACACACAAACTCTACAGACCTTTGAGGTCCATTTGGACAGGCAATTGTAAGGTTAAAAGACACAGCCAACCTCTAAAAAAAAAATTAAACATAGTAAATATATTTTTGGTAAACAAATTATTTTTAATATTATTGGTTTGAACAAGTATTATAGGTATTATCATTAACTTTATATCTACACCTATATATCTACATCTCTGTGTAGATATAAAGTCAATGGTATTATTATATAATTAGGGCAGCATAACATTATGTTTCAATTAATTTAAAAGTCGAAAGATTATGTTTCTGAACCATTTAACACTGCAAATTTGTTATACTGCATATTTTAATTTTGGCTCCTAAATCAGTCACATAGATTTGCCTTATGTTCTACATCCAACATATTCCTGACCAATTAAACTAATAATACTGTGCTGAATAAAAGTGGTGAGGGTGTTTTAGGAGATTATCTCGACTCATCAAACTTCAGTCTTATGATTAACAACAAAGTAAACACTAAATACTACACTAACAGTTGAAAGTGCACAGGTTATCACAGTTATCAACTGGTGGTGGGGAGAGAGGGATCACTGATGGCGAAATCCTTATCACAGGTGAATGAGACAGTGAGGGCGAACCGTTCACCCGAGGTCACCGGCTCAATGTGGTGAAGGTTCTCCTTCCCGGAGGTGAACATGGACACTCGGCCTGTCAATCAGAATAGGAGAATTAATTGTGAGTCAACCTATTGGAAACCGAGGATAGTAGTAAATTAATATGGAGTTGTTAAGTGGACATTTGGAAATGTAAGAAGGAAATAAGGCTTGCATTATCAAATCGGGATGGACAATGGGCAGGTTAGCAGAAGGCGCATTAACCACATTCAGCCAAGTTTTTAATGGATGATGTTTATAAAATTCCAAAAAGGAACTTATTTTTATGTTTTTTAACTCTGCTCTGTGAAATATTTGTTTTTTCCAACATTTCTTCTTAGTCTGTTTCGAGGATTGATTGCTTTCTGATCTTTGTTCTGCATGCACATATTTAGCCACATGTTTTTGCTTTTAAGGGCCCCATGGATTGGTCGAGGATAGAAATAATTTTTTGAATTCTATCGAGACCTCAGTAAATGGTCTAGATCTTGCCCAGACCGCAGGAGATGTTATTGACTTTGCCGCGATCGTAGGAGACCTTCGTGGTTTTACCACGATCGCGGAAGATATTTTATGAACTCGTTGTAATATGACAATTGGTATTTTTTTAAATCATTATGTTCTAAAGCAACCCAAGGTCAACATTTCCCATCCAACCTGTAAAAGGGTCTGGTCCTGAAGACCCTAGCTTTTTACTAATGTTTTTACTTGTTATGTTTAAGTTTTCAATCACATGTAGGCTATTTATTGTTCTTGACTATGCCAATTGCATGTAAATAAATGCTTAAAAATAAAATAAAAGTCTCAAGGTAATAGAAGGTGTAGTTTAAATAAATACTCAAAAATTCATAAGATAACTGCTTGTTATACATTTTTATAAAAACACGAATATATCTAATGGTGTTTTAAAACTTTTGAACTTATTCCCAAACACCATGCCATTAGATAGGAAAAACTGTTTGTACACCTGGTTTGACTGATTAATAGCATGTTATTAGTGAGTTGGCAATATTTTCACTGAGTTCTGAACATAGTTTCTACTTTTAACCACACACTACTTTTAACTGTACACAGCAAAGTGTCCATTCATTGAAAAACTACCTACATATTTCAAATAATAAAAATTGCATGATATATTTATATGAACTTCTAATAATTGTACAAAAAAGTAAAAAAAAACACTCTATAACCTACAGGATAAATTGTATATTAAATATGTCACTCAAAAAAAAAAACAAGAATTACACAATATAATTTCAAATATTGTAGTAAAATTATTCCTTGTCCCAAACAGGGCAGCGTTCACAAACTGAGAAAATAAAACTTCATTTTAAAGTCAGTTTGGCCACAGCTGCTCAACCCTCAACCAAACCCTCAAGGTAAAGAAATCGGGGTAGAATATCGGAGCTGAGCGGCTAAGGTTTTTGTTCGGGTACCCGCTACGCTCTACTATTTTTTGATGCACTTACGTACATGTATGATCTAAAGGCCGCTTAGCTACGCTCTTCGATACACTCTAGCCTCTAGTCCTAAGAGTGTGTCACTGTCTCAAATAATTTAATAGGCTAATTAATTTAATTGCTTTCTTTTGGGATTCTGTGGCATATTTTGCATCTATGTAAGATCCTTCATCTTGTGTATTGCCTTCCGGATTACTTCATGAGTGTATACAAGAGGTTAAGTTACCTTGATTCTGTCCAAGTAATCCTTAAGTCGTCATTAGTGCGACCGGTTTCGATGTCTATGGCATCATTGTCAAGCTGAACGTAAAAATCGCTCCTAGGAGGTTGTCATGAGTCTTGAAAAACACGTAACGCATAACACGTACACAAACAAAAAACGATAAAATGCATGGCCACACCAATGGTGTTGTAAATTAGTTGTGTGGCCATGAATTTTATCGGTTTTTGTTTGTGTACGTGTTAAGTGTTACGTGTTTTTCTGACAACCTCCTAGGAGCGATTTTTAAGTTCAGCTTGACAATGATGCCATAGGCATCGAAACCGGTCGCACTAATGACGACTTAAGGATTACTTGGACAGAATCAAGGTAACTTAACCTCTTGTATACTATGTAAGATAACGATCCAAACCCTGATCACATTTTGTTTGACCTTACCTTTCCTTGGTTCTACAACCACAGTGGAATTGTCAGCTTCTAAGAATATGAACCGACCACCTTTGAAGTCCTGTTGGTAGTTGTTGAGGTACAGAAGAGACGTGTAATGGAAAGCATCATAAGTGTCCTGCAAAACCAAATGGTTTTCTATTAATATTACAATAGTCACTTTAAGAAAAGAATATGTTAATTCATGTTTTTGTATGGCATACTGCTCCTTCTTCCCAATGTAAAACTGGACATATTTAGTGACAAGGGATAAGTCACACAGTAACAAAAGGTATTTTCTGTGACTTGTCAAAAGCATTTGACTGTGTTAATCATGAATTATATTTTGATCGAGCTTTGCCTCTATGATCCCTGTAAGTGTGTGCAAGTGTTTCTTATGTGGTTTTAAAAAGCCGCATCATTCTCTTCTGTATTCTCACACTTTAGGAAAACATGGGCAGATCAACTAGTACAGTTCGGCCAAAGTTTCTGTGTGCGCGACCAGATCTGGTTAGGTCTTGGTGAGGGGGTTGGCGGGATACTTTTGTGAAAACATTTGTGTTTGCTACTCACTCGCCCCTACCCCCAGCACTGCCAATAGCCAGTGCCTGTATGTTTTAATTTGGCTAGTAGCGAACCGTCCACGCGCACAGAAGTTTTGGCCGAACTGTAATTCTTATATGATTTAAGTTAACTCTATCAACTTGTGAATCAATTTCACTAACTTTGTTATGAAAAAAAAAACAGAGCACACAAATTTTACATCACCTTGTCAACGTGGGGATGCCAGTACTCGTCATGGATGGTGACAGGAGGCAAGTCAGTCAGCTGTGAGAAGAAGGTTGGATGAGTCAGATACAATGAATCAGCTGATATCCCAAACTGATGAGCCACAGCATGTTGAATCTTAGTCCTCACCACCCTGTCAAACACCCACTTCTTCATTACTACTACCAAACAAATTACATTACTACTTCTAGATTTGTGTACTATAATCTCTCACAAACTGTGTATACATTAGAAAACAGTTCAGGTCAAATGCTAAAGATAACACAACACATTTAAACCATAGCCTATATTTTCCCTCGGGAAAGGAGCTTCATTATCGTGGAAGAACTAATAAACTCTTTCTTTGGTTTCAATAGGCTATACAGTAGTTAAATTTGGAAGAAGTTGCAGAATGGAGTTTGAGTCCAACAAACAAGCTTACATTGGTAGTGCCATCAGGGGGATTAGGATATTCAATTTCAAAACAAACTAACGGCATATATACTGTAAATATTTTGATTAATAAATACAAGGTTGGAGTTGTTTAAGTAAAAGCCATTTGTGCATATAGTTCTGTAGTTCCATTTTTATCTTCCTGATTAGTTAAATAAGGGATAATAATAAACTTGATCCGGAATGAAACTGTACCTATAAATAGCAAAGTCCTTGACTGAAAAAAGTTGCTCAGTGTCGTTAAGAGTGTACACATTGATGAAGTTTCTTCCGTATGACAATGCACCAGAGTGCAAGTCCAGTATTGTTGCGCCGCCTGCTGGACTACCTCGCGCTAGGCCCCGACGTCCAATATCTAACAGCTGTTCAGCTTCTGCGGCTGTCACCAGACGATCGGACACATGCCTTCCACATCTCTCAGGTACACAACCTAGGACATAGAGTTAGTCTACAGTAGAACCCCTTATATCTGGCATCGACATAACAGACTTCTTGTGATAGCTTAAAGCTAAACATAGAGGTGTGTGAGCGGCTAAATTTACAAACCCCGCCTCTCTACAAGCTCGAATGCAGTCAGAAATTTAAAATCGAGCCATGCTTTTACTATCATGATTTAATCTAAATTACAGGACTCGTCTGCGAAGATTGTGTAATTGAAAACTTCACACATTCACTTAGACAACGATAAGTTTCAGGGGAGACAACGATGATATTTCCGCAACTGACCTTCTAGACTTCTAAACAACATAGGACATACACAAAAAAACCGGATTAAAGCCTCACTTCAAAATAATCATCGCCCAAAACTTTTTGAGGGTAGGCCTACGTCTAGAAATATGAGTCAGTTATCTTATCTTATCTTACTAATATTATAAATGTGAAAGTTTGTGTGTTTGTTTGTTTGTTTGTTTGTTTGTGTGTTTGAAGTTCAATCACGCATAAACCACTGGACGGATTGGGCTGAAATTTGGCACGATGATAGCTTACATTCCCGATTAACATATAGGCATATTCTTATCTCAAAAATCCTTTCGGGCTCCGCCCCAGTGGCTCTGTAATTCCCCATGTTAACCTTATGAGTATTCATATTTAAAGGGAATTAAAGAATTTAGTCAGCTGTTTCAACTAAAAAAGTTGGTTCTATGATATGGAAAAGCATTAAAAAGTTACTAGGTGGCGTTCGCAGATGCATCCACAAAATTTAGCGGAGTCATCAAGGGTTCATATTATATTGTTTTTGTCATACTGCAGTAAAAACAGTCGTCATTGATGCATGCGTTGCGGGTCTAAAGAAGCCTTTTTACTCTTTAGGGAATAAATTCGTTTTTAGCCTCTATGGAGTAAAACTTAGCTGTTGTCAACTCAGATGTAAATTTCTATTGTACACTATTGAATACGTATCGAAATATGTCACGATTCGTGCTTCATAATCATTTTAACCTGCAGTCTACAGTCTCTTCCCATAGCATTTTAGAATTGCAGATACATTATCCATTCCCACACTCAACACTGCCCACCTTTACTACTTCCTTCACCACCCCCTACGTCGTGGACCTGTTTCCCTCTCTTCCCATAGCATTTTAGGATTGCAGATACATTAATGTAATTGCCAAAGACAGTTCCCACACTCTGCACTGCAAGCCTTACTACTTCCTTCACCATTTCCTACGTCATAGACTTTTTTCCTTCCCTTCACATAGCATTGAAGTATTAGATACATGTATCTAACTGCCCAAACGGTTCCCTCACTCTGCACTGCCAGCCTTTACTACTTCCTTCACCACTTCCTACGTCGTGGGGCCTGTTTCCTTCCCTTCTCATAGCATTTTAGGATTGAAGATACATTAATCTAACTGCCACAGACGGTTCTCACAATATGTTCATACTTTACTACTTCCTAAGCCACTTCCTACATCGTGGACCTGTTTTCATCACTTTCCATAGCATTTTAGTATTTTAGATACGTTAATCTAATTGCCACAAACATTGCCCACACTCCGCACTGCTAGCCTTTACTACTCCTTTCACCATTTTCTATGTCGTGGGCATGCTTCCATCCCTTCTCATAGCATTTCAGCATTGCAGATACATTATTCTAACTGCTACAAACGGTTTCCAGTTCCCAAACTCCACACTGATCACCTTACTACTTCCTTCACCTCTTCTTACGTCGCAGACCTGTTTCCCTCTCTTCCCATAGAATTTTAAGATTGTAGATACCAAGATACCTTAATCTAATTGTCATAAACAGTTCCCACACTCCGAAAAACTCGCCTTTACTACTTCCTTCATCTCTTCCTACGTCACGGACCTGTTTACCTCCCTTACCTTAGCATTATTGGATTGCAGATACCTTAATCGAATCGTCTTAAACAGTTCCCACACACCCAAAAACTCTTCTTTACTGATTCCTTCATCACTTCCCACGTCACGGACCTGTTTACCTCCCTTCTCTTAGCATTATTGGAATGCAAATACCTTAATCTATTGGTCATAAACAGATCCCACACTCCGGACAGCTCGCCTTGACTACTTCCTTCACCACTTCGTACATCGCGGACCTGTTTTCCTCCCGTCCTATAGCATTTTAGGATTGTAGATACCTTAATCTAATAGTCATAAACAGTTTCCACACTCCGGACAGCTCGCCTTGACTATTTCCTTCACCACTTCCTACGTTGCGGGCCTGTTTTCCTCCCTTCCCATAGCATTTTAGGATTGCAAATACCTTAATCTAATGGTCATAAACAGATCCCATACCCCGAACAGCTCGCCTTTACTACTTCCTTCACCACTTCCTACGTCACGGACCTGTTTCCTTCCCTTCCAATAGCATTTTAGGATTGCAGATACCTTAATCTAATTGTCATAAACAGTTCCCACACTCCGGACAGCTCGCCTTGACTACTTCCTTCACCACTTCCTACGTCGCGGACCCGTTTTCCTCCCTTCCCATAGAATTTTAGGAATGCAGATACCTTAATCTAATCGTCATAAACAGCTCCCACACTCCGGGCAGCTCGGCCTTGACTACTTCCTTCACCACTTCCTACGTCACGGACCCGTTTTCCTCCCTTCCCATAGAATTTTAGGAATTCAGATACCTACCTAAATCTAATCGTCTTAAACAGTTTCCACACTCCAGACTATTCACCTTTATTACTTCCTTCACCACTTCCTACGTCACGGACCTCAAGCTAGTGTCGTCATTTGATTATATTTATGATCCATATCACCGTTTATGTTCTAATATCAGTGGAAGAATGCTATCAGCTATTTATTTATCTACTGCATTCAAAAGTCAACAGCTGATCATATGTCTTTGTTTATGTGTCAAATACTGCTTCCATAAGAATTACATTGAAACTTTGAGACCCAGTGGGGCGGATTCCTAAGAGACTTTTTTAACGCCATATAGATGTTGGCACTCACCGATATGGTCTTTATCACCATGCTAAATTTGAAAACGATTGATTCAGCCGTTTAGGAGGAGTTTGCGTATTACGAAATGCATAAAAGTCGACGTATAAGAGCTTTGCTCGCTCCGCTCAATAAGATTTACCAACAGGGTGCAGCACTATATTTTTTTGCGTTTATGAAAACAGCTAATTTGAACTAAGCAGCAACAAAAAACTGTTATTCACAATGAGAACTGTCAAAGTAGAATTGTTTACAGTTATGTTTAAGTTTTTCATTTCATGAATAATTTGTGATATTTTGCGAATTGTTGATAATTTATTTTTCTCTATTGTTTAGGTGAAGTGGTAGAACATTATGGCTATGGTAGATGTGTAATACTATAGAATACTGTAAATTTAAAAAAGCAAATTTTATCAAACTGTGTCCTCCCTTATTGCAAACGCAAAGCTTGAGTATAACTGCAATAAGCATTTTTATATTTATATTCCAACCCCGTACGAAGGACACTCTGCTAGTAACATAATAAGTCTTACAAAAATATTTTCAAATTTAAGAAATAACTATAATAGGCTAACAAGGAAAATATCTTACAGCCTAGAAGTTCTTTTACTGCTTTTTACAAGATTGATTCAATTCTGACTTGTCAGAGACAATTAAAAATTTTTGCCTCAGTTTGAATAGCTTTAACCTAAGAATTATATTGTAGATGTTAAATCGTTTTCAAGGTCAGGGCCGGATTTCCCAATAGGCCCGGGCCTATGGGCGCAAGGTCCCAGAGGGTGCACGGCCAAGAGTAATTTTTTTATACCTAGGCTATCTAAAAATAAAAATAAATAGTCATAGTTGATAAAAAAACCTCTAAAGCATTGTGATTCTGAAGTTCATAAGAAGAAATAATTGTTATGAAATTTAAACTATATTTTCAGAATTACGCATCAATTTCGTTACAAAATTGGTAACGAACATTGGTTATACGGGAGTAGGCTGTAGGGATGTTGACGTTGACGAGCGCCCAAGGGGTACGCATCGTATTGCCACTGCACTGCCACTATGCTGGGTCGGGCTCGGCACTACTGATCAGAGTGATAAGGGGTGCATGCGTGCAAGACATGACATTGTTACAAACCTCAAATCACAAAACAAAAGTTATTTATTAACTAATCTTTTGATTAGTTTACAACTATCTGCAGGATCGAGTTAAAATAGGCCTATATCATAAGTTTTGTTGAATATTAAAACAACAATGAATTATTTACCTTTAAAATTAACGAAAAAATATTAATCTCAGTTTGCATTCAATTTTAGAAAAATTCAATACCCACCAAAGCACCATTAATGCTGTCATTTTCTCCTCAGGCCTAAGGATCGGTACGGTTGGCCGGAATATTGCTCTGTTTTGCTTTGGAAATATAACCTAGATGCAGTACGACCATGGATTAAATATAACTCAAGTCGACTTCTCATAACATTGTTAATTCAAAATTTTTCCATGTGTAGTTCATGTTGGTGACACTGAATGTTAGTTTAACGTAAATTTTGTTTCTATTATTTTAGGGTTAGTTCTATGATGTGTGTTTTAATTTCTTGTAGGGTAAACAGGAGACGACCTATTGTTGATGATTAGATTGTTTTATTTAGGATAAACTTGATTTAAACATAGATAAACATACTTCTTAAATAACAAGAATTGTTTTCAGCTAATCCAAAATGATGACAAATCTACTAAAGGAGTACGCATGTTTAATCTATGGTGTCACGTACTTTATAGAGTTCATGTTTTTGGGCCTGGAATAATTGGAACCAATGGCCATGTTTTTTTGCAGGAATGCTCGGTTGGGTTCAGTTGTTTTGTTTCAGTCCCACCCCCACGGCCACAAACATGAGCAATTATTTAAAAAAGCATAAAATTGCTAAAAGTGTTTAAGACGGTATTTTGTTAAGGCTAAACAAGTCAATTCTAAAAAAAAAAAACTTGCAATGATTCCAACGAGGAGTGGTATTCAAGCAATTAACTTCGGCCTATGGGCATGATATAGTTTTTAATAAAGGTTTGAAGGAAAGTAACTGTGACCAGACTAGGGGGCGGAAAATTATTTGGGCCTAGGGGCGCAAAAATGCTAAATCCGGCCCTGTTCAAGGTAAAACATTGTGTTTTTTCCTACAGCTAAGCTTAGTCATAATTTTTTAGCAAGCCAATGAACATCTTTTTGTTTATATACATATACAGACTCTCACCTGGAAATTCGGTCAACTCTTCGGAGTAATCAGCAGAACAGGGGAAATTTTGACCTCTGCCCTGAATTAATTCTTTCTGTGATGCTAAAATTGTTTCTTTATGACTTTTAGAAGTGAAATATACAATTGCCAGCGTTGCCAATATCATTACTCCTCTAGTGAACACTCTTTGGTTTTGAAAAGTTGGCATAGGTCCAAACTTTAGCCCAGGGGGCTTACTTCTGAAACATATAACAACACTATGAAATGAAATGAAAATACTTTTTTATTGAGGCAAATATTAGGTCCACATGGTCCTTTTTTTCAGTCAACCTCTTATACTAAATTTAAACTAAACAATACGGTTTTATAACACTTTATAAAATTATTAACAAAATAATAACTAAAAACTAAAGTGATAATCTTCATCCCTAAACATACGCATCCACACACATTCACTTCAAACTATGAGTTTAACATAAACAATTGACATTTGCCAAATAGCTACAGCTAACTACATTTCATTTGACAATACCCACAGTAGAAAAACACAATTTTGCTAGAAAGATTCAGTGTAGGCATAGGTATAGGCCTATTGTTCTATAGAGCCATCTATTTATTGCCAGAATTATTTGTACACACTTGTGCAAGTTTTAGCTTTATCTTCTATGGCCTAATTAGAAATAGGTAGGTATGACTCCTCGCTTAATACGACTGTGCCATCGCCTATCTGTGACAATGCTAATTGCGGTAATATTGTGACTATTTTCGATGGTCTCGTGGAGATCATCACCGCCTTTTGCAATCGCGGCAAAAATTATGTTTATCTATCACAATCTATAAAATATCATCATCGTTTTCTAAAATCACAGAATCATTTATCGTCGTCCTCCACGATTGAGGCCAAATATTAAATATTACCCATGGTGATATGAACATTACCATAGTCTTCCGCTATTGTGGGAAAATCCTAGACGTATCCCCCAGTCACAGAAAAAATCATCATCTTCTTCTTTGATCTGATCGTGGCAAAAACCATAAATAACATCCTCACTATGGACATCATCATCGTCTTCGGGGATGGTGGCAAATATCAAACATCTCTCGAACCGGCAGGGACATCACCATTGTCTCCAGCAACTAACTTACGGAAACTTTCTCATAGTTAGGGGTCTATATGCGATTGTGGCAAACACTTTAAAATATATCCTGCAGTAAGATATATATGAAGTAAAATATATCCTGCAGGAAAGATCATCATTGTGTCCCGTTCACAGAGACTACATTTGCATCTGCAAACATGGCAAACTCCTGGATATCTTCTGCGGTACCTAAAGGAAACATCATAGTCATCTTCTGTGATTTTGGGAAAATATTGAGCGTCTCCTGCCATAACGGAAACATAATCACCATTCCCCACAATCATGGCAAAATATGAAACGTCTTCTGCAGCGGGGACGTTGTCCACATCTTCTGCGACCACGTGTTATGAATAAATGTCAATTAGGCATTTAATTTGGGAATTTAATAAGCTCCTCGGGTAATCCAACCTGTTCACTGTTCCTGTAGAAGGCAGATTTCCAATTAAAGTTAACTTATAGGCTACCATTATTTTTTACGAAAATTAAAATTATTAGGTGAAATCAAATGTTCAAACGTACAAGAATATGTCAGTGTTCATCAATGTTAATAAATCTAGGCTTAACTTAATATACAATTATCACTTAGTAACTTAAACCTAGGCCAGTAAAAAAATGTCTTAACTTACGTATCCTCTTCATTCTTTTCCTCTTTTTTCTCAATTTGTTGAGCTTTTTGGTTTAGGTTTCCTCTTCGTCTGACAGGTTTTTCTTTTAGTTCAGATTTCCCCATTATAGTCGTATGGGTTTTTATGTTAAAATATAGTTATTTAATAGCTCACTGAGTATTCACGAGAACCGGTACTAATTTTATAAGTGCTTCTGTCAAATAGGAAGATTAGTTAAGCTTTTTTTGCTCCAGTTCAGCAATTGTTTACACACACAATATTGACAGCACTGCAGACGATCAAACTAACCAATAATCTGACGAAACGTAAACAACGAAAATGAAACATCAACTAACTAACAGTCAGCTGAACAACAACAAAATTTGACAAGAACAATTTCCAGGCTGGAAAACAAAAAAGTTAAACAAAATCTATCATAATAATGATCACATACTATGATCATGTAACCAATTAATTATATTGATTGGACATATGGTGACTTATGTAATTCGTCTATTTTATTTTTATATTTTAAAAGTGAGTCTTCAGCACATATAAGTCATTAATACAAAACTACAGCTCGATGTAATTGAAACTGTTTCAGCTAACATTAAAGTCGGCAATTAATTAATTATTAAAATTAGTTTATGTTTGTTTACATTAACGTACCAATTCTGAATTCTGATTACGATGTATGGGTTATTAATTAACAGCTGTGTCTAAGGAATAAGTTGGCCTTAGTCACTAACAAGACTAAAAGATCGTGCCACTCATCCTACACTCATCTCCATTCAATTCATACTCGGCTTAAAATACCTACTTTTGGAACAGCTGATGCCAATTTTATTGTTAGTTCTGTACGTTGCACTGTAGAGGTTATTGTGTTTTGTTTACAATTTGTTTCTCGTTATTTGAGTAATTTAAAACCTCGTTTAACCAAACAAAACCATAGACTAACCAACACAAGTAGACTTCTCATCCCATTGTAAATTTTGAAGCACGTTTTTCGTGCCTAGTTCATGTACGTGACACAAAGGCGTTAGTGTCGACGAAACTTTGTTTCTATTATTTTAGTGTTAATTTCTTGATTTGTGCTTTACTGTTTGGTTATATAACTAGGGGACAAGTTATTGTTTATGATTAGATCGTATTATTTGGTTAAACGAGGTTTTAAATGGCTGTAATAAAGGGAAACAAATTGTAAACAAAACACGACCTCTACATAAACCGTACAGAACTAACAATAAAATTGTCTTCAGCTGTTCCATAAGGATGAGAAATCTACTAAGGGAGTATGTTTTAGTATGTTTTATCTATGGTTTTATCTATGATAAAACTATCTACTCAAAAACAATTATAGTGGAATAGATTACAGAATAGTACCGGAACCAGTTTGAGTCGGGTGGGGTGAGGGCAAGCGGTATCCAATAAGGTTTCAGAAAACTGTCCACTGTTGCCAAGTTGTGCCACGCACTCAGTCTTTGCCCGACAGCCGACCTGTGCGTGTCGAGCATATCCTCTTGTTTGGTCAAGAAATTGCCTTAAAGTGGGTATTTACTCAGGGGAGGTATAGAAGAGGCTACGATGACAGCTGTGGGCTTCTTATTAGCTGAGGGAACGCCATCACCGTAACAAAACGGTCAGTAGTCATCGGCCTTGGTGGTCTAATGGGTAGCTTGCCGTGCTGATATGCTGAAGGTCCTGGGTTCAAATCCCGCTCGTGGCATTAACTTTTTGTCCAAGATTTTTTATTATCAGCAAGTTTGGTTGGTTTGGTTCGGTTATGACGGTTTAATTTTATTATTAAGTCATTATAAAATTTTAGTAGAGCAATTTCTAGTTTTATTTAATAAACAGAATTATTTTTTCTATTAATAAACTTTTGTTATATTATTTCATTATCAGCAAGTTTGGTTAGTTCGGTTAGGTTATGATAGTTAAATTTTATAATTAAAAAATAATAAAATTGAATTTGAGGCATTTATAATTTTATTTTATGAACAGAACTATTTTTGCGATTAGTAAACCTTCTTTGCCAAAGTACTCTCTACTACAGCGCTGTTCACGGAGGAATTTTGAACTAATGCCTCATTCGTACCTCCCCTAAGTCAGACCCCTTTAAAGTGTGTTTATAATTCGAAACAGGCCAGAAACAAAGCTACAAAAGGCATCTCAATCCATTCTACACTCATATTTAGGTTAAAATACTCTCATAGGTGGCGTTCCCATATCAAATGAATAATTAATATGGTAGATTGGATCCTCTTCATTTTCATGTTAATTTTGTTTCATGTATCAAACAATAAGCTGAGCAGTATTTTAAAAGATTTTTAGAACTGCTATACAAATTGTTTGGTCATATAAATTTACTGTTAAATTTATTAATCTTATGTTTATTTTTCAACAACTGCATCTGGTGGCTGTTTGAGCCATTTTAAAGACAATCGTGTAGCAAATAATCAAACCATAATATATAATGTATGGGATGAATTTTGTGTTCCTTATGATAAAAATATAAAAATACTAACCAATACCACCAAGAACAAATACATTATTAATTTGTAGTGTTAAACTGAACTACCCTACAACTGGAACGATAGAGGGGGGTGCCGGGCTCTAGGTGAAAGATTGGTGAAAGTCAGCTCACAGACCAAGAACGAAGTGGCAACGTCGCATCCTCTACCTCTTCAAAGGCCAGTCCTATTCTGTAATCTATAATAGATTACAGAATAGGACTGGCCTTTGAAGAGGTAGAGGATGCGACGTTGCCACTGATTATCTATTCCACTATAAATAACTAGTCTCCGAGCCATATAACCAAACAGTAAAGCACAAATCATGTAAATAACGCTAAAATAATATAAACAAAATTTCGTTCACACTAGCAATCAGTGCGTCGACGTACATGGACTAGACACGAAAAACGAGCTTCAAAATTTACAATGGGGTAAGAAGTCCACTTCTGTTTGATACGGCTAGAGCCCTTTAGGGGATTTAATACTACGTGTGCGTGGTTTTGTTCCAAATCAAACTAACTTGATCCTTTGTTTACGACGGTCCAATAATCTAGAAACTCTTGAATAAGAAAAGAAATTGAAAATGAACGAAATGTCCTCCGGTCGCGATGAAATCGTGAGCGTCTTTTGGGATTGCGTTGAAATAATCATCGACACTCGCGGCTCGCGATCGCGGACAACTACTCTCCTGCAATCACGACGAAATATTGTGTATACCGGTACGTCTTGCGTTTGGATTAACTGTCATCGTCTGCTTCGTCTGCCGCGGTTCGCGCGGTAGCAACGAAATCGAGGTAATCTTTCGCGATTGTTCACAGCGAAGTACGGTAGTAGGCCTAAGTTTTTGTATTGTATACTGTAGTTCAGTTCGCGGCGAAAAGTGAACATCTGGCATTAATTCGGAGATCATCACGGATCGTCTTCTGCGGCGAAATCGTGAACGTTACTGTTACCTTACTACGTTGTTGGGAGAAATCGTGAACATCTTTAAGGTCGTAGATAGACTTTGTCGATATCTCCCGTGATCGTGGTTTAATCATAATTTTTTATCAATCTTCGTTATACATTTTTAATCACATGTTATTTATTTTGTTTATTTATTGACGGTTTGTAAATGCTTAACTCTTGTCTTAACATGTTGGTAATTCTTTAGTGAAGCCTTATTCTGTTCAGGTATTAGGCTAATTTTTATATCATAATTTAATCCAGTCGGAGGTGGAATAGGTTTAGCTCTTCTAGTTTTTGTGGAAATCAGTGGCATAGCCAGGATATCGTTTCGGGGAGGGGGAGGGGTCAAAACTCCAGGAAATTTTGGCAAAGGTTCTAAAATGAGGTTTAAAACACCTCTAAAGGCTCTAATGCAGAGAATAAATGTACTAAGTTACCTTTAACTGTTCAGAAATAATATGAGCAATATCATCTTCCGCAGTGGTGCTTTGTCGTATTCTGGGATCACTGCAAAATCCTGAATATCTTCCTCAGTAATGGAATTACCATCATCATTTCCAGTGGGTCACGAAAACGTTATCGATGTCTCCCAAGATCGTGGAAAATCACGAAATCTCTAACCCCTATGGTCATGTGGAAATTATCGTAATCATCCGCAATTGTGGCAAAATTTGTCTGTTCATCTCCTACAGCCATGTGGACATCACTATCACTGGTCGTCTTGGCGGTAGTGTGGACATCATAATCATCTCCCCCAATCACAAAAACATTTGATCATTTTACACGTCCATGAAGACATCGTCAATGTCTCCCACGGTCAGGGCATAATAATGAATGAATATCCCTCTCAGAACGGAAACATCATCATAGTCTTCCGCGATCACGGCAAAATTCTGATCAACTCCCGCGGTCACGTGGACATTATCGTTACGTCTTTCGTGATCACCGCAAAATTCCTATCATTTACTGCAGCCGTGCAGACATTAACCATCATCATCTCCGGAGGTCTCGAAAATGTTATCGAAGCCTCCCGCGAACATGGAAAAATGAAGAATATCTACAGCCCCCCACGGTCATGTGGAAATTATCCTAGTCTTTCACGATTGCAGCAAAATTCTGATAATTTCTCGCGATCATGTAGACATCATAATCGTCTCCCCCATCACGAAAAAATGTTGATAGGCATTTTCCCGCGTCCATGAAGACATTGTCATTGTCTTCCACGGTAATGGCAAAATAATATCCCCCCCGGAACGGAAACATCATCATAGTCTTCCTCGCTCGCGGCAGTATTCTGATCATCTCCTGCGGCAGTGCAGACAACATCGTAATCTTGCGCGCAGTAATTTTACGATTGTCGCAAAAGTATTTGGTATCGGTATCGAAATCTACTTTTGACAACCGATTCTCAACACCGATAATTTACCAATGTCCAAGTATCGTTGGTTTGGAGAATTGGTCTCAATAAACAACACATCCCTGATATAAAAATGATTTGGGGGGGGGGGGGGGAGGAGGGGGTATACTCCCTGTATACTCCACTGGTGGGAATCTAATAAAAACATTGTAGTTAAAAGGAATAAATTGAAATAAGGGGACCTATTTGGTTTACACATTTTAATAGTGTTCAAAACTAAATTCCAAGTCAAAAATAATAATCCACTATCCTTTATTACTTTTCATATCTTGATCTATACCATAAAAACTGAAGAGTGATTTACCTACCTCAATCAGGGTGCAATCATCATAAAAGTAGACTATTTAAATCCATTTTCATAAACTGTTTTGTCAGTCTCTTGTTTACAGCCTATGACTGTGGTTAAACATTCAACTGAAGGATCTGCTATTAGATTACAATTCATATTTAAACCTTTATTAAGAAAGTTTTTTTGGCAACACTGGATCTTTAAAAGGGATCCATAGAAATAATTAAAATGCAGGGGGGAAATGTCCTTAAGGAAATAACAATCTTTTCTATACAAGTACAAAATACAGTAGTTTAGTTAGTCTAATTAAATTTAAAAATAACCCCGCCGCAGCAAACCTGCCGACTAAGCGAATTTCCATTTGTCTGAATTGATTTTCAGTTAACTATATTTTAATAACATTAGGTTTAACGAGTACCTAGGTTTGATGCTACAAGGAAACTAATAAAGTGTGTTTTTGAGTAAAATATTGATAGCTTAGTACAAAATAAATAAATTTGCCAAGTTTGATCAAAATATATCCATAAACAAGCAAACTACAACATTTGACAATATTCTCAATAAGAATAACATGGGAATTTTAAATTTAATTTTTTTTAAATTTTCTCTGTTACTAATAAACAAACTAAAATACTTTTATATACTAAATTATTTGTTTTTTTAAGCTCTTTAAAAAGGTCTAAAGAGAAAATCGGACCAAAATTACTCAAGTTATCGCGTTCACGGACGTATATATATATATAAACATTTGAACGAATGGTGTTTTTGGCCTCTGGGGACATCAAAATGAAAAAGTAAATCGGTCCCGGGGCTAAGGTCTTACCGTGTTACCTACAGTAATAGCTACATTTGAAATTAGCTATAGGGAAATTCGCTAAAAAGTTATCTTAAATGTTTAATGGTAAAAGTTATAAAAACTGCCATTAAACTTTTATGTTTTAGACAAATAAAAACATAGAAGAGGACCATCATGGTTTGCTAAAATGGAATACCCCCGCCGCAGCAAACCTGCTGTCTTAGCGAATTTCCATTTGGCTGAATTAATTTTCAATTGATCTATTTAAATAACATTAGGTTTAACGAGTACCTAGGTTTGCTGCTACAAGGAAACTAATAAAGTGTGTGTTTTAAGTAAAATAATTATTGCTTAGTATAAAATGAATATATTTGCCAAGTTTGATCAAAAGATATCCATAAACAAGCAAACTACAACATTTTATAATATTCTCCATAAGAATAACATGGGAATTTTAAATTGACCAATTTTTTAGTTTTCTCCGTAACCAATAACCGTAAAAAAACTTTTTGATATACTGAATTGTTTGTTTTTTTAAGCTCTTTAAGAAGGTTTAGAGGAAAATTGGGAAATTTTGTGTTTTGAGGGTCAAAAGTGAGAAAAACCAATTTTTACCCCATAAAACCCCCCATAAAACCCTGTTCCCATGGTCCGATCATGCTGGATCGCGAACTCATTCAAGTTTATCCTGCCTTACACCTTTAAACCAAATTTCATCAAAATCGGATAAAAATTACTCAAGTTATCGTGTTCACGGACACATATATATATATATATATATATATATATATATACATATATAAAAATTTGAACGAATGGTGTTTTTGGCCTCTGGGGACATCAAAATGAAAAAGTAAATCGGTCCCGGGCCTAAGTGTTACCATGAGACCTACGGTAATAGCTACTTCCCTATAGGGAAATTCGCTAAAAACTACAAAAGAGTATAAAACAAATTACCAAATTATTTTTGTTACTGTTTATTTTTAACAAAGTTCATTACAAAAAGAACACATCTCACAAATCTTACAGTCATTAATACTGGACAAGGAATTACCCATCAAGTAGTATTCACACATGGTTTACAATTTGTATTTGTATGAATACACACCTTTCATTAAAATCTCAAAACCTTTAAAACCTAATTGAATCATGCCATTTGTTCAGTAGAGTGCTGAAATACCTAGGTAGGTATTCATAAAAAAATCTACTACCGGTATTGTCTAAAATATTGATAGTTTACCAAACGATTTTCTTCTTTTGCTTAAAAGTTTGTGCAATAAATTAAAAAAAAAGTATTCAGTTAGAGTATAATGAGGATTAACTCAACAACAATGAGGGTAAATGAGGATAATTTGGGTGTTTTAAAATGCTCAAAACTCAGCATATCAAGAAAAACCACGAAAAGAAACTTACTGTTAATTGTGATTGGAGTTTTTTTTTTTTAATTCTTTACAACTATAATCATACACATGGCATCATTTTAACAGAAAAGTCAAAATATGACATAAGTTATTTTCAAAATTTTGTCTTGTTAAATTTTCAAAGTTGATTTCACTGGAACATTGTAATAATTTAACAACGTAAACGGGAGTAGGTATGTTTTATCTATGACGTTACATACTACCAGATAATAATAATTTACTTGTCATATATTCAAAGGAAAACAGCTGTTTTTAGTTCTCTAAATTGTCCGCAAAATCATCGTTTACAGGTAACTTAAATTAGGAAACAAATCAAAAATATCTATGGTAAATTGTTCGGTTTTCTAACCTTAAAATTGTATTAGTACATTTTGGAAACGCTGCTAATCAAAAGATACTTTAAGTTATGTTTACAAACAACAGAAATGTAAACATTGATGACGGCTTTGTCTATCCTCAAATTATGTGGTTTAGACGATTAGACCATTTTAACGATTAGAAGGTTATTTCCAGAGTATGATGAAAATAGTTGTTCATCATACAGAGCGAAAGTGTCTTTTTCGTGCTTAATCGTATTTCCAAGCTTGGCTGCGCCTCACTTGTAAAACACGATTGCGTACTAAAAAGAGCCACTTTCGGTTCTAGTGATGCAAACTACTATTATAGAAAGTACTTTGATATGTCTATGATATGAAACTTTATTAATTTGGCAATCTCCATTGAAAGGCACTTCATAATTTATTTGATAAGTCCTTTTCCTTAACAAAATCTGGTAACTAAACATAATATATTCCTCGAGTTAGCTCTACTCACAAGACGACGAATACTCAACATAATTATTTACATTATAGCACAAGACATACATACAATCTTAATAAATACAGGACTTGTTAATGCGAAAGTATACCGTTTATGTACAGTAAGGGTTCAGAAAAATAAATTTATTGGTTGCTTAAGGTGAAAAAATACTCATAAAAGTCGCAGTGGAGGGGAATGATTACGGTAAATTTTGGACTCCACTTTCATAAAATTCATGTGCGCTAGGAACTTTTCTTTGCTGTATCTGTGTACATACCTGGGGCGGAAGTAAAATAAATAGCTTTATTTCTGAAAACATAATAATCGGTAAATTATTTGTAAAAGCAGTAGGCTAAGCAAAAAGCTAGTTTGTAAAAATTCATAATTATTCCAATTCTGAATAATGGTAGTTAAAACTAGCTAAAAAATTAATTTAAAATTTCAAGGGCGGATTTACTGTACACAAATACTAAAGAAATTTTAATTATTGTTTTCTTATCGATAATCTTAATCTATTAGAACATTTAGACAAAAATAATGACAGACCATGGCAAATTGACACAATTAGCACTAAGTAGACATAGAGTACGAATAACTTACATAGTTAATAACATCAGTCTTATACGTCCTATTTCTATAATTACAATAATTTATTGCTAGGTGTTATTACATATCTATAGATAAGCTGTAGCAGCCATTGTTCGAATACATAAGTTCAAAGGGACCGTCGGGTCGGAGCCGAGCGTAGGTAACATCACACGGAGCGATGGCAAGCGAGAAACAGTGACGATCAGATCGTAGGTTCAATGATGTCTCCGTCGCTCACATTTTACCACACCGTCCTGCGAGTACAAAAATTATTAAATACCACTGGATATGTATGGAAACAGAAATTGTGCACTTGAGAAATGTACGAAAATATGTTCAACCAATGTTGAACGTAATGAATGTTATTGTCATAAAGAATGACAATAATTAATGTCTTAGGAATAAAATAAATTAAGGAATAAGGTACTTTTACAAAACTAAATTACCCAAGAAAATAGTTCCAGGCCATTGATAGCACACATAAAGTTCAAAACACAATGATTTATGTTTTGCTCCTTCGAGAGGGATTCTTCAGAATGATGTATAAATGCTTTTATCACTTCTTATGAAGTGCCGTGGTACAAATACTGCCATAGCATTATATCTCCTAACAATTCTACCTATATTCATATTCTTCTACAATGGACTCCCTCTTTCCGGACTTATTCTGCTCTGGAGGCCAGTCCGGTTACCAGGTTTTCTGGCTAAATCAACGTCTCCTGAATCACTCGATAACCAACCCTTGGAAATATTTACTTAAAATTAGGAGATTGTTGTATTTAGATACGTGATCACTGCTCCCAAATCTTTTCTACGAAAGAAGTTAGTTTCATTACTGCCTACTTCCTACCGATCCAGTCCGGTTAAACTGATGTGGAAATTGTCTGGTTAAAGAGATACTTTTGCCGAGTGTTGTCTGGGTAAGATTGAGTCTCTGAAAAAAGGGTGTAAGTATATTATAGTAATTGTGTCATGAACTTTTGGTGTGTTGTCTTGGAGTAGGTTTTGTATTGTATAACTGTCAAAGTCAATTTAAAAAAAAAAAAAAAAAAAACTAATGTAGCAAATAGATTCAAGACAGTAGCACAATCTACAAATGCTAACATGTTCTATCTGAGCAGCAATTAGATACAGATGGTCTATATTGATCACAAAGTATGGAACGTCTACTTTAGTATCAAAAGTCAGTGGTTTAACCACAAAACCTTCAAAGAATAGTATTAATTTTAATTTATAAATAATGATGTTATAGTATTCTCACAATATATCTTCAAATCAAATCAAAACAATCTTTATTGCATAGTGATACAGTACCGTAGCCGAATTAGAATATAAAAATAAAAATTATTACGTAGGCTTTTACCTGTGCGTGATTCTAGTTGCTAGTAAAAACACATTAGTAACAACAAACAAGAATAGGGACTGCCCACGAGCCAAATGTGCAAAGGCAGAAAGAAGATAGCTGTCAGATATGCAGGAATACAATCACTTTGAAACTTACTTTACAACGGCACTTGACAGATTTGACTTCCCCGTGGGAGAAAACTCTTGGATGCCATTCTTCTCCGTTCTCAAACAGTCGGCCCACGGGGTAGGTGCAGCCACCCGCTGCTAGTACATCTGCCTTGGACCTGGTGATGGAGCTCTGCTGGTCTCCCAGGTACGCAGGGTCACGTGGGACTGTGACAGGGGAGGGCGTAGGACATGTTTTACAGCAGCCGACGCGACGTAGCGCGACTGTCTCGTCGCAGTCTAGGGGTGGACAGACTGTTCTCATGCATCTGACTGTCAGTGATGAGCTCTGGGGACAAAAAGTTAGTATGAATGGAAAATCCTCTGGAGTTTGCTCAGGAAGGGCCTTTTTTGTTGGTTGCCAATAAAACAAGCTTTTAATTTTAACCTTAATTTGTTTGGGATGTAGAATATTATGTTAGCAAACTAAATAATTTTATTACTAATGGATTTATAACACAGATTTTTTGAAAACCTAAATGAATGAAAACTACTGATTTTTAACAAATGTTTTTCTGTCGGCTTATAAATGAGTTGCACAAGTTACATTAATACTGAAACAAATCTTTAGGATCATACAGTCAACTTTCTTCCTAAAGATGAGCACTATATCCACTAAGCAATCCATATATATCTCTATTATACAATGCAGATCATTCAGATGAATTGAGAACTTCCTAGGCACAGCCTTTGTGATTGATATTAAGATTTTAATTTAAATTCATGTTGATGTTTTGAGCCATTTCTCACTAACATTGTTAAGGTGCTACTCACATTGCAATGGCACACTGCGCAGGTGTCGAAGCCCGCGGGTGGAAGGTAGGGATGCCAGGAACTACCTGGGGCGTGCAGCTGTCCTGCAAGATAACACCCTTGCGAGATGTTACTTGAGTCAAACGTTGAGTCTAGAAACAAACATAGCCGTGTCAGTTATCTGTATTACCATTTCATTTGCTATCATTATTATTAATTGAGACAGCAAAGCCACTTAGCAGCATATTTTAAGCTGTAGAATGAAGTTGATGATCTTTTTCTTACTGATTAAGTTTCACTATTCTTTTGCCAAGACCATCTATAACTCTTTGCTTTGAGAAAACTTAACAATCTATTTATCAATGTACATTTTTTGTAAATTTAAGTAATGAGGTGGTCAATTCATTCAACAAGTCATTGTCGGCCAGAGGGAAGAGGGTAATTAAAGATGGAATGACTAGAGCAAAATAATTTACCTCAGCTAAAAAAATGTCACAAAACAATTACATCTGGGGAATGTCTACTCACTGTCACATGTAGGACAACACTGGCCATTCCGTAGTGTGGGGTTGGTACACGGCAGCGTCGGGCAGACCACAGGGTCACATTTCACTCTACCGTGGTGGCAGTTACACATGGTACAAGGCTCGGAGCGGCTGACCCACTGGGCGCCCTCGTCGTGGAAACTGTCGCTGTGAAAGCAGCTAGTTTGCTCTGGTAGGTTGGCATCACTGTTTATGTTGCTGACGGGCGGAACATTGTTGTCAGAGTAATGTGGTAGACAAGCCGGAGGAATGGAGACCTAATGGCAATTTGTACATTATAGATTCTCTGAACACTCACGACGTAGTAAAATAGTACATTACTGTCACAATAATGTTTTAGCATAGCTAGGAAAATAATTGGCATTGTCAATATTTTTGAAAATAAATAAATATCACAAGAGATATGCCAAAATACATTACAGGAGCTTTAAAAATAGATCAATATCACTTACATATTAAAATATCGCATCAATTTTCCCCCAAGCAGTCTACCATTCATGTTGGGCATCTTATTCCTAAAATTTACAGCTTTTAATAAACAGCAAAAATTCTTCATTAAACCACCAACCTGTCTCCAGTGTGCCTTCAGTAGGGACTTGGTGGTGTGAAGGTCCTTGATGTCAAAGTGGACGACTCCGGTATCGAGACGAGTCAGCTCAGTGGGTGTCAGTCCCAGGACAAACCCCTCCACTGTGTTTCCTGCAAACTCCTCCAGAAGTCTCCGGGTGACAGGAGCTCCGGGAGCAACTAACGGGATGTCTTCTAGGTAGAGGCCCATGGTGCGATCCTCTGACCAAGTACCGGACAGTACAACCTAAGAGAAAAACAGTTATGAATCTACTGATTGTCTAAGGAAGAAATTATGGTAAAATAAGTAGGATTGCTACCAAACACAGATTTCTACAGGCAGTATGAAAAGAAATGTATAAGATTGGCTTAGGACACATTACACTGTAAAATCCAATCCTTATATATAATACGTGGAGGCGATTTCTACAAAACACTACTCCTCCGTTAATAATAATAATGGACAGATTTTTACATTCGATGTGTCAAAATTAAGTATTTGTTGTGTAGAGGCCCCTTTTCACCAATTCCTGTAATAAAAGTCTTTGAGCTTTGCCCCACAGGTCATGAAAATCACAATGTATTTCTTATGAAAAAACAATTTTGTTTACTTAAACAAACAAATAATTTGTATTAATTGCATACTAAAAACAGCTGCTCCATAGTAAACACGTGATACACACAAGTGACTGTTATTCGTTTTGAAATAACACCTATAATACTTTTCAATTGCCTATTGGGTCTGATGATGATTGGAGAAATCGATCACCACTTACCATCTTTCATATGTATTTACCATCTTGTGATTCAACAGTATAGGTAAGTGTAAATATATTATTACTAGTGTTACTATAAGTATAATTTGTTTGTTTTTTCATATAGGTATATGTTTCACTTCGTAGTTACCTCATAGTGTAAGTTACACTCATTGTCCACCGCAGCCCAGATAAGACCACTAGATGGCGTGGGGAGACTGTCAGTGGCCACCAGCAGGGAGGGGGAAGGGGCGTCTCGGGCATCGGCCACGGGGCGAGGAGCGAGTCGCCCTCTGGCCAGACTTCGGGTTGTCGTTGTAGCAACATTGATGGCCAGCTCACCACTGAGGGACAAACCCACTAATTTAATAATGGTCCTTATGGTATTTATTGTAAGGTTATATTAAGTGAAGTTGGAATATCATAAGAGGTTGATTAAATACTGTGCCACAGCTGTGTCCGATGAATTGGGTGAATGGTTATTCAACAATTCAAGGCAAGGGTTAAACAACTAGGTATTGTACTTATTTATCTCAAAAATCTTTGTGCAACACTTATGCTATAAAAAGACAATGTTTTTCAACCGGTATCTTTCAGAACTTCGAATTAAGCAGTGCAACAAAATGTCAGCCATTGAAAGATGAATTATAAATAAAACCCTTAGGCAATACAGCATGTAAGTTTAACATGTAATGTGTATTAACCCATTGGCGCCGACTTACAAGCGTTACTCGTACGGCCGCTGCAGGCCCGGCGGCCGACTTACGAGAGCCGCTCGTGTCACCGCTAGGCAGCGCCATTTTTTATTTAGTTATTATTATTTTTCGCCCTTTTTGTTTCTTCTTACTATTATAATGTTTATAAAATATCTTGCTTCTTGATTTGTGTATTTACTCATTTATTTTAGCGAATAACAAACAATTTTGTGTTGCCATGGAAACCACATATCACAAAAAATCAGCTGCGGTAAGGTAAACAAACAATTTTTTTTTAATGTTATTACTTATAAAAGTACACAACTTTTGATTTTTCTACGTAGGGAATCGATTGACCTTTATAATAGTAGTGTTATTTGGTGTCTGGATTAATCTTGGAATTTGTATATCAAGTTTACTTTCAAAATATTGTTTTTAAAATTTTTATTTTTATAATCTTTATATATATATATATATTTAGTTTAGAACTTTGACTATCCAATTACCACTTTTCTGTAGATAATTTTACTGTGAACAAAATGGTGAAAGAATTATTAATTTATTACCTAAGGTTTTCTTTCTATAGCAGTTAGAGTAAAAGTCTACAAATTCGGTAAAATTAATTGCCGCCAGAGGGTGCTGCATGTAGCTCATTAATTCCTTCCCTAATGGGTTAATAGCATTTATGACAAGTATAGAGGCAAAGTTTATTTTACCTATATCTCGTAAAGCCAAAGCTTTATCACCATTGAGTTACTATATCTGGTAAAGGCCATAAAGTACTAAAGCTAACTAATCTTAAACTAGCTTTAGTTATACAACATACTTTTACAAAAAACACATACTTATACAACTGTTCCAAATGGCGAGTATTGATTTGGTCGATCGTTCCATTTGCCCATCCGTTGTGGAATGAAGGCGTCAGATCTTCGAGTTCAACCAGTCGGCGATCAACCACTGTTGTACAAAAACTGAATTTAGTTCAAATAAATAAGACAACATTTCTGGAAGCTATATCCAAGGGAAAACATATCTTGCAAGAGGATATAGGTATTATGATAAATAAATTTGCAAGCCAAGTATATTGATAGCGAATGCATAGGGTTACCAGTTGAGGACGAGTCATAACTACTTATAAGAGGGTTTAAAAAATACAACTAAAAACAGGCTTAAGAATGGACCTTTAGTAGAAAAACCAAACGTTAACCAGTGATCGCCTAGCGTGATATGCAGAATCACCTAACCCTACTTAAAAAACATTTTTAACCTCTTTAACACTCTGTATCGAATACCATCAACAGAGAAGATAAGCAGAAATGGTTACCAGAAAGCCCGTTTATTAGTTAAGACAGTTTTAGCTAAATTAAAAAAGAATTAAGTACTGTGACCTTAACTCCTTTTCCCTGCTGAAAATTCATCCTGTGTAGGGTACGCAACTGACCAAATTTTCAAAAGAGAACTGAGTTAAGTTTGAAGTATTTATCAAAGTAATTGTAAACTATTCTGCATAAAACATACCTAATCCAAGGACATCGGGCTGTGTCACTCCGTCCAGACGTACGTGGTATCTCAAGGCTCCTAGTTTGTCGATGTACATCCAAGCCATGCCTGTCGTCTGGGTGGACTTGTCTTCGTTCTCAGGAGGCGCTGCCAGTGGTGCGTGGAACAGTTCGCAAGTGGCCCGAGTTCGGACGACACCAGATATTGATTCTCCTGAGCGTGAAGAGATGGTTACACTCAACCGTTGTCTGGACATCTGGTTCAGATCGAGGTTACTTACAGCAGAACGTACTTCCACGACGTTGATGTCAGGCGATGGTTTTTCAACTCTAACCACCTGTGACAAAGGAATACCAGATTTGATTTATAATTGAATACCATACATCATTGTTGTCCTGTAATCCAGCTACTAGAGGAGGTCACGAATTGTGGATATTTATAGGCATGCACTGTGGATACGATACTCCCTGGTGTGGATTAACATCCGCACTATTGTCGGGCCGACGTAAGTTTGCAGTTGAGGGAGGAGCCTATTTACCATATGATTTTGAAAAAACCAATGAGAACCGTGCGGTGTTGCCAAATCTAATAATACCAGCTGATTTGAAATATTGCATAGTATATTTTAATTAGTGTTGTCAACGAGCGATGTGGCAATGTTGCACTAGCCTTGTCTTGTCTTGCCAATCGGCTGCCACCAACTGCAAACGTGGTCCCGACAATAGTGAGTACTATGACTATCCGCAGTACTATCCTGATAATTAGACCAATTTGCATATACCAAAGGCAAAAATGTGGTTTGGATTCCACTATAAACTGTAGTTCCCTTAGTTGCCATTAGCTGTATGGGCTATTAATTAACAGCTGTGTTTAAGGAATATGTCGGCCTTAGTCACTAACAAGACTACAAGATCGCGCCACTCATCTCCATTCATACTAAGCTTAAAATACCTACTTTTTATGGGCACCATTTCATTGAAAAGTATTAAAAGTTAAGTAAAGTCCTGTAAGTAAACATCAAACTCCAGGAAATGGTTTAATGTGAAAAAAAAATGGAAAATCATTATTGAAATAGAAATGTTTCACTAAAAAACTTTGTTAACCAGAAATCTACCATTTAGATTTTTACATAAACATCTTTAAATTTGTTTACTGATTTTTATGAAACTAGATACCGTATGTATTTTAAGGAAGAAAGATCTAAGTTAGAAAAAAAGTTGGTCCAATTTGAAACTTTGAAATTACTGCCATTATGAAATTTTAAATTTGGTCCAACTTATTTTTTTTTCTTTCCATGTTCCACAAAGATATACAATATCACTGTGCAATCAATTATAAAAGACATATGTTTATTGTTTAAGTTGAAATAATTACCATGTTTACATTGTGTTTTGGAAAACAAACACACTGACTAATTTAATTAGATAACTATCACAGATATATTCAAATTCAAATAAGCTATGTTACCTCTTCAAGAACCACTCGCTCCTTGCCACCGTTGGTGTACAGCCGCACAGTCACGGGAGAGTTTGCTGTGTCGTCAGCCCCGAACACGCCCGTGAACACAAGAGTCAGGTGGATGGACGGAGCTTGTGTAGACACGGAGACAATGGCTGTTCCTGCTGCATTGGGGCTTGAACCTTCCAGTAGAGCACTGTACAGCTCAGTGGCCAGGGTACGATACCTTTTAGGACAAAATATAGTATTATTGTTTCAAAATTACTCCTTTTAAAATGTGATGTTGATCGTGATGCCTTTCTTACTCAATCGATTTTACAACTCCTGTGGATTAGTTAGCCCACAGATGATATAGAAAATTAGAACTAGTGGGCTGGTTTATGTACCAAGCTATTTGTGACTATAGTCTTAAGATGTAGAAATATTGAAGACCATCAATACCTGTATTATATACCCAAGCCTTTTTTACTCAATTGTGTTTTAAAAAGGAAAAATTTACATTTTTAATTTATTAAAGATAGAAGCAACGTTATAGTGCCCTAAAACTGTTCAGAAAGGTAAAAACTAAGTGCCTCAGGTAACAAAATATCATATCCGTCATTACTGTTAAGTTAATGCCATTACCGCTTCATTATTACGCCCTATTTCTTCCAATTGGTGTTTCACTTGACAGGAACAGGAGCAATGCTATAGGACGAGTGCATGTTCAGAGATTTACCTATACAGCTGTCCAGTGATGGCTAGTTCAGCTCTCTCCCACAGCAATGTGACTTGCAGCCTCTCTTCCCGGACGAGACGTCGGTATTCTCGAGGTATCCTCCGCCAAACGCCACATACCTTGTCTGTGTCATTCTGGTAGGCACTGTGAGGCGTGAGAACCTACAGACACAAGAGCCGGATATAGTTCTAGCAAAGCGAAGCAGAATAGGGTCTAGATAGTTGCGTATTTGATAAAATCCTTATTATTTATTAGGTAGGGCCTTAACTAACCAATAGCCAAGTTTTCGCAAAACTATTTCTCACCTACTAGCCACATTGCTGATCTGACAAAAATACTGGCTAACATTATGTTACGATAAGTCACATCAAACCATCAACCTGGAACAATTCAACCTAAATAGAATAAATATAGACTGACAGCAGTGCTGCGGTTAGCATATGTTCCGGCGTCCATCTCTAGGAGTGCTATGTAGTTACACACCTAGAAGCACATCGCTGAACCTTCATTGACAGTCTATATATTTATTTAATTATTTGTCTATACCAGTATTTACATTAGTTCAACAATACTATTATTGAGCCCAAAGATCAAGATTGGTTACTCTAATTCTACAAGAAGCCTATTATTGAGTTTCTTTCTCAAAAGTTACTAAACTGTCTCCCATCGTTTTTTAATATCATGGTGTACCTGTTCCTCAAGGATGTTCCCTCTCATATCCACAAACTGCACTCCTCGAGGTCTCACGGAAGTGTAGAAGGAGTAGTACAAGTTGCGTTTGTGGAAGGTGAATCTTCCAGTGGCTTTGTAGTCGACAGTTCTGTCTGCAGCAATCGTTGGAGCTCCTTCCAGTGTCGGTGTCATCTTGGACGTCAGCACTGCGGCAAAGTCTGACAAAACAAAACAGTATGTTACCACATTACTATGTGAAGTTTCACTTATATTTTTTAAGGTTGTTAAAGTATTGAGTGCGATAGGATGTGATTATAATATAAGGATAAGAACATGTTTTTTATCTATGATAATGACAGTTTTAAGTTCTTAACTTGTGCACTATGATGGCTTATCTTTGTTGTTTTGCCTCCTGATCACAATTTAAATTATTACTAGAGGTTAAAATACCGTAATCCGTCATGTGATCAAAGTCACCGTTGGGCGGCGACCGGTTTCAAACCGACAAAGGAGTTATCTTCAGGCGTAAGCTAGAAGGAACATGGAATCACTCCGAAGAGGTCTTTGAAAGTCTTAAAACAGGTAACGAAGAATAATTAACACATAGACAACAAATGTGTATGTGATTTAGCAACACATAACACTTGTGGCCACAAATCGATTGCACGGGGGACAGTACACGTACTTTGAATTATAAGTCCAGACAATAATAATAAGTCCATCTATAATAATGAGACCATAATTATATAGGTCTGGATTTATAATTCAAAGTATGCATACCATCCGCCGCACAATCAATTTGTGGTCACAAGTGTGTATGTGTCATAAAAATGTGTCTATGTGTTAATTATTCTTTGTTTCAAGACTTTCGACGACCTCTTCAGAGTGATTCCATGTCCCTTCTAGGCTACGCCTGAAGATATACGACTATGCCTTTGTCGGGTTGAACCAGGTTGCCACCCAAAAGTGACTTTGATCACATGACGGATTAAGTAATAATGATGGATTGTTTCATAAATGCAATAAGAATATCAGGAGCTGTTCGTATCCTGTATTATGTTAGTTCTTAATAGCCAAATGGTGAGGTTAAGTCACTATGAAACAAATACAAGACAAAATTTTGTATTTAATTACTAAGCTACTAAATTTTATCAAAACAAACGCAAAGGATAGACACTAGGGATACTTAGAAATGTAAATTGAGAAATTCAACAAAAAGGGGGGGTTAATGAGTCTTATAATATTTTGTAATTTGTATAGAGCAAATGTTTATTGATAATAGTATTTTAATTTCAAATGATAAAGCTTTCAAATAATGTCAAAATATACTTACGTTTTAAACTTTTCTCTTCTTCAACGCCTGCTGTAGGGGGTTGTTCCTCTACAATATCTGGACCTGAAAAAATAATTCTCATTAATGTATTTTGATAAAACCGAACGAATTGTTGATCTAATATTTTTTTACAATACAACAACAAGCAATATATTTTAATTTTACATTGTAAGTCTTTTCCAACAGTTACCTGACAAAGTGGGCTTCCTTGCACTGTTTACAGTATGCCAAGTGACTAATTGACGCATTTACTTACTTTTGCCTCACTCATTTTACTTTTGTCGCACTCCAATTACTCCAACCAAACAACACAAAACAGTGTACTTTTGTTAGGCAGGTATGTTCGCTTGAAAATAAGTTGACAACACCCATAATTTTACCAACATCCTTAAGATTTTATGACTACAATCAGCTGGTACAGCCTTTTTTAAATTCTTTTCAATGCTTGGATTCAACATCACCTAAAAATGTGTTGTACAATATAGTGTTTGAAAGACTAATTATTTATATGCTTTTATACTAACTGTAGGAAAAATATAATGTGTAACGCGGGTGCAAAGTTCCTTTGCTGCACTCACATAACTTTCCACACTCATATTTGTGGCTCATGCGTAAACATTTCTCTAACTTGCAACAAAGTGCCATTTTAATTGCCACTTCAAGTGCCACAAGCCACAAGTAACTATAGTGCATATGTAATGAACAATATGTCAAAGAAAAAAAAAATACAATATCGTTTGGTAAAAATAATTTAAATAAGATTGTATACGGTATGCATTTTTAATATCGTTTACTGAGGCCAATCAAAATTATATACAATATACCACAAGTCATTTGGAAAATACAACCAAAAACTCATCCTCGTGATGGGTGATTCAATCTTAACCTTATTCTAGAAGATTTTTATCTATCTGTTCAAGCCAAGACATTAATCAGGATAATCCACCATAAGCAGGATGCCGCGATTATTTTCCCGCGCGATGTTTGTTTTTCTTCGTCTTAACAGTGTTTACTTCTTCCATGTTTCCGGTGTAGGCTATTCCTATTCTACAGGACGCGTCGTCGTGGGGGGAGGGGCGTTGGATACTTGCCAATCGTGTCACCAACAATGTGGTTATCAGCTGGCGAGTGACTCTTAAAAATTAGCAATGCTGCCAACCAACGCCTCATCGAAGCGATAAATTATCCTGCTGCCACTTCTGATATGTATTAAAATGCAAAATCACTTCGTGCTCAGTGCATTGGGCTTAGTTGGTAAATTGAAAAAAGAGGTGTATATAATTTAATAGAATACATAGGGTTTAACAACCATGGAGCGTAAGCCGTTATCCAAGATACGTTTTAGAAAACAAAAGATGCTGCGTAATTTCTGTAGGATATTAAATAATAATTAATTTTACAACATTATTCGAAATGAATTTATTGATTTTTTGGATTTTACTATGAATAGAGTATGCTGCATCATTGCAGATAGTGTAGCCTAAAGGTGCGAAAGAGTGCCGAATTAACAACTTGCACTTGACATTTCAAAACAAACAGACAAAGCTCTCCTCCTTTGAGAGACTCATCCTTTTTGGTTTCTTGATCAGCTCACAGTTGGGATCCGAACCACCTGTTACGGCATTATCACGTAGCTAAAAGTAATTTGTGGGATTTGAACTTGGACCCCTCAGGACAGATGTCCTGAAATCTTTTTTATTTGCTGGTGCCTAAACTAGAACTATTTGGAATGAAGGAAATTACAAACGCTTTCAACGGAAATCTGTCCAAACTCTTGATTTTGTTGGATGTGCTTAGGATTGAATCCGAATCCGTCCCTATCACACCGAAATTTGAGACGATGATTAGACTAGCAAGACACCCGATTAAGCTATTACTTTAGATTGGCCGCTCCTTAGTAGAAATTTGATTTTAACGATTTACTTTTGTTATAAGTGAATACGATTGACCAACTAAAATTAAATTCAGAAGAAAAATACACAAACTGAATTGGAAAACCCCCTATATTGCAGCATTTATCCATTTCATCGAATGTGTTGAACGATGTGAAAGTGTCAGTTGTCAATGGAAACTCTCGATGTAGACTACCACGGTCAGGGAGGCTGATGCAAGGAGAGCGACGGTGGCGGCAGACGGTCGGACAGACTGGCACGACGCGGGGAAAGCGCGGGTGCAACCATCCGCGACTCCGGGTTCCGGGCACGTTTACGCGGCTCCTCTCCCGCCGTCGCGCGCCACCGCCCGTCTGGTCTTTTGGCGGCAAATCAGTGTTTGAAGGAATCATGGGAAGGAAAAATTAAAGGAATTGCTAGATGCGTGAAAAGCAAAATAAATTAATGAGTTTTTCAGACACTGAACATATCCTATAATCACATCGAGTCAAGGATACAGTGCTGCGTATTACAAAGGTATTACTAAAACACAAGTAAAAGATAATTGTTGAATGGAGTAAGAAGCCGTTTGTAGCTTTGTTGTTGATTTTGGGCCAGTTTTTCCGAGGTTATTTAAAAAAGTCTAATGATCAAAGAAAAGGTACAGTAGGTCCAACCATACGAACCGTCAAACGACTAAGTCGGCTACTAACAAAAAGCCCAGAATCGAAACGGCTGCATACATACAAGGTGGAGACTAAACCAAAGTTATATGATTTACCCAGAAACCAAAAACCAAAAAATCTATGCCAAGAGTGATAAACACAAGCTTCGCAAGGAAACCCCCAGTTTCTTTCACGAAATTTTTACAGGGTATTTCACGAAATTTTGAACAGATCGTTGTCTCCAAAAGGTTTAAGTATAGATCCTACTCGACTAGTTAATTTTGTACAAATTATTTAGACTTTCATGCTAGATTCTGCTGAAGAGAACTTGCAACTATATTACAATCTAGAAGGCCATGTACTCACTGTCATTGTCTCCTGGGCAAACTTTACAGCAACGCCCTGGCAGCAGGACTGGCTCGTCACACGAGGGCTTGGGACACTCGTGCTTGATGTTACGGCAGTGGACCTTGCCCACGACCCGCCGCTTGCGATGATACTGCAACAAAATAACCGTCATGTAGTCCAACTGGACAAGAAACAAGGTTAGTCAAGGGTTTCAGTGCTGCTTCAGAAGTATAGGAAGTATTTCACCGGCAAAGCAAACTGCAAAAGTTTACGCCGACCAAGGACGCTGCTATCTCCGAAGACCAGGACTTGTCATTCGTTCTTCTGGTTTGGTATCGTATATATTATATCTGGTCTGTGTGAAAAGGTATCGTCCAGGCTTGAAATTCAATTAAATGGATAAACTACGCCCATGGAGTATGAAATACAATATTATCTATTACCAGTGCAAAATCAAAACTAAGCTGAAGAGAACAAAGTCATCGCACAACCCCATTGGGATCTTCACTCAATGAAACGTGACCATCACGTCGTGAAGACTTTAAGACTTAAAAACAACGGCATTAAAACTTGTATTTGGATGTTGTTAATAATATATTCTACTTCTTATATAGTATATTCTTTTGTGTTGCTTTAAAAAGATAAATCTGCCAACAATTACGCATGGCACTCGTAAATACACAATGTTCAAAAATATCCTCTATGCATGACTTGACGAACTTAAGTGCGCATACAAAGTGACACATTTGAAACACAATAAGGTCAAAGACCGAGCGATGAGAGCTATCACTCAGTGGATGTTCTGCAGGGGACCACAAGGGGGGCGAGGGAGTACAGACAGAGGTGATGCCAGATCCCCTCCTAGCCGCTACTTTATATAGATCTACCCGCCCGCCATCTATTTTCACACACCTTATATCGGGCTCACTGAATGACATTTCCATCTCTCGATCATAACTTGATATTTGGGGTTCCGGTCTCGAAACCTCCGTCTGAGACAAATTAATGGTTAGCGATAAACTGTCTTTTCCATCAATGCTTCCACGCTCTGTGCGGGAGCGCCTATACAGTAGTGGGTATCTAGACCTCATTTTATACAATCTCTGTTGACTTGCTAAGTATAGATCTCAACAGTAATCTCAAATAATCATAAACGGTTTAATTTACATAGTTCGAAATATTTTCGAAGTAATGCCAACACGTGAACATACAACACGTACAATTTTGATTGCGTTTAAACATTGTTGATAAGGGTTGAAAAAAATGTTCATTTCACACGATCTCGCCATAGGTATAGCAATAACTGATGAATCTATAGTGTTGAGGTAAATAGATAGTGTTGATAACTCAGGTTTTGGACCGTCCCCTCAAAATAATGTAAAAGTCGTAGCTTCCAGCGTAGACACTATCCCTAGATTTTATATAAAAAGTTAAAACGTCTTTTAATAAAAATATAGAAAAATCATGTTGAATGACAAGCTTCTCGCCGAAACTTCGCGGGAAGGATAACTGAATTGAGAATAAATTCTAAAGATTGCCATACTGTACTTGCAATCAATCCCAAATTGGTCAACAAAATTGTAGTGTAAACGGATGACATTCGACATTACGCTTATGTTCGAACACTCAACTACTCGGGTGGCGAGAAGGTATTTAATTTCCAGAGTGAGACACCAACAACAATTGAGCATTGCTCACCAAGATTGGTGTGGCGTGGCGGCTTTCATTAAACGGTTGGCACTGAGTTTCTTTAAGCGAACTGTCGCCACTTTTTAATCGGGACAAACATTACATATTTATTGCAAAGATGTTGACTTTGCCGTTTTGTTCCGCGTATCAATTAGGGTAGATTTAATTCGCGTAAGGGGTGACATTTTACGTTCCTCTCGGATTGTTAGGGACCCCATTTATAAATTTACAGATTCACACGTCTGACTTATGTGCGTGTTTTCAAACTTACGATGATTGTGTCACTCAAACACATGTGTGTGAAGACTATGTGTTGTATCTGTTAGTTCGACATCCATGGAGGATTTTCAACTATCAAGGAAACAAGAAAAAAATAAATACATCAATCTTGGACCTAATGATAACATTTAGTATAAGTCACCAAATCAGCTCACAGCCAGTATGCTAGCTTCAAAGTTTCCTAAAACTTATTGCGGATGTGCTAGGTATGATATATGTCCTAAAACACACAGCGGATAGCTCCAAGGTATCCAAAAACTGACACGGGATAGCTCCAATGTATCCAACAACTTACACCAGATATGCTAGCTCCAACTTCAAGATATCCTACAACTCACAGCGGATATGCCCGTACCAAGGTACAGGTACCCAACAACTCAAAGCGGATATTCCCGTACCAAGGTACCAAACAACTCACAGCGGATATGCCCGTACCAAGGTACCCAACAACTCACAGCAGATATCCTAGTACCAATGTGTCCTACAACTCACAGCGGATATGCATGCCCGTACAAGGTCCCCAACAACTCATAGCAGATATGCACGTACCAAGGTACCAAACAACTCACAGCGGATATGCCCGTACCAAGGTACCCAACAACTCACAGCGGATATGCCCGTACCAAGGTACGAAACAACTTACAGCGGATATATCCGTACCAAGGTACCAAACAACTCACAGCGGATATTCCCGTACCAAGGTACCAAACAACTCACAGCGGATATGCCCGTACCAAGGTACCCAACAACTCACAGCAGATATCCTAGTACCAATGTGTCCTACAACTCACAGCGGATATGCATGCCCGTACAAGGTACCCAACAACTCATAGCAGATATGCACGTACCAAGGTACCCAACAACTCACAGCGGATATGCCCGTACCAAGGTATCCAACAACTCACAGCGGATATGCCCGTACCAAGATACCCAACAACTCACAGCAGATATGCTAGTACCAAGGTGTCCTACAACTCACAGCGGATATGTTAGCGCCTATGCGCCGTCGGCGAGACGCCGCCACGCGGATAACAATGAACCACAATCGCCGAGATATTTATCTGAGGCCGTTACTATGGTAACGAAGCTGATTAATCAAATGAGCCACCGTGATTGCTATATTTAACTGTCTGCCGGCCTTGGTCTGCTAGTTACACCAATCCGCGATAACCAAGTGTTTTGGCGGCAGCTGGCAGTATATCCTGGCGTATCCTGATACACAGCCCAGGCTCAAGTCTTGGGTATGTGGGTGTATTCAATATAGGGGGTTTGAACCCTTTAGTTTTAAAGAGTCATTCGGGTAATGATAGTCCACAGGATTCTAAAACTTTTAATTTAAAGTATCATTTGGATAGTGATAGTCCGGAGGAAAATTTTGTGATGCAAGATCCGTTGAAAAAGATTGGTAAATGCAACGGTCCCTTGTAAAAACAAACATCCTTTGTAAAAGCAACTGGACGAGTTTCACAATCAACACAACAGCTATGTGCCAAAATATGGCAGATAAACATGAAAATAGCATAACCAGAACAATGCATGTAACGTTTTAGGAATTAAATGGGTTTAGTTCTAGAAGCCAGAGAAGATTATGGTACCGTACAATGGACATAATGAGCGATTAAACTTCTGATGGTAACATGGGGTTTATCACCGTTGGCAGTATATAAAGAATTTTGTGTAATTTATGATGAAATGGTATGTCCAAGTGACACGGAAATTTTTAAATCCCAGGCCAGATTATTTTAAATGATCGTCCAACACTTCTTACCTCTTAAGCAACCAGACTCACTATTTATTTAAAGGCCTCATTTAAATGGTTTGTGCACAACATTAACATGGGACAGTTGGCAGAGAAGAGCGCTGATTTGGCGGGTCGGTAAGAAAACAACCCCCTAGTGCAAGATAATGGTTGTTGGACGCTTTTCCGAAATGCGCTCATCGTTGGGAATAGTCCGGGCGCCAAAATGCTTGTCTACACAGTTTTAGCTCTGACGACACGTTTTATTTCCGACAGTCTCGGGCGCAAGAGGCATAGGTCTTTGGAGATCCGCCTCTGCCACGTGTTTCGATAGAAATGTACTCTTGGAAATTAATTGTCTTGTGTGGTGGAGCTTTGGAATTTATTGATCAGTGAAGTAATTTGCTGTGAGCCTACTCGTCCTTCGCAAAATATGCAATATGATGAAGAAAGAAGGGGGTGACAAACTGCCTTATGACAATTCCCAAGCTTTTCAGATATTGAAGTTAGCAGAGAGATAAGATCGAAATAAAAAAAGCTGTTATTCTGAGGTGTCAGCTACGTTTGAACGAAATCTTAAGCGAATCACTGACACATCATTCTCATTTTAAATCCGTAAGTTATATAAGATTTTGTAAAATATAAACAAACAAAAAAATACTTACATAGCAGGATAACTTTGAACCACATAAGATCGTCAGTTTTCCCAGCATCACTCGTCACTTAGTTAACCAACTAGAAACATGATACACGGGATTTTGGACAAGCCCCTTTTAAACTCGAGCCAACATTTTGACAACGGATGGCCCTCTCATATTTGTGAACCTCATTGTTCAGCTCGAATTCGCTTGAATGTGGCGCAGCGTTGCTTCGACTTGTATTTAATGACCACAATCCTCAGCGGGACATGATTTAGAGCAACGAACGGATTTTATACTATCCTATATAAAAATAATCAGATTTTCTTGAACAACGATACTGAAACTAGGTCTCGCCTTCTAGACCACGAAGTGGAACAAAGTAAAATAATACTTAATAATAATAATAATAATTAAATATTAATGAATCAATATAATTTGTCATGTTTTGTAGATGACTTTTCGATTATTAACTTGCACATTTTTGGTGTAAATGCCAATGTGCTGGTGGTTTTTCATTTGAAAATAAACCCATCAGATAATAATTATACCATCGATCATTTCTGAACAATAAAGTTCAGAGATAATATTGCTGGAAAACTGATTTTCATTTCAGAAAATGAGCCCTATGCCAAACAAGCAAAATATCAGGGATCAAGCTTGAAATTAGTTTGGAAATTGACCTTTTCTCTGGCAAGGGCTATCCAACATCCACTCATAATTTCGGCGGATGTCAAAATAATTTAAAACACAACCAATAAAGTATCTATATGAATCTTTTCAATCTTAACATGAAGTTGAGGGACAATTCAGTTGAACCACAGCGTCTAATCTTTATCTGTTCGTAACCCAATTGCGACCACTCACGATACGTCCTTTCGCTCAGAATAGAAATAGAAATGTCCCGATGGGATAAACACATTCATTCGCCAGACAAACACATAAATTGAGGGAGGAGTGATGTCAGGCGTGGCTGGCGATCCGCCCGACCGACTTTCGAGAGAAGATGCAGTCTTATAGATTTTAAAACTTGGACCAGTTTACATATTAATTTGCTGCAAATCCAGAGCCGAAAGTACACATTCAAGGACACTCCATAAGACTTAAGATTTTGATTCCATACGACTGATTCTTGATTTAAGCTGGATCATCACACAAAGCAACGCTATTTATTACCCACACTTTAAATAATAACAACGAAGAATACCTAGTGATATGTATTCCTTTAAGTGCAACATAAACCCAAACAATCACAGCTCCAAACCCTGACAGAACCAACGTAACTCCCGATTCCAGGATAATCGGTCATATCAAAACATTTTCGGAGCAGTTTTAATTTTTCTTCATGAGCTCTATTCAAAATGTTGTTGTCCTTCTACAAAATAACGCATCTTACTGTTCCAGTATCACTGTTTCCCATTCTTGCTCAATAAACACTGTATAGTTGTATCAAGTGATCATTTTACAACATTCGGCTTGACAGTTCAAGAGATTCTGGTCACAGGGTATAAACATTTTTAGTGGTTACAGTCTGATAATCCCTCAACCATTTGCTCATGAGAATTTAAGGAAACGTTAACCACTCAGGCATGGAAAGTGCTTTAGCGCGGCAGATTGGGCGGATTTACACTTCCTCCGATGGAAAGATCGGGCCGTCGGGCCCCGGGGCCGTCACGCGAGACACCACCTCGCAAGTTTTGACTCTGGCCGGATTTAGAAGTCACGCCACCGGGAGCCAAACAGTCTGGCACTATCGCCCAGTCTCTGATGTCGCAATAATCTCTACTGTTATACAACATCGAGCTGCGTCCATTGTCAACTGGCCGACCAGTAGCGAGATATCATTATCAAGCATATTTCAAGTGGGAGTCGTGCTATTCTCACAAATTGCCAGGAGATGAAAACCGCCTGTGGTTACTACATAATGTGCTTTAATAGTCAGTCAGATTATAGGAAAATTCTAAGTTGTCAGATTTGTGTGAATCCGAAAAGGGTGCGTACTTTAAGATGAGAGGAGGACGAGCGTTGAAAGAATGAAGTGACAGCTATAGATCATCTGTTTCTTTTAGCCAGGACCATTTACTAGAAGACCTGCAATGATCAAGACAGCTGGGTCCAGTTTTGAACCGTCAAGAAACTACTCCTCGTGATTGAACAGGCAAACTTCTGATTACTAGGTGAGCCCTATTTGCTGCACTAGAGATTGGTCTTGTAACTAAAGCTGTCGTGCTTTCGTGATCAACCTTTGCATACTGTATAATAATACCGTCGAAAAGAAATCTGAAGTATCCTGGTTTACTGAGGGATTAGGCTCAGAGGTTGGAAGTGGTTAACAGCTTATATGGAACGGATTGTCATTCTTGCTCATGGATACGACATTATACAACAACAATTTCTGTAAAATCTAGTGGGGTTGGGCGAATGATTTGTCAAAGTTAATTTGCATAAATTACAAGACTTGAATGGAAAGTCAACTTTACAACACTCCTCACTTTACTATAATAAGACTATCTTAATCTCCTCGATAAGGTTTATCTGATGACATGAATTAAAACAAGATTTTTGTTTGAAACCTAGGCCAAAAACTTACCGGAACACACTCGCATCGGATGCAGTACATGACGCCGAATGGAGGTCCCAAATCTGCAAACCATGTTGAACCAAGTTCCTTCAGAGTCTTTCCAAACTGACATTCTGAAACAAATTTAGCATTCTTAGCAAGTCTTGAAGTTTGATAAACAAGATTGGAGGGTTGACACTGTTGAACTATGGCCAATGGAAAATATACGATTGAAACATGAGTGTATAAAATATAAGAGGATTCAATTAAATTTCTGTGTTTTTTGGGTTTTTACCCCACTGGAACTTTTTCAAGTATTTTTAAAGGAACGGTCCAAGGTCCAACCCTGGCCTTCTTACGTCGGCAATTTGTTGGATTTTGATAAAGGGATTCAAACAAGAACTTCAGATGTCAATGTTAGTCACCAAATCACAATTATTTCCCCAAGTTCCATTATTCATTCAACTTTAAGTAGATGTCTTTATTTCTTATTATTTTTTCTGTTAACATAATATTCTGTTGACTGACATAACTGAGGCTTATCAGTGCAAAACCAGCACCTCCTTATACAAAACCGTGACGTAAGCACTTATTTACATTGGTTATCAGTAAAGAAGCACATAACATTCCTCTTGACAACTCTAGCATAACAGCAAAAGAAATTCTAATCAAGTAGATTATACCTAATCTCAGACTTGAAGAGACTCTCTTTATTCAGAATCTTGGTATCACCAAATTTCTGAATTTTTATTTGAAAATTTGCTATCACCCTTTTTTACTTGTATGGCACAACGATCACCCAATGGAATGTAGACGATTGTCCTAAAACAGATGTAATAAAATGCATAGCATATAAATGAAATAAAATCTATGTCTTATCTTTCGTACATTACCATCATCCACTTAATCGCAGTAAAAGGCAATAAGGTGATCACACGTTTTCTAAAGTAGCGTCAAAGCACAAAGTTATTCTGACTGTTGCCAAGCAAACCCAGCTACCAGTTTGTGAAACTCGCGGTGATTACGAGTTCAACCTCAAATTATAGAATCCAATGATGAGTATCAAACAACAAAATAAAGATTTCAGAAATCTGTATCCATCGAAGTATAAAACACAACTAATAAGTTATGTTATATACTTCGATGGCTGTACCTCAAAAAGCCTCCTTGCTATTTTCACTTTCAGCCTAGATGATACGTTTTCCTCAGAGCGTCTGCGGAATTTATTATGTTCGTCTTAGGAATTCTGAAGGCCGAATGACTTCACGGCGCGGCGTGCCCCAGAAACGAATTGCCGCTTACTAATGAATTACAGCATCAGCTGTTTAATTGTCGGAGAATCAGCTGATATGACGTCACAAACCCCTTCCGCTTCCTTCCTAGGAACTTTGTGAGTGCAAAACCGCCGTGGTTCTGCTTATAGTCAACCAGGAAGAAATAACTCTTGTCAGGTCAGGTAGCAATGTATTCCGAGACCTTGGTTGCACCACTGTAAACGTTGATATGGTTTATTTTGATTCGTGCTAAATATTGAGTAACATCTTCGTTACAATTATACCAGAATGTTAGCATTGAATTTTAGACACCAAGGTAGATATCCCATCCATAACAGATTTTAGCTTAAATAGAACATCTATACCTAAGTTAATCCTGCGAGCAATGGCGCGTGTAAACATTGATGTATAATCAGTTTCAAGTTACAAAATAATACGTAATATATTGTTTGACAATTAATAGTGGGCCATTGAGAGATTATAAACTATGCATTAGTACCTGACAAAGCTGTTTTATGGATTATACCGTTTTGATGTAATCAACTATCATTATAAAGTTTAATCAGATCCAAGCATCCAAGGATATTACAGTATTTTAGAATGAGCTTTAAATGCGTAGGAAAAACAAAGGGAAATTGTTGTTTTAAAGAGTTGGGTACACAACAAACAAGTTACGGGTTTTCACAAATAGTTTATTACATTGTATTAATTATACACGTTATGATCAAAATGCACTCATCAAATTGGACGGAAATATATACGAAAATTACCGATCAATAAGGATGACGTATCTGTGTTGTATGGTCAATACTTGACTCGCAAGTTTGTAATATTTTATAGTGTTTTCAGATATACATTGACTATAGAGTCACGGAGGACAATGTGAACGCCAACCGAGTCATCTAACTCATTGTCCTTCCATTGACATTTGTATGAAGGTCAGAACTGCTAATTGTTGAGGGGATCGTGATGAACGATCTGGACGTATTAATTAGTCTATACATTGCAAAGGATTGATAAACAAGCTAGACGAGTCTTTATATCACACAGGGAAAAGCTAAAGCAAATATACAACTGAGAATATCTCTTCACATGCATTTAACACCATCCCAGGTTAATATCTGTGGTTTATGTTGTTACAGATTGAAAATAATTCTATCTCCAGTCCAAATACCATATTATAGAACAGTTAGCTGAAGAGCACACTGAGAGAGTTAGTTGAATGGACACTTTCCAATTAAGAAACCCCAAAATTTATGACAACACTACAGGTTGATATCCGTTATGAACAAAGTTTGATAAATCTTCTAGTCGTTTTATTTTGAAAACGTTTAGACGCTGGATTTTTCAATAAATTAAATAATCAAGATTATTATGTATCTCATTGTTCGACATACAGTATACAGTATACATACGGTATAGAGACAATATAAACAACCACTAGTCCATAAAACTATTTATTCTACCGCGACACGTTCAAAAGCAGCACATCGTGTACCGCGCTCGTGTTTTTATTGGAACACATACTCGACAACCTCGCGACGTTTAGTCTGAAGCGTGTAGCGTGCAAAGCGAGTGTGTTTATTGAAATTACAAGTCGCGATTGAATGTAGGGAGGCGCCGCTGCACATTTCCACACAATGTGATTTAGAGACAAAGACTACACTCCCGCTGTCAATGGGATCTGATCCTACATGGCGTGGAGGCGAGGGATTTGGGAGAGGTCAAACATTCTGTGCGGTACATGTTTGGGGTTTGGGAGGGGTAAAACATACTGTGCGGTACATGTGGGGGGTTTGGGAGAGGTCAATCATACTGTGCGGTACAAGTTGGGGGTTTTGGAGAGGTCAAACATAATGTGCGATACATGTTGGGGGTTTGGGAGGGGTCAAACATATTGTGCGGTACATGTTAGGGGTTTTGGAGGGGTAAAATATACTGTGCTGTACATATTGGGGGTTTTGGAGGGGTCAAACATACTGTGCGAGTGTGCGGTACATTATGGGGATTTGGGAGAGGTAAATACTATTGGGCGGTCCATGTTGGAGATTCAAAGTGGTACAACATTTTAATTTGATTCAATTTTGAGTTTTTACCAAACAAAAACTCACAGTGTTCTGAAATTGGCCAATACGAATCTTCAATGAGGCAAGTTTTCCTCCTCATCCCATATCTTTTACGTCCAAACTCGTGTGAAAAGTTTCGCGAGTCGCGACTGTTGAAGCGAACGTTGGAGCGGGGAGGAGGGTCCTCGTGATACGGCGGCGGTTATCACAGCGCGGTCGGGACGCCGGCGCGACGTTCACCCAGGCGCCACCTTACGTCAGACCGGCAATTATCCGCAACGATGTTTGTTTTATTCATGCAGAGAGTTCACTGTGTCAGGGAATGCGGTTGTCGTAAAAAGCATTAGCCGATCTTCTACAACGGTCAGTAGATTTGCAGATTAACTATTTATTCTGTATGCGCGTCGAGTTTCGAGTTTTTCTAGCGATTTTAAATCACGTGTAAGGTTTTTAAGTGGAAAAGGTGTATTTTTCTATGGTGACGCACTGGGGAATGTCAAGGTGTTGGAGGGATTTTCATCTGATGTAACGTACTTCATAGAAACTGATTACAATTTTGTGAATTATTACTTATTCGCTCACTTTTATACGAAGACAAAGAAATTGTAGTAAGTTATTTTGCCATCCATTATTACAGACAAGCATAATAAATTAATTTTTAAATTATATATACATTAAAAATAGCCCCTTTGAAAAACATCTCTACTAGTTTATTGACTTTTATTTGCCCCTCTGACCTTTCCCAATCAGATTACCCGTCTTTTTACCTTCTACAGTTACATTTTACTGTGGTTGGTTGCCACAGTCACGTTGAGCCGGTCAGGGACGGAACGAAAGTAGGTATTCGTGTAGCATTTGTTGCTGTGAGCGTGTTTCCATATAGGATGCTCCCAGTAAGGAAGGATCAAGATATTAACATATCTCAGTTCCTATAGTGGCGCCTGTCGTGAGGCTAGTTGTTCTCGAATCGTGTGATGTTACCTTCAAACTCTCTATTCGGGTTTAATATCGTTTAAGATTTTTTGACCTTTAAAGCCGAAACACTTCATACACCGTTGTAACCATTGTGGTTGTTACTCCCAAATAATAACTTAAATATTTTCTTTTCTCTAAATGTCCCTTAAGTCCCTAGGACACCAGGATCTATCTAGGAACCGTTTTAGAAATTACTCCGAACTAGACATAATAGGTGTCACATTATTACATAGCTAAAATCCATTTGTGATTGGTGGGATTTGAACCCAGGACATTGGTGACCAAAGCCTCACACTCTACCATTAGACCAGCTCCCCACCGAACACTAGAATACCGCATACTGTACCCTGCATGGTTTCAGGAATATGTCGTGTTGGACATCCCCTTTTATTCAGCGAAATTCTTTCAGTTAATCAGCAAGGCGACGCTAATCTGAAACATTTTAATTCCCCAATAAAAATTCCACCGTCTCGTTGGAACAGCGCGAATAGTTCAATAAATTAAAGACCCCTAATGATACAAAGGTGATGAAAAAAGGAATGCGAGAATAGCTAGAGTAATGAGAGGCATTAGTAAGAGAACTGAAGCGAGCCGAGAGCCGACCACGCCGCCTAGACAGACCACCGGCTAGTGAGGCCAACTGTGCGGGATTGTACATACAGTAAATACAATAAAACATAACAGAAAACACTATCATTTCCCCACATGTCAAGAACTTAGCTAATCTAATGTTACCAAATCAAACCACCAGAAACTCCACTATTTCAATCACGAAGTGTGTCACAAGTCCCCGAATAGTAGATATCATTTTCAAGAAGATAACAATTTATTAGAAGGGATTACAACAGCCATTGGCTATTGCAGACACCTACGACTGTTACTTTTTAGTAAGCTTACTAGTAGTTACCCGGCGCGCGTTGCTGCGCTAACAAAATATATCTGTCTGTGTGAAAAGCATGTCATTTCTACATTTAAACCGAGGATAGTCAGGGATTGCCCTAGTGCCTTATAATGGTGATTGCGAAAGCAAGACACTAAGAAAATGGTAGTAGCTTAAATTCAGAGGGTAATTCAGTAAGTATTCTTGGGATTAAGACTATTTCTCCCTTAAACCTACCACTAATAATTTTTGCTTAAATCAATTTTGACGTCATTTTTCTAATCGTTAGACTGGTAACGTTGCACAGCTTCGGTGGCTTTAAGTTTCGCAATAGCATTATTGGATTTCCTTCTTTTAATGACAGTAATGTGGTGGGTTGATGACAAATTGAGAGGCATTTGAATACCCGAGATAGCACGCACGATTATTATTCACTTAATAATTTATGTTAGATTGTGTGGGTATAGAACGAAAGAGAAAAATATTAAGGAATTGTCATCCCTTTTATTGTTTATAATACTTTGATAAAGGGTTTTATGTTTTTAATATTTAACATTGGAGAATTTAAACGTTGTTGAGTGCACAGGTGTGCTGCGATTGAGGCTAAATACATTTGGACTTACTCAAAAGTAAAATAGTTTTCTGTGCTGCACTCTGTAGAAACACTGTGGCACTATTTCAAATCATGACTAATGCTAATACAGAATGTTGTGATTATTCAAACCTACAAAACAGTTGGTGAAAGTAAACTTGGCCCACTTAAAACCCTCTGGGACAGAGCCCTTTTGACGGATCTGCACCAAACTTCACACAAACCATCCTCGAAAGATGCTTAATAATGCCTAAGAGTTTCATTACAATCTGTCGAGCGGTTTCGGAGTCCATAAAGTATATACACACACACATACATACATACATAGTTCCTCTTTTATAGATATAGATTACATAGTGGTCATATTACCTTTGATATTATTTTTTATGCCATAGAGAACGTACAGGCTCCCATATAGGCCTACCGGTGTACGTAGGCTATACCCCAGTGCACAGTGGTGGGCGAAGATCGTGTACCTGAATTGCCGCTGAAACATTGAAGGCGCAGCTGAAACGCCCAATTAAAGGAAAATGCATCGACCGATGATTTGGTGAGTTGGTGACTAATATTATAAATTCATTATTTTTGTGTAGTAAATTGTAGGTACACTTTACCTTGACATTTCAAAAGGATTTTAAATTTAATCAATAACGATCACTATGTCATGACCATTTCATGTTCAATTATGTGATTGATATTTAATTTTGTATCAAAAGATAAACACCGGAACTTATCCTTTACAATCGCTTAACTACTGCAAAATTAATATAAATGATAAATCGACAGATTTTTAAAGATAAATCCACATGTGATGGTACAAAGGCAATCTCCATTATGGATATGTTTTTAATAAAGTAGTTTTCCAAACACAACCTATTACTTTGAAGATGGAACCGCAAACTTAGGTTGTTGTTTTGTCGGAGCTGGGTCGTCTTTCTACCAGACCAATTATAAAGCGCGGCAGGTGCGTGTGTGCGTGAGTGTGTTAGTGTGTGAGAGACGCGTCACCGTCGTCGCGACGCTACACGCAAGGCCGCTACGCACAATTTACGCAGCGTCGCGCTATTCTGGGCCCGGGGCCTTGTAAGGTGTGACACCCGACATTTCCGCCCGACCCTGGTCAGTGTCGCACTGCAGTGTCATCACACTCTAGCTGTGACACTGTGTCAACACTGCCACTGTGTCACACTCTGGAGAGCGAGCTGGTCTAGTGGTATAGGGATGGAGTTCAAATCTCGCCAACCACCAATAGATATATCTAAGTGATGATGCCACGACCCTCTAAGCCAAAAAAATCGTGTACTCACTCTAGCACTGAAAATGTGTTTAACATAAGTATTGTCTCACTGTAATTTTTTCTTACTAGCAACATCACGGTCCCACTCCAATCACACGCACACAACTTGTCACACTGTAGCAGCATTGTCACTGTTAAACTCTAAAAATGTATTACAAATGCACAGATGTACCTGTAATCAGTACTACCACTACTCTCATCCCATCACTGTGTCCAACTCACACTGTCATACACTAGCTAATATAATAACATTGGTACATGACACACAATGTCACTGTGTACGTACAAGCATTGTCACACGTGGTGTCTACACTCAAATAAGGTCACACTCTCACACGTTCACGCGGTGTCAAATTCGCATGTTTTCATAATCAGCTACGTCATCACTATAGTGTTGGGATGGATTATTGATGCAGTATGGAGATTTGCTTGGATCATTTCGGCATTGCTGGTAATATACGTAGTAACTTGGCCGACAAGACACTATGTCGACAAGCCAGTTTACCGACAAAGTGAATGAATACAGTACCAACAACCACGTTTTCGACATTTTATTTGGTTTACAGATTAAATTAACACAATATGTTCCACTCTGTTTAACTATTCTAAAATTAATTTTAAAGAATAAATATAAATGTTACATATAAATATCGAATTCTTGCAATTGGAAACGACGAATTTCGACTATGATGAATCGCAGTGAGAAGAAAACCCATTGAGTTTGTAATTCAAATTTTGATGGACTTTCTTGGAAGACTTATGCATTTTGAAGACGATTAAATTCTAACACATGGAGTGTTACATTCGTGTTCACAGTCGGGTTAGTAGCAACACACGAAGCAGGGCCTCGCCGTGATCTCAAGATACGATCACAATAATTGTAGGCTACAAGGCGAGCCCTACCGTGCACGACTTGGGGCCCAGATTCGGGGCTCGAGTCGTCTATTGTTTCACCAATTACAGGTACAATCCCAAAATAATTAGACAACAAACATGTGTAGGTACTGATTTTCACGAGTTAACTCGACCCTGAGCATTACTAGAAAGTTTTAATTTTGTTGGCGTGATGTCGATTTTATTGGATCCGATTGAACGGAGGGTTTTGAATGTATGGCCATTTTACATTTAGTATGCCTACCTTAGACACCTAGATAGATGTTAAAGTAATTTAAAGTCACCTAAATTCAGTCAACTCAGTAAGACGACCCTTTGATCTCATCACATCTAATTTTCTACATATTGTAAAATTTGTGTCTTAACTATGAATTAACCACTTTTCAAAAGCATTACAACAAAAAATTGATAAGTAATTCATTGCTAATGCCATCGAACGTACTTTCTCACGTTTAATCCTTAAATCTTAACAACATTCGTATTATTTTGAGGGATTGATGTTTTACTCATAGAAGAAAATACAGTATCAGCAATCTGACACATACTTTCTTCCATTGATTTGTTAACAAACCTTATCATAGGTAAGCAGTGAGAGAACTATGATTTTTATGGAAAAATGATTCATGGGTTAATCATTTCGATGTAACTTAAAAGCGCTATGTATGACAGATGTTAATCATAATCGATCGAGCCGTGTTTAAAAAATCAAATGTTTCCGTTATTTAATAGGTTTTTATAGGGAAATAACCATAAAAATCTAAATTAAAAAAATAGAACACCTGGAGATACCATGGATTAGTACCACATACAACATTTCAATCTAACCTAACCACAGGAGTGGTTGTAGCTCAGTATATATGTTACACTCAATCTCCGAATTCGGACAATGTCCGAAATTTCTACCCACTCCGCGATGTGGATAGTGTGAAATACCCACGTCGCGGAGTGAGCATTTTATTTCGGACATTGGCCGAAACAAAATGCCAAGACCGCGTTGTGGGTAAACTCATTTACTCAAACGCCGAAGTCAAAACCTTCTTCGGCGATTGAGCAAATTCAAAATACCCACAACGCAATGTGAGCAAAAGTGATTGCCCACGTCGGGTAGTGGATATTTCTAGTTTGTGCAAACGCTGACTAGTATTCTATCAACCACCGTATACCCATAAATCTACATGAAATCCACAATCACTAGGTAAAATAAATACAATTTATGTTTGTGTTTATAATTATTTAATGTATAAATAGCATTTTATAAAATACCAGAAAACAGCAAAATACCGAATAGGAACAAATATAAAAAGGTCCATTACACATACATTGAAATTATGTTTTTCCACTTTACAAAATTTGGAGTAGCCTTAAAACGCCGATTATCACACAGTTCTTGTTAAATCTTTCTTTTAGTTATTGGCACAAGATGGTGCTGCCATGGAATTTAGAATTGCATTTTACGTTTTACTTACGGTAATACATTGATATGATTTACTCAAAAAGTTCTTCTTACAAACACATCTAATAAAACCTTGTTTTTTTAAAGAGGTTGTCGACCTCTTTTAACCTCTTTTTTGCCCGTCCACATTGGCCTCTGTCGTCTTTATTGGCTCGTTCGACAGGCCAAAACAATATCTAAAGAGGTAATCACTGAACGTATATTAACTTGATCACGTGCGTATCACTACAGGACAACCTAAACAAAAAACATAAACGGTAACGAAAACACAATGCAGGTGCAGATCCGTCCATCCTAATCGCAGATAGTGCAAATGATGGGGGTGCCATGTCTAAACGTAAATTCGGCGTTTGCACAAACTAGAAATACCCACAACCCGACGTGGGCAATCCCTCTTGCACACATCGCGTTGTGGGTATTTAAGATTTGCTCAATCGCCGAAGAACGTAATGACTTCGGCATTTGAGTAAATCAATTTACCCACAACGCGGTCTGGGCATTTTACTTCGGCCAATGTCCGAATAAAATGCTCACTCCGCGACGTGGGTATTTCACACTGTCCACATCGCGGAGTGGGTAGAAATTTCGGACATTGTCCGAATTCGGAGATTGAGTGTAACATATACACACACAAATACATCACTTCGAAAAAAACTTTTTTGGGTTCAGAGGGGTAAAAAACGGGTTTCTACACACAAAACTCAAAAATTTTGACGAAAAAATACTTTCTGCATACATGATGTATAGGGGGAAACAGTAAAAACACCATTCATGAAAGTCTTCCACTTGTTCCCTGTAAGTTTATAGCTCAATATAACCACGTTGCTTGTACAAGAGGAAAATGTTAATTCATTATAGTATTTATTGTACTGGCTGTCAACAGTCAACTCGCACCAGAGGTCAACCAACCAATCAACTGATGACTGACAGATGTCGACCCCGACAATGTGCATCACTAGACGCCGTCTGAAGCGTGCATCCATCTTGTTTAGAAGATGTATGAGTATAATCAATCCTGCGAAATGTACAGCATTACAACCATGGGAAATCCATATAGTACGCCACTGACTCCTGATACGAATTTTGGAGACATTAGAGTACTGTTGCAAAGACGTTACTGATTTTTCATCCCTCGACTTTGAAGACCTTATTAATTTCGATATCACATTCCGTTACACACCGACAGAGTGTACTGCGATACAAGACTGGTTTCTATTGACTATAGTCCGTTCGGTCCGTTCACAAAATTTAGGTGGTTTTTAGGACGTTTTTTTCTAGGTTTCCTCGCCACTTTTTTTCTTAATGTACGTTACACAGCTGATTGACAGGTTGAGCTTATTAACAGCTGTCTAGCTGTTTTATTTTAAGGTAGAGTAAGGTAGAAATGATGGGATTGCTTCACACACAACCTCCTAAATTTTGTGAACGGGGTTAAAAACTGCTTTACAAAACCTAACTGAAAGGAAAACTTATTATATCTACATAAAGTTTTATGCCATATCAATATAATAGGAACAAAAGCTAAGGAAGAAAATATAATTTCGATAGCGCAGCAGCCTGTGAGTGGCTAATTTACGCTCTTTTCATGAAAGATATTTCACAGCTGGTTGATAGACGGGACTTCCACTCCAGTATCTAATGTGTTACTTAAAACAGACTGTTGAACCTCAGCGCACATAAGGTCTCGTTCAGCACAACGCTACACCGAGACAGATTGTCTAAGTATGGTGAGTGACCTCGACAACCTTATAACATATGACCCTACAACATGGTCGGTCCTCCTCGGTACCTCCTCACTTGACGACCTCGGGTGGCAAGTCTCCCCCTCGGTACCGCCCCCTAGGTATTACACGTCCACCCTGGAGCCTAAGAAGCCCCTAGGAGCCGGCCTCAGCCTCCAGATGGCCCTTGGACTGAGGATTACAGCGAACTTTCTCTAATCTCGCCGCGGCGCCGCATTCACCCGCCAAATCCGACACCTCGACACCTGTCCTGCTTTGAGCGGCACAATGCCACAATGTGCGGTGCAGGAAATTGAAAATAAACAGTTCCATGGGCAGGGGCGGAAATTGGCCTGACAATAAACAATCGGTCGGGTGTCATTCGTGAAATATTGTTTGGGTGGTGAGCTTGTAAACAACTATTTTTATACAATACAGTTTGAGAAGTAGACCTACGCAGCTTTACAAATTGACACACTAATACTAGAATGACCGTTAGCAAATTATTTATTTGTAGGGGTGTTATTTCATTTTTTACTTTTAATTTTACTAATAGCTGTTCAGCAGGCCAGATTTGTTGCATTTCAGGATAGAATGTTTGCATATATATATATACTAGTTGTACGATCTTTTGTACAATTACGTCTTTGTACAGTCGTGAATATTAAATTATAGGCTATCACTGTAAGTTTTCGTCATGCTTCGAGATGTATTTCAGCAAACGTTTTTGATTAACAAGTCGATTTATCAACTTGGTGATTATGCGTAGGATATTGACACTTTATTCACACAATTTACCATCTCCTACGCAGTAACCTTTATACTTGAAATATTCTATTATAACTATTTCTGGTTGTTGTCCTTCTAAAAAAAAGTAATATTGCATGACGTTGTCTGATTTTCAGCCATAACCATAAGGTTTAAAAATAACGCAGTTAACTTTTTATATGCTATTTAGTAATTTTGTACACACAATACATTTATAATTAATCGTATTTTTTTTATTCTACCACCGGTACTCTAATTCGTGCTACATAACAATTAGCCTATTTTAATGTCATATGATGTGTTTTAGTATAAACAACAAAACTCTTCCTGACATCTTCAGCATGCAGAGAAGGCAAGAAACTGCGCAGCATTTATTTCATTCGGACTATTTTACTGTTCTACCATAGCGTATTAATTCCAAACTGTTACACAACACACTACAATGTCTAGTAGAACTTCGCCTCGATTACGAAAATAAACAAGGATAATTAATTACAGTGTGGCAATCCGATCGAACAACTCGTGACAATTAAACAGAAGATTAATTCTAATTTATACTTTCCCAGTTGGCAGCGTCGGTGGGGCGGGGCGCCGGCGCCTCACTGATAACCCTTGACATGGTGCCGTCGCGCCATACGCCAACCATACGCCATATACGCAACCATATCCGCCATCCGCAGCCGCCCAGTCCCTAGAGCGACTATCGGTGGCGGTCAATACTTCAAGAAGTTACTTTCGTTATATTTGTAGTGGATCGGATACAATAATTTGGAACCCTTTGAAAATGTTGGTTGTGGGAGTACACCTTTTTTCTGACCCTATTCTGAATGTTTTCCAGTTCGTGCCCGGTCTGGTAAAATGCTTAAGTTACAGCTCCATGACTAACACATATTGAATTGTTGCAGCTTATAAAGCTTTCAGAAGTGTTATGATAGAAACTCCCGCTAATGCTCTGGTTTGATTCATGAAACCTTTTACAAGTACCGGCGCGGCGGTCATGTAGCCGTCTCGCCCGGTGATCATGAAGGCCACACGACCGGACGACTGGAGTACGGAGCCGAATTGCCGCGTAGAAGCTTGTTAGTGAAATTTATTCCGCGGGAAGAGGAAAACGGCAATTAATCGTCGAAGGGAAGGTAATTGACGCAGTTTGGACCTATTTGTTCCATCGTGCGTTGTAATTAATAGACCAATTACACTGTTTGTTCGCCACCGGCAGCGCCTATCACAACACCCTGTACATGTATATGTGATACGTAACGTGTATATTCATACCCTGTGTCGGAGGTATTTACGTAACTGTGTTGTGTACGTGATGAATCTCGTGTAGATAAGTCTAATTTACATCAGGTCGCGGCAAATCTACATACTCCCTCATAGGTTTGCCATTCTTATCGATCGGCTGAAGACAATTTCATTGCCAGTGAATGTTGACTGACACTAGATCTTTACGTTTTGTCAGTGGCTATGTAATACTGTTTGAAAACTTTTAACAAAACTACTTTAGAAGAAGACTATTGCTTTGCCACGATTATAAAACAAAAAATGTAAGGGTAAACTGTACAACACGAACCTACGAAAATAAATACGTCATTATTTTGCGCAGTCACATATGACCTCGCATGACGTTTTAAGACAGGTTTGAATTTTTATAATAGAATGAGTAATCTAGTTACGTTATTCCAATTCAGAAATTGTGGGTAATGGGCAGAAATGTGGACCTTATACAGGATATTTGTTAAATCGTTGCACGTTCTGTACTGTATTTTATCTCAGTGAGTTTTAACGGAGTGTATAATACTCATCGCGTCTATAATAAGTGTATAAGATTCAAACACCTGTTAGCAACTGCAAAATTTTATTTTTCATCTAAGGAGAAAAACAATGAGAGGAGGGGGTCTGGTGGGTTCGCACCATCGCACTCGCAGAGAACGGTTTAGAAAGCGTCGCCCCTCGGTCTGCGATTACCATTGAATCGACTTCACACCCAAGATGTGCGGAGGCGTGGAGTGCCTGAACATTGCAGCGAACATCGCGATGCAATGCCAATGGTCTGGTGTTCATTCGGTTACAGGTTTCTTGGCATCATAGAGCCAAAGGTTACCTCAGTACGAAAAAGTAGAGCCGGGTCCAGAAAATTATTCAAATGTTATGAAGTACGGAAAACAGCTAAATAATCTCCTAGCACCTTCTGCACATTTCAACCACGTGAAGAGGGTAATATGTTTCACTATTGGCAGAATTCAATATTAAAAAATCAATTGTGGTACAGTATGTAAAAAATAGTTATTTTAGTGAAAATCCAATCAGGCAAATAAACATTCGCTTAGTCTGCAGGTTTGCTGCAGTGGGGGAATTTGTTTTAATTGATAGTTATACTTAATATTTCAACCTTAACCGAGTGTTTTCTTACGTGTTTTTCGCAGTGACTCAGAAGAAAAGAAAAACAATACAAAAGAACTGGAAAATTATGGTGTTGAAAATTACATAGTATTTTTAATCCAAGTCGTTGAATGATCTCTTCATGTTAATGAGTAGAGTAATAAGTTAGATTTTACTGATGCTTACAGATTCTTTTTTTAACTAATCCTCTCTTACAGCCTTGTAAACTAGCCTTGTAAAAGACGAATATTTTAAATTGGCTACTTAATGACAGAAAAGAGCGCATGTACTAATAATCTCTACAGTGTTTTGCCTTCCGAGAAAGATTCCCTGCATTCAGGCCGCGCGCCTTTCAACTCTTGAACACATTTCAACAAAAATTCCTTCCCAGTTTTTTGCCATCGAGTCGTTTGTACCACCTAGAGAGATAATTGAGAAAACCCTCGGAAAGTTATCTTGTTCCTGTATTGTCAGCGCGAACTTTGATATACATGTAGATATCGGCTGTGTAAAGGTTATCTGACAGATACCGTGTGAAATATGGCGCTCGAATGTTCGGTATTTGAGAAATTTCCAAGGTTTACGTAATGGATTTGATTGTCGTGGTCGCACCTTGAACACCCGTTGTCGATTGAATACACTACAATCAATATATTTCCGCAAATAAAGTTATACAGTTTAGGTATAGAAAACTAGTATTTATAGTACTTGCTTAACTTGTTTCTTTAAGTTTCACGTGTACCGACAATATTTCTATGATGGCCCTAGTTGAAATATTTAGAATAAACCAGTTTGTAAACATGTTAAATCGTAGAGACGTGCCACTATGGATATAACCTAGTTTGGCTTTACATTGTAGCAGACATTACCGATATAAAAAGTTTTTCAAGCTGAGAGTATTATCAGATATTCACATAAAGTGGGAGATCATTGGTTCACAACTCCACAAAGCTGAAATTTATAGGCATTGAATAAATTATAGGAGATTGTTAAGAGCTGAACCCGAACCTTCAGGGCAGAAGTTCCACTTTCAAAACTATACCTTCAAAGAATCTTCTTCTTTTTCTCCATAAAAAAATGGAAAATTATTTGATTTTTAGGACCCTAAAAAGGGGGGACAGAGATAAAGTACAAACATGATGGTCATAATGAAAACATAATACAATCTTTTATGATTTAAGGGTAAATAGTTGAAACCCCCAATTTGTTGGATTTAAAACTCAGTTTCCATAACCTTGCTGGTTCGCGAACTCATTCAGTTTATAAGTTCTACACCTTCAACTAGTTGGTGTCTGATCATCAAACTACACCTTAACGCCAAATGTTATCAAAATCAGACCAAAATTATTCGAATTACCGAGTTCACGGACACATACATGTATACAAACATTAACTAATAGTGTTGATTTTTCGTCATTCCGAAATGAAAAAGTAAAACTGCGCCACATACGGTAATAGCTAGGGAAATGAGCTAAAATAACATACATCTACAAAGAAAGTTACTACATCTACAAAAACAGTAGCCAACTGATATCTCGAACAGTGTCGATTGTAGCGTACAAGGCGCCAGTTATAAGCTCTTGACGCAAACTAGCTGCATTGATAACTTCAGGAGACAAGTGAAGTTTTATATAACACTTAGAACAACACGGCACAAGTGCATGCCTTCTGATAAGGGGAATTGTATATACCAAATAAATTTGATGTTATTAAGCAAATCATTTCAGAAATGGTTAGGTCTGGCGGTACCCGAGTTAAAGTATTAACGTGTTCCATTGCCTTCTCATCTATACTGCCAAATTTAAGTCAGTTGGACGTGTTTGTCGTACGTTTAAGGTTGAGTCAGCTGATGTTGGATAAATAGTTCTAGTTTATTTTAGGATAGATTTTACGACGTGTAGCTATTATATTTAAACTTTGATGACATAGGGTAAGCAATCGTATTAAAAATATCATTTTATAAAAAAAATATATATTTGCAATGTTTAAATAGTGTTAAACTATTGGCAAACAACTTAACACACTTAACTTAACTCATACGCAAATAAACCTTCAGCTCTCTAAGTATAATAAATATTATAGGAGATAAAAATATTTAGTCGACTCTGACACTCAAATGTCACCAACATGAAACACACATAACCAAAGGCTTTAGACAATAATTGTATAATATCTATTGAGATGGCCGATTTACATGCACTATCCAAAGCCAGTAAGCCTAATGCTTATTGACAAATTAATTAACAATAGTTAAGTCAGCTATACTGAAATCAGTAACGCCCTTGCGTTCCACAACGGCTACGTTGTAAAAATTCACTTATTGTATTCCAGACAAAAAAATACATTAAAATTTCCTTCAGCGTATAAAAATATACAGATAAAAATATACAGACTACCATCAAACACAAATAATTGTTGATTTAATTACGCAAGTAACTGCCTGAATTTATAATGGATTTAATTTTACTCACTTTAGTTTTAAAGCGTTCCATTTTTCTAATTTTTACATATTATATTTGGACATATTAAAACTATGTAGTTTCACGTGTTACAAATTACATTGATAAGGTTAAGTAAGCTGAAATAAACAAAACAGAATTTAGTAATACAAACAAATAATCACACATGATTTTAATAAAATAAAAGAATAGCATACAAATAATAAGTATAGCTGACGTATTTTTAACATTAGATATATGGAAAGTTATCTTTAGAAAGGAATTGCGACCTTACAAGGCAATTTATAAAATAATGGATAGTTTTGCGCAAGGTTTCTCGTCATGACGAACATTTTAAGTAGGCTACTGTAGGCCTATATGGTTTATGGGGGTGTGACTTTTAGTTTTCTCAAAAAATCATGGTTACTTTGGGATTTATATATGGATTGGTGTAGATAACCACCATGTACCCATGAACCAAATATAAGAATAAACAATTACCAATTCTTGGGGATTTTTCAACAGTTCCTAGTGAAAGTACTGTTTATTTTTAGAAAGATAGTGGGTAGTTTTAATAAAAATTGAATAAAAACTTGTTTATTCCCGTTGAAATGCAGTTAGCGTTGATAAGGTGTTGATAATGAACGGGTCAGGGCCTATCTATCTACATACAAGGCGCTAGCCATATCTGCGGTATCAATGGAACTGTAGGCTACGTCAGATCGGACCTACATTAATATACACAACTGGTGCATCAAGCTGGCAGTGGCATATCAACGATCTGGTAATAAATTGATTACCGCGTGCCGACTACCCTATTCTCATGACAATTCGCCGGAGAAAACGTGCTGGACAGAAAAAATGATTTTTTTTCATATATATTTAATACTAGACTTAATACATAATAAGAAAAAATACCTCCGCCGCAGCAAACCTACAGACTAAGCAAATTTTAATATACCTGGTTAGAATTCCACCAAATTATTCCCTTAAAACTGACATATTTATTTCGTCTTTAAATATCATTAATTTTAATGAGTACCTACTTAAGTTTGCTTCAGGGAAGAAAATAGGGGTTTTTTCTATTGAAACATCTAGCTTAGTATGAAGTAACTAAGTTTTAACGATGATTTATAATAATACACACCCATTGAAAAATAAGCGTTATATAATATCAAAACGATGTTGTGCTTATAAATGGTATCAAAATGATCCGCAAATAAACATGTGAATGCTAGTATTAGAGGAAATACATAGTACGCGAAGTACTTATTGGCCAAATGCAATAAGTAAAAAATTCCAGTATCAAACTAAATAATTGAGTGGCAAAAATGATACAAGATACACAATATTAAAACGAAGACAGTATTTTTTTGTATTAAAACTCTGTATAACTAAGCCTAATTTACCCTATTTTTTATTATCCTATTTACAGAACTATACCTACATATTATTTACTAATATTAGATGCCGGGTGTACCCCCCCTCCTATAAACACACAAAGCTAATACCAACTAAACTATTAAAACTCTTAAATAATAACTACTGTAACCCTTAAAGGGGTTTTGCATATGCAAAAATCAATTCAGATTCAACTGAACATCAAAAGTGCCTACTATAGATAACTCTTGTTATCATTGGCACGTTAATGAAAACCAAAGTGTTAACAAACAAGTTGACCCATCAGATAACGTGAGTGAGAAATGTGCAACAATTCACAGCCTTCTCGGCTTTGGTTTCTCGCCTCTTAACTGCCTACTTGTCAATCAAAACAACGTTATAACTATTTATGGAATCAAGATTTATCGTAGGTGTTGTTGAATAACATGTTGTGCGTGTTAAACGACATTGGGTGCTACAAGAAATCCCACCTAAATGGACCAGTGTCAAGGGTTTATTCAAAGCAAACATTGTTGAATAAATCTTTTGTAACGGGTTATTTTGTAATTCCTACTTTTTAATTAGGGAGTTGAAAATAATTGTTTGTGGGGATATATTTTTTATAATTTTACTTTGTTATTCTATGATTCAATGCCAGTGACATTTTACATATTTTTTTAGGAATGGTCGCAGTATCATGTGTTTAAACTCATAACGATTTTGAATTTTGGATACCTAAGTATTCATCAGGGACCAGCGTCGGGAATTTAGGCAAAATATTGTGTGACTATCAGAATCCATGGACATTAAATATTGAAGAGAAAATCAACATATAATCCTACACATGCCAAAACAATCAGTTAGGCTAATAAGACAACCAATTGGCATTTAATTACAAACGCTGTCAGTCTCTCACTGATTGAAGTAATTTTTGTAAACAAAATTATCCCAACCTTTAATTCAGACCGTACTTAGAAAATCAGGTTTGTGATTATTTGCGTAACAGAGCAATATTTATATCAACTATATTTAATATATTATATTTGCATTTTTGATAATTTTTAACTTTTATTTAAACTCAAATAAACATGACAAAGTTAAAAAAAGTTTATTTTATAACCTCCTGTGACTAAAATTTTGTCATTAATTTAATTGGTTGTAACTCCGTACCAGGGCTTGCTGTTTACTAACACATTGCGATAGCCTATGTATTGATTGAAGGACTTCAGTCAAATCATAAATTTCCTAGAATGAAAAACTATGGACCAATAAAATAATTATCTGGGCAGAAGACCAATCATTTCGACATGACAGTAATACAAATTTACAACATTTTATGTAGTGGGTATTTAAGTAGATTTGTATTCACCAAGCCTCACCTAACAGATTTGTAAAGTAACTTGCCTCACCTAACAATTATTGTCAATATTAAAAAACCCAAAGTAATGTTTTTACAATACATGTGAAAATAGTACAGCAAATTATAATTGTGCGTGACAATCCTCCAAATTTAGTAAAAAACCACTATTGAAACACAGAATATTAATTAATTTCATGAAGCATACTACTAAATTATCGGTAAACATTGTCCATTTAAAAAAGTTTTCAATACGGGTAATATACAGGGTGTTCATTTGAAAACTTTCCATATCTGTTGTGTGCAAAGGTAAGGCTTTTAACACTTGTTTGTTCTCATTTCCCCCTAATTTGGACATGCCAAATCCAATAAAATTATTTTCAATTTCGAAAAATGCCCCAAAAGGGCCCAATTTGGGGGGTAGGGGTGCTTTTTGAGAAATTTTCAAATGTAAACATGGGTTGTGTGATACATCAATTTAAAGGTCTAATCACCCCGACTATTTTGGTGCAATAAAAATGTAATTATCTTTAACCGTATTTACAGGGTGGGTCAAAACGTTTTTAAAAAGGACTTTGAAGTTAAGTGCCGTATTACCCAAACTACTGAACGGAACAGCGCCAAATTTCTTTCCAAGCTTATTCTTGATCTACTCTTTAAGATAACTTGTAATAAGGGCATTTTCCATGTTATCTTCTAATTTTTAAAAAATCTCAAATTTTAAGAATAAAAGAAAGGTGAAAACTCAAACTTCTTAAATAGCAAGGTATGACAAATTTCATACCACGTGAAAGGTCCTTTTTTAACAAACATTTTACGTATTTAAGTTTTCTTTCTATCTCTAACCGTTTAAAAATTGCAGTAGAAAAACTGAATTTTTCATAGTAATATTGTAACTAGTTTTCTAATAAAACAGCCAAAATTCGTCTCTAGACACATTTAATGGTGCATTAACTGAAGGAAACAATTCATAATTATTGATACCCTGATTGACAAACAAGTCGTTACGTTTTAATTTGTGAAAAACAAGTCTTATAGCTGATGAGGACAACCTACATGTGGGCGGCTTTCTGTAGTACCATTGACTAGTCAACGGTAGTACTAATTTCAAAAAGTACTATTTTCTGTAGCATCTAATCGAATATGGTGTACACTTAAAAAAATAGACTTTATTTTTACTTATTGGTCAGAACAAAAGTGTTTCAGGATAATTGCAAAGTGTTTAACAATAAATATCCAGGTAAGACCTTAAGTCATAAAGCTGTAAATGATTTGGTTAAGAAATTTCTGAAACTGGCTCAGTTCCCAATGAGAAAAAAACAGGATGAAGGGTCCAAGATGAACTGACACAAGTAAAAGTAGTTGATCAATTTGTAATTAATCATAATACATCGTTGAGCAAAGTGCAATGTGTTTTGTTAGAAAACTAGTTATAATTTTACCATAGAAAATTCAGTTTTTCTACTGCAATTTTTAAACGGTAAGAGATAGAAAAAAAACTTAAATACGTAAAATTTTTGTTAAAAAAGGACCTTTCACAAGGTATGAAATTTGTTATACCTTGCTATTTAAGAATTTTGAGTTTTCACCTTTCTTTTATTCTTAAAATTTGAGATTTTTTAAAAATTAGAAGATAACATGGAAAATGCCCTTATTACAAGTTATCTTAAAGAGTAGATCAAGAATAAGCTTGGAAAGAAATTTGGCGCTGTTCCGTTCAGTAGTTTGGGTAATACGGCACTTAACTTCAAAGTCCTTTTTAAAAACGTTTTGACCCACCCTGTAAATACGGTTAAAGATAATTACATTTTTATTGCACCAAAATAGTCGGGGTGATTAGACCTTTAAATTGATGTATCACACAACCCATGTTTACATTTGAAAATTTCTCAAAAAGCACCCCTACCCCCCAAATTGGGCCCTTTTGGGGCATTTTTCGAAATTGAAAATAATTTTATTGGATTTGGCATGTCCAAATTAGGGGGAAATGAGAACAAACAAGTGTTAAAAGCCTTACCTTTGCACACAACAGATATGGAAAGTTTTCAAATGAACACCCTGTATAAATAGCTTGAGTAGTTTTAATGGGAACAATAAATTTTAGTGCAGAAAGTACTTCTCCGATTTTTAACATTTACTTACAATGAACATTTATTTTTAATCCAAAATAATTTTTTGAATCCTGCGTAATTTTGCTATATGATTAAGTACAGTTACAAATAATGTTGCACATAAATCGATTAATTGTTAAACATAATAAAAAGTCAGAAATAACAAATTCGGAATAAGAATCGACCAAAGCACTTTTCTTAGATTGTTAATAATCCAAACACGGATTGGTGCAATACATTATTTTGACTTGCAGTGGTTGTCATTCTCACACAAAATGTAACTTTTCTGAAGCCTGCGTGATTTTTAAATAAGCTCTATATAATATAAACTAGTACAGTAACTAATAATTCTGCACATAAATAAATTACTAAAAACATGGTAAGTAGGAAAGAACAAACCCGGACTAAAACTCGGCCTCAGCACTTTTCTTACAGATTTTTAATAATCTAAACTCGAAACACATTGTTGTAATAAATTATTTTGACTTGTTTGTGTCATTCTCACAAAAAATTAGCTAGTAATCTTGTACCTTCAATTAATTAATGCCACCTAAATAAAACGTTGTATCAAATTAACCACTTAGCTAAACAATTTTTAAAATTAACCTAAAATAAAATAAATAGTAAAATAGTGTTAATTTACCTGCAGCCTGTGTCCTCCTACCCGCCTCGTCTCCTAGAAGGGGTGAATGTTTCCTGCACGACACTCCGGCTATACAAGCCACTACGAGGGTTACAATCACGATTCTGTTCACTGACATTGTGGCACTCCACTCACATAACACTAACGCGTCTATCGCGCGACTGACACTGACTACACTACTTCACTCCACTACCACTACACGCTACACGCCATGTGGGAGGGGGGGGGGTTAAACTAGGGGGTGGACCGGGGCGCAACAGTTGTTCCTGTATGAAATTCTCTTTTCGGATCCAGTGATTGGCTGTAATCAATACAAATTATGTAGGACATCTTGATTGTCATTTAAACTCAATGATATCCCCGTTGCAGCACACCTGCAAAAAGTAATCAATGTCAGAACCATTCACAAAATATAACAATAGTCCTCAACGCCAGTAAACAGTAATTAACTCTTATCACAACAAAAAGCATCTTATCGCTGCAGCAAACCTGTTTACTAAGTGAACCTTCGATGGATTCTTTGGAAAAATCTTAATAAAATAAAAAAATAAAAAATAAATAAAAAAGTGAGATTAAAAGTTAAGACAAAATGCTATGATATCCCCCAATTCGGCAAACCTGCATATAAGGACAATCCTATTGAGACAAGATCGTATAGAAAATCGACAAAATACAAAATTATACCCCGGTTTTAGCAAATCTGCACACTAAGTAAATTACCAGTAGCTTTTTTGATCAAAGTATCAATATACAACACACTTTTTTGCACCATACCTGCATATAAGATTGGAACATAATCGTATCAATAAATCTACAATGTACTAAATTAATCCCTGTCGCAGCAAACCTGCCTATCCTGTAAATATCCCGGTTATTTTAAGTCATTATCTAAATACAACAATAATTCAAGTTGCTTCAAACCTGCATGATGATTTCAAGTTGGTTCTTACTATTTGCAACATAGTCATCAATAAGTCATAAAAAATTCAATTTGTTGCAAACAAAACTGCACGGTAAGTGCATTTCCAGTCACTGTACTTCTAGTGCCAAATTACAAAAAAATACAAAATACTTTCCGTTGCTGCGAACCTGTATGCTAAGTGAATTTTAAACTGTATTTAGACGATATCATCAAAACATTTTCAATGGGGTTTCGTAAGCTCATACAACACGAAAAAGAAAAGATTCTCAAACAGGAAGACAACGATAATAGCTTCAGTCAATCTCTAGAAAATTACCATAAGAAAATTTTAAATTTTAAAAAGTTGAATCTTTAATACTGAGAATAAAATACATTTAGTAAATTTGTCCATATTTTTTCTTCTTTCGGTGGGAGAATTATTCTATTTTTTTCTGAACAATGTACTCTGGTTCGGTACTTTGGTAAACCAATATAAGATTGCAGAGGACATTAAAACATCATCACTAAAAACATTGTAATCCCGTACAGTGAAAGGCAATACCGACTATAGGCGACTAGGCATATGCCTCAAGTGTTACTGTCGGGAACATAATTTAGATAAAACTAACTTGCGTAGGCGTAATTTAACACTACACACCCACTATTTTGATGATATAATACAATTTTGTTTGTGTTATTATGTGATTATAAACAGATTCCCTAATTAACAATACACCTACTAACTCGGTCTACAGTCATGAAATTTCCCCACATTATTTTAATATGACTAAACCCAAATGTTCACATAACTAACCAAACGAACGCATGACTCTGCATCACACCAAGAGATTTTCGACTATTTCTGCTTTGTTTACTAGAAATGGCAAATCCTGCAGAGAATGGCAAGTTAATTGGCAGGATTCCACGGCGAAACTTACAACAGGTCACCTGGGCTTTGTCAGGTGGGGAATCCCCAAACCCGCCCTGGCGTAGGAATCTAGGACGTCGAGCTGTCTACTGCTGCAACCCCTACGTGAACACCCTTGGACTCGGACAGTCAAACAAGTTAATAGTATTATGTCGCAAGTCGCAAGCAAGTCGAAAGGTAGGAGCGACTGAAGACGAGTCGGCTAGGTGTATATAGTGGGTAGGGTTGCGGCTGTTAATTATATTAGGGTGATATTAGGGATGTTCCTGTTAAAGGGAACATTCATTATTATCGACGATTTTTTTCGATTCATCAATATTCTATTTTTTGATCCGATATACCAGTATTAATGAACGAGATGTCAGCTGACAACTTAGATAAGTTAATATTGTTCAGTATCAACAAACAATTTACAAATGTCATATTGAAATGAAACTGTTCTAAAATAACCTTACCTAACCAACCAAACTTGCTGTAACATTTCCAAATCCCGTTTCATATTACTTACATGCCTTTTCTGTTATCAAACGAAATTTTGAAATGTTAGCCCTACAGTTTGGTTAGTTTATGTAATCTTTGGTTATAGTTATGTTAGGTTAGTTTAGAACAGTTTTACTTATTTCTGGATCCACAAGATATACTATTTTTGCCTAAACAAGATCAGATGTCAATTTGTAATTTAAATGTGTTTGAAGATATTAAAACAGAAGGCATGGATCGTAAAGGAAAACAGGTACTTTCCTGTTAAAGGGAACATTCATTATTATCGATGATTTTTTTCTCGATATATCGATGTTTTTGTTTTCCGATCCATTACAAATTGACAACAAGAAATGAAACTGTTCTAAGCTAACCTAACATAACCAACCATACTTGCTGTACCATTTAAAAATTCCCTTTGGTTTTGAATATAAAAGGCAAGTTTTAAACGCGGAATTTTTAAATGTTACAGCAAGTTTGGTTAGTTATGTTAGGTCATTTATTTTAGAACAGTTTCATTTCATTAATGTTTGTTGATACTGAACAATATTTTTTGTCACTGTCAGCTGATATGTTTCAATTTATTAATATCGATATATCTAGAAAAAAATCATCGATAATAATGAATGTTCCCTTTAACAGGAAAGTACCGGAAAACAAAAATATCGATATATATATATATCGTCAGAGATCAGATCGAATGAATGTTCCCTTTAACAGGAAAGTACCGATATGAGTATCCTGTATGGAACATTCGAAATGTGTACTGGCTGTCCCACGTATACGTTTAATTTTATATTACTGGACCCCAAATGCAAATGGGCAATTGAGTACAAAATGACAGATGTTCAAAGATTAATTGCATTTGAAATGCTATTATACACTACCTCCTCAAGGGGCGCCCGCTAGAAGACGGAAGAAAATCATGAACGTAAGCATAGGTCGAAAAAAATAACAACAGATTAAAGGTCTTTATTAGTAGTAGTGCAATACCGCAAACGCGAGCTCAAAAGAAGAACTAAGTAAACAATGGCAGTCGTTTAAAGTTTCAAAATTGCAGATTCAAGAAATCTTTGAACGGCTGTCATTTTTTAACTGGTTGCCCATTTCAGGTCCGACTTGCGGCATTGTTTTTAGTTGAATAAGACGATTAATTGTATGTACATATCAACCTATGCTTACCTTTAAGATTTTCAACTTACTACCTATGGACCGCCGGGGTGACATCCGATCACCATGTACACAAAACAGTAGCTTACCAGTAATGATGTGCCAAATTTGGTTTGATATCTCTTTTCGTTTTAAAGTTATAGTCGTCCTAAAACATAATAATTGTCACCCTGTATGTATTCCCTTAAGGGCTGGAAATAACTGTAAAATATGCACAGAGGCAAATGTGATAAGTACAGATACATAATACAGTGGGTAATAGGTAGGTGTAATACTGATAGATACATCGGCTGGTTTAAGAGATTCAAAATATTGCCAACAAGAAGAGTAACTCATATTAGAATTCACAGATAAATTAAAACAGTTATCAGTGGAGGTGTCGGTACGAGTACTACAAATAGATACAGGGTTGGGCAAATGTGTGGATACCCCTAGTTAACTTTTAAACGCGTTGCAATAGGAAAACCAAACTCGGCACATATTTACAACATAAGAAATTGCACTTTTTCATCAAAGTTACAACTTTGCCCCAGCCCCCAAAATGGGGTATTTTGGGGGCAGCCCCAAATTTTCAAATGTAAACACCTATCATGTGACCCCTCATTTTAAAGGGTTTATTAAGAGAAATTGAATGGCTCAAACCAGAGGTCAATATTCCACGCCTAATCAAAATGGCAGCCATTTTGTATTATTTAAGATGAGCAATCATGATAAAGTCTAGACACCCCCCAGTTAACTTTAAAAACTAAATATTTTAATACTGACCAAAAGGTGAATTCTCTTTTGTCATAAAGGTATGCTGAGTTCAGTTTTCCTGCTATAAACTGTTAAAAAATTAATAGGGGATATTCCAAAATGACTGCCATTTTGATTAGGGGTGCGATATTGACCTCTAGTTTGCGCCATTTAATTGTAATACCCCATTTTGGGGGCTGGGGCAAAGTTGTAACTTTGATGAAAAAGTGCAATTTCTTATGTTGTAAATATGTGTCGAGTTAGGTTTTCCTATTGCAACGCGTCAAAAAGTTAACTAGGGGTATCCACACATTTGCCCAACCCTGTATATGCAATAGGTTAGAGTTAGGGATGAAGACTAGATATTCCCAGTGGGAGGGGTAATACGGTTAATAGTGAGTAATACGGAGAAATGTATGCAGAGGGGTTGGATATGAGTAAGTAATACTGTTAAATATACACACCTAACGTGTTTTGCATCTTAAGAGTCTTTATCAGTGGTAGCCATATTGGATTTTAGTCCCATAAGAGCAATGTTAAATTTGACAGAACATACCATTATTTGAAGCAGCATGCCAGTGTTATTTATAAAGATATAGTTTTGAAAATTTATAATTAGGTTTATAACATAGAGTACTAGGGAATGAGGAAATTATATTTCAAATATTTGTTTTTGTCTTTTCTTAATAAATTATTAAATTAAAGGCTTTTTAATGCTCATTAACTTATTAAGTGGAGGAAAATTACAAAACTAAAATCCCCAATCCCTGGAGGACCAGTAAAGCTTAATTTTAACTCCTCAATCATTATTTTATCACAACAGGTTTTTTTAGAAATTCTGTTACCAAGTTAACATTGCTCTTATGGGACTAAAATCCAATACGGCTACCACTGATGAAGACTTTTAACTTAAAAACCCCCTAAGCTCTCTAGTATTTTATAATCACATAAAACTTTGTTGTGCTAAAATTGTAGAATTATTAATGCTAGATGCTTAACTTTTAACCGGGCATGATGTAGGGCCAACATGCATGTTGGTTGCGTCCAACGAGGTAACAATTTGATGAAAATTTTCTGTGTTTGTACTATTCATTTATCAGAAAAAAAAATCTACAAACAATGGGCAAATGTTCGATTCCAAATCCACCCTGATAACAAAGATTTAGAACAATATGTTTAAACCATAGTTCTTAAACCACAGAGTTTTATATAAGTGGTCAATGACTAATAAATTGAATATAAGGAGTCCAAGCGTTAACATAATTATGACATCGGTTTTCGCTGGAAAATGATGTAATCCATTATAAGGAAAATGGATTCGTTTACTCAATATAACAAATTAAGTTGAGTAAAGTAATTAAATTAGGTATTTCTGAACGCCGTTTTTCTGGAGCGTGTTAGTCCATATCATTTCATACATTTAGGGAAACATACTTTGGAAAAAGACATGAATATACAAACATATATGATTAATGGTTAACAAAAGACGAAGTTTATCACTAGTGTGAGCTAAACACCTGTCATTTGTATGGTTAAAATATGTGAAGTTTGGTTAGATTGATGTGAAAAACCACTAATCTTGTTTGCAAAATAAAGAGTAATACTATATTACCTAAACTATGCAGTATTTACTTGTATAGGCAAAACACAATACACAAATCATAAAAATAGGAATGAGCTTTAAAAATAAGTATGATATTAAAACAATAAGTTGTGCTAAACAATTAATACTGAACAGTGTAAGTAAAATTTAAAATCAATGTCTTAATAAAAGTGCGATCTGTTGTACTCTAGTTCCTTTATAAAACAAATATAAAGTGCTAGATGAAGGGAATTTCTAAAAATTATACCGGTAATTATGTGCCTAAAACCCCTGCGTAAAAAAATTGTTAAAAAACAAGTAATATTTAAGTTTGTAGGTAAATGCTAGTTTATTTTGTTTTTGCAGATATAAATGAATGTGTATTGTGGTAGAAATTAAAAACATAAGGTAATAAAAGAAATTTTCTAACAATGTGAATAGAGTAACCTGTTAATCTTTTAAAATGAAAAAAATAGTGTTATCGTCCTCAATGTTAACCCTTCTAAAGCTAATCCCTCTAACGTCTAACGTATAGGAAGTTATTTTTTAAATATTCCCTAAGTCTAACTTTGCTAGTCTACCTCTATCTGTTAAACCGTAAAAAACACCCATTATGCTTTAGTTTGCTAATCAAACCATCTTCTGCATAATCACCAAGATGATCCGCCAAGCTTAACTTCAATCCCCATCTGTTTAATGACCAAATGGGTTTTCAAGTTGAACTTTGCTAGTCAACCCCCTCATAGCTCATCTTTGCTAGTCAAACCATCATCTCCTCAGATACCAACCTTCTCTTCAAACACTAGAATGATTGTTCGAGCTTAACTTTGATAATCAAACCTTCTCCTCTTTAGACCTCAAAATGATCCTTCAAAGGCATGTTTGCAAGTTAAACCTCCTTCTAGTCAAACACTAAAATGATCCTTCAAGCCCTACTTGACTAGACCGTGCACGAATCACGTACGTACTCCGGTCTCCCGTCTTGTGGCCACGCTAGTCGGTAGTAGCAAACCTGTTAATTAATTTATTAATCGTGACTTAATTACCCTAATTTGTTTGCTCGGCGGCGCGTAAGCGTTTATTTCTGTCAAGGTCGGTCACGACTCAGAAACAACTTCCTTTACTCCCAGGTATACAATATGCAGTCTGTGGAAACTGATGGGATTGTCTCCTAGACTGATGTAATCACTGATTATCAACTGTCTTTATTTTGGCAAGTACGATTTCAACAACTTTTGATTACCCTTTGTATTACCAGATCATGTACTGGACAATATTTTCGTGTCCTAAAATGATTTAATACTAGGACCCCTTCTCCTTTGCCTCTGCAATGGTAAACTCCCTAGTTGTCAAATAGTTGTTCATTACCTCTATGCACAATGGCGAAGAATTACCAGCCAATAGCATTACAACAAATGTATAAAAATGACGTGAATATCACTAAACTCTTGGTGGGAATAGTTCATCAAATAGTGGCAGAGTACCCGTTCTTCGTACGCGGTTGGTGTATAAAATGCTTATTGCAGTTGTACTCGTGCTTTAGGTTTGCATAGGGGAGGATATGATTTGAGAAGATTTGGTTCTTTATATTTACGGTATGCTTAGTATTACACGTGGGGAGCGAGCTGGTCTAGTGGTTAGAGCGCAGAACTCCGGTTCCTGGGGTCCCGGGCTCAAATCCCGCCAAATTACCAATGGATTTTATCCAAGTGATAATGCCGTAACCCCTATAATGGTCTAACCTGAAGTTATGTGAAAAAACAATTCCGGGCTCCTGCCTAGCGCCTTAGGACAAAAAAAGTATTACACATCTACCATAGCCATACTTTTCTACCACTGCACCTAAACAATAGAAAAAAGTATATTATCAAAAATTTGCACAATGCCATACATTATTTATACAATTAAAAACATAAACATAGCTGTAAGCAATCATACTTTAACAGTAGTTCTCATTGTGTATCGCAGCTTTTTGATGTTGCTTACTTAATTAATTAATTAATAAGATAATTGCTGCACCCTGTTGGTAAACCTTATAACTTTTTAATGCTATTGCATATCATATAATCATAGACATATATAACCAACTTGTTTAGTTGAATAATGGTTGAATCAGCTTAAAAAATATTTAATTCCTTTTAAATGTTAATACCCATAAGTTTAACATGGGAAACTCCAGAGCCACTGGGGTGGAGCCTGAAAGGACTGTTGAGATAAGAATGTGCCTAAATGTTAACCGGGAATGTGAGCTACCATCATGCAAAAATGTTAGCCCAATATGACCAGTAGTCAATGCGTGATTGAACTTCAAAAAAACAAACAAACTAACTTTCACAATTATAATATTACAGTATATCCTCTTAACTGTTTTCTTGTTTACATTTTCAATCATATGCCATCTTGCGTTATTTATACAATCGTGCCTAGTACATTTCTGTACACATGTGCTATTTTATTTCTTTGTTTATCGAAGTTAAAGCTTTGTAAATAAAGTTGTCAAAATAAAGTGTCGTATGCTCACATATAGCCTCTACACTATGCACTAATTATACACATAAAAGACTCTAAATTTGTAAAATGGCGTCTTCTAATGAAGTGTCCAAAGAGATGTTACAAATAACAATTAAGAAAGCTAAGCCAAGTGATATAGGAAGGTTACCTGCGTTGAAGAAAAATGAGTTAATTCTTAACAGATTGAAAGCTTTGGCTGACGATGGACATAATAATGGTGACTCAAAGTCTGACGTTTCAATTATTTTGGAAGGAGAAGATTTGTCTAATAACTATGGTAAAATAGTTGTATCAAAGGCCCAGTCAAGTATAACAGAAGAAACCAATGTGTCATCAACTCCACCAAATATTAGTTTCAGTCACAACAAAGAAGAAATAGCCAGGTATATAATAGATGAAATATTTTCAAGATGTGATGTTTATAACTCAAGAAAAGAAAGTGATAACCTCAATAGAAAATCAATTCGTACTTCTGGTCATTCAAAAAATTACGACAGTACTTTGATAGGGAATATGGGCGAACCTAGAAAACGAAGGTTGTCTTCAGTTGTCCCCGCACTTGATCTCCCTATCTCCTTACCGGAGACTAAAACTCCCGGAGAAAGCCGTCCGCGGCTAGAGAAGCCAGTTCTAGATGCACAAGTAGCAATTAGTGCAACAATTATTGGAAACCAAGGAGATAAAAATCACGAAGAATCACCGTCAGATGTAAATATCGAAACAAAAAAGGAAAAAGAACTCTCGACAGTTGATAGCCCTTTCGACTTGTGCTGGTGTTTTGGGTTTAACGAAGAAGTGCCTGTTGTCAACCTCTCAGACGACGAGTCATCCCAAGTGGTATTCGCGAACTCTATGTACGCAGTGATCTATGACTTCCATGAGAATTCTATGTTGTTCTTGCAGGGTCATATGAACACAGTGAGCTGCGTGTCTTCCAATTCTTTGGGTAAATTAGTAGTCACAGCAGACTCTGGTTGGGACATTGGAACCTCCAGAGTGATCGTGTGGGACAGACGTCCATGTGTACTACAGGTTCTTGATAATGTCCATCCATATGGCTGCCAACACGTGGCGCTTAGTACCAAGGGTGATTTTATAGTCACCGTCTCCGCCAACGAGAACCCTGCCTGCATCAACATTTGGGAATGGATGAGAGATAGCAAAGCTCCTGCGGCCACGGTGAGCGTAAAAGAATCTTTAGGAAGTGTTAAGCGTCTCACAATACGCTCTGCTTCAAATGGTGAGTTCGCCTTAACATATGACAGGTGTGTTGTGTTTGTTCAGGTAATATGGCAAACGATATTTCAAGGTTATTTGGAGGCAGTTAGAGTAAAAGAAAAGATAATTGACTGTGAGTCCGACATTTGTGCAGTCACTGCACCCAAGATTGGAGCTTTGACAGACACTACGTTTGTAGAATACAACGAAACTGTCGCGTTCTCTTCTACGTGTAAAGGTTATGTGATAGTATGGGAAAATAATTTGAACCAACAAGCTACAAGAATTTATAGAAAGTATGTCCGGCTACACCTAGATTGCATATCCAGTATTCAGGTAGTTGATGAAAAAATTGCTGTCGCTACAGTTTCAGGCAATGTAAGCTTTTATGATTTTGAACTTAAAATTTTGTTCAGCCACAAACTTTTTAGTGAACGTGTGGCGTCTGTTTCCTTTAATTTAAGCCCTCAATACCTTGGCGTTACAAAGTGCCAAGAGCATATGAGTTGTGCCAATACGTGGAAAAGAGAACCGAGGGAACTTGAGGATGCGACTCTTGAGGGAGAACCTTTCTCGGTTCGTCACTTCATAGTTAGCACCGAAAGTGGAAGAATGGCGTACGTAAACGCATCATGTGGAACACCCAAATATTTGTCTTTCCCTAGTAAAGAGCAATTTACTGCTCTGGACATATCTCCAAACAGTAATTACCTGTTTGTTGGCACGGCTTCTGGTAAGTGCATATTATTTGACGTAAATCAACGTAAAGTCAAAGTCACTAAACAAATTAGTGACAACTCCCACATTCACCAAGATGTTTCATGCATAAGGTACTCGCCTTCAGGGTACATAGTAGGTTGCGGAATGCGTTCAGGCAACATTTGGCTCCTGGACCCAGTCATGCTTACTCCGATATTGAACTCTCCGTTGATAGATTGCAACGGTTGTATAACACATATGGCATTTACCTCCGACTCGGAATATCTCATTGTTTCCGATGATAGTTTTTCCATTTCAGTATTTTTCATTGGCGAACAACCCTTATTAGTCAGACAATACGTTGCTCATTACAAACCGATTGTTGCATTGAACGTTGAAGCCAACGAAGGGGATAAGGAAATCAAGGTTTCAACGTTGAGCTCTGATCGCAGTATTTGTCAATTTCTGCTCGACAGAGAGAAAAGGTCCTTTGAATTTATACTTCATCAGCAAGTAGAGCAGACAGCAGTGCCGATGTATAGTGTGTATTACCCTAGTCAGTACTCCTCTGAAGGGACCTACCTCGGGGTGAACAGTAATTGTAAGTTCAAGGTCCACGACAACCCTTCCTTCAATCCTGCTAAAGGCAGATCGTACAGACGGTGCAGGGGCACGTTTCAAGCTCCTGACTTCGGTTCTCCCATAAACTACTTGGAAGTATTTGGTGATGAATCTAAACCTTATTTATTTTTCAAAACGACGAATCACATAGGACTTCACGTTTTTCCGATTGATGGAAATCCGTTCGGAGCTCTAGGCTTCAAAGCCAGTGCTACAGCCTTGATATGTTCAAAAGTATCACCAAATGGGAAATACGTGTTCACAATATCAGAGTATTGCAGTGGCATCAGTATGTGGAGAATAAACACTCGCGCGGTCGATGACTTCTACAAGAGCGGCGGGGAAGGTCTAGAGCCTTTTTTGAAAGTATTGGGCGAAGAAAAGGAACAAGAAATTCGTGAATTCTTCGATCTCGGACAATTCCTCCACCAAGGAGAACGCCCTAGTTTGGTGCGAACCCTGCAAGACTCACTTCCGATTTGTGAAATGGCTAATGTCCTCCAAGCTTTGGGATGCATGCTGACAAGGTATGACATTTACGAACTAATACATGAAGTGTTAAGTTCAGAGAACTATGAGGGTTACATCGAATATGATAGTTTTGTCAGATTGTACATAAACTATCGAAAACACAACAAACTCGACCTGAGGGATTTGCGGAAAGCATTTCGTGATTTCCACGCAGGCGTATACACAGCACCTTGCTGTATCAATGACGTTGACCCTGTGTTCGACTCCTCGTCTTTAATCGGGAAGCTCCTAGCGACTGGAGAAGAAATGACTCATGCAGAACTGTACGCAGACTTCAGCATTCTGACAGGAGGACAGCCCGATCCTCCTGAGGAGGAGTATATGATGTATCAAGCCCCACCAACTATGCCTAAAGAAATTACATTCAAAACGTTTGTAAAAGACATTTTAGGATTTCCAGTAGATGACACAATGTTTAAAGAATAAATTACAAATTTCGTAAGAAATATTGATTTTGATTATTTATACGGACAACAATTTAAAGAAGCAATTAAAATTACCTAAATAGCTTGGGCAGATATTTTTTTTAAGTAAATTAGTCTTACGAACCAACGGATGTAATTTTATACTAGTTTTCAAGAATTGTATTTAGATAGATAAATCTATTTTATACTCCTCTGTAACGCATTACATGTAAATAAACTATAGTGTCCATCGTGTGAATGTGTCTAAATTTTACAAATGTGATGGTTTAAATACCTTCAATAACTATTATACTCAGTACATAATGTTAGAAAACAATTTCCATTTTTATTCTATATTAATATATAGATATAGATATAGGCATTGTTGTGTTAGTATAGTGTATGCTGGGTTGATGAAACATACTCTTCTATAGATTCATAATTCATAGTATAACCTCTCCAAACAATCTTAAGGTCGGTTCTGGCTGTTTTATGGAGAAAGTGTTTTAATCTTTACTATTTGCTTCGTGTAGCTTAATAAACTTTAAACCCATTTCTACTGAATATACCAATATGTTTGTAAACTATTGTTAGTCCTCTGGTGTTATACTAAGAGTAAAGCAAAAATCGCGAAATCTATATGAAATCGGTGCCCCACCCAAAAACCACCAAAATGTAAAACACATCAGGTTTGAGATAATAGAATAAAACCAGAGCTCAACTTGAACTTTTCCAAGTCATTGCTTATCGTTGTAGGCTCCATGCGGGGACTGTATGAGCCACCAGGGGTGGTAAATGTTGAGACCTGCCCACAACGTCGACACTGCGTCGTCGTCGCCACTACAACTTGTTGACAGCTGTTATCGCCAGATCTCAGTTGATTATGGACGTGCGAACAGCTGATTGCTTGGCGGGTAACAAGCTCCTCGCTGGCGCCAAGTCGCTCCCATCCTATCAACTAACTGCCGATCTTTCCTTGACTCTTTGCTCGTCGTATAAAATGCAAATGATTAGCATATTAGTGTCGCGGCAGCATTTCCTTCAGTGGGAGTGGAATTGATATCATAATGGTGGAGGAGATCATGTTTCATGGAATCACAGAATGTTGGTGATGGAGGTCACAGTTGTTGACAACACAGTACTGTAGTTCTTGGTCGCTTACTTTGCGTTCGGTGGGAGTTGAATTGTGATATCTTGATGGTAAAGGGGATCATGTTTCATAGAAATCGCAGATTGATTAGAACTGGGAACTTCTTACCAGTAGGCTATGTGCTCTTGGAAGATTTTATGTTCGGCAAAACTTTCCAAGGGAAATCAGCAAAGGCTCGGCTAAATGTATAAACTCCCACTACAGTATCATGTGCCTTTTAAACACAGTACCCCTACAGTCCCAAAGGCTAGTTAATACTCTGCCATACATACAATCGACAACTATTATGTTGAAGGGTGACACTTTGTACATCACCAGCTGATTGGCCGTGCATGTGACACCCGAGCTGCCCCCGCCTGCGTCTGTTGCGGTCGTCTTCTGTTTCCAAACACTCGCTGCCCGCATCCCTCGTGGCCCTCATTGTACAGCGTGTTTCCACAAAACACGGATACCGTTTCGTCGCGCCCCGACACAAAAACCGAACCTTTAGAATCGCGCCGGTTTTCGATTTCGCAGATGACATAAGAAAGAGATTGACTGAGGAAGGTTCGGTTGGGTATCGGCCGGGTATTTCACTGACGATTGAGTAATATCTCCTATCGGGCTTTGTTGGAAAACATCTCTATATGAATGGTGTAAATGAGGTGACCCATTAAATGAAATTTTCATTCTAATTTAAATTGGATCTACTGTACTAACATCATTCCTGAGTGTACTAACATCATTACTAACGTCATTAATCTTGAAATTTGTATGACGTAAACTATACGTACATTTCCGAGAAGGAAATTCCACTCATGTGAGCAAGTTGTAGCAATGATTAAACTAAACATAATCCTAGAGAATCCGATCAGCTGAATACAAGTTCAACGTTAACGGAACGCTCGGCTAATTTTCTTTAAAGTAATACCTCCTACTTATTTGAACAGTAAGGCTTGAAAATAATCTTAACGGTAATATCTACTGATTACCCTAACAGTAAGACTTTATAATCAAATAAATATTGAGATCCAATGTTTATCATATCAGTACAATATATGAATTACACATAGACCTACATACAAGTCTACTGACTACCTTAACTTTTAGTCGTTAGCTTAAATGTAAGATTCGCTAATTATATGCGCACAAACAAAACACCCAAATAATTATATAAATCAATCCTCAATCTGTTTCCTGAAATAAAATCTGAGTCAATCTTGTGACTGCAACGTTCATCTACCGGAGCTAATAATTGTTTGTTCTCTTTTAGTCAATACGGAGAAATACTACTGACACATCCAAATCATGACCGCTTTCACGCTAAGCTCTCCGCCTGGGATTTTCTATGAGGATCTTGAGGAGAAATCCGTTCTATAGCGGGATATCTGATGTGAAAGGGATGATTCCGAGACCTTGGTTGTTTAATCTTTTAATAACACCAGATGTACAGATGTAGGTGGGAAGTGGGAGAAATTCACTTTCAGGTTGCACAATGAATCAAAATGTAACTTGTAAGTTGGGATGTTAAAGTGCTCACCTGAAAATCAAAAGGATGGTGGTTCGATCCTGAAAAAGTCAGTAGCCTTTTGATGGTTGAAACTGGACCCAGCTGTTCCTGATCATTGGGCTTTAAATAAATGATCCTGACTGATTAAACAGCTAATCATAGAAAACAAAACTACACAGATCATCTCAAGCCATTCTACACTCATCCTTAACTCTTATTTGGGTTAAAATACACACCTAGGTGGAGTCCCATCTCAAATGATAATGATATATGTAACTCATTTTCGTGATATTTAAGAAATTGATCGTTTATTAAAAGCGACATACAACAACTTATGTAGGTAAACATTTCACTTAAGGTGTTTAGAAAGAACCTTTCTCAAAACAGCTGATTGGTATTTTAGTCCCCTGTCAAATGTACATATACAGGCTCCCGTGTGCTCCTTCATGAGGCAGGCGTGGGAGTAGTCTTAATCTCTTCGTTTGACCTTGGAGAAATACAATTTCGATGGTGGCACTCTTGAAAATTGTGCGTTTGAACGCCGAATGGTAAAAAACAAAATGGCCGCCATCGCAAACTTGTTTTCTTACTTATATCAGTAACCGTTAGGGTTACAAAAGAATTGTTGATACCAAAATGTAGCTATTTTAAATCTGCACAAAAAATATGATTACAGTTTTTATGTAGGATCAACCATTATTTCATAAAACATAATTTTATATTTTTCATAAATAAAATTAATCAGGGTGGATGTAATGTCCCAGGACAGTTAAATATTTCAAAAAGTAATAGAGGGTGTTTCAGTAAAGCGTTGTGGACTGTGCAGATTCAGATTCTATGTGCAAAAATAAGTCAAATATGTTGTATAAATTTGATTCGATTTCGGCTTAGTTTAGCCGTAATCCGCCATTTTGAATTTTTTGAAAATAACTCATAACTCAATAGCCCTTGAAGATATTTTTATGAAACTTGGTATAAACTTTAAGTCTAAAACTATTAACATTCTCCGAAAAAATCTTTGATTGGGCTCATCGAATTTCAAAATGGCGGCCATTAAAAGTTTTTAAAGTCAAATTCCATGAAAACCAGCAATTAAAACAAAACTTTGAAACACAATATGTAAAGTCCTTTTTATTACAAATCGAACAACACTTTATTTGCGAAAATCGGATAATAAATAAAAAAGTTATGTAACTTTTATAATGTTTTTGTCACTAGTTTCTATGGAATTTAACTTTGTGGTGTTAAAATGACTGCCATTTTGATAATTAGCATTAATAACAAAAGTTACATAACTTTTTCATTTATTATCCGATTTTCGCAAATAAAGTGTCATTCGATTTGGAATAAAAAGGACTTTAAATAATGTGTTGCAAAACTTTATTTTAATAGCTGGTTTTCATGGAATTTGACTTTAAACATTTTAAATGGCGGCCATTTTGTTTTTTACCCACAGCGTTCAAACGCACAATTTTCAAGAGTGCCACCATCGAAATTGTATTTCTCAAAGGTCAAACGAAGAGATTAAGACTACTCCCACACCTGCCTCATCAAGGAGCACACGGGTGTACATTTGACAGTGGACTATTTATTGGATGACTAATGTAGTAAAACGTGAGAGAAAATGCAACGAATATAGTGGAAAACTGGATTTATGAACGTTTAACTTATTTACGTTGTTTACAAATGGGTTACACTATGTTTAAATAGCCACAGTAATCCTAAAAATTAGGCGAATACAAAGAAAACGTGAGAGAAAATGCAACGAATATAGTGGAAAACTGGATTTATGAACGTTTAACTTATTTACGTTGTTTACAAATGGGTTACACTATGTTTAAATAGCCACAGTAATCTATATAATTAATACGCTACATGAAACTTTGTCGGTTGAACTCCTCCGCCATTTCTTAACCGATTTTATCCATTGACGTCTCATTGGAAAGAGCGCGTCGCGTATATTTGCAAACTGGCCTTAAATTTTTCTAAAAGTCCCTTGGGCTCTGCCCCAGTGGCTTTGAAAGTTCCCATGTTATCCTTATGAAGAACATGATTGTTTACATTTTGATCAGCTGTATAGTTTAATTTATTCAATTCAATGAAACGCATTGAGCACATTTATTTACTACGAGTTTGTGTAAACATAACCCCCAAGATGGATCGTGTTAGTATGGTCGTATCTTAAATTTGTGTATTTATCGTTGTTTTGTGTCGCTATGAGGGATCGTGTTAGCATGATTGTAACATAAATTTGTGCATTTATCGTTGTTTTGTGTAGCTATAATTTGTTTATTTGTTGTTTTTTCTTTTAAATGCCTCCGACCCCGACGCGACAACGAAACATAGACAGGAAGGCGTAATCGTGATGACGACCGCAGCTACAGAACAGTGGCGCATAGGTTACAAATGCGCCCTAACTGTATACCCCAAAACGACTTTTCGTTCTCAATAATTGACCCTATATCAATGACCTGTGTTTCCTGTACTGCAAGGCATTTTGAGAAGAATAAAACTGGTCGGAATGGTTTATCAATAACAAAGATAAACATGGTCTGAGTTACACACCGGTAATCTTTGAGTTGACTCTTTTACTCATTATAAATATGACTGTTATTCGTTTTTAAATGACTCCTTTAATACTTTTCAATTGCTCGAATTCGAGCAACATGTACACTAGTCCTAAAAATTAGGCGAATACAAAGAAAACAGTTTATTCTTGGATGTTGCACTAGGTTATCGAGGTTATACAGCTTAAATTGCCATTTTCGTCCAACTGACACAATATAGACAAACATAAATCAGATATTCAGAAATCAGATTATTGTAGGGCATAACACGTAAAAAACTACATGACTCTACGCAATGTATAGACAAAACTGTATTTTTTATAGTGATTGTTCTACAGAGATTGTAAACATGTCCTTTAACACAACAAGATCCTGAATCCTTTAACTTATACACGATATTACAGAAATGCTCGGTCGATGTGTATTTGAAGAAACACAGAGCAGTAGCCATACATGAGTCAGGGCTGTAGTGATGTGGTCACTATATAAGGCAATGGACCTCACACAGTACCTCATACAAGCGCGGTCAAACAGCTGGTTAATAACAGTTTTATCCCGTTTGGGTACAAATTGTGAGTTTAACAACTATGAATTTTTTGCTGCTATGCGGTCTCCAGCGGACAAGTCAAATGGTTCTTTTTAACGTGTAAGGTCACTTATTATCACAGCTACGAATAATTGATACGAACATTTTATAGACATTGATATAAAACCCGAACGTATCCCTAGGCAATACAACATGTTCCTTACATATCGTCAACATAATCTTATACAAAATAAATTCGATTTTCCATAAAAAATAAAGGATTAGGTTACCGATTTAGATCATTAAAATCGCAACCGACTTGAGTTAGTGGAAAGAAGTTTGGTGGCGTAATTATACTTGGTGTTTAAAAAAGGATGGTGTATGATATGAACAATATAGATGGGATTTTCCCCTAGTAATGATTTTTGTAATAATGAGTCTAAGGATACAAAGGTTTAGATTCGTTTTTAAAATTTTGTAGTATTGACAATGCAAAGTCTTAAACCAATTAGGAGACTAACAAAATATGAAAAGAAATAGTATTGTTGGAGCATTGCTCTTTTATACAGTTTTAATAGTGTTTGAAAAAGTAATTAAAACACTACTTAAATTGAAAATTACTAAGGAATTCGTTATTTCAATAACATATTATTATGAACGTAACAATGACGTTGTTGGAAATGTAAAAAAAACGTAAAAAAACTTTTATAAAAACGTGTTAATAATTGGTGACGTCAGAGAGTATAAATCTTCACTAAGTCAATAAAGATAATCAAGTCTTAACTAAGCTAGTCTAAAGTCAGTCTAGCTTTAATCTGAATTATGTTTTCTCTTAACACAATAGTAAAAAGACTCTTTTAATTTTCGAGTATTAGAAACTAAAAGGTCTTGTACAATACTTGATGGAACAACAATACACACAAACAAATACACGCTTGTTTTTGTAAAGATATTAACAAACTTTTGAGAGTGTTTTATAACATTGAATAAATAAATAATATAAAGTTTATTTATGACTTTTTAGACCATGAAGTCACCAGGAAACGTGTTATCAAAATTCAAAAAGAGTTCTTAATGGTTATTTAATATATTGCACTGAATGAACTTTAACTTTATAAACTATCAAGTGAAATAGCCTAATTTTATTTAATTTTATTTTCAAGAGTGACAGGTAAAATATTGGTACAGCTATCTAACATTGTACTGTGATGTGTATTTCGTATTTTTATAAGGCCAAAATGTAATATGGTAACATGGCTTGATATTCGAATGAGCAGTAAAGATTTGTATTAAAATAGTGTAAACCGAGTGTCGATACAGATAATAATGTTAATAACCAAAGGGGCGAAGACCCAAACCCTCCTAGGATACGCTCCTAGGTCAGAGCCCTCCGAGTTACCTGCCCGGGGTTTCCCAAGGGCCCGACAGCTTCACTCCGTTGGGAACAAAGCAAGACTGTTTCTCGGAACTTAAAGATATTCTGATTTCTTTTCACATATCTGAAGTTGGAAAACGGTCGCTGGTTTTCCCGCAAAACCAAAGGCCACAGCCCCTAGATATTTAGACTGTTGTGAAAACAAAGACGAAAAGAAATGAATTCTAAGCTTATTTTCTATTAGATTAACAATGGATACTTTGTAGATGTCTTAGATTGTGAGAGATGTTACCACACTGTTGTTACTAAATGAATATGTTATCGAATTAGAAATTAACATTAAACACATTAACCACAGCAATGAATAAATTGATATCCTAGAATCGGATTACAGTACTAATAAGTGCCTACTTTATCTAGCAGTAACGTCTTATTAGAAATGAACAAATCTAGTAATATTGCATGATTGGAAATAAACAATGAACTAAGTACTTGCTCAACATCTATAGCGGAAAAGAAAAAACAAATTTAACTTCCATAAGAAATACATGGGGAGCAAATTTTGTTTCCGTTTAAGCCGAGTGGGACTGTAGTTTATTATATGCCGATGCTTGATGTGTAATCTGTGCGTGCTTACCATCAATTTGAGACCTCAATCATGAAAATTGGTCGAGTAGAAGAGCCTTACAAACACGGAAAAGAAAAACCAAATTTAACTGCCATAAGAAATCATGGGAAGCAAATTTTGTTTACATACAAGCCGAGCAAGACTGTTGATTAATATATGCCGTGCTTCATGTGAAGTCTGTGTGTGCGTACCTTCTATTTTAGACCTCAATTATGAAAATCGGTCGGGTAGAAGCAGTAGAAGACATAAGATAATACCAAAAAAGTGATAGCCCAAATAATTTGACAAGCATCTTAGTAATGATGAGGTCTGTGAACACTTTCAACGTCCGTTTATAGGTATGCCTATTCTCAGTTCATACACATACAGGAACAAACTAAAAAAGCCGATGACATTAAAAGTTAACTGACGAGGGTGCAAGTTTAGTAAATCATGTTCAATGTAGAACAGGTTTTTGCACCTACGCTATATCCTATACTCTTATATGAGCAAAGCTTTTCTTTGAAACTCTTGCTTACAGACAGCTCAAATATATGATTGAAGGCATTTCATGTTGAAATTGTTTAGGGAGAGTTTCTACACCGCTACAAGATGCCGGTTTGTCCCCTGAAAAAATCCTACGCGTGCTTTTCATCTTACATTAATAGAAAAACAAACAAATTACAAGCTTTTATTTTATTTGAGGAATGACTATTATCTTATACGCATGTAGTCTATGCCAGAACGAGGGGATCTTTCACTAAGTGTTTTCCAAGGCGCCGGAAGTGTTCCTTATTTCGACTCATCTCCCCAAATAATCGCCACAGATACATCCCATCCTGTTTACATCGACCTCGCTTCTCTGATTATTTTTGAAACTGTTTCAATATATTTGTTCTGGATTAGATTCCGCCACCCTTCCGTTTGATACGTTGCGATATACTGTCGGTTTTAGAATGCGGCGAGGAAATGGGTTAGAAGTCAGGATTACTTTTCCTTGGTGTGTGAATAGAATTACATGCACATCTAAAATGAAATATATTCATATTTAAAATATTCATTTTTTTCAAGAACGGATAGTGTAATGTAATGCCCTGATTCAATTCCCTCAATGAGAGAGGACCTCTATCAGTCAAACACAATTATAGCTGTATATGGGCATTATACTGTATGTTTTTCTTAATTTATACTGCAATAATATAAAATTTCTTTTTATTTATTTCCCAGTGGTAATAACTCCAATGGTAAATCATTTCTGTTGCGTTAACTTTTTTGAAGTTTTTGTTCTTGTTTTGTAGTCCTTGTTCTCTAAATTCGTCTGTTTTTCCAATATAATTCGCCAGAGTGTATTTAGGGAGATTGTAACAAGTTATTTTATCTCAGATGTCACAAACCGTGGCGAAGCATATTGGAGAAAATACAGACAAACGCTACAGAACACGTTACTGTGACGTATATAATAAAATACATATAATAACTGAAATTGTATCTAATCAGCCTGTCCAACGATAGGAAACACTGAAAGGGATATGTTTTTGCAAAACAGACACAGATCGAAATTTTTTCTGACGTTGTTGGCCCGAATCCTATACTAATCTATAAATATAAAAGGCAAAGCCCTCACTGACTCACTCACTCACTCACTCATCACTAATTCTCTTACTTCCCATTTACCTAGGAGGCTGAAATTTGGTACACTGATTCTTTAGGCATTAAATAGGAAAACTAAGCTGTTTTTATTCTGATCGGACTCTCGGGCTCCGCCCCAGTGGCTCTGGAGTTTCCCATGTTAACCTTATGAGTACTCATATTTAAATGGAATTAATGAATCTTAACAGCTGTTTCAATTAAACAAATTGGTTCTGTTCTATGATGTTCAACAGCATTAAAGTTACAAGGATTACCAACAGGGTGCAGCACTATTATTTCTTTTACATTTATGACAACAGCTAATTTGCAACCAAAAGGTGAGTGAGCGTAGCGAACGAACTTCAACCTGGAGGTGAGTTAGCGTAGCGAACGAGCTAACCTGAGGGCAAGTGAGAGCAGCGAACGAGCTCCAACCTAAAAGTGAGTGAGCGTAGCGAACGAACTTCAACCAGGACGTGATTGAGCCATGCGAACGAGCTCACTTATTAAGTTAAACGGGACAAAGCCCGCGGGTACAGCTAGTAGCATAGATAAAACATACTCCCTTATTGAACATATGTTTTAGCAGTTCCATTTAAGCAATGTTAAATAATGTTTTTTCGGGCCAAAAACGTCATTTGTTTATGTTAATGATCCATACCGGTATTTTTCTATATCCTACTAATATTATAAATGAGAAAGTTTGGATGGATGGATGTATGGATGTATGGATGTATGTTTGTGACAAGTGAACGCGAAAAATACTGGTCGGATTGGGCTGAAATTTGGCATGATGATAGCTCACATTCCCGATTAACATATAGGCATATTCTTATTTCAAAAATCCTTTCGGGCTCCGCCCCAGTGGCTCTGGAGTTTCCCATGTTAACCTTATGAGAAATGGAATTATTGAATCTTAACAGCTGTTTCAATTTTAACAAGTTGGTTCTGTTCTGTGATGTTCAATAGCATTAAAGTTACAAAAATTACCAACAGGGTGCAGCACTATTATTTCTTTTACATTTATGACAACAGCTAATTTGCAACCAAAAGGTGAGTGAGCGTAGCGAACGAACTTCAACCTGGAGGCGAGTTAGCGTAGCGAACGAGCTAACCTGAAGGCAAGTGAGCGCAGCGAACGAGCTCCAACCTAAAGGTGAGTGAGCGTAGCGAACGAGCTCCAACCTAAAGGTGAGTGAGCGTAGCGAACAAACTTCAACCAGGACGTGATTGAGCCATGCGAACGAGATACAGTAATCTTGAAAATTAAGAAGTTAAACGGGGCAAAGCCCGCGGGTTACAGCTAGTAGTATATATAGTATTATAGTATTCGTGCAATTAACTAAAAGAACAGCTGGTTGTATTGATTTAACTGAAATGAAAATATTTGAATTATTTTGTGGCTTGAAAATTAAATGGTGTTTAGTTTAACTGCATAACACTTTTTTGTAATCGTTAAATGAATTTAAAAATCAACATGTTCTCTATTTGTTGATGTTTTTAAGATCGGTTTTTAGCGACTAAATAACAGTAGGTATTTAAATGTGTTCCGAATATCAATGTCATAGGAACGATGATTTGCAATCACCTAATATTTTAAGGGACAGCATCTGCCTTCTTCTACCACTAGGCTACTTTATGATCATTTTTTTAATGGGTGCTCAAGACAGAAGATCAGAACTACTTGGTAAGTTCAATCACTTCCATCCCTATGCTAATAAGTGACATAACATCCTTGCACGGTGTTTTATTGTGTATCTTATAACCCTCAAAAGGTCTAAACAGTCGCAGGTCTACAGTGTCTATGATGTTTTAACTAAGCAGAATGTACTCACATGAAAGTTCCTTTTTTCAATATCTTCATAGTATGCATTTCTTTACGAAAAACAAAAACATATAAAGCTTTTTGTTTTTACATAATTCACCTAAAAACGTGAACTGGGGTTGTAAAGCAACATTCTCATCTGAAATTTAATGATTGTGCCAATTTTTATTTTGGTAATTTTTACTGTGTCAGTAGTGCGAGTTTATTAGACCTACGACGGTTTTCAATTACTTGAGACGAACGAATGACTTGATTTTGTGCAGGGTCATAAGTGTATTAAATGACCAATGCTAAATGGTATTTATGGGAATGTCCTTTTCTGTTGAAGGCCTACTGTATTTAGTAATTTGCCACTGTACTGTTGATGATTTATTAAGCATTAGACAATTCATTTACTTACATTTTCGTAAATCTGTCATGGCTACCTAGCTTTCCATTTAAGCATTAGACAATTCATTTATTTACATTTTCGTAAATCTGTCATGGCTACCTAGCTTTCCATAAGACTAATGTAAAAATATAAAAATTTCATTTAAAGTTTTTAACGAAAACTAATTTACAATTAATTTATTTAAATTTTAATAAATCTGTCATGGCTACCTAGCTTTCCATAATATCAATGTTAAAAATATTAAAATTTCTTTAAGTTTTTAACGAAAAACTAATTTCCCCAAAACAGCGGCTAGCATGGATAGTGTTTTTAGCCTGAAACTAAGATATTCCTAACATTTTAGGGGAAATCATAGGAGCCGTTTTTGAAATCATTGTGCGCAAACGTTACTCGTATCATAGTTTTTAGCCTGAAACTAAGATATTCCTAACATTTTAGAGGAAATCATAGGAGCCGTTTTTGAAATCATTGTGCGCAAACGTTACTCGTATCATAGTATAGATTTGACTCTAACTAACATACAATTAAAGAAACTCTCCTCATTTTGTTCACTGTACTTCTGTACGAATAACTATTATATATTGAAAACCAAACGAAGATTGACAGACCAAGATAGGTTCAACGGTTGTTGAGTGGAAGCCAACTGTAACATTGCAGATTGCTACTTCAAGTGTCTTCCTCTGGGGAGTATAGTCTCCAGTCTGCAGACCGAGCGTTGGTGTTGACTGTTGAGGGAGCCAGGAGCCAGTACCACTCAAGAGGTCAGACAAGGCAGACGCCAGTGGCTCAAGTACCTGCTTGCTTGACCTATTTGATTATGTCAGTTGCAAATCCATCAACAATGTGGTTTTCAGTGTTTAATATATTTTACCTAACCCGCCATGTTAAACTTCCCTATCCCAAGCGTGATGTATACAACTTCCTTACTTCTCGAATGATGTAAAGTTGAAATACCCCCGCCGCAGCAAACCTGCAGACTAAGCGAATTTCCATTAGCCTGATGGGATTTACACTAAAATGCCTCCTTAAAAATATCATATTTATTCCCTATTTAAATAGAATTAGTTTAACTCGAGTACTTAGGTTTGCTGCAACAGGGAGGGTAAAAATGTGGGTTTTTTATGTTAATAGTTTAGTAAGAAATTATTGTATTTCCCAAATTCGATCATAATATGTTCATAAACAAGCAAACTACAACAGTTGACTTATTCTCTATAAGAATAACATAGGGATTTTAAATTTACAGTTTTTTGGAATTTTCTCCGTAACCATTGAGGCGCACAAAAACGCTTCAATATACTAAATTATTTGTTTTTTTTATGCACTACAAAATAGTGTGAAAAGAAATTGTAAAATTTTGTGTTTTTAGGGTCAAAAATGGGAAAACCCGATTTTTACCCCATAAAACCCCCCATAAACCCCCGTTCCCATAGTCCGATCATGCTGATTCGCGAACTCGTTCGAATAAATGTAGGTTTACACGTTTGTACCAAATTTCATCAAAATCGGATCATTTTTGCTCGAGTTATCGTGCTAACGGACACACACACACACACACACATATATATATATATATATATATATATATATATATATATATATATATATATATATATATATATGAATTTGAACGGATGGTGTTTTTGGCCTCTAGGGACCTCAAAATGAAAAAATAAATCGGTCCCGGGTCCAGGTCTTACCATGAGTACTACGGTAATAGCTTATTCCCTATATGGGAAATTCGCTAAAAAACTCACTCGGTGATGAAATGAAACCCATTTAAATAACATTGAGTGATTAACTTAAAAAAATATACCTCTATGGAGGCATCGACGTTCAACGCTAGAAATCAGCTGTGCGCTTGAATGTTATTGTTATGCTTTAAAGTATTTTCCTAACCTAGCTTTTGTTTGTAAAAAAAACGTTACTGTTAGACGGTAAGTGAAATGGATAATGAAAAATATTGTATGTAAACCCATGTATATTGTCGGGTCAGGTAAAATCTTGTACGTTACACGTTACGCAAGAGCGTGTTTACATCTCTTTAGGTGAATTATGCAACAATCACCTGCGTGATGTAAAAACGCTCTTACTACACTTGTAATGTAAATAGCTATTACAGTAGTTCACTTTGTTGTTGAGGTTTTTTCATCTGTTTGGACAATCTTCAATCACATGTTAATAGTTCAATGAGTCGCCCACAGAGTGTGATACTGTTAAAGTTATATTTTTTTGCCCTCTTGGTATTTATATTCCCTTTCTTCTAATGTGTCCTTTCAAAAGTCAATGGGTTTACATTTTCGTTTGTGGAATTAGATTTTAACCTCTGTATCAAGATACCAGATTGCCTTCATGCACATTAAAATAATGTTCTGCGGGTTCCTTTGAGTATACTATAACACGTACATCCTACAATGTATATAAGCATTTTTCGTTAAACATCTCGTCTGACTCTCATAGTTAGCTGACGTAGGAAATGAAAGAAAATATTCGTTTTACGGAATACCAGAGCCAATAATACCCCAATAATACAAAATAATAACACAATTGTACTCAAATATAAATACAGTACTATGTAAATGTGGGGAATAACACCATCCTTGTATATATTTGATTGTCATTCTCAACAATTATCAATAGTAATAAATTAATGAATTCGGAAAAATTAACAATCAATATATTGCAATAGCAATGTCATTAAACAATATTATTCATAAATCAAACTGAACAGAGTTTTCTATTGATAATATTTTTAATTGATTTTAGGCCTACTGTTAATCTTTATAAGGACACTAGGACAATGTGTTAAATGTACTAATTCAATTTTAGAGGTTATAAATGCCTTACATTCTTGTTTACAATGGTGATTTACGAATGACACATTCATTTGACCAAATCAGAAATATAAATTTTATTTGAAAACTGTTCTAAGTTAAACTGGTAAACTTAGTTTTCCCAATACTGCAGCAAAATATCTTTTCAATCCTTGTTCATAACAACATGTTGAAATTTGAGCTCGGATTGAAAAGAGCCACTTTACGCCCAAAATAGTCTATTACAGCTGATTTATTTCTATTACATTTTGGAAGAGCAAGTAAAGAATGTATGTGTAATCTACGGCACAATTTAATTGACCAGTTTCATGCTGTTGTTCTCTTTTTTTAAGACGTTGAGGGGGTTGGATTGATAAGTCAAATGAACTGAGCGACGTACTACTTTGATAGACCAACACTAAGATCCCATATTCATCAACAAAGTAATTGTTACTATTGAACCTGATCGTTTTGCTTTAAAACAATTTGCTTTCTAACCTTATTGATTTGTTTATATTCCATTGGGACAAGCCGAGGTTTGAAGGTCCAGGAAAGCGTTCCCGAATCTCCTTCTACTTTGGCATGTCGTCACTGGCCGTTAACGAAATTTATTTTGCCGCTAATAAAAGATAATGAAGCCGATCTGACGAAATAAAGATCGCCATAACCATTACCTTGTAGCGGCTTTAGGCTACAGGCTACAGGTCCGCTAGTGTAAAGGTGTCGCGCCGACGCGCCTAAATATTCGGCGCTTCAGTTTGGTAGTTACCATCGATGAATGTTAATTTAGTTACTAAAATGTTTTGTGATGATTGTGACTTTTTACTCACAATATAATCTGATAAAGCTGGCATATTTGCTCATTCCTGCTTGGATTAAGGGCAAAAATTACTTTAGTTTATGGAATTTAATTAATTCTATTGTAGGCTCTAATTACTACTCACTAGCCCCACACGTAGGGGGTAGTACATTACTTAATTTTGAACTCCATCTTATTGTACTTTAATTCAACCATCAACAAGTTATTGATTGTAATCCCCCATAGTCCAGTCAATAAAGGGGTTGTAGAGAACATGGAGAGGGGGAAATTTTTTTTCTGCGGGAATGTGTTCGGGCTAGTTAGAAGATAAAAATACCAAAAGTCCCCGCCCCTGGTCCTGCTGCTTCAGCGGTGGGAGGGGGGGAAAGACCCCATTTTTTAGTTTTTTACTTCTACACTGAAAACCGTGCATCGTACGGAAAAAATGTAAATTATAAAAAGAAAGATGATGAAATTCTCTACAAGAATGGTCATATTCATTTCTTCCGTATATGCATTGGTTTAAAAGATATTCTCAAAATAATATAAAAATTCTTAAATAAATTTATTTTTCATGCGTTTTTTGTCAACTAAGTTTATATAATTCATTAGTCTGTTGTTGTTTAACATCAATCAGGATAGAAAACAGGTTTTTTAACATTAACCTATATAATATAATATATCAATCGTATATATTGTGTTAAAAATAGTGTATATAAATTTAAATAAGTTATGTATATTTGTCATGGAAACAAGTAATTTTGGCATAATTATTACACTAAAAATTAAAAAGATTATAGTTGTAGCTATATTTGTCCAGGTTTATTTATATCAATTACCGAAACCAAGACTTCATACTATTGTTCATGGTCTCGGTCTCTCCATAATCCAATTCTAGTTCATTAGACTCAATATCTGCTATCGATGTGAGAGTGCAGTGTATATATTCTTCATCATCCTCTTTTATCAGAATTGGCATTCTATTTAAACGGCCCCCTTAGCAGTTCTGGCATAACGGCCAACGAGGAACATTTAATGGACATTTCATTCCATGTACATCTTTCATTGCTACAATCTTTAGTATATTTGCAAAAAACAAGCCCAATATTTCTCATGGGTTAGGTGGTTCATTGGTTAAAACTGGGAATAGATTACCTTTTTTGCGCTCCCAATCCCACATTTCTGAGGGTAGTTGGTTTTCCAAACAGAGTTGTCCTTGATTAAATGATACAAATGATAAAATATCAAATATTTCTAAACTGACAGCAATGTTTGAAAATCACCCACTCTTCCCTGAAACTCAAGACATCATGTCAATAGCATCTGGGGTTGTAGAAGATGAATCCGTTAACTGTTACGATGCTGTATTGCTTGTAATCATTTGAAGACAACAGGCTGTCACGGGAAAATATGGCTCTCCCTTTGTCCTATGTGAGTTCAACCATCGATATCAATGATTAAAACGTTGCAGCAAAACCTTTAATTCTGTTTCAAAGGAGTTGTATAAGTTAAAAAAGTTATCAAGATTTAAAGGATTGTTAACGATTTGAACCTGCTCCATTTCTCTTTATTTAATGAGAGTGGTATGAGTAAAGACCAAAAATGCCTGCACTGTTCAAGTTCTTTGGAACCAACCAACAACAGTTTAAACGACTTTTAATTTGGTTATCGATGGGCTATTTCTCACGCATAAGGTTATATGGCAAACTCAAAGGGGATCTTCAGTGTCTGCGATATGTGATGGATACGTCAGGTACGTGGATACCTATTACCTTGTAAGGTAATGCATTGTTGTTTTTGACGGATATAGCAATTCAGAAAACAGCACGAAGATGGCAGACCAAGAAAGACGCTACAGATTGAAAAAATCAGTAGCAGTGGCGGTTCCAGGTTTTAATTTCCGTGGGGGGGGGGCCTACGGTGGTTAACCCCCCCCCCCCCCCGAAAAAATGTGGAATTTAAAGCACAATAACGTATTTTGATATGCATTTGAGCTCTAAAATATCTTCAAGCTAATAGTATTTATATTAGCTAATAAAATATTTCGGAGAGGATATATACCTCCCACCCCTAAGGGACCGCCACTGGTCAGTAGATATTCATTTGAACATAGACACCAAAATTATAGTAACCAGGAACAGTTAATCCCTTAACCAAGTATTTTGCATATGTACTAAAGATTATAACAGTGCCAGATGTGCAATTTGCGCATGCAAGAAAATGTCCAATAATTGTTCTCCGTTATGCCAGAACTGCTAAGGGAACTTTTTACATGAAATGCCCATTCTGATGAATGAGGAAGATGAAGAATATATAGGCCTACACCGAATTCTCACTTCGATAGCCAATATTGAGTCTAATCAACAATAATTGAATGATGGAGATGTCCTAGATGGTGGTTTTCAGTTCCAGATGGCACCAGTTTTTGGGACAGAAGTCGGACCCTCTCGTCCCAAGTGAGCCAGACCATGAACAATAGTATGAAGTCTTGGTTTCGGTAATTGATATAAATAAACCTGGACAAATATAGCTACAACTATAATCTTTTAGCGAATTTCCCTATAGGGAAGTAGCTATTACCGTAGGTCTCATGGTAAGACTTAGGCCCGAGACCGATTTACTTTTTCATTTTAATGTCCCCAGAGGCCAAAAACACCATTCGTTCAAATTTTTATATATGTATATATATATATATATATATATATATATATATATATATATATATATATATAGATTTATATATATATATATGTGTCCGTGAACACGATAACTTGAGTAATTTTTATCCGATTTTGATGAAATTTGGTTTGAAGGTGTAAGGCGGGATAAACTTGAATGAGTTCGCGATCCAGCATGATCGGACCATGGGAACAGGGTTTTATGGGGGGTTTTATGGGGTAAAAATTGGTTTTTCTCACTTTTTACCCTCAAAACACAAAATTTCCCAATTTTTCTCTAAACCTTCTTAAAGAGCTTAAAAAACAAACAATTCAGTATATCAAAGTGTTTTTGTAGGGTTATTGGTTACGGAGAAAACTAAAAAATTGTAAATTAAAAATTCCCATGTTATTCTTATGGAGAATATTGTAAAATGTTGTAGTTTGCTTGTTTATAGATATATTTTGATCAAACTTGGCAAATTTATTTATTTTATAGTAAGCTATCAATATTTTACTAAAAACACACTACTTTATTAGTTTCCTTGTAGCAGCAAACCTAGGTACTCGTTAAACCTAATGTTATTTAAATAGATCAATTGAAAATCAATTCGGCCAAATGGAAATTCGCTTAGACGACAGGTTTGTTGCGGCGGGGGTATTTAATTATTAGTGTAATAATTATGCCAAAATTACTTGTTTCCATGACAAATATACATAACTTATTTCAATTTATATACACAATTTTTAACACAATATATACGATTGATATATTATATTATATAGGTTAATGTTAAAAAACCTGTTTTCTATCCTGATTGATGTGAAACAACAACAGGCTAATGGATTATATAAACTTATTTGACAAAAAACGCATGAAAAATAAATTTATTTAAGAATTTTTATATTATTTTGAGAATATCTTTTAAACCAATGCATATACGGAAGAAATGAATATGACCATTCTTGTAGAGAATTTCATCATCTTTCTTTTTATGATTTACATTTTTTCCGTACGATGCACGGTTTTCAGTGTAGAAGTAAAAAACTAAAAAAATGGGGTCTTTCCCCCCTCCCCCCGCTGAAGCAGCATGGCCAGGGGCGGGGACTTTTGGTATTTTTATCTTCTAACTACCCCGAACACATTCCCGCAGAAAAAAAATTTCCCCCTCTCCATGTTCTCTACAACCCCCTTTTGAGCATTCATTGACTGGACTACCAAGCAAGTTGATAAAATAATGTATGTACACTTTTTCCAATAAACTAACCTGGTATTGATTTGTGTGTAGAAGCATTGACAAAATAATTAAATATTTATTCTGTTTGTCTCAGGTAAAAGCTTCCTTGGTACTTTCCTGTTAAAGGGAACATTCATTATTATCGATGATTTTTTCTCGATATACCGATAATAACAAATTGAAACATATCAGCTGACAACTACGATAAATATTGTTCAGTATCAACAAAAGATAATAAAATGAAACTGTTCTAAAAAAATAACCTAACATAATTAACCAAACTTGCTGTGTAACATTTACAAATTCCGTGTTTACCTTGCCTTTTCTGTTACCAAAAGGAATTTTTAAATAGTACAACAAGATTGGTTGGTTATGTTAGGTTAGCTTAGAACATGGTCTATTTTAGCCTAAACAAGGTCAGTTGTCAATTTGTAATGGATCGGAAAACAAAAATATCGATATATCGAAAAAATCTTCGATAATAATGAATGTTCCCTTTAACAGGAAAGTACCGATTCCTTATACTAGGCCTAATTCTGAAGGTTAAGTGGTTCAATCACTCAGTCAATGAGCAGGTTTTATTGATAAGGTTATGTGTTTTGTATAGGCTACAAATATACAACGTCAATGTTTCCTTAATATAATACGATTGATTGGTAGATTGTGTGATAACAATAATTATGCTGATTATGCCTGGAAGGTTAAATAGATAAAATAAAACCAAGCTTAGATGCAAAATTTTCTAGCGTCGATAGCTTTGTCGGATTAAAATTATTGCTTTCAACGTTTTTCCTTTACTGTGAAGAAACACCCTGGGTGGATTTGCATGGACAAAAAACTACGGCCACCTTTAAAAAACCGTAAACTGTTCAAATAGTTGAATTAAAGAATTACAAAACATTACTTATGCAAATCTTATTCACAAAATGTAAACAGAACTGTTCAATCAGTCATTACACATTCCTCATAAAATAATTGTAAAAGTCAATTTGTGAAAACACTGATTAGCTTCTCTTTGATAACAATGTTCCAATTCATCCGAGTATCAGTGTCAGATTTATACTCCATGAATGAACGCTGGACGGAAACTGTTTTTCTCAGAAGGCCCATTACGACCGCGATAAATAACTGGAATGATATTCGCCGCCAGCGTCAAGCGTTACTTTTGCTTTCTATTAATTTATTAGGCGCGTATGAACCGCAGTACGCATGCGCGTACGTTGACCCCACCTAACCTAACCTGACCTAACCCGCGTCCGCAACGTTTACTCCAGAAATTCTTTCGAATAAACACTCTAAATGCGGCTAGTGTTGTTGATGCACCACTTTGGGATGTTTGCGTTTCTATTTATGCCCCTGATTCATATCCCGGTTACGTTTTTACGTTTCATTCAATAGATTAGGTCAAGAGTTTAACCGATGCGCTTTACCTTTGTAGAACTAGGTTATTCCATTCCACATTAACGTTGTGATTAGTTGTAGTATTAACATTAACGTGGTTGGATTGAGCTAACGGCAAAGTATGCTGGAGTATGCTGTGAATTCGCAATTGTTTAATCAAAACAAATACATAAAGTACAACTGTTTACAAACAATATTAACTTTAATTACTACTGAACTAGCTCAATTACCAAAAATAGAGAATACATGGAAGTACATTCTGCGAGTTATTATATTCATTAACAAATGTTTAAGCGAATTTCTCATTTAGGGAATAAGCTATTGCCGTAGGTCTCATAGTCAGACCTAAACCCGGGACAGGATACTTTTTTAGTATTCATGAACCCAGTTCACCACCCATTCAATTCATAGTACAAGTCCAATAGCACGAAAACACGAGCAAATATTATCCAATTTTCAAGAAATTTGGCGCAAACGTGTAAACTAACATTTATTTGAACGAGTTCGCGAACCAGCATCATCGGACTATGGGGCTTTTTATAGGAAGGAGCCTTTAGATGTAAAAAATTAATGTTACCCAATTTTGACCTAAAAACATAGTTTTGCAATTTCCTTCTAAATAATTCTGTAGATGATATAAAATATGAATGTTAAAAATATCAATGTCAAGACTTAAAAAGACAATTAATTATTAAGTAATAGACTTGATAATATGTATTTGACAAAATGGACAATGACAATATTCTTTTAACCATAATAAAATATAAGAACATATGTTGTATCAATTAATCAGAAAAACCAATGCAAAAAATTACAATAATGAAGTATATAAGTCAAATCATAACGTAGAAAAAAAAACCGTTAATTTAGAATACATATACTGTAATAATTTTAAGGGAATAATTAAACTGTTGTGGTTTGCACGTCTACGAATATATTTTTATCAAATTTAGCAAATGTGTTTATTTTATACTAAGCTAATCAAATGTGAAAGTTCTCATTAAACATAATTTAATTTGTATATGGCATAATTTGACAATTACAAAGAAATATTTTAGTGAAAATCTGCTAATAGAAATTCGCAGTGTCTGCAGGTTTGCTGCAGCGGGGGTATTTTATATGAATGATCGGTTACACCTGGTCCATGTGGATAGGATGAACTTAAGCACCCAAAAGTCAATGTGAAACCCTATTTCTATTGAAAGTTTGAATTGTTTGTGGCCAACTCGAAGTTCAAATATTACAGAATAGTTTGGTGTAAATTGATCACAGCTGCCCTTTGAAATGTGACTGCGGTTCGCTGCTAGAAAGCACGTTGGATACAGTTAGGGATGAAGCTTCCCCAAAGTGTGCTATAATCCACACGGTCACTCACCCCACTCTACTAGACTGCTTGGGGCCGAGGACTTATATTAAATTTATCGTAATCTCTTCTTCATTTAGAAACCCGTCAGGATACTTTCCTTTATCCTCACGTGTGAAAGGCGACTCAAATAAACCTCTTGTACTTATCTTGTTGTGTTATAGGATCCAAACATTTTCAAACGACTTCATTTTGCCAGCATTATTAGTAGTTTACGCAACGATTGCGTAATGATAGTGTTAACGACACGAGTAGAAAATTTTAAGTAAGAGCCTTGGCGAGTGCCTTAAAAACTTCCACGAATGTCGTTAACACTATTTACGCGAATTGCGCACACTACTTTACCTACGACATTGTTTTATTACTAAAAATCACTAATCATAACTTTTAAGAGAGGTTATGTTTTCGTTTATAACCTCTCATTGCCAATGCAGTGATGCAACGAAACATTGTAGTACACACTAATTGCACCACTCAAAAATTAAATTGTTCTGAACAGCTGATTAGTTAAAGTTCGAATCATTACAATTTTACTTCTTTTCTCTCAATCCTTGAACCTCATTGGTCCGTTACCCGTGTTGGTATGAAAAAAACTACGCTGTTGTTATGATAAACTTTTCAATTCTAAGAACTGAACTCAAACGGCTACTTTAAAAACCGGTCGTAGGTATCTTCTTTTCGAATAAAACATTCAATCGTCAGTTTTATCGAGTTGAAAATATCTGTGCAATCTTGAGAATCGAATAAATCAATTCAAATTTAAAATACAAGAAGTCATCAAACATTTCACATTTGAAATTGATTAGAAACGTAGACCAAATATTCTCAAGAATAAAATACTCTAATTTGAGTATTTTCCGAAACGACCCTGTCCAAGAAACCTTGAAGAGTGAGCGAATGTCCATGTCCCTTCCTTTCAAACTGCAACAGTATCCTTATTCTCCATAAGGTAACATGGGACCAATTTTCTTTTTATTTCTCCGTAATCATTTGGCGTACAACAACGCTCATGTTTAGTAAATTATTTGCTTTTAAAACGCTTTAACAAGCATTAGAAAGAAATTGCAAAACTTTATGTATTGTCAAAAATGAGGAATACCAATTTTTACCCCATAAAATCCCATTAAAACCCATTCTTATAATGCAATCTATGCAGGTTCGTGAGCTCGTTCGAATAAACGTAGGTTTATACGTTTGTACTAAACTCCATCAAAATCGTACCACATTCGTGCGCATACCATCATAACCACCTTTAGAATTTTCAACAGAATCCTTGTTTTTTTTTTTGTGTAGCCAGATATCCAGTTCGACCGATAGTAAATTTGAAAACATTTCCTCCAGGTAATATTCTTGGTTTGTTAAGAACACAACCTCGTAAAGGTTTCTCCATAATTATCGGCCTTTTTAAGTGTTCTGAGATGTTTAATTCGCTCGGAAACCAACGTGTGATTTATTCTGTCTGCAGAATCTCGATCAGATGAATCATCACAGAGCCGCATGTTCTAGTGTAGAGGGACCCGAAATAAATAACAAAGCTGGTCTATTTTCGAAACATAGAATCTTTTGTTTTCGGCTGAACAACGTAACCGTCTGAGTTAGTGGTCCTTGTCGCCAGTAGACAACTTTAATGATCAAAAAGTCGCGTTGACTGTGAAAATAGTTGGGAAATAATAAAATGACGTATTTCACTATTTAAACTTAAATTTTTATCGTAAATAGACAATAAGTCGTATTGATGGCAAAATCTAGGAGTGTTCAACTTATAACAGTGAGAAAAGAAATACAGTAAGCCTATAGAACCTTCTATTAGGCCGAGTGCATCCCGACTACAATTAATTGTTGATGCACACTTACTAGTACAACATATCTCTTAACTGTAACTCCAAACCCCTGAGATATTAACCGTAAAAACGAATAAGAAGCGATTTCAGTCGTACCAGAATGGGTTTCCTGCTTGAGTGACTCAAATTTCTGCGTCCTAGTGAGGCGCTAGTATGACTGATGGAGTCTCCGCGCCAGAATCGCTATTTTTGGCGCCCCAATAATAATTAATCATCATATTTTTGCCACCAGTTCGTGGAAATGACTATCCTGGCCGGATGGACCGTCTCGGCAGTGTCAATATGATCACATTCTCATCATGGAATTACGACGGGGTGAGATCATCATAATTTCGCTGTCATCATAATAATCACGCCCACCGTGGTATAATGATAATGATTCAGTCATATCATCAATCATAGTGTGAATTCCATAAGCACCTAAATACGAAAATATTTTATTTTTGGGATTGAGACTTATATCTGGAATAGTTTTTTTTTTTTTTTTTAACAGTATTGGTATTTATGTTCAAACATATTACTTCAACATTTTCTAGCATAATCAACACCGAGTCTGAAGCCACCCTGCATATTAATCGAATTCATTGTTTTATTGAAGGGGTATTCAAACAGGTTAACAAGAGGAAATGTTTAACTTGGACACGAAGACATTGACGTTACGCGCAAGTTCTAAAGTTTGTTGGTATGAGAAATAGCAAATACTTAATGTTTTTTATACGAAATATTGAAAGCCAGCCAACATATGAACCACCGGTAGCTTATTGTTTATAAGGATAACATAGGACGTAACAAACTACGTTTAGAAATTTTAATACATCGGTAACCAATATGTTCAGAACCATGTAGCGTCCATAGCACGGTCTTATGGATATCTTAATATCTCCTGAATATTTGAGAAAGGTGGATCAAATTCAATATATTTTATAGACAAAGAAAAGGCCAAAACTTTTTATTTTTTTACCAATCCCTTCTTCTCACGTCGGATACAGCGGGTTTGCCAATCCGTTCTCTAGAGCTGGGTATGGTGCACACTCAACAATCAGGTAGCCGGGTACAATCCTGATAAAACCCAGCAGTTTTTTTGTGATTCAAAACTGGGCAACAGATTGGACATTGGACAACAGCTGATCTTAGCCAGTGTTAAGTGCATTCATAGCGGTTTGAGATTGAGTGTCGGACGACCTACACTTTTTCCATATTCAGTTATTAATTAATAAAGAAACCTCAAATGTCCTGTGTTTTCCAACTACAAATTATTAGACTTGATGTATCTTATTTATAATATTAAGAACCTAACATTTTTTTAATTACAGTATTGGTTTCCCATGATTATCCGCTCCTTTCAACAAATAATAAGTGATTTTTAACATGACAACACAATATGAAGCATTAGACCACAATGGTATTTTTGTGCACTTTATAGCACTTGTTGCCACACTAACTCACCAGAAGCCTGGGCAATTGTTTATTGGTATTTAGAAGCCATAAAATAGCCATAACTCACGATTGTTTGTACTGACAATGATTGAGTGTGCTGTGGTTAACATCGTTTATCTAGTTATTTCAGAATAAAAGTGTTTTATGGTGTTTGTAGGTACTGTCATGTCCTGTTTCCCGCTGAGCGCACTTGTATAGGTTAAGGACCACGTATCCTTAAAGGTCATTCGGACTATTGTTTGATTTCAACAGGATAAATTTGGGCTTAAAAGGAAAGATCAATGATACAGATTTTCATTAGGTTGATATTACTTACTCACACGTAAGTGGGTATTATTAGTTCAACGACTTTTATTTTATGGTTAAAATTATTAAAAATTATTCTACGTCATTTAGTGGAGAGAGACCTAAAAAACCAAAATTTCTCCTCGTCTAACAAACTGACTTTAGCCTCCATACAATCAAGTCATACTTAAATAGCTCAAAATCTAAGGCAATTAGGTGGATTCGAACCCAACCATTAGCATAGTACCTCGCCCAACCCTTCATAAAATCTTATATTTTATTAATCTTATATTTTATTTATTTTATTATTAAATGGTTATTCTAGCTACTAACACCTGGTACTTTATACAGGGTGTCACAAAAAAGTGTGATGGACTATACAGGGCCTAATTCTACATGCAAAAATAAGTCAAAAATGAAGAATAAATTTTTTTGGATTTCGGCTTAGTTTAGCCGTAATCCGCCATTTTGTTTTTTGGGGAAAATATTTATTATTTCAAAATCCCTTTGAAATATTTTTACGAAACTTGGCAAAATTGTTTACACTATAGTAAGTAACATTTATAAAAAAATTATTATTTTAACTTTCCAAATTAAAAAATGGCGACCGTTTGAATTTTTTAATGCCAAATTTCATGAAAACCGGTACCTAAATCATGTACTTAATACGTTATATAAATTATTTCATTACATTTAATACATTTTAATATTAATAATTTGAGTCTAAATTACTAAAATAAACACAGCTTCTTTATTTATGAACCGATTTTATTCATTTTTGTTTTGACGGATTTGTCATAATAAATACTAAAACTTTTGTGTCTTACAAAATTTTGATTTAGGTACCGGTTTTCATGAAATTTGCCATTAAAAATTCAAACGGCCGCCATTTTTTAATTTGGAAAGTTAAAATAATATTTTTTTTTATAAATGTTACTTACTATAGTGTAAACAATTTTGCCAAGTTTCGTAAAAATATTTCAAAGGGATTTTGAAATAATAAATATTTTCCCCAAAAAACGAAATGGCGGATTACGGCTAAACTAAGCCGAAATCCAAAAAGTTTTATTCTTCATTTTTTACTTATTTTTGCATGTGGAATTAGGTCCTGTATAGCCCATCACACTTTTTTGTGACACCCTGTATAAACCTTGTTTTTATACTTTTCATCTTGTATTGTGTATTCCAGCAGATAATGTAATGTGTATTATAAACTATCTATTCTTGTGTATAGCATAACAACCGACTCTTTATATCAAGAATGAGTTGCTCATAATCTATTACATTCTTGGTAAGCCATTGAAGCATCGACATCACATGTCTCAATATCAGTAAATTGATATTCTAAACCAACCAGCAACGAGATCTATGAATTTCACACCTAACATTCTTTTACATGAAGTTAGTAACTTACAGTGCTATCGTGATTTCAGAACATTGTTTTGACAATCATAGTTCCCATGAAACATTACAGGCCTGTCCTGTACTTTTATTTGAACATATTAAAGCTTGAAATATCTTCACTTTGGAGCATTTCTCTCGCCATCAACATTGCAGAGATTACCCTACACAACACAATAGAAGAATCCTAATTGATCTACAAAGCTTGTGGATCCAAGTTGTTTTCTCCGTCTTGTAAACTCAATTCGCGATCTCAGATGGAGTGCGGCGCGGCGGCGCCGGCCTGGGGCGCCAGTTCCGCCACAATCGCGATTCCAATTTTTACAACCATCTATATTTAGCTGTATATCGGTGGCCCAATTGCCTCATGTTGTTATGGTTCTTTTACGAGTTGAGGATCTGGCAGCATCCATCAACGTGCGGTTCTTAGGCACATGAACGATATCAGCACGGTAACGGCACAGCACGATATCAGCACAGTAGGCCTACCGGCGTAGCACTATATCAGCACTCTAACGGTACAGTGCTGATATAGTACTGAGGTGCGTGAACGATCTCAGCACGGTACCGGCACGACATGATCACAGCACGGTACCGACACGGCATGATCTCAGCACGGTACCGGCACGGCATGATCTCAGCACGGTACCGACACACCATGATCTCAGCACGGTACCGGTACGGCATGATCTCAGCACGGTACAGGCACGGCATGATCTCAGCACGGTACCGGCACAGCATGATCTCAGCACGGTACCGGCACGGCATGATCTCAGCACGGTACCGGCACAGCATGATCTCAGCACGGTACCGGCACGGCATGATCTCAGCACGGTACCGGCATGGCATGATCTCAGCACGGTACCGGCACAGCACGATATCAGCACAGTAGGCCTACCGGCGTAGCACTATATCAGCACTCTAACGGTACAGTGCTGATATAGTACTGAGGTGCGTGAACGATCTCAGCACGGTACCGGCACGACATGATCACAGCACGGTACCGACACGGCATGATCTCAGCACGGTACCGGCACGGCATGATCTCAGCACGGTACCGACACACCATGATCTCAGCACGGTACCGGTACGGCATGATCTCAGCACGGTACCGGCACGGCATGATCTCAGCACGGTACCGGCACAGCATGATCTCAGCACGGTACCGGCACGGCATGATCTCAGCACGGTACCGGCATGGCATGATCTCAGCACGGTACCGGCACAGCATGATCTTAGCACCTGTACCGGCACGGCGCAGCAATCGATGTATATATACATCGATGGGCGCAGCTACGGTAAAGGGGGCTATAGAAACGTCATAATTTGGGTTTGTGGTGTAGAATCGGAAAATCGGCGTCATTACATGTTTCCGAATAGAAACGACAACTGTATGGTACGACTAAGTTATCGGTAAAGCACCATCGCTACATTCATACGGTATCGGACCGGCAAACGCACGATACCGGGCCGGCAACTGTACGGTATCGGACCGGCGCACGACGACAGAAACTTGGCACATCACCAACGTGAGGTACATGTGCTCTCTTGTTTACTCTCGACTGGAATGCGTGAAGTAAATCGGTCCACAAATAGTGCCAATTACGCTGTGTAAAGAATGCTAAAATGAATTTATAATTTAAAATTCACTTGTGAAATCTTTCTTTGATTTAAGTGTATGATTCCATGGACATTTAAAACTTAAGTTTGTTCTTTGATTTAAAGTGTTTCTGCTGCCGTAGGAATTTAAAACCGAGGTTATTGATGATGCTTTAAATTACAGTGCATGCATATCGACCGGCAGTTTTGTGTTCCCTTTACTTGAGCTACAATTTTCCATTTCCCATTATTTTCCATTTTCCATGTTGACGATTCATTGTCGCCATGGATTCAGCAGATTTCCTTATGTCATGTATTTTTCATCGTTTTTGGTTTACTATAGACAATAATGTTACTGTTTCTTCTAACTCGAGGTTTTCCTTAAATTAAGTACTTACACCTCAAAATATGAAAAGAGCTTAAATCAGTAACCAGTTTTAAATCAAGACGATGATTGCAGTATTATTTTAAGTAGACCAAAGAAAGCCTTAGGTTTTGACAACGATTTTACCCTTTCGATTTGCATTTAAATGAAAGTCTTAACATCCTATTATTGATACATACAACGATAAATAAAATGTATTTTTTCAACTATTTTATTCGAGGTTGAAACATTTGCATTCCAATTCTACTGTCTTGGGTTTTTATTTCTTGATTCCTTGAATAAGTAAGTGTAGAATGGGGTGGAGTTGGATCAGTGTAGCCTTGTTACTGATATATATCAGCTGACCAATTATTTAGCCACGACCATTAATTAAAAGTCAATGGTCGAGGGAAGCTGAGTCCATCAAAGTATTTTTCTCAGGGTTGAACCAGCGATTTTTAGATTATCAAAAGAGAACTAATACTCTCTAATTCTTCACTCAGCTAAGTAGCATTACTTTGACGTGTTTTATTTGCATTTAAACACACATATAAAAACTCCCTATAAGATAACTTAATGTAACGTCATAGTTCATTGCCAGATACCTCTATAGAACACCTAGTGATCGTTGCAGGTCGCAGGCACAGGACATTCCTGTGGCCGGGATGACCCTCGTGTCCTCGCATCCTTATGAGCCAGTGGGGCTAAGCCCCCGGCCAGCCACGCCGACACGGTCGTTGGAATACTGCCTTTTAGACACTAGGCCATAAATAACTCTGTTAAGGTGTGAAAACCATACAATTATACCGAGACTTTGACTTATTCAGCCTGCAGAAACAGGACCTGTTGAACAGTTGCCATGAAATCGAACAGATGAATTAGACTTGTAAATGTGTAGCGATAGAGGAGATTTATTGGCGCGGGAAGAAATTCTATAAAAACTGTTTCGTAATCATCATGAAATATTTCTTTAACTAATTTAGCATAATGTTCACGTGAGGAATGGGAAAAACTACGAACAAAGCAAAACAAGTTTTACACTGTGGATGGATCAGAATATTTTTTACTGAAACTAAATCAGAAAAAAAGGTTTGACGTGGAGAATGGGACATTCTGTTTCAGCTCAGTGGACAAGAGGAATTTTTATACTCAATGTAAACATTACAACCAACACAGGGTAAATCAAGCAGGCTAAGGCTAAAACATTACAGACTATACACATGTTGGACGAACTTGTTACTTTACGTTTTGGTGTAAGGTATGTAGTAAGTTAGCTTAAATAAAAAAATAATAGTTTACTTTAACAGTTCCAAAAACTATATCACACCAAAAGGACATCTGTACGTTCCACTAAAGATTCATTCAAAATTGATAGAAACCTAAACGAAACACACCAATCAAGCAGGCTAAGGCTAAAACATTACAGACTATACACATGTTGGACGAACTTGTTACTTTACGTTTTGGTGTAAGGTATGTAGTAAGTTAGCTTAAATAAAAAAATAATAGTTTACTTTAACAGTTCCAAAAACTATATCACACCAAAAGGACATCTGTACGTTCCACTAAAGATTCATTCAAAATTGATAGAAACCTAAACGAAACACACCAAATAAGTTATGGGTTTGTGCATTTTTACAAAAAAGTGTATAGCCAAAAGAAAATTACTCTAGACCCACAACAACATAAATTAAATTTTCAATGAATACTTAGATTTTCTGCTACCCAGATCATAAAGGTGTTTTTCCTTATCTTTAAAATTTTACTTTAAATTAAAGAAATAATGCAGATATACCCAAGACCTTCTAAAGTACACTGTTATAAGTAAGTGGGTTATTCTCTTTAAAGATAACATAGGGACAATGTACTGCATTCAGTATTACATTATAAATAAAAATGCCTTTATTTATCAAGCGTTTCTCAGTACAACTGCTTTTCAGAACAGCTTTCAATTTACATTATAAAATAATAACGCAATATATCAAATTTAATTGTTTAAATATGTTGTGAAAACAAAATGATTAAATTACAAATCGATTTATTTTTCTGTAACATCAAACATTTACATAATATAACTTTTCACGTGTATTCGAGGTGGTGTGTGAACACATTCAAGTTTTGTCCCTTTTCGTGTTTAATTTCGTGTATCGAGATAAAATAACATTTTATACCGAGATTTATCGAGTCTGCAGAAACAATTAATTAGTAAAACACTCCGTTTTCAAATTACTGTTGAGACATGAATAGATTAATATTTTTAAATTTAAAATGCCTTCCTTCCATGTGTATTGCATTACTTAAAGACTGGCGACATCTTCGGCCCCATCTCTGAGTCAAAATTGAACTGTCATAATTATCAAAATTAAAACAAAGGTCTAAAAACCTTTTAAGCCCATTAAGATTGTCTGAGATGGCGCCTTGGCTTAAAACTCACTCTTAGTTGCTACATTTACTTTTTCTTTCTAATAGGTTGAGTAGTCAGTGAGATACTTGACATCGGTGGATCCATGTTGACTTGTTAAACACCTACTAGTTTTGGCAAGTAAAGATAAGTAAAATGTGGTAATTTATAAAGTAAAAATATAATAGCCAATTAATTGAAAATAATTAAGTAAAACTGATTTAATGTCTTTATTCATATATTGACAATATTATTGTTAAATACACATCAAACATATACCATTGTGATATGTTGTATGCACTAGCTCCTGTTCCAATAACAAAATATTGAATTGGAAACTGAAAACAATACCTATGAATAATGGTGTACACCATTAATTTAAATAGTTGGTTACGTATAACATACGTAACTTAATACTGATAAGTTGAGTTCTCACCTTATTGTAAAGTTTGAAGCCCGCGTTGATATATATATATTTTATGTCTTTTTATATTTGAGCGTGTGCATACCAATTATTTTTTTTATTTAGTATTCTTTTTATTTCTCTACTAGCTGTACCCGCGGGCTTCGCCCCGTTTAACTTAATAAGCATTCGCATGGCTCATTCACGTCCTGGTTGAAGTTCGTTCGCTACGCTCACTCACCTTTAGGTTGGAGCTCGTTCGCTGCGCTCACTTGCCTTCAGGTTAGCTCGTTCGCTACGCTAACTCGCCTCCAGGTTGAAGTTCGTTCGCTACGCTCACTCACCTTTTGGTTTCAAATTAGCTGTTGTCATAAATTAAAAAAAAAATAATAGTGCTGCACCCTGTTGGTAATCCTTGTAACTTTTATGCTATTGAACATCATAGAACAGAACCAACTTGTTTAATTGAAACAGCTGTTAAGGTTCATTAATTCCTTTTATATTTGAAACTAGCTGTAACCCACGGGCTTTGCCCCGTTTAACTTCTTAATTTTCAAGATTATCTCGTTCGCATGGCTCAATCACGTCCTTGTTGAAGTTTGTTCGCTACGCTCACTCACCTTTAGGTTGGAGCTCGTTCGCTACGCTCACTCACCTTTAGGTTGGAGCTCGTTCGCTGCGCTCACTTGCCTTCAGTTTAGCTCGTTCGCTGCGCTCACTTGCCTTCAGTTTAGCTCGTTCGCTTCGCTAACTCGCCTCCAGGTTGAAGTTCGTTCGCTACGCTCACTCACCTTTTGGTTGCAAATTAGCTGTTGTCATAAATGTAAAAGAAATAATAGTGCTGCACCCTGTTGGTAATCCTTGTAACTTTAATGCTATTGAACATCATAGAACAGGACCAACTTGTTTAATTGAAACAGCTGTTAAGATTCAATAATTCCATTTCTCATTAGGTTAACATGGGAAACTCCAGAGCCACTGGGGCGGAGCCCGAAAGGATTTTTGAAATAAGAATATGCCTATATGTTAATCGGGAATGTCAGCTATCATCATGCCAAATTTCAGCCCAATCCGACCAGTATTTTTCGCGTTCACTTGTCAAAAACATACATCCATACATCCATATATCCATACATCCAAACTTTCTCATTTATAATATTAGTAGGAAATCATAAGATTAACATGGGGAACTACAGAGCCACTGGGGCGGAGCCCGAAAGGGTTTTTGAGATAAGAATATGCTTTAATGTTAATCGGGAATGTGAGCTATCATCATGCCAAATTTCAGCCCAATCCGACCAGTAGTTTATGCGTGATTGAGCAACACACACACATACACACAAACATACACACAAACTCACAAACTTTCAGATTTATAATATTAGTAAGATTAATAATACCATTGACTATTGGATAATTAATTGTCCAAGATAATACTTAAGCGAACAATTTTAACTGCTTAAAACTAGTAAAAAATGAAATATTAGATACTAAAACTACTTTATATGTCGATAGAAACGCACGGTCCGAACCATATGGGAGAGTTTTTCATCGTTAACTCTGAACAGTACGAGTAGATTTGTGTTTATATTTGACTGTGCTTTTTGTAGACTAAATCTTTCAATCGTATTCCATGTTAGATCTGACGATATTGGTTTACTCTTGAATTATAGTACAGAGGACAAATAATGATTACTTGTTATGTTAATGGTTACCTAGTTAAAACTAATTTTAAGCCTGGTTAATCAAGAAATTACAAAACTGTAGCTACACAACAAAATGCTTTCCACATAAATAGGACATTAGTAACCTTAAACGTGTCTTTAGCTGATATACTTAATACGAGGATAGTAAAGATAAGGGAGTATTTTGTCAACCGTAGCCTAATGGTAGATAACTAATGCAGGCGAAGTGAATAAATTGCCAGTAAACAAAAACAGTTTCAATAAATAAAAAAACCACACAGCACCGAACATATGGGGCACGATGTGACTCCTTCATTCTAACTACCGCAATCCCAGTACATATTCGTACGACACACTGTGGATTGCGTTATCTAAGGCTAGGCGTTCAACCTCAGACGAATGTTATTCATATTCATCCATTGATTAATGACCATTACTTTCCATTGAAAGTAAAAGCATCCCCCCATTGACCAAACTTAACCCTAGATTGGTTTCTGTTCAACATAAAAAATTACAGTTAGTGTAAGCTTATGTGGTTGGTATTCCTCCTAAAAGTGCGATTGACTTTACATATTCTATCAACATGGGCCTAATCATCGGCTAATTATTCCTAAATATTTTGCGACTGGTTAAGGTTCCATTACACAGTTATCAAAACCAATAACTAAAATGAATTTCATCTGCATTGAAATGCATGCTTTTGGTTAGTTTAAGAAACGTAAAGAAATGGAAACTACCTCTAGGTTTTACTGTTATATACTGCATCTCTCTTCACTATACAGGGTGTTTTTTTTTTTTTTTTTTTTTAACCTACATTATGTAAAAACCGCAATAGATAGAAATATGCAGTTTGCGGGAATCATCTATTGACGTAGGGGGCCCAATTGTTTTGAATTCAACGTTACATTCACATTCCCCCCTTCCCTCCACTTATTATTTTTTTAATAGCACGGTACCCCTTGTGATATATAAAATGAAAGAGCATGAAAAAAAATGTTTAGTGAACAAAATTTTAAAATTGGCTCATGAATTTGTGAGATATTCCCCCCTCCCCACCCCGGAACTTTACTTATCATACACTTAAAAATACAAAAATTAGAAAGTTTTCACAGTAAAATAAAATATATTTTAACATTCGAAGACATAACTAAAAGAGTCTTAACAATAATTATAGGTAACGTTATCCCTGGTTTTATATAGTATACAGTAGATTTCTGAATTGACTTGCAAATGAGTAATCCAAATGTAATATTTCTTACTATGGCTTAGTGATAAATCACGATCAGCTGTATTGAAGTAAACAAAAGTCAGCAGTAAATGGCTTCTAATGCTATTCAATTCAATTAATATACAGCTGTACCAAGTAAACAGCCAAACTCCGGGAAATGGTTCTATGGGCCAAAATAAAGAGAAAATCAAGAATATCATTTTTTCCCAAAATCGCTTTGTTAAACAGATATCCGCCATTTGGTGTTTTTTACATAAACATTTTTATTTTTAGATTTTTTCTACCGATCTTTATAAAACTTGGTATGTAGGTTAAGGTGTAGAAGGGACCCATGTTAGAAAAAAATTCATCTTGATCGAACATAAAATTTCAAAATGGCGGCCATTTTAATTTTTTATACTTAAATAACTCAAAAACGGCTAATTTTAAGAAAAAATGTTTAGAACGCTTTTATTTAGCATTTTTAAATCCCTATCAAAAAATACCAAGTTCAAAAAGATCTAATAAGAAATAGCTGAAATATTACGATTTTTAGTTGTAAAATGGGGTAGAATAAGGCAAAAGCTAGTCAGTACACTAGTCAAACTAGCCATTTTACAAAATATGTTCATAATCAAGCAAACTACAACAGTTTAAAATTTTCTCCATAAGAATAACATGGGAATTTTAAATTTACACATTTTTAAATTTTCTCCGTAACCGTTAGGCATACAACAAAGCTTCAATATACTATCTTAATTCTTTTTTAAGCTCTACAAAATGGTTGGGAGAGAAATTCCAAAATTTTATGTTTTTAGGGTCAACAAATGGGAAACCCCTATTTTTACCCCGTAAAACCCCCCATAAACCCCTGATTCCATAGTCCCATCATGCTGGTTCGCAAACTCATTCGAATAAACGTAGGTTTACATGTTTGTACCAAATTTCATCAAAATCGGATGATTTTTGCTTGAGTTATCGCGCTAACGGACACATATATAAATAAATATATATATATACTAGCTGTACCCACGGGCTTTACCCCGTTTTACTTCATAAGTGAGCTCGTTCGCTGCGCTCACTTGCCTTCAGGTTAGCTCGTTCGCTACGCTAACTCGCCTCCAGGTTGAAGTTCGTTCGCTACGCTCACTCACCTTTTGGTTGCAAATTAGCTGTTGTCATAAACTAAAAAAAAATAATAGTGCTGCGGTTCTGTTCTATGATGTGCAATAGCATTAAAGTTACAAGGATTACCAACAGGGCACTGCTGCACCCTGTTGGTAATCCTTGTAATTTTAATGCTATTGCACATCATAGAACAGAACCAACATGTTTACCTAATTGAAACAGCTGTTAAGATTCATTAATTCCATTTTATTATGAGTACTCATAAGGTTAACATGGGAAACTCCAGAGCCACTGGGGCGGAGCCCGAGAGTCCGATCAGAATAAAAACTACTTAGTTTTCCTATTTAATGCCTAAAGAATCAGTGTACCGAATTTCAGCCTCCTAGGTAAATGGGAAGTGGGAGAATTAGTGATGAGTGAGTGAGTGAGTGAGTCAGTCAGTCAGCCAGTGAGGGCTTTGCCTTTTATATATATGATACTAGCTGTACCCGCGGGCTTTGCCCCGTTTAACATCTTAATTTTCAAGATGAGCTTGTTCGCATGGCTCAATCACGTCCTGGTTGAAGTTCGTTCGCTACGCTCACTCACCTTTGGGTTGGAGCTCGTTCGCTGCGCTCACTTGCCTTCAGATTAGCTCGTTCGCTACGCTAACTCGCCTCCAGGTTGAAGTTTGTTCGCTACGCTCACTCACCTTTTGGTTGCAAATTAGCTGTTGTCATAAATAGAAAATGAAAAAAATAGTGCTGCACCCTGTTGGTAATCCTTGTAACTTTAATGCTATTGAACATCATAGAACATAATCAACTTGTTTAATTGAAACAGCTGATAAGATTCATTAATTCCTTTTAACCCTTTCAGTGCTATGAAACGATATATCGTTGTTTTAAAAAATCTCTAAGGGATATAGAGAGGAAGGTTATTTTAACAAAAAATAGCAAAACGGCCATTGGTGACCTGCATGTTCATAGGATACACTATCAACCACTTAGCTAAAAGATTCGCCCAATCCGATGATTTCGAGGTGTATGTCTAAACCAAGGATTATGAACACCTCACTATGCCCCAGTGGTTGTAGTATATCGCTACAAACACACAGGTCACCAATCATTTGCCACACAGGATGGGATTCGAACCCGAGCAGACGAATGCCACTGGCCAAGTGACACACGCCCTAGCCTTCTCGGCTATCTGTGCTTGAAGACTGGGGAGTCAAAACCCGGTATTTAAGCTGTCGCCACCGATTGCGAATAGATGGCGCTGCAGATGGTTGTTCAATGCATTACTAAGTAGCAGCACCAGTTAGTCATGGACTATTTAGATGCAATCTTTTAGTTTAAACACAACAGTGATCATAAATGTATTCCTGAGACTTTGCTGCAAAACATTAGTTTCCCTAAAATTGCTATATTACGATAACCTCATTCAACTAAATCAAGGTTAAATTCAATATTACATTGTAAACTGTCTTTTGATTTTATGAGATTTTGGTTTCAAATAATGCTATCAAAACATAAAAATTTATAGGAAAACCAGGAAAATTACAAAAAAAACTAAGTTTTATTTAATGTTTACTACAAATAGCGGGATTTATCTTTCTTATATATTTTCTTATTGTGTTATTATTCAAAATTAGCCTAATTAATAAAATAGTGACATGACAGTTAAAATTCAACAACAGGTAATGGAATTAAAAGGCAAACAAAAAAGTCTTACAAAATAAGAATTATTGGCCTAGCACTGAAAGGGTTAAACATGAAAAATCATAAGGTTAACATGGGAAACTCCAGAGCCACTGGGGCGAAGCCCGAGTGTCCAATCAGAATAAAAACAACTTAGTTTTCCTATTTAATTCCTAAAGAATCGGTGTATCAAATTTCAGCCTCCTAGGTAAATGGGAAGTGGGAGAATTAGTGATGAGTGAGTGAGTGTGTCAGTGAGGGCTTTGCCTTTTATAAGCATAGATTAATAAATAACTAGTGGTCGTCCTGTGGTCGAAACTCGACCAAAAATAATTAATGTACAGACTTCTCTATTTTCTCCCCACACTGTAAATAACACATGTGATTTGAATTTCTTCCATTTGTTTTGATTTTCTGTTTACATTTTGTTGTTATTTCGTCACCATCATGGCAACCCATATGCTCCATGTTAATTTTTTGAAGTTTTCAAATTAATTTTTTGTGCTTATTTGTTAGCCTATTTTAATTTTTAGAGGCATTCTGCACATCTACAGGAAAATATCTTTCCAACAGTATGCGTAGATTTTCTCTGCGATGCACACGACCTGAGAAAAAAGGTTTTAAAGAAACATGCTTGCCTATTAATATATAGATAGATACACCATAGTACCCTTTTCTTAATTATTATTATTATTATTTTTTATTAATATTAATTACAGTAGCCCTACACGTGAACAATATCAAATATAATATCTATATAAATTTGAATGGATGGGGTCCCGGGTCCAGGTCTTACCATGAGTACTACGGTAATAGCTTTTTTTCCCTGTGGGGTTGGGGTAATAGCCGGCCATAGAACGATTGGCACACATTTTTACCCGATTTGGAATAGCACGACTGGCACAATCATTAGAGGGGATTAAGAAGGATCAACCTGTAAGGTTTGGAAAGGCACGATTGGCACAACAGACCCGTTAAGGAAGTAACAGCCAGGTAGCCACAATGCGGGAAAATTGAAATTGTTTTGTCCCCACAAATTCCCTGCTGTGGTGCTTTTTGGAGTAAGCAAGGTGTAAGTGTGCGCGACAAATCTGCAGCTACGGTCACTGCGCTAGCTGGATCCAAATAAACTACACTAACCTAACCTAACATAACTTAACCTTTGAAAATACGCGATATTACCGGCAAATGACTTTCGTAGCAGAGTTGACTGGGAAGTTTAAACTTCCCGTTTTCCCTCGTTCAAAATTGTTGACCACAGTCTAACAATGGTAAATTTACAAAATGGTGGAGCTTCCAAAGTGGATAGAAAGATTCTATACTATAATAGATATTGGATTGGTTTCTTCTGAAGTGATTAATATTTAAATATATTATGAGCTCTTGATCTCAGGGAGGGGTGGTCGTGCCGGTTCGAATGATATATTTAGGCTTTATTTAAAATGCAGATAATTTAATTATTGTTCTGAAATAGGCTAGGTTTTTTGTAATTATTTATTGTTGTATTGTATTATTATTATTGTAAAAAGCTGGTTTAATTCACATAAATGACACTTGCCACAGTAATTTTGATTTTCTTTGGATAGTTTTAAAAATAATACTATATTTAAGATGTTATTATTATATTGCAATTTTCTTACAATTATATATTATCATAGACTAACCAACACAAGTAGACATCTAATCCCATTGTAAATTTTGAAGCTCGTTTTTCATGTCTAGTTCATGGCGCCACATGTGTCGACGAAATTTTGTTTATATTATTTTAGGGTTAATTTCTTGATTTTTGCTTTACTGTTTGGTTAAATAACTAGGGGACAATTTTTTGTTTATGATTAGATCGTATTAGGTGGTTAAACAAGGTTTTAAATGACTGTATTAACGGGAAACAAATTGTAAACAAAACATGACCTCTACATAAACCGTACAGAACTAACAATAAAATTGTCTTCAGCTGTTCCATTAGGATGAGAAATCTACTAAGGGAGTATGTTTTATCTATGATATTATTCTAAGTAAATTTGATTATTGTTGGTTTTGATAAGTATAATAGGATAGATCTGGTGAGAATTTGCATAAATATTATATTGTAACATAAAATAGGATGATATTTCTGTGGGGTGATGGGATATTATATAACAATGAACAAAATTGGAGAAAATAATACATTAACATGGAGAAGAAGCATATTAAATAACTGATAACACATTATCAGGGGCATTAACAAACATTATGGGAGAAAATATACAAAATAATAGAGAAATTAATGTTAATGATGAATGAATGACATGTAATATTACAACGGTAAAATTATTGTAATTTACTTTACTGAAGAATATTAAAATTAAAATTTAATTTATTTAGGGAAATTTTTTTCTGTTACGGAGGGGTCTTTATGAACTAGAACTAGTCACCGATGGATCACATTAACCATGTTTCCCTGCTGGCTTTGGGTAGACCATAGAACTACAACAAGTACAACTTGTTGTAGTTCTATGGGGTAGAATCACGGCCACCTTTAACTACAGGCTGCGGCCTGGTAGAATTGGCAACGTCTTAAGTGGTGTTGTTTAGTGACAGACGTCCCATAAGATAACATGGCAGATAGGTGACATCAACTCATTAATTTGCACTTTATTGATTTAAATTTAAGAACATAAATTTATTAAAATATTGAAAAAAAAATACAGATTTGAAAACCGAAACAATATGAATTAAAAATCTATATCTCTGTACCTACATTTTAAGCGGAGTCGATATTGTCATAGTCCAGTAACCAATCTTTTGTAAATACACAAATACCATTAGCTGCTTCCAAACAAAACAGCTGTTAGAACACCACTTGCAATTTTGCCACTTCGAAGGCCACGGCCTGGAGGTTAAAGGCGGCCGTGGTAGACTGCAGGGTCTGTACAAATGCTGAACAAAAGATTCAATAGATTCAATTAATTATTTTGTCAGTGTTTCACTATTGTTTTCCTGCATATGATAGCAACATTAGGATTAGGGACATCTGGACATGGACAAGAATGGTGGGTGAAATAAATAGTTAACTGTAATTTATGGTCACAATTTTACAAAAAGACAAAATTCAATAATCAAGACAATCTTACCTAAGCATAATACTTGACTATCTGTACAGCATGGTCTAATTTACAATATTGATGGGATGTTGGACCCATCAGTGCTTCAACACAAACTTGACCTTATTTGGCAACTTGAAGATCAAGGACCAACCTGAAAATGAGAAAAACAAAATCATAAAACTGTCATAATAACAGAACAATTAAATCTGCAAGTGCTTTGAAAATTTAATTGACAGCAACACAAAACATGTATATTTCCATTTCCAATATCAAGATTAATGAAATAGAGAGGTTACCAAGGAAGATTAAGTATCTTATAGACATAGTTTATCGACCTACCAAACAATGTCTTGGATGCAATAGTTATTTGTGTAACTACTGTAGTGAGCGAAGTGGCACTTTGCTGCACATGAGAGAAATGTTTACGCATGGTGGAAAGTTTCTTGAGTGCAGCAAAGGCAGTTTGCACTCACGTTACACATTATATTTTTCCTACAGTTACTATAACGCATATAAATAATTAGTCTTTTAAACACTGTACAACACATTTTTAGGTTAGGTTAAATCCAAACATTAAACAAAATGGGAAACGCTGCACCAGCTGATCATTGTCGTAATCATAATCACCTTTAAGTGTTGCCAACTTCACTTCTTTTCAGGCGTACAGGTATTAAGTACCTAAAAAAACACGCTGTTTTTTTAATGTTTGGTTAGAATAGGTACTTGAGTGTGGTAAAAGGAAGTAAAATCAGCAGCAATTAGCAACTTTCTGTACTATTTATAATCAGAGCAAGGAAGGCTACTTTGCCAGGTGACAGCAAGAAATAGTTATTTGCTTCTTATGTTAAGGCAGGTCTACACGCAAGGATTTCGCGTACGTTTTACCTGCGCAGGTAAAACGTTGCAGTCAAGTTGTTGCAAAGAAATGCGTCCACACAGTACAGGTTTCAGCACCAGCTTTTAGTATAGTTTTATGCTAACTTTCAGTGTATGTGCATGTAATATCATGGATGATGTGTTACTGTGGTCAATTTCTGCAGCCAGTGTTACAAGAAAGTCAACCAATTACATAATAGTTTCTCTGTTCATGTTCGAATCTACTGCTTTGTATTTTTAAAAAGTCTCTTAAGTCTTTTTCTTATCACAGTCAACATGTTCCTTACTCTTGACCCTCCATAAATAAGGAAAACTTCTGTACAATTCGATGAATTCAACAATAAATCACGGGAACATTGGCAAAAATCTGCGATCCGAATTAAAAACACACTTGTACCTCTGACAGCACGCTAAGACAACATGCATACTGGGGTTTTGACCGTGAAGACGGAGTTGAAACGGATGACAGTGTACACACGCAACGACTTGTCTGAAATCGTTGTCAAAACTATGCTCTACGCAATAGTTTTATCGCTCCGTCTTCCGTCTCCGCGCAGTTCTAAAAAATACACAATTTTGCGGTACACACGCAACGATTTGATCCTTGTGTGTAGACTTGCCTTTACATATTAGACTACACACAAATAAGTCTAAGCAAGCAAATTTTCCTATCATTTTTGATTCCCTTCATTATTTATTGACAAACATATTTGCCGGATTGAACTACCAATTTTTCTGACAACATAGGTCAAGAGTGTATATATATGAAGTTAAAAATAAAATACTAACAAAAGTTGTTTGCTTTTACATTTTTGAAAAATTCCAGGAAAGTTGGGAAGTTTTTTGTGAAACACAGGACTGAATTACATGAAGCCCCTTCTTCCAAACCCCATGAAACAGAATTTGGTTTTGCTTAGTTGTTAATATTTTCATAGAGACATATTACCTAAGGGTTCGAGTTTGTAGTATAGGTGCTAAGGCTCTTCACAAACTGGATATTTAATTAGACCAAACAAGATCAGTTATCTACATACAGTGACCCAAGGGCAAAGTATGCCTAAATTCAGAGCTTCTATAAACGGTGAAACCTCATGTTAAAGGCGGCTCAGATATAAAACTAATCTAACCTCACTATTAGATCTTTTGTCCTCTTATAATATACTTTTGCCTTAAGCAGGATGGCAATAGTTTAAAATCTAATAGAATCATTGGCTAAACAAGCTAGACCCTTGCTGATTCTGGTGACAAATTTCTGAATCCATAGAGCTCGTGCGTTTTCTGGTGAAGCCTGGGGGAAGGTGGTTATAACGGCTCTTAGATGGTTTTGTAGGGGTGGGGTTACACCGAAAATCAGTCTGCACTCTCACACTGTCCGAGCAACATGGCAGATTCACTCTTTTTAAAAAAAATTTGGGATGTCAGTTTGATTATCTTAAAACTTAACTTGTTTATACAGTGGTGTGAAAATACAATTGTTTAGGTATGTTTAAGACATAGTTTCGTATAATAGTAATGCATTATTTGTACTTGTTTTTGCCCATGAAACATCTCTGGCTCATTAAAGTGTAATTTTTGGAGTAGCCTATAGAGTAATATAGAGAATTTTATAACATAACTTATGCTATTCTCCGTTCTTAAACATTTTCATCTTCCTCTTAATGAGGTAAAAAATTTGATATTTATTGAGAACACTCATTTCTGTTATGGAACCCTTAATTGGTCTACATTAATATGATCACACAACTTGTGCGAGCAACCTGAACCGCCTCCACACCGCGGTCCGAACTCCGAAAAACAGAGAAATGTCTTTAGTCAGACTAGTAGCAGAATAGGAAGACGAAGTCAACTTCCCCTCTCGCCCTCGGCTCCCCACTTGCCACTACAGCCCCTCACACCCAGGCTTCACGAAGAAACGCACAAACTCTACGGTTATCTCCCCTGAATAAATTCAGGGTTACGAGAAGCAGTTAAAAACTCAGCGATTGGTGGTCATCACATAAGTAATTACAGTTCAGTAGCATGTACTTACTTCATTAGTAGTTCTTCTTGATAAAATATGTAGATGGTTGAAGAGTTGTTCCTCTCTTGTATTGTCTTCTAGGATCCCTCACGTGTTCCCCAGGTACACGAATCTTCCTTCGTGGAACATGCTTGAATGCAGTATCCCAATTACCTGTCACTTGCAAATCATGCATTATCTTCACCACTTGATTCACTGTTAGAGATTTGTTGCCCAATCCCCATTCAAGGTATCGATCCAAAGGCAGCTGAGCCATCCGTAACCCCTCACTCTTCGCTTTAGCCAAAGTCAAAGGCATCTGGTTCACTCTATCCACAATTGCTCCTAGAGAAGGTTAAACAAATCATCATCATTAGTTGTCATAACTTCAGTTACACCAGCCTCCGTATCGTTCAAGTCTGTAAAAAAGTCAATTAAGTTAAACTAGTGTACCTGTTGCTCGAATTCGAGCAATTGCTAAGTATTACAGGCGTTATTTTAAAATGAATAACAGTAATTAATAATAACAATATAATTATTAATAATTTATTTGGCCGTCCTGGTCACCATCTTAAATAGTCTCCATTATGTCGAACGTTTTTTGGTTCGGTTTTGATTTTGTGCTAAATTTTAGTATAACCAGCTGTTTCAAATATCAGTGTCAATTTCAAAGTATCCATCTGTTCAAATGTAAACAAACATTTTCTCCCTAAGAATAACATGGGAACTTTGAAGGCCACAGGGGCAGAGCCCTGATGGAACTCCAAAGTTTGTTTTGTTTGATGGCAAAACTACATGCTAAGACCTTTCTAACGACACCTTGGACATGGTGATCGGTAGCACCACCACTCCAAAACAGTTATGACAAAAATATGCCTAGCGTATTAAATACATCTAGATATTGATACTTATGTAGGCCTATGGACTAGCAAACCTGTCGTGGCTTTGCTCACAAAAATTTAAATTAAAAGGCTAAATGTATTTAATGTTTAATCTGATAGGCAAACAAATTTTTATTTTTTTATTTTTAAAAAATAAAAAAAAACATATTTGGGCTAGATCCATTTGTCTATAGGGCCTATTGATTTAGTTAAGCATGTGTGACTAACGAAGTTAAAACTAAGGGAAGAAGTCTTCATTTAGGCTACAACATGAACGTTTTAATTTTTAGTTTGTAATTTACTTCAACCACTAATACTTTACAATACTTAATCCACCAAATGCTTGAACTCCGATTTTAACGACAACATAGGTACCGGTACTTTTCATTCTGCAATTGCATGATTGTGGCATTGTCATTATCCTACAGTATACTCCCTCTTATCCGGACACCTTTTAACCGGACATCGGTTTAACTGGACTACACTTGGTAGAAGTGGCATCTCTTTATCCGGATAATTTTTATTAGCACATCAGTTTAACCGGACTAGATCGGCAGGAAGTAGGCGGTACTGAAACGACTGTTCTCATGGGAAAGATTTGAGACCAGTGATTACGTGTCTAAATACAATGCTCTCCTAATTTTAAGTCAAATACTGTATAGAGTATGCATTTAAACGGTCCGTTTTAACGAGATTTTGGGGACATCGGATTAACCGGAAAACCTGTTATCCGGACGGGCCTCGGTCGCGAGGGTCCGGATGAGTGGGAGTCTACTGTATATCTAGCTAGGAATAGATTGGATTGTACCGGTAGTCTATTTATCAAAACACCAATTATAAATATGTAGTTCTTATAGTCCAGGAGCTGGTTTGAGCATGCATGAAAGTATTACGCAATGTTTTTGCTGATTATTGTAATATGGACTGTGGTGATAAAAATTACGTATGTCGCCTATTTCAAAAGTGGTCGATAAGGTGGGGGTGAGGGGGCAAACATGGCGGTTTGCGATATGCGTTAAAACGCTGATATTTTGAAAATGGTAAAAGATAGAACATCGGTTAAAACGTCGTTGTAATTCTAAAAATGTGGACTACAATAATGGTTATTGAGTCCGAGGTCGTATCTCTATAAATAAACAAGTTATTGTATAAAATATGTAAAAATGGACTTTTCGTGTAGTTTTTTTACCGATGGCCTAGAATTAATTTGTGAGTGTCGCAAAGAAGTAATATCAAATATCTTTGCTGATAGTTGTATTATGGACTGTGGTGATAAAAAATATGCATGTCGCCTACTTTTGAGGTGGTCGAGAACTTGGGGGGGAGGGGGGCAAAGATGGCAGAACGTGCTATGCATTGTAACGACTGTAGCTCAATAACGGTACAAAATGGGACATCGGTTAAAACGTAGTTTTAATCCAAAAAATATGGCCAATAGAAAAGGTTGTTGGGTAAAAAGTTGTATCTTAACTAATAAAATAGTTATAACAATAATAAGTTTAACAAAATCTACATTATAGGCTACAGCTATTTTCTTCAAAAATCATATGGATTGTTGTTAAAAAATAGTGTAATTAGGCCTACTTAATTACACATTGCAGATACCTTATTCTAATCGTCATAAACAGTTCCCACACTCCGGACTACTCGCCTTGACTACTTCCTTCACCACTTCCTACGTCGCGGACCTGTCTCCCTCCCTTCCCATAGCATTTTAGGATTGCAGATACCCTAATCTTATCGTCATAAACAGTCCCACACTCCGGACTACTCGCCTTTACTACTTCCTTCATCACGGACCTGTTTCCCTCCCTTTCCATAGCATTTTATAATTGCCTTTACTATTTCCTTCACCAATTCCTACGTCGCGGACCTGTTTCCTTCCCTTCACATAGCATTTTAAGATTCCAGATACCTCAATCTAATCGTCATAAATAGATACCAAACTTCGCACTGCTAGCCTTTACTAGGCCTACAATGTATTTGAGTAGGCCTACAGGTAATCTTCAGTATAATCTTTGATCAATAGTAACAAGTGATGTTTTTCTTTTTGTACTGTATTTTGTAATTTGCTAGTATACAACTTCAAGCCTTTTGTTTACTTTTTCCTTAATTAAACCAACATGGTTACTTAGCAAACCATAAGACTAATGTTAAAAAAAATGTGATTTTCAGTTTCGAACAATACCTAATTAGATTTTTGTTGGCAGTTCTATCTGCCGGAAACTCGTTTTTAGGCCAGAAATAAACTATTTACAAAATTTGAAGAAAATCGTCGAAGCCGTTTTCGAGATCTTTCTGCAAGCAAGCAAGCATACATACATAGCCTACATACAAGCAAACATTGCTCGTATTAGAGTATAGGATACTGTTATTAGGCCTAAAGAACACACAGATCTTAAAAACCACAAGAAATATAGTAGGGCCCACCACATCTTGATTTTTTGATTCATTTAACTAGGCTAATTAAAAATGTGTTAGGCTATGCAGTAAAACACCTTTTCAAGCCACAAAAATAATTTAAATATTTTCCTAAATGTTGGTTATTGTCAATTCTCTGCGGAACTGTATCCAAAAATAAGAGTTAATAAATACAGCAACATGGGGTTTAATCCCTAGATTAAGTTACCTTACCTAACTTACAGCATCTACTATTATATCTTACCTATGATATAAATATCATCAGGATTAAACTCCTTCAACTCAGTACGGCAATGAGGTGTAAGATAAACCAGTTTTTCTTTTTGAAATAAGTTTAAATAGTGTCCTTCATGTATGTTGATTGGAAAAGCTGGATCTTCAATGGTGGGAATAGATTTTTTTAGAAAATGATATAAACAGCTATCTTTTTTGAGGTTGCAAAAATGAATATTAAATGGGTTTTTAGAAATTCGATTTTCTGCAAATAAGTAAACCAATTGTTTACAGCACAATTTGTTCTCCATTTGGTTCATATCGTTATAGAACCCACAGTCAATTACAAGATTATGACCGAACATCATTGCTTGAATCAATCTGTTATTATCATGAGCATTAATCGTTGTGTCATATATCCTTACAAATATTGTACTGCCTTGAAATCCATATCTTATGTGTTCAGCAGGGCCATCAATAAGCTTAAGTGTATTTTCTGAGCGGGCCTGTTCCGTTGCTTCTCTTTTCAGTGTTTTTTTTCTCTTTTCATTTAATTTTTTCATTTCAGTTTTAAACAGATACATTAAATACTTGCGTCTTTGACTCCTAGTCTGAAGAGCAAATAATTCTTTCCACTGTTCAGTTGACATTTTGGAGGGAACACACATTCCGTCTTGTCGCATCACATCAAGTTCTAGCATGAGAAGCTTAAAACTATTAGTCTTTTCTTCATCTCCACCTGTAATTTCGTCAAAGTTTATGTCTTCAAATAAATCTATCCCACTTGGGCCTATCGCTTGACTCCCTAAAGTACTGCCTATCTGATCACCTGATTTGACCATTTGATGTTGATCTTGTTTATTTTCACTGTATTCACACAAAGTTGATTCTGGTGTTTTGAAAATTATATTTTTGGCTGAGGTATCTGTCTTACCACAAAAGTTTTTGCTGTTGAAGTTAGTGCTCAATCTTAAATTTCTTAACACGTTTGAAGAAGCCACAACTGTGTGGTTTAGCCTATTACTGTAGTTGGAATGATTACAATATAGAGATTCGTAAAAATGTGCTATCTTGTTCAATATACACTGTTTGTTAACATTTGAACTTGTTACACTGGAAGAGAAGCTCAAAACTTTCAAATAGTTCCTGAACATATTAACGATTAGATTATGAAGTGAACCGGCAACTTAAAAAGGTATAGACATAAAAACAATAACATAACCTCACTTTACAGTAATGTCGTCGTCCCATCGTCTGTATCTGTATCTGTCTGTATATTTTTTTCACGTTTGTTTTTGGTAGCCCTAATTTGATGTCATGTAACTTAATTTTACAAACATGAAATCAGTAACAGCAATCATAGTAAGGTAATCATAGTAACTACCTTACTTGGCTTATGCTGCAATCTACTAAAGTATAACAAATGTTCATTTCATTCTTTTATATTTATCACCAATTCATACTCAACTAGCAAAGTTAATACAATTTTCGTGTGAAATCAATAATAATTCCAGGGAAACTGAATTTGCATGCTGTTAGACCATTTTGAGGTATGCATTTTCCCAAAAGTCCCTGATCCCCCCTTGTGCTTACCTCTGTCTCCACTCGCCCCGTTTTAAGATTAATTTGCAGTATTTTCGAAAATTATCTACAATTCCAAAAACGGACATGACACAACAATAGCTTTATAATCCTCTTTGTGATAAGATTTTCTACAAAATAATGTTCTTACCACTAGCATAGATAAAACATACATGTTGGTTAGTCTATGCCACTAGCCAACATGTTTATAGTACTGACAGAAAATTTACATAAGTAGGCTAATTAATTTTTACGGTCTATTTTTTTAGAACGTGTTTTTCCTTTTAGATTTTAAATCAGAGGTCTATACGAAAAAATGATTTTTTTATATTTTTAGTACATCATTTTAGCTTTAAACCGATATCTACATGTTTAGTAATATCTGTGTGCGCATAGTGTTTAAATTAATATAAAATACAGCAAATAAAAACCGTAGAACAATACAATACATCACGAGAAAGACAAAGATGGGCCGCTATCTTCACAGGTAGCCATACAAAATCAAGAAAACATTAGATAGGTGTGCGGTGTTTTTTAGTCAGCCTTCTTTAAGGTACATGCCATATAGACCATGGCCTCCACAAGGGTGGGGCTGGTGCAATTCTGGTCACAGGGGCCCGGATTAGTTATGTTAATTTTGTTTGTTTATTGAATATTTTACAATGTATCATATATTTTAAATTCAAAATAGCCTACATAGTTATTTCAAATTAAAAGTGGAAAAAATAATATTCATTCTAGATTTAGGTTTAGTTTAATTGGGAAAACTCACTTGACTTTTCAAATGTTTTTAATGATTTTAGCAAAAATGATTGTTAAGAAAGCTATATAGAGTATATAGAGTATAGACCATGGACCATCAAGCGAGCAGTTAGAATTGGAAAATTTGCAGCATGAACATTACCTAACTACCTACAAGACCGATAAACCATAGACTAAAACACAGGGAGATTTCCCTAAGTAGATTTCCAAACCTTATAAAACAGCTGAAGCCAATTTTATTGCTAGTTCTGTCACGGCCACCTTTAACACCAGGCCGTGGCCTTCAAAGTGGCAACATCGCAAGTAGGGTTGTAACAGCTGTTTTGTTTTGGAGGCAGCTAATGGCATTATGTATATTTTTTAATAATATGAAAGCTTGGTTTACTGGGCTATGAAAATATTGACTCCACTAAATATACAAAAATAGATTTTCAATTTAAATATTGTTTTGGTTTTTCAATTTTAAATGTTTTTAATTTCAATCTTTTAATGCATTTATGTTCATAAATTTGAATTTAAACTAATAATACGCGAATTAATGAGCTGGTGTCACCTGCCTGCCATGTTCATGGGACGTCTGGCGCTAGACAACACTACTTGCAACGTTGCCAATTCTACCAGGCCGCGCTAGAAGGTGTTAAAGGTGGTAATGGTTCTGTCTAGTGTACCTGCAGAGTCGTGTTTTGTTTACAATTTGTTTCTATTTTTAGGGTTAGTTTCTCATGATTTGTGCTTCACTATTTGGTTATATTATACAGGGTGTTTCAAAAAGAATCATCCGATTTTGAAAAATCAAAGCTACTCATCTATGAATCCGATTTGATCGAACATTATACTGTTGCAAAGAGGAAATTCTCAAGTTTCACGGAAAATATCTAAAAGTCCCATTTTCAAATTTTAACCCCCCCCCCCAACAAAAAATCCAAAATTGTAGACATTTTAAACGGCTGTAGCTAGAACGTGGTAAGAGCTAGCAAAGATTTGAAAGAATTTTCACGGTCAGAAATTAAATTTTCTACAAGACACTCTTAGGCGTTTTCCGAAAATCGCACCCCTTCACCCCAGAAAAACGCCCTACTTTCAAAAATTTGCATTTGTTTTCAAATTTTTTATTATTTTTCACAACTTTTTTCTACCTTAGTAAATTTGTATTACAAGTTGCACATATGCTGTACATCTAAAGGAGACCATATTGAGCACCTGTAAATGGTATACGTAAAACACTTTATTATTTACTCTTTAATATAAAATTAACCTCATGTCCGTATGATTATTAGTTTTCAAATTGTAAACCTACGAAATCGGATGATTCTTTTTGAAACACCCTGTATAGCTAGTGGACAAGTTATTGTTTATGATTAGATAGTTTTATTTGGTTAAACGAGGTTTTAGATTACTGAAATAGTTAGAAACGAATAGTTCAAAACACGACTCTACAGTACACCGGACAGAACTAACAGTAAAATTGGCTTAAGCTGTTCAATAAGGATGGGAAATCTACTAAGAGAGAGTATATGACAAAACTACTGTATGTATGCCGTTATATAAGTTGAAATAGTGTGGCTACATGGTACTGTAGTTTAACCACGCCAACTGCTTATAAGCAAACAAGAAAAGAAGAAGAAGAACATTGGTCATTTGGAGGGATGGAACGGAAATACGGAATAGGATGACGATGAATGATGATAAGCGAGGTGGTGGTGATAAGCGAAAGCGATGCATGCTAGGCTATACTATATATGCAATTTACACTTTACACAAGCATGAACATTCCTGTTCCGGTCCTGTCTCATCCATTCCTGAGCGTTTGGGCTTGAGGACGATGGCTTAAAATGACCTGCCTATAGTTATAAAATCAGAATCAGAATAATTTCTAAAGCAGAAGCAGCTCCAGTGATTGTGGCAGCAGTTTTGTATGTTTTGACTTTCAGGTAGGTATTAATGTTAAACATAGTAGCCTAGTCCAATAACTTAGTGGTATCAAATTTCCAAATCTTCTCTCTTCCAAAATATTTTTTATTTTTATGGTCCAGAACTAGGTTGCATTTTAGAATTTTTTGAAATTTTTGGATGGTTGTCCTGGATCATTGGGCTTTTTAACCCTCGAGGAGGCGCTTCACCAGTAAAACAGGAGTGCATCGTGCATGCGGGGTATTCCGCAACACTAAATAGCATAAATTTTACCCATTTTACTTGTTATAACAAAATATTATATTTAAATGTTGAATAACGTAATCAGAAACCTAATTTCTTTGCTATTAAAATTGTTTGTTTAACCTAACTTTATATGAGTAATATTTCAAATAATCATATTGAGCAATTTTCTAATATAAAGGTATGTTACCAAAGAGGACGCGTGCAGAGTTTTGTTCCGCAATAATGCAATTATAATAAATGCAAACAAAATATATCTGATAATAATTATAAATGAAATAATTATTTTAAACATGTTTATAATTTTGTATGTATAAAATATACACACATAGTTTGACAATAGCGCATAAGGAAATAAACTCTGCCCTAAGGACTTATTCAGTAGGGCGCACGCGGAGTAAAACCTCCGCAAACTGACACCGCGTCTCTGAATTGCAACTGACAACAAAATGAGGAGACGACTGCCGAAACCCATTATGCATATTTATATTAACAAAAACTACAAGTGCGGGGGAAAACTTTGTAAGCGCCCGCCCGAGGGTTAATAAATGGTCCTAGTGAAATAAGCAGATTAAACGGATCACTAACATGAATCATCTGTTAAATCTGCTGTTAAATTCCACTTCATCCCATAATCATCCTGCATCATTCTGGTTTTTTTTTTTAAGAGGTTGGTGGCCTCTTTTTACTTGCCGGTCCACATAGACTAACCGCCTGTGTGTGGATAGTTTACAGCAAACCAAGGAGTGAGCCGTTACAGTACAAAGGTGATAATAAGCTTTTTAATAATGCCCATCTTGGTAGCGTTGTTATCTCAAAATACTGTAGTGATAAAATTGTAATAATAATTTCATTTGATTGTTCACAGAATGGCTCAAGAACCCAACCTCTATGTGGAGGTTGCCCTCACTGATCCTGATTACATAGTCTACCTTTTTGACCCTAAAGAAGAATACAATTGTTACTTTATAGTTGGAAACCCAGAATTGGGACCTACAGTAAGTAAAATTTTGACAACAATTACAACATTTCCATTAATCCTTTTATCTACTGTATCCATCAGACAATTTTATTAGCGAATTTCCCATATTAGGAATAAGCTTTTCCAGTAGGTCTCATGGTAAGACCTCGACCCAGGACCGATTTACTTTTTTGTTTTGAGGTCCCCAGCTGGGCCTCAAACATCTCTAGAGGCCAAAAACACCCTCCGTTCAAATGCATATATGTTTTGACGTCGGTTTTATTCAACCTTATATCAATCCGATGAATTCTATTAAATTTCAATTCAAAAATTTAACAAGTTTTTTAACCAGAAAAATACAAATTGTAAAAAAATGCATCATACAGGACAAAAAATCAACACTGCAGGACTATTGATAAAGAGTTCAAACTTGTGTTTCGTAAGGTCAATACTACACCACTACAAACATTACTTGTATAGCTATTGTTGTACAGACAATTTTTGTGCACAAAATTATTATAGTAGAAAACTATTATAGTATTAAATATAGAAAATACTATAGTAGAAAACACAAAAAAACAAGACCAGCTTTTTAAAAATGATAAGATATTTAAAAGAAATGTTGAGTACCTATATTGATCTGTTATGTTCATCGTGAGTATTTCCATAATCTTCGAGTCGACTCTTTTAAAGTCATCGGAAATTATGACTGTTATTTGTTTTAAAATAATGTTTGTAATTCTTTGCAAATTTTGAATTCGAGCAACAGGTACACTAGTATACTATGAAAACACAAAATCTAAAGTAATAATAATAGTCATTTTCTTATTTACATTTTATACAAATAATAACAACTAGTGTACATGTTGCTCGAATTCGAACAATTGCAAAGTATTACAGGAGTTATTTAAAAACGAATAACACAGTCATATTTAAAATGAGTTTAAAAGAGTGAACTCAAAGATTACCGGTGCGTAACTCAGACCATGTTTATCTTCGTAATTGATAAACCTAAAGCATTCCGGCCGGTTTGCTCCTTCTCAAAATGCCTCGCTGTGCAGGCAACACAGATCATTGATAGAGGGCCAATTGAGAACAAAAAGTCGTTTTGGGGTAGTGTTAGGGCGGATTTGTAATCTAATAGTTGAGCCCATGTAGCACAGATGGTTGGGCCAACGTTGGCCAACTGTGGGACAGTTGGTCGATGGTTGGTTGGAGCTTCCACAACCAACCAACCGTTGTCCAACTGTATATCTCGTAGTTGGGCCAACCAATATTTACAACTGTGGACCAACATTGGTTCATTGTTAATAAAATACATTAATATGCATTGTTGGGTATCATACATCAAGCCAACCGTTGTCCAACCGTCTTTCACTCCGTTGGACCAACAAAAGATACTTTTGTTGGACCAACGATGGTCCATAGTTGAGTTTACACGACTTTCATTCTCTGGGTCTAGCTTTCACAACATAATTATAATAAAATATCTGGTTTTACAATACCTTTATCAATTTACCAAGTTTTTGGAACTGATAAAGGTATTGTAAAACCAGATATTTTATATATTACAGTTCCGGGGCTACAACAATGAATTTTAATAATTATAATAATGCAAATATTTTTTAAATTAATATTCTTTAACTTATTTGCAACAATTTAAGGGGAAAGAGTAATTAATCATATAACAGTCAATTATAGCATTAATAATCTAACGGTAATTAATTAATCTATATTCAAATACCAGTATCCTCTCTAACTCAAAAAAAATAACTACTTATGATGCCTTAACAGATTAACAGAATCATATTATACTGTGTAGTATCAAAAATGTTTGAAGTATTGCGACCATTGCAACTGTCGGCTACTCTTTCACCACTTGAAAACTCTCTGTATCAACAATCACAGATAGCTCAGTGGTAAGGTAAGAGGCTCATAAGTCGAAGGACCCGGGTTCGAGACCCGTCTGGGCCAAAAAATTTTGTTCCAGCTTTTTTTCAAAATTTGTTTTTATGAACTATTTAATCAATTTACTCAACTAATAATTATGCTTTTCGTACTAAATCTTTATTATTTTGTGTGAAATAATTTTGGTTGGGCCATTGTTGGACAAAGGTTGGCTGGAAAACAGTTTAAAGAGGTGACATTTCTACCGTTGGCCAACTGTGTGGCTCCACAATTTACCAACGTTGGCCCAACCATCTGTGCTACATGGGGATTGTCCAGGGTCAGGTGCTTACTGTGATGAGTTAAGCCTGTTACGCGCCACTGTTCTGTAGCTGTGGTCGTTATCACGATTACACCTCCTGTCTATGTTTCGTTGTCGTCACGTCGGAGGCATTTAAAAGAAAAAAACAACAAATAAACAAATTATAGATACACAAAACAACGATAAATGCACAAATTTAAGTTACAATCACGCTAACTCGGTCCGTCATACCTACACAAAATAACGATAAATACAGAAATTTAAATTACAACCATACTAACCCCATCCGTCTTCGGGGTTATGTTTACACAAACTCAAATAGTAAATAAATGTACTCAATGCGTTTCATTGGATTGAAAAATAAATAACAGCAATTTAATTATACAGCTGATCAAAATGTAAACAATTATGTTCTTCATAAGGATAACATGGGACCTTTCAAAGCCACTGGGGCAGAGCCCAAGGGACTTTTTAAAAAATGTAAGGCCAGTTTGCAAATCTACGCGACACGCTCTTTCCAATGAGACGTCAATGGATAAAATCGGTTAAGAAATGACGGAGGAGTTCAACCGACAAAGTTTCATGTAGCTTATTAATTATATAGTGATAGATACAATATTTTACTTTACAGCTGTAAGATAACTCAATTTTTCGTATCGATGTAAACAAAATTGTTTAATGACCATCTGTTTTGATGTAAAATTGAAAAAGTTCAGACAATTGACATCAAAATTCAGCACAAACTAAAAAATTTTTATAGCCTGTTATAGGACAAAGGGTTTTCATGGGATATCATCCAAACCAGCAAAAGGCACATGTAAAGGATAAGAGCTTTACATTGATACCCAATATGCATATAAAAATCAATATTTAGGGGTCAATTAGCTGCACACAAAAATCCAACAAATTCTTTTAATAATATAGATACTGAATAGTTTGTGTAGGTCTGTTGCCATGCGAACCTCCACGAGGACGAGGACGTAGTCAAAACATGAAGCAGTAGATAGCGGCCCAGATCAGTGGTGATATTTAAAAATATTATCCAAGAGTCGTTTCAGTCAGCGGTCTGAGGATGGTCTTTTATTTATTTTCCCACTGGCAAGAACTACAAAATTAAATTATTTGAGTTACCTTGTTTACTAGCCTTTCTTCTTACAGAATATGTTCTTTCCTCCAATATATTTGCCACAATGTCCTTGTTGTTTAAATTCACTGACTTATTTCTGGGGATGTTTGGGGTTGCAGGTTGTTGAGATTTGTATTTATATTGTTTAATTTTTTTATTTAATTCCAATGCTACAAAAAAGGTTTACATCCACTATCCAGTTTCAATTGCACGCCCTTAATTAGCGTACAGGTTTTTTTTAAACTGTTTATTGATAGTTCTATTGGTCTATTTGATATATTGTTTTTTGCAGGAAGATTATGTGATTTTGTGTACATCTTTTTGATTTGCTATTGAATTTCAGTTGAATATTAGTTTTAATTTATCTTGTCTTGTTTTCAAGGAGAGGATTGGTGTTGTGAAGAAAATGTTATTGGCTCACAGTAAAGTTTTAAGATTATTATTGCAAGATTCTAAGATAGCTGAAAAGGGCGATGTCAAGCTCCTTGATGTGTTTCCTAGAACTTTCAAAAACTTTATGAGGTGAGTAAAACTATTTGGAGAAATGGGGTACTATAGCTACAAGCCAATTAATTGAAATGCAAAACTTATTTCTGTTTTACCTTCATTAAAAAAACCCAGTTTACTGTTTTAAGACGTAGGCCTAATAAGCTTTAAACACAGTACCTAGGATGAATGACCAAAATTGGACATTTTGAAATGCTGTATAATATCGATTCATGTTTCGAAGTATTCATACTCAAATTTGGTATTCTAGCAAAAAGCATAAGATCAATTGATTTCAGTAGGATCAGAATCCTAAATATTTCTGTGAAGTAACTAGGCAGGGATTATCCAGCTGCAACACCCCCCCCCCCCAGTCTTTCTTCTACATCATTGGCTGTTGGGGCGCGTGATGTGCGCCAATGTTTTGGTAATAATAAAAAACTAATACTTTTAAATGAACTATGATTTTATTGATGTAGAAATAAAAAAAAAAATATTAGTGAACTCTGTAACTGATTTGTGGTGAAATAAATTGCTATAAGGAAACTAATGCGGTTGTAACTAAATGTTAACTAATACTAAAAGTGAGATACGTTGAGGGATCTGCCTCTCACGTTCTATATATGAAGCTATGCTAAGTTGACGATGTGATGCTCGTCAATGCAATGACAAAAGACATCTCCCTGGACCCAGATTGGAATTACAACATTTGAAGAACTGGTCAAGGAAGGGCCCGTCCTTTCGCAGAAGGACGAGATTTATGACTCTGTGCATCTCAGACAGATCACAGGAATTGTCACTGGCCATGGCTTCCTTAAATTGCACCTGCATCGCTTGAGGATCCACAATGGAGACACTGCATGTAGGAAATGTGGGCAATCAGAGGAGACTGCTGATCACCTACTTTACGACTGCACAGCTCTGAATGAGGTAAGGGACAGTACTCTTGGTGCAATGACAAGGGGCAGACACCTTCCTCAGGAGGAGCTCATAGACAGGATGCTGAAGTTCATTAAGTAACTCAGGTTTTACAGACTCTGAAGTATCATGTGGGGAGCGCAAAAAGCCCATCAGTGGCTGACATGCAACAGGATAAGGTCCTCCCCTACAGAATCAATCAATCAATCAATCAATGACTCTGCGCTAAAAGCCGACAAGTGACCCTAGCAGAAAGAGCGTTTGGATTTAAATGTGACATTTGAATATGATAAACTATTTACGTACAATATTATTAATATTAAGAACATAAATAAAACAATAACCAATCATGATACTAAACACTGGCGATTATCAGCAGTCCTTGTGTTGTAGCGTTAAATAATCTGATAACCGTCTTTTCCAATCCACTTTTTCTACAGCCCTGCTCTATTGACCATTATTTAGCTTGATTTCTATTGAAAAATACATGCAGCTAGTTGGATATAGTTTGCCTGGTAAAGTTGCAGAATTGACCTAAGAAAAAATGCAGAAGCTCTTTTGATGGTTAGAAACTGGACCCAGCCTACCATGATTATTGGGGATGAATGTCTTAAAAGCCAGCTGTTCTTGGTCAGTAGCAAGGATGTCTTCTTATTCATTTGACACTCATTCTTCACTCACCTTTCCAAATAAGCACATTGGTAGTTTCTGTTGTTTGAATCTAATCTCATGCAGTTTTGATTTTTTATATTTTTGTTCAAGTTACATCACACTTTTGTAATTGTCTATTTGAAAGAAAAGTAGTTTTAAATTTATTTTCCTACATTTAGCTGACAAAGTGGTCTTCCTTGCACTGATTATATTATAGCAAAGTAGCTATAATTGCTTCATTTACTTACTCATTTTACTTTTGCCGCACTCCAGAATCACCAAACAACCAAACAACACAAATCAGTGTGCTTTTATTAGGCTGTAATATGTTGTAACGAGTCTTTTTCCTAGGGGGGGGAAATATTTGCTATTTGGCCGCGCACCCATTGTCGAGGTAAGCAAGCGTCGCAACCAAGCTCCAACCAAAATCCAAGCAACCAAGCAACCAAGCGCCCTTTGACCCGGCTTATCAGTATACCGATAAGCCTGGGATATCCTGGAACTTCAGGACAGTCTGGGACAGATATTTTTTCCAGTGTGAGAAAAGTGTGTCGCGATGTCTACGCTTTAAAATGAGTTGGCGATACTTAAAGATACTAACTACGAAATGCGTTTCCCATTTCGTTCAACGCTTGGATTTAACCTAAACCTAAAAATGTGTTGTATAGTGTTTGAAAGATTAATTACTTATGTGCTTTATAGTAACTATAGGAAAAATATAATGTATAACGAGAGTGCAAAGTGCCTTTGCTGCACCCGAGAAACTTTCCATACTTCAAATCAAATCAAATCATTTTATTGGGCCAAATTAACAATTACCGTATACAGTTTGCATTAGCCAGGTCAATACAAATATACTATACATCAATTACTAATATTTCTAATATTTACAATAATAATTACAAATTAGAGCTTTCAAAACATTTCAGGAATTCTTGGACGCTATAACAGGTTATACTTACTATCAATTTATGTTTTAATTGTTTTTTGAATTTTGAAAGGCTTGGTTCCAACTTAAGGGATAATGGAAGTGAGTTGAAAAGCTTTATGCCAATGTACATTGTGTGTTTTTTGAAAAAAGAAGTTTTGTGTTTAGGAATTGGCAAGTTAAATGAATTGCGCAATGTGTATTGATTTTTAGTAGAGAAGTCAAATTCAGGAATGTTTTGTTTCAAAAAGGTCAAAGTTTCTAGAATGTAGATGGAGGGAAAAGTCAAGATTTTTGAATTGAAAAAGTACTCTCTGCAGGATTGACGCCTATGCAAGGAGAAAATAGTTCTCACAGTCATCTTTTGGATTTTGAAAATAAATTTGGTTTGTTTGCTCTCAAATCCCCAAATTGCAACAGCATATGCCAGATGAGGATAAATGAGACCATAGTAAGCTGTCAGCAGCACATTGAGATTTTCATTGTTTCTGAGATTGCGTAAAACAAAAATTTCAGAACTGAGTTTACTTGAAATGTGTTTGGCATGGCTGCAAAAACTAAGTCTCTCGTCCAGGATCAACCCTAAAAAATTTACATTTGCAGTTGGGTGGACCTCAGTCTCGTCCAGGAGGAGACTAAACCCAACATCTCGTCTCTTATTTAAATGGAAATTTATAAGCTGAGTTTTTTCAGTGTTAATTTTTAATAAGTTGTCGTCAAACCATTGAATTAAATTATTTGCTTCAGAAAAAGATAATTGTTCCAGATTGTACAAAGTGGAGCTAGATATGGAAAGGGAGGTATCGTCAGCAAATAGTGATAATTTTGAGGATGTGGTGCAGGAGGGGATGTTGTTGATGAAAAGGAGGAAAAGGACAGGCCCCAGAACGGAGCCCTGTGGTACACCTCTCACAATGGATTTCTCAGCAGAGGGATAGGATCTCATGCAACCAGCTTCATCTATTGCCCTTATTTCAACAAATTGGCTCCTGCCGCAAAGATACGCTTCAACCCAGTCCAGAGCCAGTCCTCTCACCCCCACTTCATACATTCTATTAAGCAGCAAACCATGATCAACCATATCAAAGGCTTTACTTAAATCGAAGAAGAGACCAGCCGAATACTTACCTTTGTCTAGTTCTTGTATCACCTCAGTTATAAAGTTATACATTGCTGATGTGGTGGATTTACCTTTTAAGAATCCATGTTGGTTTTTGAAAATTATTTTATGTTTTTCTAGAAAATTCCACATCCGTGCCACACTTGCCTGCGGCTTGTGCGTAAACATTTCTCTCATATGTAGCAAAGCGCCAATTCGCACACTAGTTACACAAATAACTACTGCTCTGTTTTTATAATGTTTTCAGATTTGTTTATGGCCATGATATTACCCAGATGTTGAGTTTTAATGACGCAGATAACCTGTTGTATGTCGCTGACAAATACATGATGCGTAATTTGAAAAACAGATTGGCAACTCGTCTAATATCTATGTTGGACTACAATAACATTTGTAGTCTACTCAACAATCCTGCTTGCTACAATGAGTTGCAGCTGAAATCTGCTATCACTGAGGTTAGTATCTTACCAGTAATCAATATCGCTATCGTTGATAATTCGATACAGAAATGTATCAGTTCTTGTTTAAATCTTTGAACCAACAATAATTAATTCAGATTAATTATTGGCAATTCATTAGACGATGAAAAAAGTATCTATTTTATTAAAAGAATTTTTTGGAATTTTTTGTGCAGAAAATCAACCCCTAAATATTTACTTTTATAGGCATATTGGGTATCAATTTAAAGCTCTACTCTCTAGAGTCTAGATGTGCCTTTTGTGGGTTTGGATTATAGGTACCTATCCCATGAAGGCCCTTCGACCTATAGGCTTTTAAAATTTCATAGTTTTAGTTTGTGCTGAATTCTGTTGTCAATCATCTGAACTTTTTCAAGTTTACATTTGTTTACATCAAAACAGATGTCCATGATACAATTTTGTTTACAGCCATACAAAAATGGGGTTATCTGTAGTTGGTGATGTTTCAGTGAATTTAATCAAAATAGTTGTAAAGTTATTCGTATAAAATGTAAAGAAGAAAATTACGTTTTCATAGTATGTTTCATCAGTATTTGTAATTTTTCTAAGATACCTAGAAGAGATTTTGCACACAATGAAAATAATACAGCGCAATGCAAATAATAGGGGATGAAAAATAATTGTTTTCACCCTTATCAACTATATATCAAATATAATACGGATTTTGAAGTCACGAAGTGACGCAGGTTGCTAGTATTACTAAAAAAATGTAACTGACATAAAATTACAATGAATGAAGTAAACAAGCAAACAGATGTTAATTCTAACATATGTAAACTATTACAACAGTTCTTGATAGTGTGGCGTCAACTTAGCCACAGCTGTGTTGCCTTTGGTCTATGCTTTGTTTTCATATTTGTTGTGTAACAGCTGTTGCTTGTTTTTGTACAAATGTTCAGTTTTGATTATGTTATGATTCCACACACAACTTAATTCGTTTGTCAATAAAACTTATCTAAATATTCGTTCATATAGTGTTGATATTATTTCATACAGAATAAACATCACTATATTGGTGACCCCGAATAACGACAACAAGAAGCACGACATTCCTACATCAATATTACCAATATCGCTAGAAGAAATCGAAGCTCAATTGGCGAATCTACGAAAGCATCAAAATGAACTTTCGACCAACGTTCAGCAACGCAACGAACCTGGTAATGTATCAGTTAGTCGAGTAGCAGTAAAGCTTCCACCATTCTGGGCCGATCGACCTAGTCTATGGTTTGCTCAGGTAGATTCCCAGTTCGCCATCTCAGGCATCACAAATGATGACACTCGGTTTCATTACGTCGTTTCTCAGCTTGAAACACGTTACGCAGTGGAAGTAGAGGACATAATCACAAATCCGCCTGCAACGAATCGCTACGCAGTACTTCGTTCGAAGCTAATTGAGAGGCTGTCTAATAGTGAAGAAGAATGTGTTCGCCAGTTGATAAGTGACAAAGATATCGGAGATCGCAAGCCATCGCAGTTCTTACGCCACCTACGTTCTCTGCTCGGTCCAGCTCAACTACAGGACAACATCCTTTGAGCACTCTGGCTACGTCGTCTCCCTGTTAACATTCAAGCGATTCTCACAGCTCAAAATGAACTTCCACTTGATAAACTTGCGGATATAGCGGATAAAATCATTGAGGTTTCACCACAAGTATCAGTAAATGCTACGGCAACTCGTGAACACACAAAGTCAAGTGACGACCTCACTGCTGCTATTGCAAGACTGGCGCAGAGGATTGGCGCACTCGAAGTATCCCTCCGGCACGATCGTTCGACCAATCATAACAAGAATACATCAAAATACGCAAATCAAGATCAGCACAAATCTACAAGCCATATCTGCTGGTATCATGCCAAATTTGGTGAGCACGCGTCAAAATGTACTTCTCCTTGTTCTTACGCGGGAAACTCCAAGGACGGCCAGTAACAGCGGCGACTGACTGTCAAGCACCCAGCCGCAGAATTTTTGTCTCGGATCAAAAGTCGAATCTCCGGTTCTTGATCGACACCGGCTCTGACGTATCATGTTATCCCAAACGTCTTCTACGAGACCGTCGCACATCTACAGACTTTGAACTAAGTGCCGCCAACGGTAGTACTATCAAGACTTACGGAACCTGTTCTATGACATTGGACCTAGGCCTTTGCCGTAGTTTTGCATGGCAGTTCACAGTTGCAGATGTCAGTGTTCCAATCATTGGCTCAGACTTCCTCAGTTACTACCATTTGCTTCCTGACTGTCGATTGTTGCGACTTCACGATGCCACAACTGGACTTGTTACAGGAGGACAACTTTCCGTTACGACTCAAAGTAGCGTAAAATCCGTAGTCACTACTTCTCCCCTCTCTAAAATCTTGCATGAATTCCCTGAAATTACTCGCCCTCCAGGATTGCCTCGAGAGGTGAAGCACCAGACAGTACATCATGTACACACGACTCCAGGACCTCCTGTATTCTGCCGACCACGACGACTGGCTCCTGAAAAGCTCAGCATTGCAAAGAGTGAATTTGCCGACATGGTAAAATGTGGTACTGCACGTCCATCAGACAGTCCGTGGGCTTCACCCCTGCATCTGGCGCCAAAAGGAGAAAATGGATGGAGACCGTGTGGAGACTACCGTGCATTGAACGCACACACCACTCCTGACAGGTATCCTGTTCGACACATTCATGATTTTTCAAATAATCTTTCAGGCTGTAACGTATTATCTGTCATAGATCTAGTAAAAGCATACAAACAAATCCCTGTACACCCAGATGACATATGCAAAACTGATATCACAACTCCATTCGGCCTTTTCGAGTTTCCATTCATGACTTTTGGGTTACGTAATGCTGGCCAAACATTCCAGCGTTTCATAGATGAATTAACCCAAAACCTAGATTTTACGTTCAGCTACATTGATGATATTTTAGTGTTTTCCTGATCAATTGAAGAGCATGAGCAACATCTTAGGACTTTGTTCAAAAGACTCCATTCCTATGGTGTTATTGTAAACTCGTCCAAGTGTGTTTTTGCAATGCCCGAAGTGACGTTTTTAGGGTACAAAGTTTCAGCATCAGGTCTCTACCCTCCACAAGACCGAATATCTGCTCATCAGGAGTACCAACTACCTAAGACAATGCGGGGTCTTCGACGGTTCCTAGGTATGATCAATTTCTATCGTAGATTCTTACCTAAAGCCGCGGAACTCCAAGCACCTTTACACTCTCTGCTTGGTGGTGCAAATAGCAAGGGATCACTTCCTGTGCCTTGGACCCCAGAGACTGAGGCAGCGTTTCAAGCTTGCAAGTCTAGCTTGTCGTCGGTGACACTCCTATTTCATCCGAAACATGACGCCCCTCTTGGACTGTTTACAGACCCCTCTGACGTTAGTGTAGGAGCTTGCCTTCAACAATTTGTTGAAAATTCCTGGCAGCCACTTGGATTCTTCTCTAAGAAACTTTCAGCAAAGCAAAGCTCTTGGCCGGCGTACTACCGTGAACTTCTTGCTGTGTATGAAGCAGTACAGCATTTTCGTCATTTTTTGGAAACCACGGCATTTACCATTTTTACGGATCATAAGCCACTGATCTTTGCTTTTCATCAACGTCGTGAGAAACTTCCACCTGTTCAACTACGTCAGCTTTCATTCATATCCGAGTTTTCTACAGATATAAAACACATCGGAGGTTCAGAAAACATTGTTGCCGATGCTTTATCACGTGTAGAGGCTATTTCATGTTCATTGGATCCTGAGTCAATTGCCAAAGCACAAAGCTCAGATGACGAACTCATCAACCTCATAAACAACAACAATTCATCTCTCAAAATTCAGAAGATCCAAATCCCTGGAACAAACTCATTCATCTTTTGTGACACTTCCACAAAGACCCAAAGACCTTATATTCCAGTTGAACTATGGAAGAGGGTATTTCATTCGCTACATGACCTCAGCCACCCAGGCATTAAAGCTACTGCAAAACTTGTAGCGGATCGATTTGTCTGGCCAAGTATTCAAAAAGATTGTCGTAACTGGGCTCGTACTTGTGAGCGATGCCAACGTTGCAAGGTAACACGACACGTTCATGCTCCTCTTGGAACATTTTCTTTGCCATCATCACGTTTTGAGCACATCCATGTTGACATAATTGGGCCTTTACCACCAGCAGGACCATACAAATACTGTCTTACAGTCATAGACCGTTACACTAGGTGGCCTGAGGTTCATCCTTTAAAGGGGATTACTGCAGAAGAAGTCGCCGAAGGTCTAGTCTCGTGCTGGTTTTCTCGTTATGGCGCTCCTTCAAGAATAACTACTGATCAAGGCCGCCAATTCAAATCATCCCTTTTCAAGTCCCTTGGAAGAACTTTCGGCTCTGAAAGAATCAGGACTTGCAGTTACCATCCCTGTGCAAATGGATTGGTGGAGAGATTCCATCGTCATCTGAAAGCTTCACTGATGTGTCATCACGATTCATCCTGGCTGGAAGCTCTTCCGATTGTCCTCCTAGGTATAAGAAGTGCGTACCGCGAGGATATTCAAGCATCAACGGCAGAAATTGTTTTCGGACAACAGTTGAGACTTCCAGGAGAATTGTTTGATCTCTCTGTTGACGGACCCAGGCATGAAGATCCTACTGATTATGTAGTACGGCTCCGTCAACACATGTCTTCAATCAAACCTGTCCAAGCTTCACGCCACGTCAAACCCAAAACTTTTATATATCAGGATCTTAGAAAGTGCACCGATATTTTCCTAAGAGACGACTCTGTGAAACGTGCTCTACAGCTTCCTACAACGGACCATATCCTGTAATTTCTCGTGATGAAAAATCCGTAGTAATATCACAGAATGGCAAACAAGTGCGAGTGAGCTTAGACAGGGTGAAGCCTGCATATATGTTACCCGAAAAGTGTAATCACCCAACTCGGTATGGACGAAATGTTAAGCTCAAGCTTCCTGGACTTCCAGTCTCTGCGGGGGGCTGATGTGGCGTCAACTTAGCCACAGCTGTGTTGCCTTTGGTCTATGCTTTGTTTTCATATTTGTTGTGTAACAGCTGTTGCTTGTTTTTGTACAAATGTTCAGTTTTGATTATGTTATGATTCCACACACAACTTAATTCGTTTGTCAATAAAACTTATCTAAATATTCGTTCATATAGTGTTGATATTATTTCATACAGAATAAACATCACTATAATAGCAATAGATTCTTAACTTTTGGGATTGATACCTATTCAATTTCGCAATTAGTTATAGCTGTCCAAAATGAACAATAAACTCAGGCTTAAAAAACAAAAGTTTTTGAAGCGTGTGGTATTATTTATTTGTGTGTATATATATTGCAAAGGGGCGCTACTGAGTGAAAATTTAAAAACGTACGTTTTCCATAGACCTTTTACGTCCCTGGCCTTTTACTTCGTAGATACTGGATTTGTAGTTTATTATTATGTGTTTCAATATTTCTTGGGACGGGGGCAACATGTTACACACATTTATTTGGTTTTAAATAGGTTCTAGGTATTTTTTTCGCATTTTTAAAGTCTCGAAATTCGGCCATGACGTGTCCCTAGGGTACATTTTCCAACTTTCACGCTGTTTGTAGACTAATTATTAATGCCGAAATATATAAAGCCATATTTTAATGTCATCAATAGTTATTAAACTTACAAAAAAGGAGCATATTATAATTTTATTATCATTGCAAACTGACTACCATGACAAAATAAGTCTGTCCCTCGATTTGGCGTCACGACCATTTGGGAAAAATTTGCAACTTTGGAGCACGACAGTGGCAAGGTTGGCGTCGATTGCGGGGGTCAAAAACGGGCCTGTATTGAATAACCTTTAGTAGTTAGTTTTGGCAATTGGACTGTGTGATGATGATGTCAATCAAATATTTCTTTATAGATTCTACAGACAGAGACAAACCAAGTGTTAACTAGTCCTTGCTTCCCTGATCTCTCCCCAAATGGTTTCTTAAAAATTTTGGAACAGGAGATTTGTAATGTGGCTGAGATTGAGCTCTGGAGGTCTGCCATTGATTGGGCCAAGAATCGAGGTAATTATGTAATATGTACAGACTGTTTTGTGTTAATAATATTTCAAAATGAACAAAAACAATTTTAAACCAAATTCTCAGGGTAGTTTAATAAAATGTACATATATTTGAACATGTATATGCATACATATATATATATATATATACATATATTGCACATATACTTAGTCTATATATTTAAAGCTATAAATCAGAAACAGAAAAAACTACAATCATGGAACGATTATTATCTATCTATTACTTATTTGATACTCAAGCAGGTTTGTTGTGACAATTACTCCTCCGAAACTACTGAACCAATTGACATGTTTTTGGTGTCATTGGAAAGAGGGTAACGTGGGAAATAATTAGAGAATGAGGCCATGTCCTATTTCTCCATAAGATTAACATGGGAACAAACATTGTTATGAAACTCCAGCTGTTGTCAGAAATTAAAAGTGAGAAGAAGAACATATGTTTATTGTAAATCTATATATATCAAATCCAATGTATGTTTGTTTGTTTGTTTGTCCTTTATAAACTCCAAAACCGCTCGACAGATTGTAATGAAACTTTCAGACATTATTAAGCATTATTCAAGAATGGTTTGTGTGAAGTTTGGTGCAGATCCGTCAAAAGGGCTCCGCCCCAGTGGCTCTGGAGTTTCCCATGTTAACCTTATGAGTACTCATATTTAAATGGAATTAAAGAATCTTAACAGCTGATTCAACCGTTCAACTAAACAATTTGATTCTGTGATGTTCAATAGCATTAAAAAGTTAATAGGTTTACCAAAAGGGTACAGCACTATTACTTTTTTTAAATTATGACAACAGCGCAACCAAAAGGTGAGTGAGCGTAGCGAACGAACTTCGACCTGGAGGCGAGTTAGCGTAGCGAACGAACTTCGACCTGGAGGCGAGTTAGCGTAGCGAACGAACTTTAACCAGGACGTGATTGAGCCATGCGAACGAACACATCTTGGAAATGAATTTTGACATAAAACCACATTAGGACAGGATGACGTCTGTCGGGCCAGCTAGTAGTAAATAAGTTTGCTAGTTTGCTACAAACATTATTTACTGACTTGGTTGAAATAAAATATTTACTGTTTGAATTTGGGTTGGCGTTAATATTACATTGGAAAAAAGCGAGAGAGCCTTGATAATTTGATATAACGTACTAAACAGAAATTGAATGAACACTGCTGCATTTCTTAGTAATTATTGAAAGAGCTGATTTGCAAACTATGGAAACATAGGAAAGTCATAGATCAACACCACAAAGGAGAAGAAATAGAAATAATGTTGTTGTTTTTTTTTAAATTTCTAATCGTTATTATGGACAATCTAATGGGGCATTTTCCCTCCTCTCCCTTAAAAAAAAAAAAACGGGCTATGAGAAAAAAATCAGCTTTTAAAAAATGATAAGATATTTACAAGAAATGTTGATTATATCAATCTGTTTTTTGTACATCTTGAGTATTTCCATAATCTTTGAGTCAAATCTTTTAAGTCATCAGAAATTATGACTGTTATTCGTTTTAAAATAACGCCTGTAATACTAAAAAATTGCTCAAATTCGAGCAACAGGTACACTAGCTAGTTAATATTACTCAAAATAGAATAATTAATAGACCGACAGCGGTGCTGCGGTTGTGGCGTCCATCGCTAGGAGTGCCATAGTTACGGCGCACACCCCTGGCAGGTGAGGAGCACACCCCTGCAGGTGAGGAGCCATATGCTACCAGCAGATGCTGCAGCAGTGTGCGCTGTAACTATATGACACTCCTAGCGGTGAAGGCCAGAACATATGCTAACCGCAGCTCTGCTGTCGGTCTATATTTATTCTATTTGTCTATGGTTTTAGTTACTCTATCACTCTATCTCTATGATATGGTGGGTTGGGTCAGATTCTAGATCCTGAAACACAATGATAAATCTTTTTTACTAATCATGGTTTAAAATGTCTGTAATAATCCCTCAAATTACCAATAAAATGGCTATGTTAATTTTACAGTTTTTGAAATTTCCTATGTAAACTTTCAGCGTACAACACAGATTTAATTTACTAAGTTATTTGTTTGTTTTTTAGCTCTACAAAATGGTTTGGAAAGATATTGTGAAATTTTATGTTTGACCTCATGGTCAAAAATAGGATAATCCAATTTTTACCCCATAAAACCCCTTTCCCATAGTCTTATTATAAAATAAACATAGATTTCAAGTTAGTACGAAATTCCATCAAAATCAGATGATTCTGAATCTTGGTTAAACAACTTGTTGACTGTGACCTTTCCATGGTCTTGTATTGTGTTAACCACAGCATAAAAAAGCTTGATATATGTTCCACTTTTCAAAACAATCAATTACATGGATTAAATCATACTTAGAAAACCGGTTTCAAAGAACTGTAATTTTGAAAATTATTTAATATCAAAGTATCCTTGGGAGAATATTAAAATTGGTGTTTCATAAGGGTCTATCTTAGGACCTTTGCTCAAAGTATATATAAATGATTACCTAGAAATGTTTCATCAACAATTCAACAATTAACTATCTTAAATTCAGACGATACAACTGCAATGATCGAAGTCCCAAAGTGTTAATTTTATTCTCCATTTCACTTTGGATCATACTTTCTTTGAATTCACCAGCTGGTTTGAAGCTAATGGACTAAAACTTAATCAAAATACAACTCAAATATAAAATTTTCCTAATGCACAGTCTAAAGAAGAATTACAATTCAGAAATCATCCTTCAGTACCAGCTGATACCGAACACTGAAAAGAATTTTGGCACTGCAAAATCCCTTAGTTTGGAACTGGCTATTAATTTTTCTTGGACTAACTGTATAGATAATATTATTAGTAAATGACATTCAGCCTGTTATCAAATGCTAGTTCTACATAATTACAGACCTTAAAACTAGAACTAATATTCACTATCCTTTTTTTTAATTATATACTATGGGATTGAGTTGTGGGGACTATCATGTGATTCAGTTTAAGTTTTTAAAGTACCGTACAGACCCTTGTTGTTTCAAAACTTTTCTTTATTTCAGGAGGATCAGAGGATGGGAACGTTTTGAGAAGTGAACTGAATGAGCACCTAAAACACATTCGAGTTTGTTCTATGTCTGATGAAGAAATATTGACTGAAGTGCTAACCAAAGAAGTACTCACACGTAGAGAACTGAAATTTATTGGCGAAACTCGTAAAACAAGAAAAGCACATCCTAACTTGAAAACGGTTTGCAACAAAGTAATGAAAAGGGTTTGCCCTTTTGTTCAATCAGAGTTGACTGAACTATCTCTACGCTGCGGAAGTGCCCATGGAAACAGTTCAGACTCAAAATTCAAACTCAGAATTGAGAAAGCGGGAATAGAACTGTGCTCTGTAGAACTTGACAGTTCAGAGATGGAAGCTCATCAGTGCAAATGCACTATATCTGTGAGACGAGAGGGTGAACCACCAGATATTGTTGAATTTCAAGGACAGCTCAACAAAGATTCCTCTTGCCTTGTTCCACTCCTTATAGAGAACGAGTATGTCCGGTTGCTGCCAAACTCCAACTATTTGATCAACTTTAAATTGTCATGCTCTTCCACTCATGTAGCAATGCATCCATCTTTTGGCTTTTCCCTTTGGGTGACAGGAGACCACTTTACAGTCAATTTTGAATCAAATTCTGAAGGAAATAAAGTGGTTCATGTTAAGAAAATCTGGTACAAAACACTGACTCAGAGAGTGGAAACTGTTTAGACTGCTATTGGGAACATGTGGTCTAGCATTTCAAACAAAACTCCAAGATAAAAGTAAGCCTAAAGAATAAGTGATGTACCAGTGAATTTGTTTCATCTGTCTTACATCAGATGAAACATCTCCTGATCAAATATTTTTGAATTTTAATTAAGTAGCTTTGGTGCAGATGAGATAACCATTAACAAAATTTATTGATGGTAAAATAAGAAAAGAAAAACTATATATATGGAATATGTTGTTTTTGTAATTGTTATTGGTTTTGTTTGAAATTATAATATTCAATAGTAATATGCTTTTGTGATTTAAGTGTTAAAAATCTGTAGTAATATAGTATGATCTTTATTTTTTTCTCTTATACTGTTAGATGAGAAAGGTTTGACTACAAAGTACCATTTTACTTATGAAAAGCTAAAAGTAATAATTTATTTTTGTAAAAAAATACAACCGACTTCAAACGCTCTAAAAAGAATGAAATAATTTCAATAAAGTAAACTTTTGTATTAGGCAAGCTCAAGTATTTTAAGTCGGCGCGGCTCTATGATGATTTTTGATACAAAATTGAAATAGGGTGTCCATATTGCAGGTGACTATCTATAACTAAAGGTGTTAATCTGCATGTCTTTTTCATAGTTATGCGTTAAGTGTTATTTTATTACCGTAATCAGAGATCGGCATTATAGTGGTATTAACGAGTATCTTTAAAAAGATTATAACGCATTTAGATGTTTCTAACTTGGAAAAGTAACGTTTTAATACTAAACTAGCTTCTTTTCCCTATCACAATATCAAACTAAATTATTTTTCTATTCATATAGAACATTTGTGTGTGTTATTTTCATAATGCATTTATTCTGAAGTAAACATAAAATACAAGAAAATATTTCCTTTAATATATAAACAAAACAGTTCAGTATGTTTTTTATATATTTATGTTATCCAGCTACAATTGATTGATTTTCAAAATACACACACAATATTTAATTTCAATCATATTTGCAGTTTGAGCCGCGCCGACTTGAAACACGTGAGCTTGCCTAATACAAAAGTTTACTTTATTGAAATTATTTCATTCTTTTTAGAGCGTTTGAAGTCGGTTGTATTTTTTTACAAAAATAAATTATTTCATGATTTTTAGTGACTGTATAATTTTTTGTATATTAATTACTTGAGGTTTTTTGATAAGCAAAACTGTTTGAAACAATCAAAAGTTCCACAGAACAATCATTATTTTAAAACTGCTTGAGTCACCTGTTCAGGTTACATAATCAATGGGTATGAAAATAAACATTTTTAGATATTCCTTAAGAAAGAAAGAGTTGTCCATTACATTAGGCCTAATGAAAAACTAATTGTCTTTTCTAGATACATTGAAATGTCAGACACCATCGTTTCCTGCAATCGGTGTAATTCTATACATTATAAAAATAAGTACAGTAACGTCTCAAGCCTTTTGGAACAATATGAAAGTTATTCCTCAGCTACCAGCACTAAAAAATCTCCCAAAAGTGAAAAATTGATCGTTAACACGTATAGTACCTTTGGAAAATATTATATGAAAGATTGGTTCAGCTAAAAGTGGTGTAAGTCATGTAGGGGGTTTTGTTTGCTCAATATATAGCCTAGTCGAAATTGCAAATCATCTTCCTCTAGGACATTCCGAAGCAGGCATAATAGTATTGATATGTTATAGTAACTGGGTAGAGAATATTGATAAACATTCCACATCTGCAAATGAAATATGTATATGAAAGATTGGTTCAGCTAAATGTGGTGCAAGCCATGTAGGTGGTTTTGTTTGATCAAGATATAGCCTAGTCGAAATTGAAAATCATCTTCCTCTAGGACTTTCCGAAGCAGGCATAATAGTATTGATATGATATAGTAACTGGGTAGAGAATATCAATAAACATTCCACATCTGCAAATGCATGTTTAGTAATTAAAATATTTAACACTTTTAAGGCAATTGACTATTATGCACTGTCACACTTCTTAGGTCGTGTAAGGAATAATTGCATTTAATTTATATTTAGACCTGATTTACGAATGATTTGGTTTTCACAATACACCTTTATTTGTCAATATCATACAGCTATTCACTGAAACATATATGTTTTTGTATGTCAGAATATTCAATACTAAAAACAGAATTACTGTATACACAAATCAGGTCAAACGTTAAAATACATTTTTTATAGTAACCAAAACAAAATGTATTTTTCTCAATGTAATTCATTTAGGCTCCATGGAAAGAAATAGTTTATTCAATATGAAGCAACTGTTTCATGAAGAATTGTCTGTAGCTTCATTTAAATGGTTTCAACTAACAGCTGTAGGAATGTTATTATTATTTATTGCCTTCTCTGCACAAATGTAAACAATCTGCACAAATGTAAACAAAATAAATGTTGAATATTTAAGGTTTTCAGAATTTTTCACCGAAACAAATATTATACTTAAACATAATATATAAGGTACCAAATAGAAGCTCTCCTGGTTATTTTGGTGGTGGAACCACACTGATCGGTAAAAGAATCACAGAGAAATTGGTGAACATACATAGAAAAAAAAAACATCGCCACAAACAAATTGAGAACCTCCTCCTTTTGTTGGTAGTGGGGAAGTCGGTTAAAAAGAAACACTAATCCAGTGGCTAATTAATTTTACAAACACTGTACCGGTAGCTATTTGTTCACAAACAAAAGAAAAAATACATACGGCAAAGAACAATGAATTTGTTAAGATTGATTGAATAATGAAGTGTCATTAAACAAAATCCGGGTATTGTTGAAATATTAATTTCTCAATAACTGTTGGAGGTAGAACAAATGTTACAATGGCTAAAATAATGTATTGTTGTGTGTTCTCTTAATTTTGTTCAAACCATATTCTGTATTTCCAATGGTTAGTGAAATGTGGTAAAAACATTAAATCAGCTATTATTATCCAAGCACACCATGCACAAATGTATATACACCACCATGTGCACCATGAACTGATGTGCATGAATGTTAAGTGATTCTTAATATTTTTTTTTCCAGATATAGGCGTTTTTGACCTATAAACCTATGCTATAACTAAACTAAATGCTTACTAAAGATTACTTGAATTTTTGGTCTAATTATTGTTTAATACTTTAAGCTTGTTCACCGTATTTCAATGATTATTTTTAAATCTGTTAAATGCTGGGTTAACTACTACGGTATCTACTTTCTCCTCTTTACAAGTTTTGCAAATTTATAAATAAATATCATTAAGTATAAATTTTCAACATTTTGAGATGAGATTAAGTATTCCACTAATCTTTTGTGAATTGCTCATTTCTAACTAAAGCTTGATAGAATAAAAAGTATTAAACACGTTGTTGTAAACTCTGGTGTAAATTTGGCATCTCACCCTTACCACTACGGTCTAATATCTGCTCACTTTTCACTCAATAATATGTTAAAACTAATCAATCTATGTGCATATGTCAATTTAAAGTAAAATATCACAACTAATTTCAATAAATATGAATTTCCAAAAGTACAATCACAAACCTTCTCAATAGCCTGTGTGCATGTACTCTGGAGTGAAACTTGTATTTATCAAGATTCTGAATCAACAAAGGGTAGGCCTAAACAAAATGAAGGTGTCTCTTTACTTCTACCCAATTTCTTTATCTGAAATTAAAGCAGTAATTAAAAAACTTCCACTCCGTAAATCACCTGGCCATGACCTCATTCCTAATATTATTTTGCGAAATCTCACCAATAAGGGCTTTTCATATTTCACATCAATTATTAATGCATGTTTGTCTAAATCTTACTTCCCTTCTATTTGGAAGCATGCGGAAATATCAGTTATTCATAAACCCAATAAACCAAAGTCTTCTCCATCGAGTTACCGTCCAATCAGCTTACTTTCTACACTTTCTAAAGTTTTTGAAAAAATCATCTTGAAACGAATTGCCTGTTACATGGATGCTGCAAATATAATTCCTGCTCATCAATTTGGATTTCGGCCAAAACATTCGCCCCCACATCAAATCTTACGAATATATGAAACGATAGTCAAAGGGTTTGAGAGGAAACAGCACACAGTAACGGCATTTCTTGACATATCTCAGGCATTTGATAAGGTATGGCATGACGGTCTTGTCTTTAAATTGATTAATTTTGGATTTCCAAAATATTTAACCAATATTGTAAAATCGTTTCTCTGTCACAGGACCTTATCTGTTAAAATAAGTTCTTCCAAATCATCTATACGGCAAGTCAATGCAGGAGTTCCACAAGGTTCAATTTTGGGCCCTGTATTGTTCAATCTATACATGGCAGACATCCCTCTTCCAGAAGACGCCTCATTAGCTCTCTACGCCGACGACACTGCTATCCTGTGCCAGCATTCCGACATCCACGAGGCCACGTATTCCCTGCAATACTCTGTGGATCTTCTTATTGATTGGTTCTACAAGTGGAAATTTCGCCTAAATTCAACAAAATGTAAAACCAAAATATTCTCCTTGAAAAAACATACATCGCCACATGAAATTCAAATATATGGTAACTTTCTACCTTGGAACCCTGATGACCAGGCCATAAAATATCTTGGAGTATGGCTGGACAAAAAACTTAATTGGAACTACCACGTTAATCAACAACTGTCCCAAGGTTATGCACGCCTTGCAAAGCTTTTCCCTTTAATCAATAGGAAATCTACTCTGAAGCCAGCTTGTACAGTTCTAATCTATAAATCAATAATTCGGCCCTTGATTACATATGCATCTCCTATCTGGGGATTAGCTATATCAAAAAACAAACTCTTCAAAATTCAAGTGATTCAAAACAAAATTCTAAGAATAGCGGTGAATGCTCCCTGGTTTGTTAGAAACAGGCATATACATGAAGAACTAGGAGTGGAGTCTATCTCGGCCTTTATTGAAAAAACCACCTCAAAATTTCTAAAATCTTTAAACCATGTTCCTGGTGCATTAACTTTTCATCTTGGTGAAGCAACTGAGAACAGGAGGCTACGTCGAAGGCTCCCTCAAGATCTATTGGAGGAATGAAGCTTAAAGAAGATTAAATTATTCTCTAAATTAATTATGTTACAGGGTGACTCAGGTTTGGGCGAACCCACGAAGTTATTATAGTTAATTTCTTATTACTTTTGTTAACACTTCTGTGTATAATGTCTACATTGAACCAGAAATAAATGATGCTGTAAAAAAAAAAAAAAAAAATTTCTACCCAACCCAGATAAGAATCTCTCAGTTAATCCAGGGAAAAGGGGAATCGTTAACTAAGAGAATATGCCTATTTCAAAACTTACTGTGTATTTAAAATATAACTTCCTTTGGTCTGTCTTTGAACACACTAGTTTCAGTTGTTATAATGTGTTCAGTTATTGTCCAGTACTGTCTTGCGGTCAATTTTCTCCTGTATTCATTTTAGTGGTTTCATCATAGTATTATCTTGGTCAAAGGCTGAGACTACATACCATGAACCTACCTCAAGAATTCATATAACTTAAAAGTCTAAACACCAAACATTTTTGTACTTAAAAAATTAAGGCTGCGCTCTACCTGTCTGGCGAGCGCAAATGCAAGGGGTTTAGTTCTTACTGATTGTAGCCCAATTGTGAACCAATTTAAAAGATCTTGGGACCTCAAAACGAAAAAGTAAATCGGTCCCTGGTCCAGGTCTTACCATGAGTACTACGTTAATAGCTTATTCCCTATATGGGAAATTCACTAAAAATACCTGGAGATACAGTACCATGGATAACCCACATGTAGCTCTACACACATCCACACACCCACGCACGCTGAAAGAACTTTTACTACCTTTCAATTCCTTAATTTAACATAGGAAACCCCCTTCCAAAATAACATGCAAAACAAGAGACGGAACAGTCTATGAAAGTGAATTCATAGCGCACAGCGTGTTATAGAATGAGCATATTTATACAGGCTAGTTGTATCATGATTTCTACCTGATTGAGGTAAGTAAATGACTCTTTATGGTGTTATCTACAATCAAAAAGTTTAATTTATTGTTAATTAGTAGTTTTATTCGCCTAAAAGCTGTCTGAAACGAACATATACTTTGAATGGTGTAATGCATTGTTATTTCGTCTCGCAAACAAGTTTAGAGACCTATTAATTATTGAAATGAGCAATTTGTTCAGGGGCCCCTCGTTAATCCATTTGTATATTAATAGGCAAGCATGTTTCTATAAAACCTTTTTTTCTCAGCTTGTGTGCATCGCAGGGAAAATCTACGCATACTGTTAGAAAGAAATTTTCCTGTGGATGTGCAGAATCTATCTAAAATATATTAATAGGCAAGCATGTTTCTTTAAAACCCTTTTTCTCAGCTTGAGTGCATCACAGGGAAAATCTACGCATACTGTTAGAAAGAAATTTTCCTGTGGATGTGCAAAATATTTTTATAAATTAAAATAGGCAAAAAATCACAAAAAATAAATTTAAATTTGAAAAAATTAACATGGGCCTTGAGGGTTGCTATGCTAATGACGAAATAACCAAATATAAACAGAATATCAAAACAAATTAATGAAATTCCAATCACATGTTTTATTTACAGCGTGAGGTGAAAATAGAGAAGATGTACGTACATTAGGGGGCCTACATATTTTGGGTCGAGTTTTGGACCATTGGACGACCTCTAGTAGGACGCAAGCAGGTTTTTTTGGACAATAATTACTCCTCCGAAACTACTGAACCGATTGACATGTTTTTGGTGTCATTGGAAAGAGCGTAACGTGAAGTTGTGCAGGAAACTTTCTTTTTAGGAAAATAATTAGAGAGTGAGGCCCTGGGGCCCTTTAAAGTTTCGTATATCTCCATGAGATTGACATTGGAAACAAACATTGTTATGAAACTCCAGCTGTTGTCAGAAATTAAAAGTGAGAAGAAGAACATTATGTTAATAATTGTAAACAGTCAATGTCTAAAAAGCAAACAGAGATGCCTTTTTACACAAAGATATGGTGAACAGGGATATCCATCTTTACAACTAAATAATTTGATTCGTAGTTTGTTCAATTGTATTACAATAAGGTGTTTTACATTTTGAGCTTTTTAAGGACATACGTCCCTACTTGCCACTAGTATATATTATTTTATATAATATTCAGCATATATAACGCAATTAAATATAAATATTATGAATTAATTTGTAATTTGTTTGTATTTCATGTGCTCAAAAGAGGATCGATATGTAAATATATGAACAACGTAAATAATATCTTTCATCCCCTTAATCTATGATAATTGTCTGTATATGAATTTAATTTGCAATATGCTAACGTTAATGAGACAGTTTTAACTATTGAGTTGTTTTAAGATACTAGGGGACTACGTTTAACACTGAATTTGATTCCCTAAACAAAGAATGGATGCAGTAGTCTGTTACTATTGAAATCACGCTTATTTACTTTGTAAAATTAGAGTTTGATAGTTTAGGATAGGTAAGGGTAATATGAAAGCGTGGAAACCCCCGATAAATCTCAAAGGGATGGTTGAACTACACAGTAAACGTTGCTGAAAAAAGTCAGTGAAGTGATAAAACCAACAACACTATCAGCTGTTGTCGTCTGTTGCCTAGAGACATCAAACATTGGATATTGATCTGAACCTGTATTTCCTTACATTTCTTGCCCAGCGGCATGCTTCCCAGCAGACATGTGAGTAGATTAGACAATAGATAAGATCAAGTAGACATTTGGAGTTGGCTTGAACAGATAATTAGAAAATCCCTAGAGTACTGCCGAGTAATAGCGTTTTCCTTCAGGCAAACATGGGTTTGAACATAAAGGAATATTTTAATTCGGAATACCAAGTTAAAAATTATCTTCGTTCCCTCTAGGGATTCTGACAATACTAGATTTTTTTACTATTTCAATTTTCAATGTCTTCAACTTGAAATACGAAGTAGATTCCTAAATTATAACTTGGTAGGTATTCCGCTTGAAAATGAACATTTAGGTCTGAAGCCAGTGGTTGCCCGATTAATAAAGGTCAACAGACCACTTGGTAGTATTATTGTTTTTAAATGAGAACTTTTTTGTTTATACAGAGATTAAACATGTGTTAGGTACTTGCTTTACCATGTAAGGAAAAAAGAACGAACATACTAATTTGAGGGGTTTGATTAGAACTGAACCTGAACTTTGCAGTGTGGGATAGCTAGCCCCCAAGGCCGCATTGGATATATTATTTTTATATAATATTGGATAGCCTCTAAAACTTTGAGATAAGCATTTGAGGATTATTTCACCTGTGAATCAGTAAAACGATCCTGTGTAGTTGCAGTGATTACAATTTGCATCTGTTTCGTACTCATGAGTAATCCATCAGACCCGAAATAACTTATGTAATCACTTGAAGTTAAGATTGACATGATGATTTAAATATGACACATAATACGCTGGAGACTATTATATCACGAATAGTACTTATGCTCTTCCACTTTCCTACCTTCTACAGCATAGCGAATGAAAAATAACAGAGATAGGTACAATAATAATTAGGTCTGAGCATCGGGTCCAAAACATTCATGACGGCTTCAAAATCGTGAGACCACTTAACTTGACGTTTATAACCTTATGATGGAGTTTTGACTATGGAACCAGCGAACCACTGAAGTCACTAGGTCAATAACAATAACTTCACAGAATATAGTTTGACTGGATGTCACGTAAAACAAACCTTAACAGTTAACGCATTCACTGCCAGGTCACAAGAAAAGTCCTCATACAGAGGAGTGTGACAGCTAGTAGACGGATTGTTAAGTTAGCTTATTAAATCTTAAACATTTAGGAGTTGCAAATAAAAGAGAGGTCCAAGAACCACCTAATTACCAGTTACTTAGTGTAGGTATTTAACCATTAGCTTTAAAACCATACGCGTTTGTTCCTAACGTTCAGATAACGTTTAGCTCTCGTTAAAAATTGCAAAGGTACTTCTGAGGGTTATTATACTGATCGCATATACTCGTACAAAGAAAGCATTAAATCTGTTCTTGGTGATTTTAACGTTCCACCTGTCCTGGGACGCTGGGCTATTTTACACATTGCTTCAGGCTAGAAATGGTCTCGAAATTACCTCAGCTGATGCCATTAGTGACTGGAGGGATTTGAACCCGAAATATCGTGCACCAAAGACCCGCTGTATCATTAAGTAACAAACTCAATACCCTGGGTATTTTATGGTAGGTGGTGTTGTTATTTTTCACCTTAACTTTATTAACCAATAATTTAACGTATTTATTTTGTCCATACGGAAAACTGATATTCTGCTGTTAAAATTACTAACAAATTTAAGTCAGGATTAACAATTGTAATTGATTCCGGTACAAAATAATGTACAAGGCATCACCTGCTGTTTTCCCAAGTCTTAACCTTTCACCCTTTCAGCTTTAAGGAATGTAAGAGTATTGTGGGATTTTCTCACCTAAAATAAACAATTGTATAAAACCTTACTTTACAATTGCTCAAGGGTACAAATAGCACCTTTTCAGAGTGAAGTTTTGCTGTAAGTAGGTTCATGCTTAACACTCTTATCATTTAAACATGCTAAACATTTTAAGTTATAATTTTTAAGTAATTTATATCTGATTATTATAAGATGCCGACAGTTATAGTTGTATTAAGACGTAGTTTCTTGTCAAGGGTCCGGATGCTCCTAGTTCTGGAGGATCTTGTTCTAATACCAGCTTTGTGACAAGGCACAGTCGTAACCCATCTTAAGTGGAGGTACAATAGGTCCTATCTAACAATAGCTATATTACAACAATAGCTATACCTATATCAGGCCTGGGATCGTTCTCTGCTTTGGAGAACACACTCCATACATACGATAACACAGTGTATTGATACTGTAGATATTTTTGCCCAAGACCAAAAATTTTGGTAAAACTCATAATGTTCTCATTGTGTTGATTATTGATGTATTAATTAATTAGCTGTTTGAACACAAAACAAGTTAATCCTCTGGTCTAAATACTACAACCTATTGATACATCAAAGCATGCATCGTAATTAAGTGATATACATTGTGCTGTTTATACTTACACTGTATATTGCTTCGACTCAGAATAATTATGATTACCATTGAGGTAAATAATACTAAGGTTGAGCTAAGCCTATGAAACTCTATAATACCGTATTAAGCAGCGTAATGTTATGCTGTCATTTTCTTAACGACAAATCTATATTAATTTACTTGTAGCATCGTAAATGATAATATGTTTAATTGATGAAAACACTTTTATCCTTGTAAAAGTAATAACCGACATAGTAAACAACGTTAGGTATGTAATTAGGATGAATTGGTATGTGTGAGATAATAACATAGCTGCAACCATAAAAATGCGTAAACCTAAAAAGGAGAATACAGTAAGTTTGTAACCGGGAGCTTTTCAATATTTGATTTATAATAAAATCTAGACTCTTACAATTTCGAGACAGTTTTCGCTTTACATTTCTGCCACGAATATTAGAGCAGAAATGGTACATAAACACAAGAAAATTACGTTACTGGTCCGAATTTATATCATTGATAATAGTTAGTTGTAACAACTGGATTAAGTTCCAGTTAAATCATACTAATCCAACTAATATATTATATATGTGAAATTTTGTCTGTTTGTTTGTATGTATGTTTGTTTGTTTGAAGTTTAATCACGCATTAACTACTGATGGTCGGATTGGGTTGAAATTTGGTATGATGCTAGCTCACATTCATCTTAATATAAAAATTAATATAGCAAAAAATCTAATTATCTACATGTTACCAAACCTACACACAAGACAGTAAACGTTCTACAATAGAATTAGAAGATCTTTTACTATTCAAAGTATATTATTATAGCCTGATAAAACTGTGATGGACAGCGTTGAAAGTTCTGTCCCTAAACGATAATGACAGCTGTGTTTAAAAATTCCAAAATAAGTTGAAGACATATAATAGCAGATGGGAAGAGGTGAAATGGCCTTTGTAATCATATTTTGATTGTGATTTGTCTCACGAATTCAGATTTTACGTTTCACTAAAAGGTATAATTTTCAAAAATGAAATATAATTTTCAGGCGTGACCAGTCAACAGGTTATGGGAATGAGCTACTTAGAGTGCAGTTTGTTGATACACAACCTTACGAAAAATCCAGAGTAAGTAGTTTATAGCTTACTAGTCGATGCTTTTAGAAAATAATCTTTGTACGAAATAAAACGATTGGAGAGGTTATCCATATATTAATTTCACTACTAGCACCGAAAGTGGCATTTTCCGTTACGTGCTCAAGTTTCAAGTGAGGCAAAGCCGGACACAGCTACACCTACTTGCGAGATTCAACTAACTTAAGGGTCAGAGGTTTGTAAATCATATCATATCTTATAGACAAGTCGTAAAATTTATTTTCATTCAGTTTAGAACCTTTTTTAAGGTTCACTTATAATGGAAGGTTGCATACCTCATCATGCTGATGAGGTATGCAACTACCATGCTGGTCGTGGGAAAACCCTAGAAAATTCAAGTAACGATGTAATGATCTAAAAAAGCTGTGTACTCTGCAAAATGTAACCAACAATTTATTAATTACTAGGTGAACCCCGTCGAAATCGACGGTTACTTTCAAGGCTTACGTTAATTCATTTAACTGCGATAAATTTGGGAAAATATACATATTTTGAGCATTTAGCGTTGTTTAAAGGGTAATGAGTGTAAAAAAACAATAATGATTTTAATTGTGTTAGTTGCCAAATTTGGTTGATCATTCAATAATTAAAATATTTCCCATACCGTACGTCATCGGAGTTATTATTAGTATGTTATATGATATCTCTTCCTTTGGAAGAACCTTTAAATAGTATTTAAATCGTATTGGTGGATCTTTCATAGTCAAACACTTCTGTGATTTCATCAGTGTAATATGATTTTATTTGAAAAGAAAATATTTTTTGGGAAGACATATTCTAACTTCAAAGGGAGGCATATCCGTTACGGTGTAAGTTTGATTTTTCCTTCGTCACGTCGCGTCAGTTCATATCGTACTTCTGTGCCAATGAATGAACCCTCTAGCATAGTTTTGAGAAATTGATTGTGGGGTTACTATTAAAGCTGGAATTTCTTGACATGGGGGATGTCAGTTAGTTGTCTCAGCCTTATCAATGACATAAAGTTGTCAAAATAATCTCTCTACGGAATGTTAGGTGTAGTGGAATACTTGAAGTGAAGTTGGCTTTTATTCTTGAACTGTTAGGGGCCTCAGCATTTATATGGTCTTGGCGGCTTCATTGGAAACAAATACTGTAATGCAAATGACATAGCAATGGGACATTTCAAAAAAGCAAAAATACTGTGAATCGGCTGTTACGTATATATTGACGTTTACATATTGGTAATCAACGTACCTTATAAAGGATTATGTGATCTAGTTTATAAGGAGTATGACCTTTCTGTCATGACAGTAGCTGCTTAAATCATATTTTCTCTTTGTACCATATTTTACAGCCAAAATGTAGTGTTATTTTAAATAGTTTACCAACCCAGTGCGCCAAAGTCCGTAATAGGCCTATAGGCAGGTGCAAATAATTTGTCAAGATGGGTACCATTTTAGGCAAGGTTTCTATGTTTGGATTTTATTAGACACGATAAGAGCAGATATTTCTACATAAATATTTTGTAGGTGTAGAATGATTGATAAAATGTAGGCAAAAGTGGTGAAAAAGGCAAACACCAACCCGTACAATAGATATAAGATAGTTCAATAAGAAATAATTTAAGAATACTGATTTCATAATGGAACGTTATATTGCAAAACATGACATGATAAAGAGGAAAATCAATTTTAAAATCACAAAATAACATTGCAAATACTTATTTGGTACAATTCAGTAACTCCCAATAAATATGTGTTGTTTGAAATACAATTTAAAAATGAACAGCTGTTTTATTAAAAAGTATTATTCACATTTCCAAAATGTAAACAACTATGTGGAGGGATCTTTAAACACTTCTGGGGCAGAGCCCTAAGGGATTTTGCTTAGTTTTTCTTTTGATAACTCATCTACAGACCAAGACCTTTCTTTGGACACCTCTACCAAGTTTCTACGCCCAGCCGTTCTCTCAAATTAGTGGGGACAAAGTTTCCAATTAAATATTTAAATTACCCCCATGTTAATCTTATGGGAGAAAATCCAACTTTGATGGCCTGAGGGGCAAAGCCCGAGGATTTTTATTGCAGGAATTGGTGAAAGGGGGCGTCTACACAAAAAATACTTTTTTTTGACACGTCGTTTGTAAAAATCCGTCCATTATTAACGAGGAGTAGTGTTTTCTAGAAATCGCCTTCACGTATTATATATAAGGATTATAATTCAGTTGAACCAAACACATTACTGTATATGTTCAGGTGACGTCTATATTAATACTAAGGAAATAAAGATTCCAGTTTATTATTCTTTGCAGCGATAAAATATATTTTTAAAGTACGCTGATTGTTCAGCAAACTTTAATTTTATGTTTCTATTTTATGTATATTTCATAATCTTTGGTTCAACTGATTACTTAAATGTTTCACCTTCAAAAATATGTCCTTAATGAAATTGAATTATTTCTATATTGTTATATTATTGACATTATGTTCTATATGAAAGTAAATAAAGCAGCGTCTTGTACTCTTGTAATCCTAAAAAGTGTGTTTAATATTCCCTCTCATATTCTATCAATATTTCTCATACATCAACATTTTACCTCCTGGTCCTTCGAATTCTGTATTACTACTCTATATCTCAACTATTCTCTTTTCCCATCACTCTCTATAGTTATTTGTGTAACTAGTGGTGAAAGTGGCACTTTGCTGCTCACGAGAGCAATGTTTACGCACGAGCCGCAGGCGAGTGCGGAATGATCTCGAGTGCAGCAAAGGCCTTTTTCACTCGTGTTACACATTATATTTTTCCTACAGTCACTATAAAGCATATAAATAATTAGTCTTTCAAACACTATACAACACGTTTTTAGGTTCAGCTGGCAACACAAATGGTGTCCTAGAGAAAGTAGTACCCGCGGTCCGTATCACTCCGCTATTTTTCCTCGGCAAGAAATGTGCTCCGCGTTTTGAGAATATAGTTCCGTATGTTTTTGTAATTTGAAGTGGTTTCCGCGCCTAAAAAAAATGTTTTAAAGGTATTTTCTCGTTTATTAAGATCGTAGGAATGTTTTAAAAACGTTTAAAAGAAAAGTCCAGTAAGTTCAGAAATACCGAAACTATAAACACGAAATGACAGGTTAAATCGTAGTTATAATAGTCAATCAGCTGCTCATAGTATTATATTTATATTATTATCATTAAGTGTTGCCAACCTATTTTCAAGCGTACACAGATTACGTGCATAATAGAACCACGCTGTTTTGTGTTGTTTCGTTGGAATCCTGATGTGCGGCAAAGTATAAACCGTACGGCAAAGTATAAACCGTACGGCAAAGTATAAATATGCAGCAATTAGCAGCTTTCTGTACTATAAACAGTACAAGGAAGCCAACTTTGTCGGGTGACTGTAGGAAAAATAATATTTTATTCGCATACTAATATGATTCTCTAAAAATAAACCACTGGATGTTTCAAGTTAAGTTTTGCGTTGGTTTGTTTTGAAAAAAAAAATATTCATGGACGGTTTTTTCTACAGTTTGTGAATTGGTGTAGTTTGTATGATTACGAAGTCCATAAGGTCTGAGTCTTTCTATTCTCATGAGCCATTCGAACAAATACTATGTAACTAGCATAAGCCAAGTATTTATGACATGTCAATGCTCTGTAACTATTGAATGCGTCAAAGTATTGTGTACATCACGATTTTTGCGACGCACAAGATTGTTGTGCTTCTCAGTATTATTGTATAATTTCACTACTGTTATTTTGAAGTTAGTATACAACCGAATAAAATAATACATGTGTAAACAACATTATGTTCCACAGCCACTGGTGAAATTTTCTTTGCCGTCTGTGTACAGGTTCAGCAGATTTGATTAACATAATTTTCAGGTGGGTAGATGATGGATCATGAGGTTTTGTCAAGAGTCTTTTGTAAAAAAACCCATATAAATATTTTGCCATTTTTTGCAGATGCCATAAGTTTAATGGGCTTTGCTGTTACGGCAGTTGTTGTATCGTGGCTAGACACCAGAAAGACTTATGGACAAACTGGTACTTTTGGTAAGGATCATAAAAATATCATGGGATATTAATTATTAAGTGACTTTTACTAATATATATCTATACTTTTTAAAACATAAGAAGTCTCTCTTCAACTGAGTCTAAATTGGATGTACCTATAAGCTTTGACTATTAATACAACTAGACATTCCAACCCTATATTAAAGTTGTAACCAGTTTTTTTTTTAGAAATTGTGTAGTTGATGTGAGCCACTGACAGAGGGTGCTGATTTAAATTAATAATTTCTGTCGGATACACAGACTTTTTAACCAAATCAAACGAATGGAATGACTAATTGTGAGCTATAGCAACTGTTATGACCCATCAACTTGGTCGATAAAACTTATGTAGGTAGAAAATTTAACTTTAGACACTGGCACATTCTGTGACTTGCTCACACTCTTTTAATAACAAATTGGTGACAGCAGGTCCATATAGATGGGATGTCTACTTCAGTATCCAATAGTCAATGCTATGAGTCTAATCAAGATCAAGTTATGCGTCCAAGCTAGATGAAGGAATGTAACTGGAGCAACCAAATCTTGATATAACAATTAACGAAGTGTTTAAATTGTAGGATCAAACTAACTGTGTTTCTGAAATAGGATACAATAATTGTATCCAATAACAGCTTCACACATAATTATTATGGGTTAAAACTGTGCTAAATTGAAAAATAAACTGTTCAAACTTTATAAACAAAGATTCTAAATGGTATAAATTTGTGAGTCTAAAACTAAAACTAGAACTAAAAATGTGTCCAAATTAGTTTTGTCTAGCTAGAGAATTAAAATTACTATTTAAAAAAACTATTTGTCCCAAATATTCAAGTTTATCAGTTCAGATTTAATAAAACTATGTGCCAAAAATTTTATGAAATGGTTCGTAAAACGTCCATCAACGTCTATAAATTGATCAAAATAATAGTAGGATTAGACAAAAATTGTACCAAATTCGGAGCAAATCGTTTCTCTAAAACTTTCCAAACCAAGTGTCCGAATGGGATCAAACTATTAATCAAAATTGGATCAAAATGAATCAACATTAAATCGAATTTGGAACCAACATTTTATCAAACGTGCCATAAGTGGATCAATCAATTGGTTCTAAACCATCCGAAACATGTGTCGAATCAAATCAGTTTACTTATCAAAAATTGGTTCAAACTATGTATCCAAATTCAACCTCTGAGCCTAAATCAGACCAGACGGTAAGCCAAAGTTTGATCTAACTACGTACCAATAACGAACCAACCTGTTTGTTAATAACTGTCCGAACTATTGTTTTAAATTCAATCAGACTATTTGATCCAAATAAGATCAAATCGTAAACCAAATAAACAAACCGTGTATCAAAATGTAAGCAAACTGATTCTAACTGCGTCTCTACACAGGCTCGTGGTGATGCTGGTGGGTCTGCTAGTGTTCATGTCTTTCGCCTCCTATGTGGCCGGTTCGTGCAAGCGGCGACGCCATCATCTCATCCGCATCCGCAACGCGTCGTGCAGCGCCACGGCGGCGTCGGCGTCGCTGGCCTCGGGATACGGGGAGACTGATCCAGAGGGCATCATACAACCTCACCTCTCGTACAACAAGAAGAACTCTCACAGGGCAACGGCCATCATTGCCAAGTAAGCTGTAGACAGGCACATTGCTTAAACTTTACAGGGTGGAGTGTAGTAAATGACTTTTTATGTATATCTTTAGCAGCGTGGTTAGTTGTGAAGAAAAGACAGGAGGTGTTTATTGGTGAAAACATGAGTTTTTTTTTTATTTACCCAGTTGCGGTGGACACTAAAGTACTTAGTTTGTGATCACTTGCATTTTTTGATCTCTTTAGAATGATGATGCAGCTTGCATTTCGTTTGTAATTCGCGATTCCCCAACTGCATATATTTTTGGGTGGCAGTTCCTAAATGCTCGGAATACATTTTCCAATTTAAAGTTGTTACCTAGCTAAGATGACCATGCAGGGAACCGCGAATCGCAAATGGAGGCTGAGCTGCACTGCAACAACCGAGTGATTCATCTATAAGCATATCTCACATGGCCTTGCTTTATACAACTGAGAAAAAGAATGGATACAACAAACCTTAAATTGTTACGTATAAACTACGATCAATCCCCTTCCTCTTCAACAACAACGCCTTTACATGATAAATTAAAGCATAAATACCACGCTCGAGCGTGGTCCATACATAAACTTTTTCATAAGGGTCTACCCTGTGGTAATCTTAGAAATTATGTTTACTTAAGTCAGCGCTATGTGATCTATCTGGCAAGGCTCGTAAAGGATCGTCGTTTTACACATAACTCTGTTAAACGACTATTTATTTATTTTATTCCAATGTTGTAATAGCTATTTACCTTACAAGTGTAGTAAGAGCGTTTTTACATCACGCAGGTGAATGTTGTGCAACGAGCGAAAGCGAGTTGCATAATTTACCGAAGTGATGTAAACACGCTCTTGCGTAACGTGTAACGTACAAGATTTTACCTGACCCGACAATATACAGGAGGTTACGAACAATATTTTTCATTATCCATTTCACTCATCTTCTAACAGTAACGTTCATTTACAAACAAAAGCTAGGTTAAGAAAATTCTTCAAAACATAACAAATAAAATTCAAGCACACAGCTGATTTCTAGCGTTAAACGTCGTTGGCTCCATAGAGTTATATTTTTTAAGTTATCCACTCAATGTTATTTAAATGGGTTTCATTACATCACCGAGTGAGTTTTTTGATACTTTACATCACTCGAGAAGTAAGGAAGTTGTATACATCACGCTTAGGATAGGGAAGTTTAACATGGCGGGTTAGGTAAAATATTTTACCTAACCCGCCATGTTAAACTTCCTTATCCCAAGCGTGATGTATATAACTTCGTTACTTCTGGAGTGATGTAAAGTTGAAAAAAACTCACTCGGTGATGTAATGAAACCCATTTAAATAACATTGAGTGCTTAACTTAAAAAATATACCTCTATGGAGCCAACGACGTTCAACGCTAGAAATCAGCTGTGCGCTTGAATTTTATTGTTATTGTTATGTTTTGGAGAATTTTCCTAACCTAGCTTTTGTTTGTAAATGAACCTTACTGTTATAAGATGAGTGAAATGGGTAATGAAAAATATTGTTCGTAACCTCCTGTATATTGTCGGGTCAGGTAAAATCTTGTACGTTACACGTTACGCAAGAGCGTGTTTACATCACTTAGGTAAATTATGCAACTCGCTTCGCTCGTTGCACAACTTTCACCTGCGTGATGTAAAAACGCTCTTACTACACTTGTAATGTAAATAGCTATAAAAACCAACATTGCAGCATTTGTAGGGACTAGTGGGTCGTTTGTGTTTAAGACACATAGTCACATGATTGGTCTGCTGCCTTTATCGGCTCGCCACCATTTTAACTAAGCCCACAACTTATGTGGGACCAGCATGCCATGCCTACACAGAATAAATAATGAGACACTCTAATCATGTGTTTAGGTCTCTTACCTCCCCCCCCAACCAAAAAAAAAAAACAAAAAGCAAAAACACACCAAAAACTTACTTTGTATTCTGTTATACCACCTCCAGGAGCTGTAATGTGTGATATTAAGAACTTATTCTACTGGGAATAAAATTTATAAAACTTATAATTGAAATAATCTCATAAGTTATTCTTGAAAAGATTATAATGCTTAACTCAAATATTGAATAATTTTTTCTGGCATAATATTTTATGGGTTCTAGCTTTTCCCACGATAATCTACGAGTTATAGAAGTGAACTAGTTTTGAAAGAAAAAATACGACAGAGAAGAGCTTTTTGTTCTGAATAATGAATCAATTAAAGTAAAATGAAATAATTCAGGGCAGTATTTATTGCCGTATTGCTAATAGATTACTAGCTAATTGATATTGGGTCATTAGGGAGCTCACAATATGATTGATAGCAACTCGATATTACGCGATTATTTTGATCTGAACAAATAATTTATTTTTTCGTCATTATTCTGGCCTTCATAGCGAAGTAAGTTGTGAAATTGACACATTTGATGCATTTTTAAAGCGTAGCGTGTAGGCCTATATCTTAGTTGATGTCATTGAAAATTATGTGTCTTACTGAAATATGAATATAATTTGTAGAGTAATATTACTCACTATTGATACCTTAGCACTAATTGATGACGTGTCATACGTTTTTATGTCACATATCTTACTACAGATGTCAATAGGCTTAATTCCTCTCTTTCAATTCAATTTAAACACAAATTTGAGTAACATCAACGAAAATTAACATGCTTTTAGAATCGATCAATAAATAAGTAGTTTCTAAACTATAGCAGAGTGACACAGTAGGCCTACATTATATGAACTGTACGCTTTAAAAGTGTTTTAATTTAGTTTGTATGCTCAAGTACAGTTTATGAACTAACCTGTTTCATACGGATGTAAACATTTTCTTAAAAAAACTAACAGACTTAACTGACGAATGTGAGTCATGCTCTACTAGAACATTAGCAAACTCTCCATGATAGTTGTGAGGCCAGAGTGCAATAAGTGATAAGATTTATAATTATTATATAGCTTCAAGGAAATAATTGTTTTTAACGTAACCGATGTTTCCTCAAAATCCGTGAAAATTGCACAAAACTGTTGAATGATAACGTTAACAAGCGAGTCCAGAATTTGAGGGTTAGGATTTTATTTTTTTACAAACACAATGTTTAGTGTTATGCAACCGTAGAAAGAGGATTGAATAGCGAGACAGTGTCAAAGGGCAGTTTACACAAATTTTGTGCAGTTTTGTGCAAACACTAACAACCCCAGGATCGTTAAAACTGTCAATGTCTATATCATCAAACGTTTTACAGTAATATGTACCAGTTTGTTACGGTATCCGAAATGAAGCCAACCTAAGCTTTAACATCACAATAACTATATCATTTTGTCTAATTGATCCATAACTAGTTCCTTTAATAATTAATTTTGTATACAAAAAAGTGTGTCTGTTGCCTGTCAATATTTGATTTCTAAAAAGATACTGCCCCAATTAAGTTAGAATACTAAACATTCCGATTGAATATTATATTAAATTATACAAAGTGTCAACATTATTATTCAAAGCTTATTGTGTGTGATTCCACTAAAAAGGTTATAAACTGTGGACTCATTTATATTGCAAAGGATTATGTTTCCAAGTTATTGATATAGACAGAGGTGATTGTGGCTTGATCATTATCGTGGACTTTAAGGTAGAAAGGTACATTGAGTTGAGCATGAATGCAAAACTAGTGCAGAATGGAGTGAGATGATCTATTTAACTTTGGTACTGACTAGGATTCGCTGTTAATAAGTTAGAACTATTTGTTAGAGGCGCAATGGTCATGGGAATCTGGTACTAATGATTTGAGATGTGGTTCCAATTTTACAGTCTCATAACTGAAAGATAAAGTTTCTTTGTTCAGTTGAAAGGATTTACGAAAAGTTTTGCAATTGTATATAATGCAAATATTTGTTTTGTAGCGATACTCATTCAGACCTTGTTTGGTTAGCAATGAAGATGAGGTAAAATGAGACAATGTCATGTTCGGTAAACATATCTTTAAGAAAATCTAGGATTTAGCTAATGAAGCAAATTTTAGCTGAATATTCAGTTCATAACGCACTAATTCTGATCTATTAAGGTCCACATTTAGCTGAGGTGAAAAACCTTAAGAATGAATAAAAATATTTAATAAAATATAAATCAACTCTTTAAATGTTGGAACCAACTGCATATTTTCCAAATCATTTTCCAAAATTTTCCAAAATTTTCCAGTCATAGTCCTGTTCCACTCTCCAGTTTGCCTCAACTTTACCACAGTAGTATGTGTTCCTTAAACTTACGTTGTACTTCTGATGTTGCAGTCCAGGAGACCTGATGGTAGAAGACCTGACAGGCCCGTTGTCGCCTCCGTACCCTCCGGTACAACAGGTGACCATCGTCAGGGGCTCCGCCCCACCACTAGGCTTCCGCCAGACCAACCACTACACGGAGCTGGTCCTTCCCCCTGGCTTCGTGGACACCCAATACACGAAGAGATAACACGGCAGACTGACTTACCGCTGCCTCTCACATATGGGCTACCTGTCAAAGAAGATACAACAAAAGGAATTGATGCTCTGTGAAGAGCACTCTCAAATTTATTTTCTAAAACCCTTAAACCCCTTTTTAATGGGAAAATACTAACATAACTGACTTTGGACACTGAAGGAGACATCCCTTCTGCATGGACCAGTTTTAGACAATTTCTACCTTGATTTGAGTCAATGAGGTAGTTGATGCAACATAAAACGCTAACAACTTGTGTTAAGCCTTAATAGTTCTGTACAGTGAATATTTTCTTAGCATAAATATAAAATACGAAAACAAAATGTACATTTTGTTGTAAATCTAGTAAATCTATCTAGGAGCTAGAGCTGTATATTTGGATTGTTCGATTACTAAATTTGTTGCTTAAAGAATTATTGTTTTTTGATGGCTTAAAATCCACTTTAAAATTGATATTTAGTTTAAGGTTCTCAAACTATTATTTATAATATTTTTTATATAAATAATTTTATTGGTTATAAGCTATAAAATCAAAACTCAGAATATGCTCTGAGGGTAAATGGCCATAATGGTTCCTAAAAAGTAATTCCGTTTTATAACAACATGACAAACTATTTATTTTCAGACTCAACGCCAAAAGCGTTTTTCGGACAAACAAAACTGTCAGAAACAATATTGTTTTTATTGGAAAAGGTTAGACTGGTTAGACGCAGTGTTTTTGTTTTACGCCCGTGGTCAGACAATTAGTTTTATTTTAATTAATCTGTGATGTGGACATAATGGGTATTTGAACGAAAACATGTCTTGAAAAAAAGTAATTATGAGCCTAAGATGTGTAACAGAATTATGTCAGGTGTGATTCTGTGTGTATGCAAATATAATGAAAAGTTTGTGACCTATGTATTCTCTAAATTATTACACACTATAATGAAATAAAGTGGGAATAGAATACATTGAAAATGTTTCAAGTTAAATAAACGCATTAAAACAAGTTTACGACAGTTCTGTAACCAAAAAAGAGAAGTGGTAACTTAGTGACGACAGGTTGTTTGTAATGTCAGGAAGATTAACGTCAAGTGATGAAATGTGACTTTAATTTATAATGGAGCGTTTTGTATGTCCAAATTCTACCACTCTTCACAAAAACATAAATAAAACAATGTGGAAGAGGAATAAAAAGCTCATTATGCATATCACTAAAACTCTAAAAAACACTAATAAAAATACCCAGGAATATTAGAATATAGGAATATCTCAAAATGTGAAACAATCAGTCGTGGTTGATGCAAAAAAGAATTAGAAATTATGAGACTTAGACGTTGTAAGACTCTAATTTTATAAATTATCATGTTTATGGACAGTGTTGGAGATTATATCCTAGAGGGGCTTGAGCATTCTGAAATACCCCCATTTCATAATTTAGTACCTATAATAAATGGAAATGTTAAACTATTAAAAACATAACGTATTATAAAGTAACGTATTATGAAACGTATTCATTTGTGATTATATAAATGAATATAAATAAAAAATTACAACCCGTTAACGAATAAAACAGTAATCTAAATGGAGGTAGTTGGTTTCTATTTAAACTTTAAATGGAACCTGGATAATTCTGAGCGCTGAGCTTTTATAATTCTATAGTTAATGATGACGTTTGAATAATATCCTTTTATTCTCAATCAGGAAAGTTTTGCAATATTATGTTTGTATTTATTTGAGTATTTCAATTTAAAACGATCGAGTAGACTATGTTTAATATTTTTATTGGTTATTTAATCTGTGAATATATTGTTAGAGTTTTCAATTGTGTTTGAAATATGTAAAATGCTAAATTTCTAAAATGCTAAATTGTAAAATGTAAAAATGTAAATGCTATAATTTCACCTCAACTTGTGAATTATTATGAAATACGACTTAGTCGAAATATATTGATAGGTGAAATTAGCGAAGTCTCAACAATGAGTTGGATGTTATTTATTTTTGATTTTTAATCTAAATATTGTTTACTAAATACCACAGTTCAGTGCCTACTACACTTCGTCATTTGTCTGACGATGACAAAATTGAAGCTGAAAAACTGGATTATGATGAAATAATTAAATTAAATGTTTATTTACACCAAAATGTATTAACTCATTCACATATCTGTAGGAGAAACCTATTAATTCAGTATGTTTAATCATAATGAACATAATTGAATGGTTCTCTCAACGAATGTGCTAATGTTAAACTTCTGTATGTATACTGCAGATTTATAGTAAGATAAGAAGTTTACTTGAAACTATTTAAAGTCAATGGTTCTACTCAAAATAAAACGTAATTGATTAAGTGTCTCATTTTTCACTAACAACTTAAAATGTTCTCTTTTGGGTTTATAATATGATAGTGGATGGACAATATATGTTAACCATACTTTTTTCTTTCAGTTGACATTAATTGAATGGTTCATAAGGAAAGATGCATTTCATGGCAGCACACTGCATCCATGACTCAACACAATTATTAGCCTAATTTTTTTTAAACCTACCAAACCTTAAAAATAGAAATGCCATGTATACTTCACGGGAAAAAGGTTAAAAAAATGTTTAAAACCAATGTATATTTATTTACAAAACTAATATTTTAAAACAACATAGGAATGAAAAATGTTATGAAGAAAACATACATAGAAAAAATACAAATATAAATGCAAATGCTATTGTTATCATATAAACGAATATGGTAAATACAAATGAGCCACAACAGACTATTAATAGAAAGTTATTGAAGCCAGGGTTTATGACAGCTATACACTTATGGTTACAAATGAATGGATTGATACCTGTAAGGTATAAAAACAAAGGATTCACAATGGACAACCAAACAATGTCTCTATACTTATATAACATATATATATATCCCATATTTACATGAAAATAACATACAGTATTGGGACAACAGTTAAGAAGCAAAACAGGGAATACATATATCACATGGTCAAAAATATAATACAGCTAATTTAAAAATAGTTACACATTAATTGTGTTCAATATCTGCAAGTTCTTATTTCAGACGAAAAAGCAGAAAACCTTGTAGCAAACGTCTTTGGAATCCATCAGTCCACAATGACCACACCTAGAACACACAAAGTAAATATTAATTTGATGTTAATTTATAGTGTATTTAAATATATAGTGTATTTAAAGACCCCTGTATAATATATTGATTGTGATGAAAATGTAACCCAAATATCATATTGATTTAAATAGTTTTACAAACGGGATTTATTTGTTAGTGTCTTAATCTTTTGTAGCAAAAATGGCTATGTAAATAAAGTCCATAAGTGGGTATTTCGTATATATTTATATTAGTATTGAATAATTTAAATCTGAACATAATGCGCCTAGAATTCCTCTCAAGCATCAGGTGACTTGGACGTGACGTCAGATGCAGCTTAGTGAGAGGTGTTCGGTGTAGTCTAGAAAGTGAAGAGTGAGAGGCAGGTGCAGTGAAATTGAACTAGGAACTGTAACTGTTGCTTAGGCGCTGACAGGGAAATTAGGACTTGGAGCATAGATGAGGAAGTGTCAGCTGGGATATAAGATGAACAAACGTCGATAGAAAACGCACAAGAGACTTGGATATGTCTTGACAGGGTCTGGTGAGTGAGTGCTAGCCTAAGAATCATAAGACGCCGGTTCGATACTGAGTGTTCAGAATCGTTTTGATAAGTTAAAACTGGACCCAAGATCATTTGGCTATGGTCTTGGCTAAAGAAACAGGTAGTCTTAGTCAGTAATACAAGATTACTTTATACTCAATTACACTCATATTGGTTTATATGTTCTTCTTGTTCTGTACCAGCAATTTCTATGCCCCCTTGATTTGATCTATATGTTCTACGCGGTTAACGAATACTAATTTTGTTGACAGTTGTGTGGTCGACTATAGATCAAATGATATGTCACCAAATACCTTTGTGTGGTTTAACCTTGTTTGCCACTCACCAGTGTGGGTCTCTCTACACATGAGCGATATATCTGTCCAGGTTGGACCAATTGCAGGAGTAGTCTATCTTGAGGTGGCCGAATGTGCTGAGGCCGAAGTGTCTTGGCTGGTGTTGCTGATGTCTTCTTCTCCTGGCTAAAGACAACAATTCGTCGTACATTTCCTCCGTCTCCTCACTCGACGTGGAGATTGGCTGGATGTATTCTCTGTAACATAACTTAGATGGTGATATCTTGTTAGAATTACCGTACTTCTAAAGCTGTGATGTTGTGGATTGGATGAAATATACTCCATCTCAGATTTAAGAATCCTACCCTTGTTGATTTTCAAATGAAACGTGTGCTCTTCAGATTTAAACCAAGTTTGTATCACATAGTATTTATACATAGGTATCGTATTATGTAAGCTTATATTCATCGAATAAACTTTATAAATTCAAACTAATAACAAAAATCTTCTAATAGTTGAAATGTGAATTGTAAGCATCAACTAATCGATCCATATAATCAACAATTTTTGTAATGGAATAACGATTGTTGGTTCATAAAATACGCATTTTCATACTTTGAAACTAGAACTCGACAGATGAAAATTAGAGCTTGAAATTAAATGACACGAATGAAAGTCCGATCTCTAACAGCTGGGCGTCATCTGTCTCTGACAGCGAGGACGAGCACGGAAGAAACTGGCACGTAATTGATGAATGAAAGAGCAACAAACTACTGTAATAAGCGTGGAACGTGATACGTGAGAGGACCAAGGTCAGGAGAAAGTAGAGGTTGTGTATGTGTGTGTGTGTAAGAGAGTGAGTGTCGTAGGACGTATGTGTACAAGCAGAACAGGCGTGTGTAATCGAATGCATGAATTAAAGTGAATTAAAATAGCGTATTTAAATAATACATTCCGTTGTAGTTGAATTTGTATACAGTTAAAACAAAAGTTTCCCCTGATTTTTAATAAAAGCCATTTTTTTAGTGAGACTATCAAGTAAAATTTCACTTACCAATTTTGCTGAACATTATAAACTGATGTAGATTGTGTTTTAAAATTCTACAATGGTAAAACAACGGGTGGTCAGTTGGCTGCAGATTATTATTGGTTCCACATGTTCTAGTAATACTTATTCTACGTAATAATTTAAGTAGACTGATTATCTAATTATTTGTTATAGCTTACATAAGTTGCATCAACCTGGTACAGCACCAGGACATTATCTACGATTTCTTGGATCTTTCGTCACTCAACATAACATGGTTCTGGTCTGACCGAACACTGTGACGGCGCGGCGCTAGTAGGAAGTGTTCTTTGTTTCGCTTTCTTCCCCAAGAAGCACGACGGAACTTAGCTTATCAGCTGCTTAACTACCAATTACTTCATTTAATCACTGTTTACATCAGTTTGTAATATACCTTTCACTCAGTTGAAATGTTATCATTATGGACACCTGAAGAATATTTTGAGGATAGGTTTCTGTGGTGTACCTTTTGTTTAATCTTGTTATCCAACCAATTCGTAGATTATTAACTGGATTATATTTCGGCAACACCCACTAGAGAGGTAATGATTTTAAGAAAACAACGAGTGAAAGATTTGTGTTAATAAACGAGGTAACACAACGAGGTATTTACTGACTAAGATCAGCTGGTACCTTTATTAGTACTATTTATTATTCCCTACGATCACTGACTGTGGGCACAGTTTCCACAGAAAAGAGGACAACTCCTATACAAACAGCACCAAAACGTGTCGTTTTTGCTTGTTTTAGCTCTACTTATTGATATTTATCTAAAATCCAGGTCATAAACATGTTGCTTGAAATAATGCCTCTTAATCTAACAGAGAAGAAACTCTGTTATGTAGTCTAGATCATAAAACCCTGTATTTTATTTTTACCCAGTATTTCTGATTCTTCACAAGCAACATTAATCATGTTTCCCAGAAGTGTATCATAGTTTGTCTGTAGTTTGTCACAAGATCCTGATGATATCCGGACCACTTAGAGGCTCGTCAGCGTCGTTGCCGTTACTTGACCACTTCTATAAAACTCGGTCGAAGATCCATCCGTTCTACATCTTAGCTTCCCTATCACTAGTCTAGATCATGCACGTGCAGCGGCAAACTGCAGTTGAAGCAAATTAAAATCCGCTTCGTTATATTTAGATTATAAAACATTAATCGTGAGAATTTTAATCTTAGGTCCACGACCAGCAGCATGTAGCTTTAAAAAAAATTGCTCTATAAGTACTCAGGGATGTCTGCTACGGAGTATTGAATTTAAATTACTTACTTAGATAACCGGAGCATGTATCAGCCTTAAATCACTTAAGGAGAGAATATGCCAATATTGTAATGTGAAGTTGCAATCTTCCAAACATAATATCTCAGAAAATACTGAATGAATAATTGTGATGCAAAAATAGCTTCTACACGTACGGTACTTATAAACTGCTTTTGAATAATTCAATCAGAGTTCGACCCCACGGGCTTCTCGTTTTTAGATACTTTTATGAACTAAGTCTAATCGTCTAGTAACGTAAAAAAGATTCTCTGCCTACATTTGGAATTCAGATTTACCCATTCGTTAATTTACTCATCAATTAAATTCTATGCCCATAGTTGTTTCTTCGGTCTAATTATTTCATTGATTAGACTAAACTTTTACACAAAAGTGAACCCATCCAACATATAGGCATATTTATGTTCTATACTATAAAATACTAAGTCTTCGCCTTGTGAACGTCTAAGATTTCCGGTGTACTGCTTTATTGGTGTCAATGATGACAATTAATTAAATAAACTATAATACAGTATTTACATTTGCACTATTTCCATTTAATTCGACGAAGTCATTAATTTTACTCTGACACACAACTTATTGAGTAAGACATTTTCGTTTAACTAAGCTGTACATATGAATTTCGTCATTATGACTAACAGCATAGCCTTCTTTACAAGAGGCTATGCTATTATAGGCGTATCATTACAAGATCGCCAAGTTTTTGCGGCCTATTCCTACGGTAAAGAGAAAAAATGTCCTTCTAAATTCCCTAATCAATGTATTTATTGGAAGTTGAATAGCTTTGTATTTAGTTTCTATAGTGAATGGTTAAGTATGAAACTTTTTTTACTTGAACTGAAAAAAATAACACATAATCCCCCCCCCCCCCCCCGTTGTTGGGAAGCACAGGTAGAGGTAGAGTGACTGGTATAAAACATAGACACACATTTTTTCTGCTGACATGCAGCTTACAATAAACACATTATGAACTATATTGTGATGTGTTACTTTCCATTATGCAAATCCTGCTGGATGGGTTTATTGATTAGTAGAAGGCTGTTAAAGGATTATCCTTTCTCAACGCCAGAGCCTCCTTTATAGCAAGGATTAGGTTCGCTTACATGATTACGTTGTTTAAACTATATGATGGTTCTCTTGGGAGGGTGAACGTATCAACATTTACATTATCACCTACATTTACCACAAACAAACTTAGTTAAGTATTTAACACTGTTAAATAAATTAAAGTTCTTCTATACATGTTATGAGTAGTTCTGCGATACTAAGAAAGCTTTCCTCGTCCATCTTATTTCCTAGATAGATGAAAATACGGTTAAAAGTGAGCAGTTCTTAGCTACCAAGTCACTGCCACCTAACCCAACTTTACTATGGATATTCCTTTATATCCCTGCGTTCAATTTGTCGCCATTGATAATGAATTGAGAAGTTTAATTGCACCACTGACCGAGTGCGCTGATGTTAATCATCGATTTCTGTTGCATACATCGACTTTTTTCAAGCCAAACTGAAAGCACAAATCACTGTAAATTATAGTGATTTCCTTAAATCGTTCGTTCAAAAATAAGAAAACAAATAGAATTTCGACCGAAGTGCAATAATAAGTGGGTAATTCAAATAAGTTCTATTCGAATTAATTTGCTGTTGTTCCATATGTGTGGGAAATGCTTTCAGGGAATAAACCAGAAACTCTAGTACAGAAGTCCCACGTCCATTTATCTTTCAATAATTACTTTAAAGACGATCCAAACTTAGTTGATTTCTTAAAGCCGAACATGAATAGTTCCTAAGATAGAAGTAGATCAGTTGCGCCTTCTTTTAGTTTACCTTTATATTACAAATACAATAATCAATCAATACTTGTGATTACCTTTAAACCTTTTTATACAATTAAATGAAAACTGGAGAATAAAAATCCCTACTCTATTTTTTATGTGGTTATAGCTTGCAGTAGAAGATTATTAATGTTAACAATTGTTGTTATTTTCTTAAAAAAATATAAAATCACGACGGACTCAACCACCATTAAACGAATTACAGCTATATTTTCAGCTATATTTAACTACCAAATAAAATTAATTTGGTTTTTATTCCGAAGAAGAGCAACATTTGTCAAGCTGGATACAGCAGACGCCACGTAACTATGTCAATAACACAGGCGACATGGCCGGAATACCGCACGGTAATTTTCATTCGGCCGGTTACGTGTGCCTTGTACGGTGTGCGAGTATACAAGGTGGTGTTAGTAGGTCAGGAAAAACAATCAGCTGTGACAGGACCTTGGGGACAGGTGCTACGGTTGACGTAGCAAGGTGGCAGGACACAAGGAGGCGATTTAAGGGTTTTGTCTAAATTTAAATGGTAGGTGAAATTTACCGTTTTTACTCATTGCCTTGAACTTTAAGTTTAGCAAAAATAATAGTAGGCCTACCACTAAGGACAATATTCTTGATGTTTTCATTGTATGTATAGTTAAAAAACCGTAAAAAAACGGATTATTAACTATTATTTAAGGGTAAACATTCGTTGAGAGTTTCAAAGTGTGTTCAAATGATGATTATCTTTGGTTGAAAATAGCCTTCTAATTACCTGAATAAAATATTGCATTATGTAACATTCTTCTGTAGATAATCTAAGAGTTTTAAGATATATGGTTTTGATTTGTTGTATTTAATGTTTTTAAATGGGATTTGATAAGGATGTTTAAGTAGTTGGATGGAGACGTTTTATGGACAACTGTGTAAAAGCGTGGTAAATGGGATATGACTTACTTCACGTAACCTGATAAGATTAATAATATGCTTTGTCCTTTCTTGGGACGTTGTAAGAATACCTATACCTGTGTTACTTATGACTTCTTCAGCTTCCAGAGAAAGTTGAAGTTCTAAAAGATTGGCTAACCTATTTACAGCCAGAATCTCCACACCGTTGTACTCTACTTCTTCAACCTCTAATTTTTTGCAAGGTCTAACTTACTAACACAGGTTTCTTCTTTTACTCTGTCCTATTACGAAAACTAAGCTGCTGTTGCCATTTAGAACGAGAGATGCGATTAACCATGTGTACATTTATTAACTCTATACAAATTATTTGGAAAAGAAACACACACTGCTTTCCTTTCTCTACATTAGACGAAATCGGGCGTTTTTTGTTTGAGGCAAATTATCTTTTTAACGAGCTCGTGACAACGTCTTTCAACCAAATGATTCAAAACAGGAAGAAATCTTACGAATCATTACCTGTATTTCTTTCCTCCTGTGTTCTGTTCTTTAAACAATAGAATTAGTCTTTGTAATATGGTTCTGTTAAGATAATGGCTTTAGGCCTACACCTTCATCTAAAGAATCAAATTGAAACAAGCTAAGTGCAAAAAGGAATAAATTATCCATTGCAAAACCCATTTAACCCTTCATAGTATAGCTAATTATATACAGTGGCCCAAGTAAACACATTTATTTAAACAAATACACAAATTTATAATAAAAATCATTATTAGTACATATTTTAGCTGTGTAACTTTTTCCTGTAACAATTATTAACATAATGAAAGGTGTATTTATTTGTCCGAGATATTTTCGAGGTGCATTGAGATAAGGACATAAGATAAGGATTATTTTTATATTAAGTAAACAGTATTTCAGTTAAGTATATTAATACGGTCTTTTTAACTTGAAAATTGAATGTTTTGAACACAAACAGTTTTTTCAATACAATTAAAATAGGAATAATTTAATTCCTGTTAAAAAGTGTAGACAGGTTCTGAAATAAATATATGAAAACTCAGAACTAAGAACTATAACTAATAACTATAACTATAACTAGAACTATAACTAAGAAAACTCGAATATTGCTGGAAATACATTGTTAAATTGAAGTAAATCTTCCAAAAGTTACAAAAATTTAAAAGATTAGGAATAAGTATTGTATAGTGTATTTATTAAATAATATAATATAAACGTCTCTATCACAAGTACTCCACAGTTACGATCTGGTTTTTTAGGAAAATTAGGGTTATATAGGCCTATAAAACCAAGTAATTATTCAAATCTAAAATTAATCCACATAAACGTAAAAAAGATATGTTGGATAAAATATTTATGTAATAACTACGTATGGATAGACAAACTTTCCATAACAGCAAATCTTCACACTCTTTTAAAAATAAACTGAAAAGCCAGGTTTTAAATGCAAAACTACGCACATTCAATTCAATACGGATGTAAATTAAATGATAAAAATCAGATTTTGGGTTTCCGAACCATTCCATTTAATTTGGTTTGGTGATTCAATATAGTAATCCTGAATGAGCTAATAACACCTTCTGATCAGAAACTATTGCCAATTACAACTCAATATAGGGGATCCATGTTAATCATTTATCCCGCAGTGTAGATGTGTTTAATATAAATTTGTTCTTTCTATAGAATTAGTTGTTATATTCCGTTTTAGTTGAAACACGTATTCTATCTTCGTATTTTGAGCAAAATTGGACTCCAATGGCCAAGTCATAATAATTCGTAGATAACAGTGGTGCTTTATATTTACGTGATACAAATCCAGACAAATTGGTAGTATTTGTATTTACAACAGTTTTAAATGTTGTGATTGGTCTTAGAGCATGCTAAAATTTTAGTCTTCCACAAGCTCTCCTCAGTTATGTATGTCTAGAGACCTCAGATATATTTATTACTACACACTGCGTTCTAATTCTGTCTTTTCTCCCCATCCCGTCCATGGTTAGTGTTATCAGCTTGTTCGGTTTCTCCCTTGAGGAATCCTCTCCCATCTCCCAAATAGCTGATTCTTCAATCTACAAGCCCTCAGTACCTTCTCTCTGTATCATGAAAATCTGGCTGTATTTCATGAGATCTTTATCTTTCGATACCAAATTCATCGCATTCAATTTATCTTTCGTCTTCTTATATTCATGACGTTACAGTGGGTCCACTGAAGTTATTATATGAATTAGTTCTCTTCGTCCTTTCTCTTTCATTTTTCGACTTTCTTCTATGCCTGCATTTTCCTCACTCCCTTTTTGTTTCCCCGGGAACTTTTCTCTTCATCTCCCAATCAGCTGATTTTCCTAGACCTTTAAAACCTTGTGTACAGTATCTTCTCTCTGCAACAGTTAATACCTTTTCTGCTTTTTAAGGATTTATATTCTTCACCTTCATAAACCAACTCGTTTATCATAGTTTTAATATTTGATCCATATGTCGCAAACCTTTTGTAATGCGCCAATAAGATAGTAATTACCATTATAGATTTCTTAACTGTACCTGAACTGCCTGGAAGGTTTTCTGTTCTGACGAGGTGTTTGGTAGACGTAAACAAGTGGGGGAGGCTCTTTGGTAGTTGACATCTGGCGGACTTTGGCTCTTTCTATCAAACCTAAAAATAAAAAAACTAATTATTTTTTTTAACAAATCAGTTGAGTTAAAATCAAAAACAACAAATAAAACACAATTAAATCAATTTTGAGTAAAACTAAAATCACATGTGTGTGTGTGTTTTTTTTTTAACTAAACGAAAAATTATCATTGACTTCTTTTTTTATGCAAAACAGATTGATATATTTTTAACTATAACACGTAAACGTTTGTATACATAATTATTACGTCTCAATGTTGCCATCATTTGTTCTACATTAACTTATTTGATGGTAATTTTTCGTGTGATTTACCCAAAGATTAAACATACAAGTAGTATATACATGAAACACTACAGCCACTTTTTATGAAATATTCAAATTCGTTGTTAAAAATAAATATATCTAGTTATTTAGCTTAGATTGGCTGAATTCGGGGTTTTATTTAGTGAAACAAGTTTTCCAAAATATGTTAAAACATGAACACAGAAGAAAGGAAACCATACATATTTAAGTCAGGACAATTTATAGACCATACTATAAAAGCTCCCTTTTAATCCCCCTTTTTGAGAACTATTCAATTTTATGTCAAAGATTATAACCACGAATTTTTTCGATAACATTCAACACAGGTTTTTTTATTGATGTAAACAGAACAATTTGCGCTGCCGGATACAGGAGTACCAGTATACATATAGTTTCCTCCTAAACCTTTTACAAATCCAAAAGTCCCATTTATAATCAAAAAACGCCGTTAAAAACTATTCAATTTCTTGCATGAAAATATTCAATCTTCATCTAAATCATGTATAAAGAACCGGAAAAGGAAGCTCTAGTGGAACGAAGGGAATCAATCGTCATCGATAGTTGTCGATTTCCTTGTCGTTTAACCGTTACGAAATCGATTCAAGTCAGAATAGTCAATCACGTACGCACGGCACTTTCAGTTCGTGGGTGCCTAAAGAGGTGACGTCGCGTAGACATCAGGGGTTTCACTGCAGAAGAATGTGTGCCTGCATAAGCAATTTAAATGACACAAGTTATTTAAATAACTACACACCTATTGATGATTAAGTAGATACGGGCGTGACTTTATAGAGTGTTTAGAGAGATTGAACATAGTAAAGAACTACTTTTCAAAAGGCACAGTTCCAATCCAGAAAAAATTAGTAGAGAAGAGATCAAATAGCTTATAAAAACGTATTTCAATCAGGTTATTTTTTTACAACTGGCCTGATTGTGGTAGCCCTGATTAAAGGAAAATTGTGTGGAACTAAAATTGACAAATTTATTGTTAATTAGTTGTTCCGTTCACCTACAACATAACCTTAAAAACGTAATGGATATTGCGTTGGATTTATTTCGCCTCAGAAACAAGATTTGGATCATATTAAATTGTGCAAATTGCACATTTGTTATAGTAATGCTTAATAAGTGGAAGGATCTGGTATCAGTTTATAACAAAGCTACACAGATCGAGTGCTTTGATAGAAATACGATTGGTCAAACACTTTTTAGAATACCTTCCGATGACATGAATTAATTGATGGAAATATAACCATTAACAACACATTTTCAAATTATTTAAGTGCACTAATATTATTCCTTATACTATGCATACTTATAAATTATATCTTAGGCTATAAAACAATGTAATCTCAAGGTCTAAGTACCGCAATGTATCACTACATCAAAGCAAGCACCTCAATTAAGGTGTATACCTTGTGTAATTCCTGGTTACATTGCATATTGCTTCGTCTCGTCACAGAGTCGTGATTGCCAGAAAGGTAATTGATTGATACTCTCTAGTCTCAAGCTATTTCACTCTTATCTCAATGAACAGTCAAAACAGATAAAAAATTCTGTGATTTGACCTTTGGCCTCTCAATCTATCATTAGATTAGCTAAAACGATGTCAAGAATCGTCTTTTAAACTATAAAAGTACCTGATGGTGTTATAATAGTAAATCATTATAATAGAATATTATGAAAACTGTTTAAATAAGTAGAGCTATTCAGGTACTCGGACTGTATTTTGAAAACATTGAATTTCGTACAACAAGATCGTGAAAATCTGCTGGTTTTACTAGAGAAATTCCTCCTATACTTTTATATTACGCAAAGCTAAAAGAGTAGGACATGGGAAAATGCAGGTGATAAGTTTGTATTTGTATAAATTGGTGTTTCCTCATAAAACCTAACTCTTTTAATAACAAATATCAACATAGGTATTGGTTGAGATATTCATAATTGAATAAGTAAGATATTCATTGCGTTTGTCGAATCCCAAATGATATTTAACTTATAACGGTCGTAAAAAATGTAGGGCCTATAGATATTCATATTATTATGTATCTTGTGTCATTCATATGTACCATACAGGCATGTATCCATACAGGCATTTAATAAACATAAAATTTTCTTTGAAGTTCACTAACAAAAGAATTGTAAATAACACGTGAATTTGTGAAACTGCGTCGGATATGTTTTCAATAAGGTTGGGCTTTTCAGAGTTCGTAGCACAAAAAGAACTTAGAAGCTTCGTTACGGCTAGATCGGTGTTGTTTTTTAATCTGACGTACAATGGAGAATGCTTCGGAGCCCAGTCTCATACTTTCGCCGAATTCAGTTTAGCAGTCCTGAACATTGCACTTTCTCCGATATTGTCCCATGGTCCTGCAGTTGTCACACGATAGCTACCACATACTGCGACTCTTTTATGTTCTTAACTGATATTCTTTACGAAGAGGTGGCTTTCATTCCTTCTAAATACCATATGTTTTGTCGTAATACCGGATTGCACAACGGTTAAAACAAAATAAGTACAACAATAATTTTTATAGAAAATATAAAAAACAAAATCCAAACGTTGGTTACGGTACAATACAATAAACAAGAAAACAATTCAGAAGTTTCTTTAAAGTACGAGGCTTATTGGGGGCCCTGCTTGTAAACTGACTGTATTTACACAACTCTGAACGTGGGTGATGCGTAGGTCAAGTACAAGGTCGTCTGGAAACCGGTCTTTACTCAGCAGTTCATAATGTTATTATAACTTGTAGGCACAAAATAATAAATATTGAATTTGACCGAAACAGTCACTTGATTCGTGACGCGTAAAGTTTAATATGACCGCATGGTGGGTTTAAAATGGATTGAACGATTTGTATGGCTTTATTACAGACTAGAATCAGCTGGTTCATTAGCCTGGATGATAAAACCCCAATGATTAAGGACTGGGTGGAGTTTTAAACCATCAATAAGCTACTGAATAATCTGATGTTCTAACTGGCGAATTTCTTGTCAGGAGAGCACCACAACCATTCAGCCACCCAACAATGTTTAATCTCAAACAAGGCTTGTGCCAAACCTTGGACTTAGCCATGTGAAGCAAAGTTAAAAACAAAATTGTTTTATTTTTTATTCATACGAATATAAAAATTATACTTTACGACTCAGCACAAATTGGTTACGTTAAAGATTCTTTACATCTCGCATAATCCCTTGTGGTTGGCTGAACAGGCCACGGTTTTTACGTAAGACATGTATTAGTTGGGAAGCTCATTAGGTAATAAGTTACAGTGCTTGATTAGTAATCAGAATGTCATCGATTCAATCCTGAGAAAAGTCAGAACATTTGATAGTTCAAAACATTAGGATACTAAGCTGGTATTAATACTTAGGCTTCTTGGGTTGCTAGCCTAGTGGTTACCATCTCGGATTTCGGTGCGGAAGGGGTTCAATCCCGGCACATCCACAAAACTTTGGATTTGGGTTTGGACCACTTTCCCTTAAAAGTGTTTGAAATGACTTCATAACAAAAATGCCACTGGCGTAGATACGAGAGAAAAAAATGGTCCTGACTATATTAAGAGTTTATCTAAGTCAGCTACCGCACAACATAACACTCAGATCACATCTTTCCATTCCAAATCTACATACAGGATATTAATATTAAGCTTAAATACGCTACTAAATGAACTTTCGTAATAGTTGTGATTGATTGATACATCGTTGTTATTATAAAATTTTATTACATTGTAATAAAAATCATTTCAGAACTGGGCATGGATACACACCTCAAATATAAATCACACCGTGCCAAAACTACAAGACTACGGGTACTGCCAACTTTTACTCACAACTAAAACACTTTCACAAAACAAAGAAACGCGATGCATCTGTTCCTTGGAGCTTGTCAAACGACCATGTTCCGCACTACGAGCCGGAAGCAGGATCATAACTGCCCGGAGGCGCAGGAAGTTGTGGAAGCTTCCACTTCCACGTAAACACCGTAACATCAGCTGATCTCTCCCTGGCCGATCATCTATTGGTTCACACAATTACCTGAGGAGAGACAAAGAAGAAGTATAACGCAGGGAAGAGTTTACAGGAGATTTGAGTTCCTGATGATTCGGAATGATTTTAATCACCTATTGAGATAAGAACACCAAAAGGCGAATTTCAACTTAAATATTAGCGAAGGATGAATGCAGTATGTAGTAAGATATCTAGTGCAGCGTTTGTAGAACAGCTGTTGCATTAGCCTATGGAATGGTTTTAACCATTCACTCAAATCCCAATGATCCAGGACAGCTGGGTCCAGTTTTAAACCACCAAGACTGGCTTGTCAGGATTGAGCATTTGCACGTTCGGGCGTGCCTTTTAACTACGCCTGCAGATGTAGAAGATGCATTAACACAGTCTGTAATGCCAGAACTCACTATCTCAAGTCACTATCTTAAGTTTGATAATGATGCAGCATTGATCCAGCATTTTGTTTACTAGTTATGTTTGTGTTATTGTAGGGTTCACCAAACATCAGTAATTCACCGAACAAGGTAGCACTGTGGTAGCTTCGGCTGACAAGTTAGACATAGTCAGATCGAAACCAACCGCCTCCACTATATAATATGCAGTATTCACTGGCTTGTTCATGTGACTTATACCATAAAATTAGTTCGCAATGCTTAGATCACTACGCAGACCAGAAGGTCCAGAGATGGCCAGTTAAGGTCAAAGAAAATAATTTGTTACAGTCTCTTTAGTTTTCGCTCTTCACTACTAGGAAATTAAGAATAATTTTTAGGACTTCAAAACGATACAAGAAAAAAATATGATGCAACAGATAATATGAGAGTGCTTCCGTTCATTCAGAACACCAAGTAGTTCACAAAGAAAGGAGAAAGTATATGTTCATAGGTGTAAAAATAGCAGACGATCGAGATAGTTTGTTTGTATGATGAAGTACGGGTATAAAAGAGACGAAGTGCGAGTATTGTGCGAGAAGATTGGTCGAGAAAGTCCTCTAACGGTTGTGACCGGTTTAATTTCTTCCAATCAGTCTTATGATTAGCAGCATGGGTCACTTCTGATGTGAATGACAGGTGAGATTCTGCATATGCACTTAAGGATGGATAAAAATGTTAATTCACGTCACTTCTACATCTCATATGAGTTTATTGCGAGTACCGGTCAAGTTGTCAAAATATTACCATTAATTAGAGAGTTTTAGATCGAATCATTTGCTATCTGGAGACGTTTACTCAACTACTACCGGAAGTTGCCAATTTTTTACACTAATCCAGAATATTTAGCTCTCACTGTATCAAAATAAAAGGTTGGTTTGATCCTGATGAGCGCTAGACATTGGGAAATTGGTTGTTACTTTTAGTTTTATGAATATAATACATTTTTACTCTATCAGAAGCACTTAAAAAAGAAACATTGGTGTGAGAGGTTTGCTATTTTATCTCTTTAATCACCACTAGCTAGACAATGACTAACTTCACTTTATTCAGTCCACCGAACAAAACAGGATTCTACGGTGATTGGCTATCAGTGATATTTTAGTGGTATCTTAAGAAGGAAAAACTAAAACGGAACTGTTATCCACACGAATGTTTTGAATCATTTAGAATGAATAAAATAATCTTGTTTATGAAGTTCTCGAAAAACTAAATAAAAACATATATCCATTCTACTGACCCATTCTTTAGGTAAAAACCGTCAACTCAGCCAATCTGATCCGTACCAACACACTCCTGTCAACAATTCTGAAGAGAATATTAAAGTGGAAAGTGTTTTGTAAGCCTTATAACCGTGGAAAGTGCGTCAAAACCGTACCTCATCTGGTCGACATCCGAACAACACAACGTAGTGTGGACACTACGGCGCGCCGTGCAAATTGGAAATGAGTGGGTTGCAAAAACAGCAGCAACGGCAGAGGTCTCCATTGGCCACGCCGAGGGTTAGTCAACGGTGTTGGGAGTGAGAGAGGGGCGAAATACGATAATCCTGGAAAATTGTGGAACCTTTTGTATAAGTGAATGGCAATTGGAGTTACATCGCAGATTGAGGGTGCATAAGAACATGTAAACTCAAATCAGTGAAATATGTAATGCGTTTGGACATCAATCGATGATGGATTGTTGTTTGTATTGGCCCCGATAGAAAATATGAAATAACTACAGTTCGGATATTCTGAGTAAAACCATGCAACACCATCTGAAGTATGTGACACAACGTATCCTGAAGATCACGACGGTGTTACAAGCATTCATGTTGTTTTTGATGACATGCATTGTATAGTGAATACCAATAAAAGCTTGTTTTAAATTTGATGCAGCATTTTCACAAGTGTACCTATAAATTAATATAAGTAAAATTGTCGCACTGAATTTATTTTAAGAAGAGGCTTAGGTATACCTGATTAGCCTAGCATACAAATAGATCACCTGTCGCTAATTTTTAAACAGTTTAGTAGCGTGATAAATTGTAAATTGTGTGTTTGTGCTTGAGGAATAATTAAGCAGTTTATGCTTCGATGTATAAATATGTCCACGCTATTTAACAAGACAGCTATCACACGCTCAGATAGGAAGTAAAACAAGGTGAGAGAATATAATGGTGTTTATGGTTAACTAATAAAGACAACTAACGGGTGGCTTCCTACACGGATTGAACCATCAATAGTCCAATTAAGACAGGTGATCCCAATACTGCCAACCTAGCTCCGATTCAAGATAAATTGTTACCAACCTTCTTGCGCCATCATTTTCCGCGTTATTGCTTCACGTCTCTATTTTCTCATTCATGTTATTGGCATTCATAATAGTTTTGATTGTCTAATAAGATAAAGTGAGTTTTAATTGCAGTAGAATATGTGAAAGCGAGGCCCGAGGATATGTTGTAAAGTTTTGCAGGTTAACTATATTCTGTATATTTCATTCAAAGATTGGCTTATGATGGACCTTTATTGAAATACGAAATAAAAATGTTAAAATATTTCTTCGAACTGTATAAGCTTAAAACAAAAACTATGAAGCAACTTAGTTGTCAAATTGAAAGTAAAATCTGCCTAGTAAAATTTATTTTATGAACTCTCAGTCCTAAATCATGCTGAGCTCAGAATCACACTCAAGTCAGGAATAGGTCAGGCTTAGTTATGATATAAATAAATATCAAATTCTAGGTCAAATGAATAGACAAATCTGTAAATTTCAGTTATTTTAGGCAAAACCTCTCCAAGATCCGGTTGACATTCATGAGGTACGTGCAAATTTGTTACGCAGTTGCAAATGCATATAAGATTGGTCGTGTGGGTTATTTTTCTATAGAGCGAGTTAATTAAATGCTGTTTTGATAAAAAATCTACGTACCAATTGAAGTAGGTTTATTTAGGTCTATTGTTGAAAATTTTTCTTTAAATTCAAAATAAAATATCTGATTTGCTTAAGGCTTTGAGTCAAGTGATCTTAATTTTTGCCAAAGACAAAAAATATATATAAAAGAAAAGTTTTAAGAACAAATAGCCTACACAGCTGGTGTGAAAATTGCGTTCAAGAGGTGTCTCAACCGAACCATTGAAAGCGATGTGGGAACTCCTGAAAGAAAAGAGGGCACCTAAGAATCAGATGTTCCCGCGCTGGTTGCACCATGGGAGTCGAGGATTGCTACTGTCAGTTGAGTGACATTAACCTCATTGCTGATGCTGATAAACATGACAACTGGGTGTATCGATATGTTTGGACTTATGAGTATATAGGTAGTTGATCTCTAACAACATAAATGCCTAATCACACCTATGAGATGTTGTTTATTGGAGGGTGTTCTCTAGTGCAGAGAAGGTTAGTTTGGTCTGAGGGACCTATTTTCTTTTGTTTTATTTGTAAGAGGACATTTAACTCAAGGTGGGCCCCGAATCAGTAATGGACTTAGTACAATCAAAAATGCATTCATAGGTGATTGGTGGGATTTGAACCTGACGTCTAGAGCAGGAGGTCCGCTCTCTAACCAATGGACAAGTCACGTATGTATGTTTCACGAATATTTTACGTTGCCAAATGATTTTAGCAGTTTGCTGAATTTAAAAGTATAAAATATGATTATAATAAAAAACTTAGTTGTAGGACCACAACTTTCTCGATATTACCATATTTTAATTTATATTTTTGTCAACAACTAATGATAAAGTACTAGGTTTAAAAATATTCCTAAGTAAACCTGTGACACGTTAGTAAAATATTTCAACATTTTCCAGTTAATATTATTGTATACCCTAATTAAATGTAGGATCACATCAAGAAATGTAAATATATAAAAAATATTAAAAAGAATTATAAAATGGTATCTAGGAATCTTTCACTTCTTTAGAAGAATGCTCATTATCATATACAAAAGAGTGCCATACTTTTAAATTCTTAAATCCAGTACACTAGATGAAGAGTAGAATTTTTTAAAGATTGTTTTGAATTGGATCAATATATTTTTAGGTACCTCTAAAGTAGTTTTTTTGAAAACTTTTGGATGATTAAATGATAGTAGTTAATGGAAATACACTTAAATTACCAAGGAAGTGGTTCGAAAACCATTAATTCGTTCACCTGAAGTATAGTTGGATTTTTCCAAATCCTAATTACTGTACAGCAAGGCTTATATTACACCTTAAAGGAGCCTCTATATCAGAACTTTGGTGCGTAGTTGAGATTCTATCGTGGGTAGGAGGTAAGAAGAGGATTGCCGCGCAGATCTGCATAATAAGCTTTACACACGTCACATCCCACGATATCACACCTCCGTGCCTTTTGTAATACTTCAAATCCTCAACATATCACATGTCAAGGAGTCGGTCGTACAAGTACAGAAATGTAAAATCGGTATGGTGTAGCCATTCAAAAACGAAAAAGCTATAGACTTTATTTCAGCTACAATGATCTGTGATAGTGATAGTGATAATCTAAAGCCGCTATAGACTATTTTACTACAATATTTTTGCAAGTTATGTGTATGAAGAGTGAGTGGTAAAGGAAACATCACTAAAATGTCTAAATTTGTAATATTTTATCTATGGTATGAAAACGAAATGCTCGAACCTAAAGAAATTCTCAGACACTCACATCCTTAGAAGAATTGAAGGTTTAAGTATTCGGCTTGGTGTTGGTGTAAAAAAATATGTTCACAATAAAATACAGGCAAAAGTGGTATGTAATTCGCAATATCTTTCACTAAAATTAATGTTTGCTAATAAAATTTCATGAAGGGAGAAAAAAACTCAACTCCCCTAACCTAGATATCAACCCTTTTCTACTGGTGAGCATACAGCCCAATCCGGACGCCAAACCTTGTGATGGTTGGGACGAGATCGCGAGTTTTCAACCCCGTTATTAAACTGTTTCATATCTGTGTATACAACTAACACATTTGACAATCGTCTCCTTCAAATGCCCATTGCGTAATTTAGCTTAGGTAAGGTTAGGGAACTGACATGGCCACCTATAATATTCCTGCATGTCATGCTCCACCATGATCAAATATGTGTAGTTTCTGCTCGGGGATTAATAGACTGTTACCATTAAAATTAAGAGTGTTGTCCATTTCGTGATCAACCAACCACTAGACAGCTGTGTCTGAAGGAATGTTGACAAACCCATTCATGTTACAAAAGAGGAGCCACGGAAACGGTTTGCGCAAAAACGTTCCAAACGCAGTGGAGCGGAGAAATTAATTACCAACAGTTGCTAACTAGGAATGCGGCCTCAGGTCCGCCAATTGAGCGGAGTAAGCAAGCTTTGATAAAAACAAATAACTTTAATTTGTTTTCATGATTCAAATTGAATACATGATGACGTCACCATAGCAACAATCCAATTGAATTCTCGTGCTTGGGTGGAAGAGTTAAAGGAAATATGAATCCAGTCAGCTGTTTCTATTAGGTCATTGATTTTTACTTGTATATATGAGTACTTGTCGCTGATTTAGTTAGTTAGTTTTACAAGTACTATGAGTACTTGTAAAACTGTGTGTTTGTAATAGCATAAAGATAAGTATTATTTTGTCAATATCCTAATGTTTGTTTAGCTCCCATTTATGTAATAGGCTTATAGGCTTCCTTCTCATTTTCTCTAACTAAAACATTTAGCCAATTAGTAAACTTTGCTCAGCGAACAGAATGACAGAAGAAGGTGACTATATATAGCAATACCATAGTCAATGGTAACCACAGGAAATAAGGCGTGGCTAATTTCACGAGCTGATGATGCCCTGAAAAAGATGGTGGTTGCCGCGACGCTAGTGGCATTGAATTGGTGATGTTTGTGCTAGCTCCGTCCCGTTGCCAAAATAGGCCAACTGTACTCAATAAATAGATTAGATTTTAAAGACGGCACTGGATATAGAATTGATTAATTAAACAAGAATATATTTATTCCTCATGCTAAATTACAGCATGATTAAGTAAAATACTGTATATGCATAATAAACTACTGTACAACAAAATTATTAAAATCATATATAAAAGACGTTTTTATATTAGACTATGGCAATTTAATTTGAGAACCTGCACTGTGTTGATGTAAAGCCTATTTATTGGGTTGTACTAAATTTCCAACCTGACATAAAAATGCCAACATGCTGTTCTGTTAGCTGTAATAATTCATCTTATAGTATTACGGAAAAAATAGGAATATTACATCAAGCTGATTTTATAACTAAACTCCCGTACAGGCCAAGCAGTCTAGGCTCTACTTTTTGTAATTATTACCTTATTATCTTCATCTTTTACCCAAAATGGATTGATGGCGTCAGACTTTCAAATAAAAAATATATACATTTAAACAAACAGGCATAAATTACTGAACATATATTTACAACATTGGCATGTGTAATTGTAACTGTGTCTGTATACCTGCACAGAGAAAATTACTTCCACACTTATAAGTTATAAATTGGACAACACAAGTTAACAAGTTTAGTTAAATATTTAATTATAATAAATAGCTATAACTGAACTTCTGTATAGGCCTAGCAGTCTAGGCATTAGGCCTACGCATCGTAATCGTAACTGTTCAAGCCTAACCAATTATTTACACGCCTTAGTTTAAGTGGACTTCTATAAAATCTTAGATAATTATTTATTTATTGTAGTCGCAACTGGACTTTGGTGTGCAAGCCCAGCAAATCACTGTATTTATTTAGGATAGGCTACCGTTAATAATATTTGAAAATAATGAATTCCTGCTTCGGAAATACAGTTTCTATAGTTTTCAATTTGAATACTCTCTTTTACTGTTTATAAACTAAGCACCTGGAGACAAAATCATTCCCCATTCTGCGATGCCAGCCTTTACTACTTCCTTCACCATTTCCTACGTCATTGTTTCCTTCCCTTCTCATAGCATTTAAGTATTACGGATACATTAATCTAACTGCCACAAACGGTTCCCACACTCTGCGATGCTAAACATTACTACTTCCTACGTCATGGACGTGTTGTCAACTCTTTCCATTGCATTTTAGTATTTTAAATACATTAATCTAATTGCCAACAACATTTCCCACACTCCGCACTGCTAGCATTTACTAATTCTTTAACCAGTTCCTATGTCTTGGACATCTTTCCATCCCATCTCATAGCATTTCAGAATTTCAATTTCAGATACAGAAATCGAACTGTTACAATTGGTTTCCAGTTCCCAGACTCCACAGTGCTCGCCTTTACTACTTCCTTCACCTCTTCCTACGTCGCGGACCTGTTTCCCTCCCTTCCCATTGCATTTTAAGATTGCAGATACCTTAATCTAATCCTTATAAACAGTTCCCACACTCCGGACTGCTCGCCTTGACTACTTTCTTTACCACTTCCTACGTTTCGGACCTGTTTTCCTCCCTTCCCATAGCATTTTAAGATTGTAGATACCTTAATCTAATCGTCATAAACAGTTACCACACTCCGGACTAATATTTACCACAAAACTAATAACAACAATTAAAAGAAATAATCTGCTTGGAATAATTCGGTAAGGCCGCCAGAAATTATGCCAATCGGTGTATTGTTAATCAACGCTTAATGTTATTCATCGGACTCCTTTTCTTTTGTACTGTCTTTTGTAAATTGGCCATATGTGCATGTGCAAGCTGAGGTGCCCGTGGGTACAGAATGTCGAGTCACATACGCTACGATTCTTTGTTTACATCTACGTTGTTATCTCGTAACCATCATGGCAACTCATAAGACTCATGTTAAACATTGCAAATTTTATGTCGGTCTTAAATTGTACAGGTATCATCAATTTGAAGTTTGTTTGTTTCGAAACATCAAAAATATTTGTCGTAATACCCCTGGTAAGTTTGGATTCAATATGTTCAGCCGTTATTGAGTTAATTGATTACATAGTTTGCATAAGGTCCGATCTCAAAGAGCTTCGCTCGCTTCGCTCGCTCCGCTCAATTATGTGACTGATTACATCGGCAGGAACCATCAAGCGATTGTGGAGAAAGTCGAGCGATTGCCGGAAACAACAAACGTCTAATGAGTTCAAGCAGGGGTAGCAATAACTATTTGTAACTTAGATTACGAATTCGACAGCCTAGTATGTAACCCCCTTAGGTCACATTTATAGATAGCAAGAGAAACTAACTGATAAAAATGATCGTATTGTTCGAAGATATATCATATTAATTTAATGTTAAAAATAAAAAAGTATACTAATATTTTTTTACCTAATCTGAGTGCAACTAGATTTATGCCCTAGTGGCAACGTAGAAGAATTAACGCAATCAGGGTTAGAAATAATAAACATCTATATATTATATTCAGCGTAGTCGAGTATTATAATTTTAAGAAATGCAAAATGAATGGATACAATAATTTGACGATGTATTACGACAAGACAATTGTTTTATTAAAGTTTCACTATCGCTCAGCCTCTAGTTCACACGTGTGTGTAAATAGCCGAAGAGCGTGTGAAATGCACAGAGAAAATAAGAAAGTAGTTCAAGTTCAGGGTCACTCAAACCATCGGCAAGTAAACTTTTGTCTTGATTATTTTTTTAATATCGGCAAAATAACATTTAAATACGAAGTTCGTGTTTAGCAAAGGACATAGTTCAAAACGTGAAATTAAATGGGATGATTATTAAAAAAAGCATTGCGTTTCCAATCCCATGTCATTTTTGTGCCGTCTAAATAGAAATTTGGCTCATCCAAAGTGTTAGCCGGTGATACATATCTAATATTATAACGATTTTACTTCAAGCTGTTCGAAAAAGCTGACAGAAGCGATAAAACACATTAAATTATGCTTGATTTATGAAGTTGAAAAACTAATGTGCCTAACATCACCATTTTAACATCTACAATGTACTTGTAAAATAAATATAAATCATTAAATGCAATGGATTAAAAGTATAGATAACGTAAGAAAATATTGACAAAAAATGAGTAATATCTCTTTATGAAGATTTATAAGTTTTACGAGCTTAGTATACCATCCATCTTGATTCACAAATACCATGCGAAAGTGCATTGAATGTAATTAACACAGTTCCCTAAATCTCTTAGCAGCACACCATACAGAGCTAGAAAAAAATAAGAAACAAACCAACAGACCTCAATCTATACATATAACTTTAGAAAATGGGTTGCACTATATCCCATAGAGTGCAGATTTTAATTCAACAACGCCTAAAAGGGGTAGAACCAGGTTTCTACTAAACAACTAGTTTATATTAAACACTACATCTCTAAACAAATTCTGTTGTACATCAAGTTTAAATGGTGAAACAATAGCTGCACGTTTCACACATTAGTTTGGTTTAAAAGAAGGATCGAAATTCACTCAATGTATGACTGCTGTATAAGTCATATCGAGCTTCTAGCAACGTTAAACCATCGGACCACAACGAACGTGGTGGAGTCCCCCAGGGTTCCACTTTGGGTACGATTCTTTTCCAGGTCAGAAGAGCTAGAGATTGTCTCCATGAAACACGCCATACTGGTCAATGTAATTGATTTTATTGCCACGTTCAATAGGAAATGCTCCACTTACCACTGTAAAACTCTCACAGGGTGCTAAATCTTAACTGAGGAAATCATACGAAAGGTCCACCTTGCTATGCAGATATTTTGATAGACTATAACAACTTCTCGTTGCTCAAATTTATTGAAAGTGTGATTTTAAACGTCTCTTTCATGCAATAAATATACGTTGGCAACAGATACAAAGTGTGAAAAGTTTAATTTTTTATACATAAATATTTTAAAACAACTGAAGATTACCTATTTTGTACCTTTACGGCCTTTATTGTATTCTATGATGGACACACAAAGGCATTATATTAGAGATTTGGTTTAGTTTAGATACCTCAATAGTAACGTTATAGAGTTACAAGTTTACATCTGAGAAATTTGACCAAATTAAATTCCCAGTCAAATACAGGCTACAGATCGTTCATTTCAGTTAAAATGTCCGATGTCCACTTCGGTTTTCAGGGTCAATCAATATTAGCAAGTCACTACATCTATCTGCCTACAGTTCAAGCCAATGTGTATACAGCTATTGACTATTAACCACTATAGTCAATGATACAACTCTTGTGGAGAACATACTCTTTCCCGTAAACACTTGTAGTGCGGTTCAGTACGAAAACATTTTCATACAACCATATAGGTATTAGAAATACTCCTTTATAGATTTAACATACTTATGGATAAATTTAAGACAGAGTTTAGTGTGATCAGTGTGTACTTTCTGTTTCTGGTTTTCTAAAGAAGAACTAACTGGTAGAACTAACTGGCTTGCTATTGTAGATTTCCTCTTATAAAACACACAAAAAAATACATTTAAAGATTGTAATCCACCAAAAATCCTCAAGCAAAAGCTATAATTAGGCATTCACCTAACTCAGTACCATAAGTCACTAATCAAGGTTACCAACTGTGACTGTAAGTTAAAGGAAAACTTGTACCCATGTTTGTCACAGGAAGGATGCGTTGCGTCAGGTCAGAGGGACGAGTTCTCGTCCTGAATCTCGAGCGGCAAGACACTCTCACTATCATCAAGTCTCGTCTAACCGGCCTCAGGTGGGACAAACGGTATCAGACCGGCGGCGGCTGGCGAGAAACTCGCGTGGGGAAAAGTAATGCATAATGAAGCTGGGGGATCTCCATCATAAATGAAGCTGCGAAGAATTAGACACTGATGAAAGGAAAAAGTGGTACGAATGTTTCTGGAAGTACTGGTGAAAGGATACCGTACTGAACGTACCTTGGACATTAGATATTTAGCACTTCACTAAGTGCTATGGATGCACTTCTAAAGCGAGGTAAGTTGTTAACATAATAGGATTACTGGCTGTCAATAAAGTCACGATCTTTGTAGAGTTTTTACTGGCTGAAGTAAGCTGTTTCTTTTTTCTGTACGGTGAAATTAGACCCAAACCTGGACGTTCAAAAAAAAAGCACACTTTTGTCACCAACTTTTTCAGTATTGTCCACATATTGTATGATGTTCGGTAAAAATTTAGCGTTGGGTTTTAGTTCGTGGGCGGAAGGAGGGGTGGGGGTAATAGCTGGAAAATTGGAACTTTTTTGGTTTTTATTAAATACTAGCAGAGTACCCGTCCTTCATACGGGGATGGAAGTATAAAATGCTTATTGCTTTGCGTTTGTGATAGGAGAGGACACGATTTAAGACAATTTGGTTCTTTTAATTTTGTTCCTATTCATTATCTTGTTAAAGTAAATGGTCACAGAGTTACAAAATTTAAAAAAATGGATATTTTCGACCGTTTTTAACGCTTTAAAAGACTTGGAGGCAGCTACATACTGGTCGATGCAGGCAGTCATGGCAGGAGCACAAGAGTGTCGTCCGGCCACATGGTGTACACAAGGTGGAGGTCTCATCTCACAGCGGGGGTTTTAGAAGTTTTCCTCCTCTATGAGAGCTTACTGAACATAAAACGGCAAGGGACTTACCAGGATGTAGAGTGTAGACTGAGGAGATGGTCGGTGCAGGCAGTCATGGCAGGAGCACAAGAGTGTCGTCTGGCCACCTGGTGTACACAAGGTGGAGGTCTCATCTCACAGCGGGGGTTGTAGAAGTCTTCCTCCTCTATGAGAGCATGCATAAAACGACAAGGGACTTACCAGGATGTAGACTGAGGAGATGGTCGGTGCAGGCAGTCATGGCAGGAGCACAAGAGTGTCGTCTGGCCACCTGGTGTACACAAGGTGGAGGTCTCATCTCACAGCGGGGGTTGTAGAAGTCTTCCTCCTCTATGAGAGCTTACTGAACATAAAACGGCAAGGGACTTACCAGGATGTAGACTGAGGAGATGGTCGGTGCAGGCAGTCATGGCAGGAGCACAAGAGTGTCGTCTGGCCACCTGGTGTACACAAGGTGGAGGTCTCATCTCACAGCGGGGGTTGTAGAAGTCTTCCTCCTCTATGAGAGCATGCATAAAACGACAAGGGACTTACCAGGATGTAGACTGAGGAGATGGTCGGTGCAGGCAGTCATGGCAGGAGCACACGAGTGTCGTCTGGCCACCTGGTGTACACAAGGTGGAGGTCTCATCTCACAGCGGGGGTTGTAGAAGTCTTCCTCCTCTATGAGAGCATGCATAAAACGACAAGGGACTTACCAGGATGTAGACTGAGGAGATGGTCGGTGCAGGCAGTCATGGCAGGAGCACAAGAGTGTCGTCTGGCCACCTGGTGTACACAAGGTGGAGGTCTCATCTCACAGCGAGGGTTGTAGAAGTCTTCCTCCTCTATGAGAGCTTACTGAACATAAAACGGCAAGGGACTTACCAGGATGTAGACTGAGGAGATGGTCGGTGCAGGCAGTCATGGCAGGAGCACAAGAGTGTCGTCTGGCCACCTGGTGTACACAAGGTGGAGGTCTCATCTCACAGCGGGGGTTGTAGAAGTCTTCCTCCTCTATGAGAGCCGCTGCTGCTTCCTCAGCCGTTACCATCAGTGAAGACCTTCGAGGCCTAAAGAGATGAAAAACATAGAAAGTACAAATACTTTGAATATTTAGGCTTTGGCTATTAATACAAGTGTACATATTTCATTTTAACGTTATGGTAATGAAGTATAAAACCCGTATATGGACCAGCTGTCTTTATTAAATAAGGTCATAAAACCACGAGGCCGAGTGGTGATGAGTTTTCAAACGAAACCAATATCATAAATAATGTCTTAATAGTTTATTTTGTACCTTAATCATAAAAAATCTAATTTTTTATAATAATGAACAGTATAATATTACAAGTTGATAGGCCTATAACAGTTTTATATTATATCAGTTAGATGATTATTTTCGGAGACACTAATTTTATGACAGGTTATTATTAGTTTATTTGGAATTATATCGGAATTAGGCTTTTTAATTTAACTGTAAAAGTTCAATATGACTTTATTAAAGAAGAGGGTTAAGTAGAAAGTCTATTTTAAAATTAAGATATTGTATGTTTTATGGATACGACAGTTCGTTTTGATTTGACCTCAAAATTTGACCACACAGTCCACTATAACTTCTCTAGTTAAATAACTCAACTGTACCTTTAGAGTAATTGAAAGTCAATAGCATTATTTACCAGTAAATTGTTTGTAGGATTGTTTTATGATCCTGAAAGTTGTTTTGACCAAAACAGATGAAATAAATACTAACATATCCATTCCTACTTTTAATCGCAAATAATCATATTTTGTTTGATTAAAAATTCTAAATTTTACACCGTAAAAATGTTTAACATCTCTTATCATGCATTTCAATTCAGCATCAGACTATCTGTTTCTTCTTTCTGTTGTCTTATTGACTTATACACAATATGTATTTGATTTGTGTAACAGTCACTGACACACTGCGTCATCTTTGTAGGAAGACTCTTCTTTTAGCGTCCAGTGTTTACATTTTTGGATAAGGAAATCCTAAGGTATTCGGATAAAATGTAAATGTGATACTCTGTTGACTCGTGTAGTGTAAATAGTGTGAAAGCCTGCCTGGCTGATGTCAATCTTCCTAATGCACCTCTTAGCTACTTGAGCCTGTCCAATATCACATTTGTAGGCTGACACTTTGAATACATGTTCACAAAACGTTTATGAATCCATAGAGAATTTTAATAAATTACTGGCCTTTACAGTTAAAATTAGAAATTGATTTGGGAACTAACATATTAATTAAGGAGAAATTACCTTAGATAGCTACTGTTGTTTTGTTTATTTTGTTTAGTTTTCTAACAGAATATTTACAATATGGGTGTCCCGGAAATCTCTACCAATATTTTAGGGCATTGCCCCTGGGTAAGAAACATACCTAAATATCATATTTAAATTGTCTGGAAGTCCTTAGTTACTCACACAGCCGCCATTTAATTTTTTTCAGTTATTATGTTTTTCTAAAGAATGGTTAAACATACGAAATGGAAACTTTGCGCAAACATTTATGACAACCAGAAAAAGCTACCAAAAAATTATGACGATTTTTAAAATTCATAAAACAAAATGGCGGCCGTTTAAATTTTTGTTTCTTAAATGACTCAAAAACCGTTGATTTTACCAACATTTTACATGAATAACGTTTTTAAGGCAACGTTATTACAAATCGATCGACACCTTAATCTTTAAGATTATACGGGTATTAACTGAGATATGGCAGTTTTAGTGATACGTGACTGCTGGAGGTTAGTTGCAGCGCATGCTGAAAGCGGTCACGTATCACTAAAACTGCCATATCTCAGTTAATACTCGTCCAATATTTAAGAATAAGGTGTCAATTGATTTGTAATAACATTGCTTTAAAAACATTACTTTTGTAAAATTTTGGTAAAATCAACGGTTTTCGAGTTATTTAAGAAACAAAATTTTAAATGGCCGCCATTTTGTTTTATGAATTTGAAAAATCTTCAAACTTTTTTGGTGGCTTTGTCTAGTTGTCATAAATGTTTGTGCAAAGTTTCCATTTCGTATGTTTAACCATACTTTAGAAAAAAAATAACTGAAAAAAAACAAAATGGTGGATGTGTGAGTAACTAAGGACTTCCGGACAATTTAAATATGCTATTTAGGTATGTTTCTTACCCAAGAGCAATGCCCTAAAATATTGGCAGACAGTTCCGAGACACCCTGTATATTTAAAAATAATGACATTCAATTATTATGAGAACTACTTAGTTTAAAAGTATTATGATACATTTAGTACAGAGTTTCAACTTCTATAAAACGACATATTTTAATGAACCCTTTATTGTTATAGCCTTCACATTGCCGACAAATTGTCAAAATCCTCGTCACTACCCTCCATGAACTCAAAAATACGCAAAAGTAATTATTTAATTTGGCTCTTAAATTGAAATAGTTTTCCTCGTGCTAGGTATCATTGTGTATTAATGAGTCTTAATAATCATATCTCAATTATAGTCCCGATTTTTTTACCTGGCTTAAATTACACCAAAGGTGTCTGAAAACATTTTTTTCGAGGGTTTGTTTTGGTCTGAAATTCAATTACTATGGTTTTCTTTTATAATACTCAACAAGGTCTATAAGCATTGGTATAACCTAGAAGTATGGCAAACTAAAAATTATGTTATTTAAACACGAAAATGTCTAGTTTTTAAACGTTTTGGGGTTTTACAGTGAGTTACATTTGAGAAAATGAATCAGACGCAAAATACATGAATATCAATGTACTGTATTGCCTACTCCATTAAAGGAGTTAAGCTAGCTGAAATCAGGGGAGCTTGATAAGTAGATATTGTTTGAACTGCTAATTATTGATCAGTTAGTCCACACTGCCAGGATTCTTTATAGAGATTCATTAAGCTGGTATTTGATACATAAATATATTTTCCCTACAGTTACCTGACAAAGTGGGCTTCCTTGCACTGATTTTAGTACGCCAAATAGCTAATTGATGCATTTACTTACTTGTGCCGCACTCCAGTATTACAACCAAACAACATAAAACAGTTTACTTTTATTAGGCACGTAATGCGTGGACGATTCAAACACGTGTTGTATAGTGTTGGAAAGACTAATCATTTCTATGCTTTATAGTAACTGTAGAAAAAATATCATGTGTAACACGAGCGCAAATTGCTTTTGCTGCACTCGAGAAACTTTCCACCTCGCCTGCGGCTCGTGCGTAAAAATTTCTCTCATCTACAGCAAAGTGCCACTTCCCACACTAGTTACACTAATAACTATTGTGTAAAAGTACCAGATATTCACATTGTTTATCTCTTTTATTTCTGATCTCCGTCAAACACTCAATGTATTTTACTGTATAGTTGAGTAGCTGAGTGGATATAGCGCTCGCCTAGCAATTAGGATTTTAAAATTGGACACAACGAATTCTTTATGCTTGTGGTCTCAATAAATAACTGGCTAAAGAGCCAGTCGATCTAATACAGTAAGCTTTTATGTTATTCATTTATCAGCCATCCTTCAGTACTGTAGCTTCATATCCACGGTCTGCGAGTTGTAAACATCTGTTCTTATCTGATTACCTGTAAGGCTGAGGTATCTGAGCCAGAGGTTGTCTCGCTGGGACGAAGTAGAAGTCTGAGTGTGCCGAGTCGAGACCATTGGTAGACAAGGATACCACAGGGTCTGAGTCCTCAGCGTCGGCGCAGTGACGACGTAGGTAGGCGTAGTTCTCCAGGTCCCACGGGTCCACGTAGTTACGAGGAGTGGAGTCCTTTGAACTCCTGGAGTCCCCAGAGTCCCCGGCGCTGGATGAGGTGCCTGTGCTGTTCATAGTGCTGATTCGACGGTTTGGCGGGATCCAGTAGGAGGATGACGAGAGACGAGGCACAGGAGGCATTGGAAACAATATTCCAGATCAACGCACTGATGTTCTATGTGGATTATAGTGAAGTTAACACAAAATATTAACTGAGCGGAATAAGTAATGTAATATCAGTTGAAAGATACAAATCACATAACAAGAATATCACACGATACTACTGGAGGAAAAATTTTACCGGTTCTAAAAATGGAGCGATTAATAGTCCTTCGCTCTCGTTACGAGAGTACCAGAAGCACGACAGCGTCACGACAGGTGCCTGCCCGACGGCGGCCGCGAGAAAACTGACGACTGACGACGAGCTCAGGAGAGTGTAGCTTCCCCACCTCTCTCGGTGTCCTGCAACCCATTCAGCGGTAATTTAAACGATTAGATGGATAATCTTACAGATATATTATATATTTTGATGGCATAGCCCAGCTTGTAGTTAAAGTGCTGTAGCTGTGTGGGCAATATAACAAAGGAATTTTCACCACAACTCGCTTAAGGTCATAATAAATACTATAAACAAATATGACGTGCAACTGGTATGATGAACATATGCGCGGGCACTCCCACCCTAAGGACGTGTGCTCAAATCCCACTAATCATAAATCGCTATAACCCATGTAACATAATGGTAACATGCTGTAAGATCACCTATCAGAAAATGAAAATAATCATTCTCTCCCAAGAAAAGAAATTTTACTGTATCCGAGAACGCCCTCCTCTAAAAGTCACATAAGATATTTTATTTGATGATTAGTATAACGTTTTTAATTACAAGCACAGTGCTAATGCATGGTTCGGATTCCTCTAGATAATTTGTAATCAAAAGGAGTACTGGTACTGCCACAATGTTAAAAACTCATTAAAATGGAATACGTTGCTTAAAAGCTAAACACTGTTAATCAAAATGAGCACATATATAAACCGTATATAACACTATGGGAAACCTAATACATGAATGTTTGTGACGAAAGTGTTTCAGTTAAACACTCTATTATGTCCCAGTTTCAAACAAGGTGATTATTTAATTAAATTGCATTCATGCCTGGCTTGGCGCTGACACCTAATTACTAAACTGTAATTACGACATCAAACATCACAGCCACAGCCAGCTTATGGGAAAAATGTGGTCATAACCCTAAATAGCGATTGTTATAATAAAAAAAATGTTTTACTGAAAAAATAGTAATAAAAAAGGCATATGGTTTAAATGTTTTTGTAATCTTAGTGAGGTGTAAAGTTCACTGGATGTTACAAAATTGTTGTCTTTACTCGTCAGACTTTCTGTGAAAATAAGTTTTTGTTTACTTTCCCCTGCAGATATACTAGAGAGGCTTACGTTGTATATTGATTACGGTGAGGGAGGTGTATTCGTCATGCAGGCTTGGGGTTAAGCCCCGTTTATCACCAATGGTTCTTGGAAATGTCATAATTCCGAAGAGTGGTTCGGAGCCAACTTGAGAATGTAAGTTTTTAAGAGGTTGATGGTCTCTATTCACATGGGCCACAAAGGCCTAGCGTGGAACGAACCCAGCAAAGCAAAAGAGGGGCCAGTATTGTACGAGGGTGAACTGGACTGATAAAAAGTTGTGACAGGTTCCAAGATCTGAATCCACGACTTCACTGCCATGAGCCCAAAGTCCGCGGCACTACCGACCGAGTCACTACTCACCAAAGTCCACTTATATAAAAAAAAATATAAAAGGTCTTAAAGATAGTCTTAAAGGCTAATCACGCGAGTTGAGTACACTAATTTACCCTACGGCGGTTTTTGAAAAAAAAAAACACTACTCATAACGTCCAAGAGAGGTTATGTTTTCGTTTATAACCTGTCATTGCCACTGATTTGATACATGGACTCGTTGTCCCAAACACTGCCATCCATTACCCATACATTACTGCCAAACCATTGTATAATCAATTAAATCGGCCTTTACAGCTAATAAGTTGATGTTCAAAACGCTAAAACTTTAATATACTTCTTTTCTCTCAATCCTTGAACTTCATTGGTCCAAACTTGTAAATTGTAAAGTAACAAAACAATGCTGTAAAGTGAATCTTTTCAATTCTAAGAACTGAATAATAGCTATTTACCTTACAAGTGTAGTAAGAGCATTTTTACATCTCGTAAAAATCCTCGTATGGTAATCCCGTACTCGACTTCGTCTCGCACGGGAACGACCACACTCGTCCGGTAAACACTTATTTTCAGGACTAGTAACGTAATATACCTGACCCGACAATCATTTCATTTACAAACAAAAGCTAGGTTAGAAAAGTTCTTCAAAACATAACAATAAATTATGGTGTGGGTAGCCTCCGGATTGCGAATAATAACTATGATAGTGGTTTAAATACCTTATTCATGCAATCCAATTGTTGTCTCCACAACTAGTTTCAACCTGCTAGGAGGTTTCACAATAATATTAAGTTTACACTAGAAGAGGAGAAAAATAATTCCATTAATTTTCTGGACCTTACCATATCAAAACATAGTGACAGCTTAAAGTTTAAAATCTACCGAAAACCCACCTGCTCCGATCAAACAATACATTCAGATTCACACCATCCATTTTCACAGAAATTAGCCGCATACCATTGTTTTGTAAATAGATTGTTATCAATTCCAATGAGCACGGACGATTACAACGAAGAGATAAACATCATAAAACACATTGCCGTCTCCAATGGATACACGACCACGTTAATAGATAAATTAATTTTGAAACACCAAAACAAAACAGAAAAAGTGAACCAAAATAAAAAGTTCTTATCAGCTGACTATAATTCATGCCTTAGTAATAAATTCAAAACATTAATGGGGAAAAATAACATAACAGTATCCTTTAGAACAAAAAACAATCTGGGACCACTTCTGAAAGAAAGACCAAGTACAACTAAACTTAAATATGAAAAAAGTGGTGTTTACAAAATCAACTGTTCAGATTGTAATAAATATTACATAGGCCAAACTTCCCGCTCTTTCTCCAAACGCTTTAAGGAGCACATACCAAAGAAGACTACCTCAAAACAAACTTCAACCTTTGCCGAACATTTAATTTCTCATCAGCATAATTACAGCAGCATTAATGAAAACATGGAAATTTTACATACGTCACAGGACAAGTTTAAAATTAACACCCTGGAAGAATTCGAGATTTATAGAGCCGTCAAATCAGACATGGATAACGTTTTAAACGACCAACTTTATTTTAATTCAAACATCATATACAACACTGCAATAGAAATACTGGAGAGGGAAGGGGAGGGCAGAGACAATGGGAATGGAACCGACGAGCGATAAGAAAATGCGCGTGATGCTTGACCAGCTGTTTACCCTACAGTCTAGACGCAACTTCCGCATTCTCAACACGGGTCCGCTTGTCGAGTTTCAATGTTTTTATCGGCCGTATATGTGTGCGCACTATGTGTTTATTATTCGTCGTGTGTTTGTGTAAATGTAAAAAAACTGTTACTGACGACCTTCATATGAAGTAATTCATCCTTGTACTCACCTGATGATGACCTCCTAGCAGGTTGAAACTAGTTGTGGAGACAACAATTGGATTGCATGAATAAGGTATTTAAACCACTATCATAGTTATAACAATAAAATTCAAGCGCACAGCTGATTTCTAGCGTTGAACGTCGTTGGCTCCATAGAGATATATTTTTTAATTTAAGCACTCAATGCTATTTAAATGGGTTTCATTACATCACCGAGTGAGTTTTTTTCAACTTTACATCACTCGATAAGTAAAGAAGTTGTATGCATCACGCTTGGGATAGGGAAGTTTAACATGGCGGGTTAGGTAAAAAAATAAAATAAAGGTTTTGCTATACGGATATAAAGGCCATGCTATTTTTTTATACGGAAAGGTGACTAATATTTTAGGCCCCTAAAGGTGGAAAAAGTAAAATAAGTAACAAAGATGGAACTACAACACTTGGTACAAAGTCACTGGGCATAAAAACTAACACTATTCCATTAAATAATGGTCGAATATACATAAGAATAGTTCCGGGACAGCTAAATAAAAAAAAAATTAATAAAGATAGATATACAAAACTTGGCACACACTGGGCATTAAAATCGGTTTAACACATCATGCAGTGATACGCTACCTACTCAGAGGGACGGTCCTCTAGGAGTCAAAATTAAAAACGCAAGCAAAGTTTTAAATTAAAGGTCTTTGTTAGTAAAATACAATACCGCAAACCCAAACTCAAATGGACAACCGAGTAAGAAATGACATCCGTTCAAAGATCCCTTGGATTCTTAATGAAATTTTTACGCTGCCTTCTCAGGGGAACGGCTCGCTAGGAGTCAGAAGTAAATAATAAATTTAAGCATAGGTTGATATGAACATCAATGTAAATGTCGATCAGGGTAAATTAGACGAATGCAATGCAGCAAATTTGAGCTCAAAAGGACAACTAAGTCTCCAATGGCAGCCGTTCGATAATACGAAATTGTAAATTCAAGCTATCTTTGATTTGCTTCCATTTTGACTCAGTTTTCCGTTTGAGTTTGGACTTGTAGCATTCCAACTTCAAGCTTGTATAACTACATTGTTGTACTAACCACAACATGCATGGCATTGTTGTGACTTAGCATTGTATAACTAAAAACACCTTCATTTGATGTGCATATCAACCTATGCTTACCTTTAAGATTTTCTTCTAAATCTTAGAACTCTTAGAACCACAATAGACATAGACACAATAGACAATAGACCACAATCCTCTTTGACCTGTCCGTTCTCCTGAGGAGGTAGGATATCACTACTTGATGTGTTAAAACGTTTTAATGCCCAGTAACTTTATGCCAAGCTTTGTATGTCTTCCTTATTGTTTGTTTTAATATTTAGCTGCCCCGAGCCTTTTTCCATATTCGACCACACTCAATGAAGTGAAGACTAAACACCGATTCAATTTAAAAAGTGATAAAAGTACACATGCATACTTATGAATAGCTTTACATTTAATTCTTACCACAAACAACCAAACAACCAATTCAACTGTTGATATAATGAAAACTTCAACAAGATAGTTGATGCAAATTGAGGGAGATACATCATACACTTGTGGTTGAGATTAATTTGAAATCCAAGTTTAGAAAGTGAAGAGAAATTTCGCCCGCAGATCGATGTCTTCGTGTTACCGAAGATGATCTGTGGTGTTAGTGGACACGAAGCAAAAGTCGTGGGCAATGTGGTAAACATATCAGGTTGAAATACAATTAGCAGTTTCTGGAAAGTTTAAAATACTTGCAAATTTAGAAAGCACTCTATTTTACGTATGCATACGGATTGTGTGTTTGCATCAGGTGTAAATCATATAAGAATTAATAATAACAGGTTTTAAAATATTTTAAAAAATATATGTTAAAAATAGTAGTCAAACCATTGGGACTTTTATTATTTTGTGCTGAATATTTTATTAGGCTACAATTGTGAATTGTTATATTTCAGATTATGCATTGTGAAATTCTGGTAGTCTGTATTTATTTTACTCAAACGATATAAGTAGTCTAATTCTATATCTTTGTTACTCGATATAAGTCTATTAAGGAGCTAGATAAATACTTTGCCGAAGATGGAATGAGATCAAAATATGATGAAATAATAGATATTTTATTATTATTATTTAAAAAGATTTTATTAAATAATTTGAAATCCTTCCCTCCAAGAGTGGTATAAACTATTGGTAATAAGTTAGTACTGTATTGAATTTACGATCTTAACATAGTACGATAAGTAAGCTATATAATCGAATGCTGTAATATATCTATATCTATCTAGTAGGTATCAAGGAACACGAATATTTGAGAAAACCGAAAACCTTACACCTATCTACCACATACTTGAATGAAAGGACTTGATGGAAAAATTCCTAGGAAAATCCATAATCCTAGGACTTTCCATAATCTCTTTCCTAAACACATGTGTAATAAAAGGTTGTCTTTGATCACGTTCAAAATATTATGAACTTCAGATGCTACATTTGTTTTAATTTATAATTGTTTCTTTTCATAAAATTTCCTTGGATTTCAATAGAGCTATCTTTATTCTTCTATAAAGTTAATTGAACCATGCCAAAGGAAATTTAATAAAAAAACGAGGTAAATTAATGTGAGCTTTTATTATAATCAATAGGGAGTTTTACTGTTTTGCCGATTTAAACAATGTCATTACTCTCCCTTGCATCCTCATCTGGTTGCCCATCATGGATAGATTAACAAGTTGTATAGATTAACTAGCTGTATAGGATTAACTAGCTGGGTATACTAGCTGTATAGAACTGATCAATCAAACTTGCGACATTCTCATTGTTAGAAGAACTCAGTTGTCCGTCTATATAGGCCTACTAAGGATCCGCTAAACATTTAAAATCTCTAGCTATTAAACATAATTAAAATAAATGTTAAGCACACTATGCTGGCTAGTACTGTACGGTTTATTGAATGACTGAACAATTTTGAGTAATATTAATGGTTATCATATTTCATTCTTCAAAGTTTTAACTTTTCATCCCTTCCAAACTTATTATTAGTTTCAATTCGGTAGTGCTAACATATTTCTCTTTCTTATCCATTAATCTCAATTATTACTTATAATACGTAAAAAGATGAATAAAATATTCTAACAACACGTCCAGGAAATAAATATAATGGCGAAATGTAACCAAACCAAATGTATGGCCAGAAAGGGTTATAAACATTGTTTACTTACATTCACAGAACAGCAAAACACCCATTACTATAATGCAAACTACCAATATTCAATGAGGTGGAATTGGGTTGCAGGGTTTAAATTGCTCTCAGTTGTAATTCCTTAGTTTTTTGTCACATATTTACACATTGCTCAATATATTGTCGTATTTGTACTTTTAGCTGAAGTGTTAAGCACTGTTTCTGTGTTACAACATTGTTAGTTTCAATGTTTAATTCTATAGAAGTCTTTTTATTCGAACTAATTTTAAACCACATTTATTGAAAATAAAACTTAAAAGTAAAGCAAATACCTAGTGTAAAGTGTGCCATCAAATGCAGGAGAGAAACGTGTATGTCCCTATCGATAAAGGCCATTAAACATTTCATGAACTAATTAATTACTTATATAAGGGATGTTCTCCAGAATGTTAAAAAATATTATAAGACCACTCCCTAAAACTGTGAACACAAAAAGTATGAAACAGTTAAGAGCAATCTGAATACTGCCTTCTCAAAGGTACTATAGTAAGCTGCCTTTCGACAAATTTGCGGACTATATCGACACCTATAGACACAGTGTTTTGTTAAAGCGTCAGTAGTACCTGCTTTAATCAATAAGCCTGATGATCCCTTAAAAACTAAAGATGGGGGTGCATCTGTCCTACAGGCTAGATGTAGCCGACTTTGTCATCGGCAGTATCAGTGATGACTTACATGCCGTCTATGTGTCTGTAGAACGGAGTCACATTGAATGTGAAACATTCAGTACAATCCACATAGCAAACTATACATTCCTTGAGTGAGCCATTATATTAGAGGGCTTTTTCACTCGTCCCAAGTGACAAAGTAAAGGATCTGAGCGTCACTCTAGACAGAGAGCTTTCATTTTTGACCACATCAGTCGGACAATCCCGCGTGCCATTGGCAGGTTGAGTGGATTGCATAGATAGAGAGGGTTATTGCCAGAAGCAGCAAAAGTTGAAATAGTGCAATCACTGACTCTACCATTATTTCAATACTGGCAACCTGCATACGGCATTAGTATCTTAAAGAGAATATGAGAAGAATTAAAAAAATTCAGAACAGCACTGTGCGATTTGTGTTCTGTATCAGCCGGCGTGATAACGCGTCATCTTTTAGAGAGGCACTAAGTTTACTCCCCATGGGAACCGTATGTATAATAGACCTCTGACCTGTTGTTAGGTCCTCAAAACCCTCAGTGTCTGTGTAATAAATATACTCTGCCTTCGTCAGGATGTCCTTCACAGGAGTACCTGCAAGATATTTCACGAAATTTAAACGAGATGTTGGGAGGGAGGGCTATACAAACCTTAAACACCTTTGAGTGGGTGGAGTAAAAGTTTTTAAAAGTTTGGAAGGAAAAAAACTTTTAGTTAAGTGTTCGATACTAACTGTTATGAGTGTTTTGTTACAGTAAAATTACATTTAAATGAAAAAATCATGTGTTAGAATAGTAAACTAACTTTTTGGTCTTTAGTATTGGATAGTTCTTATACAACGCAAAGACTTTAGGGAGTTTGTTTTTGGATGAAGTTCCTAAAGTACTAAGTGAATTTGGTTCCATATCCAGGGCCAAAAAACCCCCTAACAAGCAAGGACATCTGTATTCAGTTTTCAATGGATACGATACCCACAAAGGTTTGTAATTCAACAAAGAAAATAATGTAGGTAATTAAAATGTTATATCTTTACAGATAAATACTTAAACCAATGAATAAATAAAATATCTAACAAGTTTAACATATCTCTGAATGGGATAAAATACCTAAAAAGGGATACAATTATTGTTGGTTTACATATTGGTTAGGGGTGGGGTTGCCGGGTTGGGCGGTTACCATGGCAACTTCCCAGCACGCCGAGGATCTGTTGCTCAGTATCTGTGCTCCTCTCGCACCCTCTAGAATCTTCCCTTTCAACCGGTGAGTGCTATAGCTAGCAAGTGTCCAATCATAAACCATCAATCATCTATCATCATCAACCAATCATCATCAACCTCTAGACACGACCCCATGTTTTAGTCCCTGCGGTTAAATATTTTCACATAGAGTATCAAAACACAGACTTTTACATTATTGCACTTACAGTAAATGATTTATTACACACTATACAGTCATATGATGTGTACTACAAAATAAAAGAGCCAGGACTGGATGGTGAATTTATCACTTTTTGTTGCTAATTTATCACTTGTTTGAGATAGTAACTTGAATGCCAACTTTAAAACGAATTACAAACAAGTCCGTGAATCATATAATAATTTAAAAACTAACATTTTAAGATTTCAAACTTACTTTCAAAAGTACAACCAATCAGTTAGGGCTATGTTGATACTTTAAATCTCTTGTTAATAGTACTTGTTTGAAAGTATCAACTGGATGCAAGATTGAAAATACATTAAACTCAAAGTTTTCCGTGTAGTTAAAATAATTTTAAAACTTAAATGCTAGCAATTGGGATTCAATTTAACATTTATGACCAAACTTTGCCACCATCTGCTTACACTTAGCATGTCAGCGGACTTCTAGAACATATTGTGGTGAAAATCATACGTTTCATGCATTTCTCACACCATACAATTCGGAGTGACGATAAGCTAATCGAATTAGTAAACATTTCTCAGATCATGGAATCATATGGAATCCAACAATAAAATTAAGGTTTCAATAATAAGCAAAAGCAAAGCTAGTAATTTCCAATCACACAATGCTGAACGAGTCAACGAGTCATAACTATTGGAAAACAATGTCGTCAAAGACCACAAAGCTGCATGATACGTGGTAATCATTTATCGAAAATGATTGTTACCAATAAATTCAAAACCTGTAAATTTAAATTTTACCGTGTTAGTTTTGACCATTTTAGTTGTGTTAGTTGAACCGTATTTCTGTGGTCGGTGATGAGTTTTCGCTGTGATATTTTGTACTTTTAATTTACCTTAGTAGACATATCAATAATGCAATCTATATAATTAATACGCTACACGAAACTTTGTCGGTTGAACTCCTCCGCCATTTCTTAACCGATTTTATCCATTGACGTCTCATTTGAAAGAGCGTGTCGCGTAGATTTGCAAACTGGCCTTACATTTTTGAAAAAGTCCCTTGGGCTCTGCCCCAGTGGCTTTTAAAGTTCCCATGTTATCCTTATGAAGAACATATTTGTTTACATCATGATCAGCTGGATATTTAATTGCTTACGGAAAGTAAATAAAAGAAACGTCTTATAACACTTAAAACATATATTTACGCTTATACTGTTACTCACAAGACGGTAAATATACAAAAAAGATGGTGAGTGGTGATCGATTTCGATTGGACACTCCAATCATCATCAGACCCAATAGGCGAATGTCCCTATTATAGGCGAATTGCTGTTAATATTTAAGGTGAAATTCAAATAAATGCGTCCTACAAAAATTAAATCATTGAAAGAACCCATTTGCAAATTATGGAAACATAAAAAGGCCACTGAGTAGAAGAAATATAGATAATATTTTTAAAGAATTTATGATCGTTATTAGCCTATATAATGAAGAACACCTACAAGATGAAGATTCCTACAAACGATGAACGAGGGTATTAGCCGAAGTGCTACAATTATTTATAGTAGGAAACATGGACTTCACTTTTCTAGGAAATGTTGAACATCGTGAGTATCTCCATGAGTTACACACCGGTAATCTTTGAGTTGACTCTTTTAAACTCTTTGTAAATATGGCTGTTTTTCATTTTGAAATAACTTCTGTAATACTTTGCGATTGCTCGAATTCGAGCAACATGTACACTAGTATTGAATGAAAATAATATATTATATTAACATTAAATAAACAAATTATATTAATAACTAATCTTGACTTTATTTTGAGCATATTGAATTTTTTTTTGTTATTTGGAGCAAATTTTAAGGTAAACTAAAATAGTAAAAAAATATTCAGCTATAAATATAAATATGAAAAATAAATAGTCAAGTATTTATAATCACAAATGTCCCACAAAAAGTTTTAGAGGAAAGTTCTTTCTTTCGCCCAACTGTAACAAAACGCATTTCTACTCTGACATTGTGTCTAAAGCTTATTAAAGGCTGTTCCCAAATTTAAATTTCACCAGTGTAATACTACCCCATATTTCAAGCTGTTAGAAGAGCTTTGCTGTGTCAAATGGCGTAATTGGGATAGAATTCTAATTTCCCTTTAACACCCCACTCGATCTTTATTCTAGTGATGTGTTTAATTAATTTGGGAGTTTGATTTTCCTCTTTAACAGTGAGAATAAGTTTTTACTTTGCGACAAAATATGAAGTAAAATGAGTTGAATGGCACAGCTGGTGGACTTACTGTACAATGTGGTGGGTGATAACAATTATATCCTTCAAAAGAAAACACTATATTACATATAGTGTCACATTGATAGTTTTTTAATGTATTAGCCATGTAGTAACGTAATAGAAGTGTAGTCTATGATTTAAACTATAATAGCTTCCAGATTACCGACTAATATTATTAAGCGTGTAAAGCTAGTTAAGCTAGTTTACAACGAATTGGTGTTACCCTTAGCTTTAACACGTCTACGTGCAGATTCAATGGCACTGATTAGGCTCTAACAGTAGCTAATATGTTCTATTGAAAGAATGGAAGAATTCCTAGTAGCTAAGTGAATTTTAATGCTAAACCTTGTCGTTTTCAGCTAAGCCACGTGTAATAACGTTACTATGATTCCTGCTAATAAAGAAAGTACCAGTTTTACCATTCTATCTATGGTTACTACTAATGTGAAGTGTTGACATATAATCAATCAAGTATAGGTTACACACTAGCTCAGCGTATGTACTATACACATTGAACACAGATTATACCTGGGGTTCGTTGAGTATACACTGACAACTTATCTGACTTAAAGGAGTTAAATCAACCACCAACTGTAAACTTTGAATATTGTTTTCTTCTTTTGATCACTACTCCCTCGTATTTCTATAACATTAAAACCACGTATGAACATTTTGTTTAGTAGTTTCTATTTTCTTAAAAATATTTAAAAAAGATGACAATGATTTACGTTCTAGTAAACTAAACTCGCATTTCATGATGAGAATATTTTACCAAACATAACTTATCAGGCTTTTTAATTTGCTGATTGTTTTAGAATTATAATTAGATTTTGTTAATTTAATAGAGTAGATAATATAGCCAAGCTGAAGTGAGCTAACAAACTAATGAAATTTGATAATGCCTCACTATAAATCGTAAAACTGTAGTTTTTCTCTAGTAGTTAGGAAATCTAATGCCTTTAAGCCAGTTTCTAGTTTTGGCTTCAATTATTATCCATGCATGATATAAAATTGCTTCTAAAACTATTTAACTATTCAAGAATAGTTCTGAAAAGCAGTTGCACTGAAAACGCTTGATCAATAAAGGCATTTTATTTTCATTTATATTTATTGAAAAATAAATATATATATATCTATTTTTATAATACTCTCGAATGTGTATACCTACTTAAACATCCTCTTCCAGTGAACTTGAAATTAATCGTTACAAAATCGAAATATTTAATATGTATTTTTACATAACCCCCAAGAAAAGTGTAATACACGAAAACGTAGAAATGCTAATTGATTTATGCTGTACAGGAATGCGAGAATATGCATTTGACTAAGAATTAGTTCAGAAAACAACAAAAAAACTAAGACTTAAATGAATGACAAAATAACAGTCAAACTAACGAATAAAAGTGAGAAAGAAGACCAAATAATGAACGATGGGTTCTGAAAAGCTTTGCAACATTTAAAAAAAACAATGAAGTTTAACAAAAACTCAACAAAAATAAACTACCTGGTATATCAATAAACAATTGTACTCAACAACAAATTATCGAACATCAAAACACTGTTGTTGCACATAATAATAATGTCTTTGTTTGCTTCATGGTTTATTGTAATATTTGGTTGATTTTTTTATATTATTTGACAATATTAATATTTTATGATTGCAGTCAATCACATTGCATTGCAAACGTAAAATGCACAGTATTTTATGTAAACACTATTCATGTTATTTTTAATATTTCGTCTGGTTATAAATATTTGTTATTACTAAACAGAGTTTACTTTTAGTTTCCTCTGTTCTAAAGAAAAAATGTTTTGTTTTATGTTTAATACACCTGCGAATGCATTTTTAAATAAGATAAAATCCAACCTAACATAAACAAATCGAGTAAAAAGATAAATTGTCAAACATAGCCATAACTAATCCAAAATAACTACAAATAAGTTAAAGTAAGTATGAGAAAATTTGTTATGACTAATAATACACAATCATGTACAATTAACGGACTTAACAGAAATTATAAAAAAATAACTTGCATTAACTATCATTAGCAACTAACTGCTAGCATTAGTACACAATCGGACACAACACATACAGAAATAACCTAGAATAAAGAGGGTATAATATAACAATAAATTTTAGTGCTCGAACAGTATTTTCAAATAATAACAAAATAAAAATCAATGTTAAAACATTTTTTGCAAAGAAGTCACAGTGATTTTTACTTAACAGTAGTTTCTAATTTGATAATTACTGTTGAATATGTCATTAAAAAAGGTCTCTCGCCGATACCAAGAAGGCACTCTATTTTGATATTTCAACACATGGTAATAACTCGACACAAAAACAATACAGCAGTATTTCTTTGCTATGTATAGTAATGGAAAATATTACTTGAAATATTGTAAATTATTGAAGCAGATGATTCGTAGCTATGAGAGTCGTCACTAAAGCTGACCTAAGTGAGCAATTCATCAAAGGGTAGAAGAAGCTTAGGTCGTGTTAAAGAAGGAACATGAGACAGGAATGGTAATCATCCCGGCACTGGAGCGATGTGGTATGTATTGCATCTCACGTTCCCAGTATTGGAATACGGGTCTGAAATTGGCAATCAACAGGGATAAGAAATATGTTAGGGAGTTTATTACGCTACAAATACAACAAGTTTAATGTTTTTACCCAGTGTTATATGGCTGTTAAAATCATCGTTATATATAAAAAACCATGATTTTTTACTTTTTGATGTAGGCCTATTTCTCAAAAGCTGCCTATTAGGCAAAGTAAATTAGCTGTTTAGTACATGAGAAGTCAGCTGTATTGAAAACTAAAATAGGTAAACAAAATTCTACTTTCAAAATTCCCCTTAGATAGGCAACTGCAGACAATGGAATTTTTACATTGAGTTTTTGATATCCATACACAGAAAAACAACATTTTATGTACAAAATATTCAGTCCGGCGTTCAATCAGTTAAAATTCAAAAGACCGTTTATACAGGGTGTTCCAAACCACCCGGCCAGCCTCTATGGCTCCAATATGAAAGCAAATAGAAACTTAATTGCAACTGAAACCCCCTATTTTGACTCCAAGGAATTCAGCTAAATTATTTTTAAACCTAAAAAAACACACTAAAGGGCAGATTTTGGGGAAATGTTCAAGTTTAAAGGATGTTATACTTCATTTTAAAGGTCTCTGAGCCCTGAGTATTTTAGTAGAAAAAGTCTTAAACTATTTTTTTCCAATTTACAGGGTGTTCAAAAACGTACAAAAAATATACCTTTTGAACTACTTTTCACTGCAAAGAGGTGGAATTTCGTGAGGGGTTCAAATTTTTATACAGTATCACTTTAATTGCTAAATGAGCTTAAAAAAACTGTGGTTTCAAACCAATACAAATAATTTAAAACTTTTCTTACTAAAATACTCAGGGCTCAAAGACCTTTAAAATAAGATATGACACGACTCCCCTTTACATTTTAAAATTTCCCAAAAATCCTTTGGGGTGCTTTTTGGGGTTTAAAAATAAATGACATACCAAATACAGATACAACATTGGGGGTTTACTTTTTAGTTTACTTGTCTTTTCCTAATTTTTTATAATGTACACAAACATAATATTTTGTTTTACTTTGACTCAATAACAATTTTTGGATAGTGAAAAATACTATACTATAAATATGACTCCTATATTCACTATATTCCTATATCGAGTTCTTCAAAGTAAAAATCGTGTACTCTCGAACGCCTGTATGTAAAAGTGGCATTTGTGCCTGGCAGATAACCATGCTGTATCTGATATCCTCAGGCGGTCGTCGCCCGAACAGAGATTAACTCGGATATTTTAACTTTGAATCCTTTGTAAAACATATTAAAATGAGAATTTAATGCATTTGGTAATCGCTTGCATTTTAAACTGTTCAAAGGTCCTCAGATGACTGTTTTCGATTACATATCAGCATGTTGTGTATTTTGTAACGTTTATTTCAACTTCGCTGCATATTTAAAAGTTGAATGCATAATTTATAATCAGAGTGGTTGGCGTTAAACTAAAAAAAAATGGCTTAAGTTACAGCGAATACAAAACTTATTACCAAAACAACACTGTACAAAATTTAATTTAATTTAACAGTAATATGTTCACTGTAAAGTCAGATTGTATGTAATGTAATCAATTACAACGAATGATTAGTGGTAGTCACTTGATGAGAGCTAAATGAATGTATCCACATCCTCTCACAACTGATGTCAAAATCAATACCACACATTCGCATTGGACATTTATGTAACAGAACTGTTAATGTGTTATTACTATCATTATATCAAATTTGTAGAACTTAAAAGCAGACCATAAGTTGCTAAACTAATGCAAATGACTTCGACAGTTAAACTCTTTCATTGTAAAGTCTGCATTACGTTACTAAAAGTATGCTGATGATTTATTAGCAAATTTCACGCAGTCAAACTGTTTACGTGAATGCGTTTTCATAAACAACGTGTGATTGAGATATAATCTTTTGTTTAATATCCGAGAAGAATACATGATTCAATAAACCAATAAATTATTATTTAGACTCTGGTACGTCCCGAAAATTTCCAAACGATTAAATTTTGTCCATAAATTAGTAAAAAGTCGTATATTAGTATTAGTCATGAATTGTCGCTTTTAATGGTGCAATATATGTAGTTACAATTCGTGAATAGAATGAAATTCAAATCTACATGACAGTTCATTGATATTACCATACAAGTTACTAAGTGATATATTCTGACCAAAAAGAAATAGTACTTTAAGGGAACAGAATTGTAAAAGTTACAACAGACAGACTCTAAAAAGTAATTTCCGCTGATCAGAGTATTTCAGTCTTTAAGGTCTACCCCTAGTCCTTGATAGTGTTATACTGACATTTTCCCTAGAAATACATCTTGTGCTGTTTATTTAATTAGTTAAGTGACAAAACAACATCCACTTTAATACACTACCATACTTGGTCAAATATATATTTCATAAAAACTAATAACAATGTAAGGGCTATCAGAACAAACAATCCCATAAAAACGTTTGAATTTTCTTAACTTTCGTCTGTCATCACGTAGGTATATTTTAATACTTGAAATTAGAAATTTAAATCGATAAGATAAATTTGCATTTTAAAGATGTCTATAACCCATATAGAGTAGTAATGCGTGTAGTGAAGAAAAATATTTAAAGTAATTTTAAGGTGAAATCGAAAACATTCGTTGGACTTTTTATGTAGTCTGAAAGCTACAGAAAGCTAAGTTTGGATCCATGCTTCCTGAGATGCTCAGACACTACTATATAATGTAATTCGTGAGAGTATAGTGAACAGTAGAAAATAAACAATCCCGCCGCTGCAAATTTTTATTTGCCTGAGTGGATTTTACAAAAATATTTTTGTAAAAAGATTTTTACAAAAAAATATGAGAGCTGTGCAAAGATTCATTGAATTGACAGTGCTTATTATGGTAGCATAGTAAGCATTGTCAACTCAATGAATCTTTGGACAGCTGTCATATTTTTTTACCCACCCACTAGGTCTAGAAGACGGAAGAAAATAATAAACGTAAGCAAAGTTTGATAAGTACATCAAATAAAAGGTCTTTATTAGTAAAATACAATACCACACATTATTTGAGCTCAAAAGGACAGCCGAGTAACGAATGGCAGCAGTTTAAATTCAAAATGGCAGAATCAATAAATGTTTGAATGGCTGCCATTTTTGACTCGGTTGTTAATTTGTGGTCCGGTTTGCGGCATTTTTTTAATCTGACAAAACCTTTAATGTAATTTTTATATCAACCTATGATTACCTTTAAGATTTTCACCTTCCTCTCTATGGGCCGTCCCCCATAGGGGACACCCGATCACCTTGCACACAAAAAGTTACCAGTAATTATATGTCAAATTTGGTTGTGACATCCCTTTTCGAGTTATAAAGTCGTCGCAAGAATTAATTGTCACTTTGTATAATCATTTGTTTTCCAAGTTGTGTTGCTTTTTATCGTCAATACTACGAGGTAAGTAATTCATTATTTGATTACTTTAAAAGTATCTTGCGTACATTTAATATAACTATTAAAAAACCTTATCAAACGCCCTATTAATAAACCTTCATAAAAAATTTATTTTGCACAGCAGTAGAAAATGTTACGGATAATAATTGTATATCGTTTTAGAAAGTATCATTATTTTTAAAGACAAATATTGGTGAAAGTCAAAGCATGCCCTAAAACGTCCAATCTACAAACAAATTGGTTTTGGTTACATAAAATACACTATCATCAACCCCATATAGCATAATGAAACAAATAAATATTTGTGTTAGTATAAGGGTAGAAAATATGGATTATAATAACTCATAGAGCAAAGTACAGTGAAGTAACCTAACAGATAGACTTTGGACAAAATCAAAGGACTCACTTAAATAAGCTGTAAAGATCCTGTCTAGACCAGTTCATTGTGCCACAGCACTCGTTCTCACCTAAAAGCTTTGGCTACAAAGAGAAACAAAACTTGTCACTGTCGATGATTTTACCAAAGAGAAATGTAAATATCCTCGACGCAGTAAACCTGTATTTTCACTCGAAAATTTCCTTAAACATATCACATTTATTACCTACATGGTTAACATTCGGTTCAATGAGCACTTAGGGTTGCTGCCACAGGAAACGTTTAGTATAAAATAAATAACATTGCCCAATTTTATCAAACTATATCCATAAACAAGCAAACTTAATCATTTGACTCAGTCTCCATAAGAATACAATGAAAATTATTTATCAAACAATTTTTTATCATTTTCTCTATATCCAATGAGTACAACACCGCTTCAATTTATTAAAACATGTTTTTAAGCTCTCAAAACTGTGAGTAGACAAATTGCGAAAATTATGTTTAGAGGGTCAACGATGGAAAACCAAATTTTGTCTCTTAAAACCCCGTAACCATACTCTACTTATGCCAGTTCGCAATTTTTTCGAATAAACACAGTGTTTCACCATCGAACCATATCAAAATCGGATGGTTAATAGTTTTGTGCTAACGGATATCTGTATATAATATAACAGATATTATTATTGGCCTCTGGGTAACTAAAAAAGTACATTAGTCCCAAGTACAGGTGTTACTACTAAATCTACGGTAAAAAAGCTTATTCTCATCTGGGAAATTCACTAAAATGGAAAATTTGAACCGTGAAGAAAGATTTGCAATAGGCCTACATCCACCCAGAACATAAAAGGTTTAGGGACGTTGCTTTGACTTAAATTTGAGCTTCAATCTTTGGCATGACTAAAAACGTTCGAGGTTGTTTAATAGAGTTTTCCATCATTAGAGGTGTTTTAAAAGGTCCATGAAAATTATTTTAGTAGGAACGTTACTAGCGTGTGCGCGTGCACGCACGCATGGGTGTAAAGAAACACACTCTTAGTGTAAGAATATATTTATAGTGTACACTATAGTGTAAGAAATATTTATCGAAGACACAATAGCTTTTTTCATAACTTACTAATTCCTCAATTTTCTTATATAGCCTATAACACTATTACTGTGAAAACAAAATATCGTATGACTATTTTTGCAAAGAAATGTATTTTAATACGAGTTTAAATTTATGTAAATACTGTAAAACACTATGGAGAGAGAAATAACTTTGATATATGAGTATGATGAGACGTTTTTAATGCTCAATATTCAAATGTACCTTTTTCCTGATAAAAAATAAACAATCCTTATGAAACGCTATTGCCTTAGACAATAATCTGAAAATGTGTCTTTCGGTCCTTATTATTTGTATACTACTTACTTTATATTTCAATCAACTGTACAAAATGGTAGTGTGATTTACTGAGGGAAACACTATTGAAAAACGTTTTTGTAATGCAACAAAGAAGAGTGGTAACCAAGCATTTGTCCAGGACAGATGGTCTGTCAATTGCAGGACTTTTCTATTTGGCAATGACCTACAGGGCAGTTGATTAAAACACTGATGCAAAACATTTATTTGGTAAAAAGATTACTTAAAAACGAAATATTTTATTGTAGATTGTTAGATTTTGCAAACTTTTAAGGGGAAAATAGACGCGGCTGTGATAGAAATAGTCAATGTTACTATTTCATTTCCAGTTCCTCGTACATGTTTTCCCAAACATTCAATTTGGTATTGTACAGAAAATAAAATAAAACCCTTATTTCTCATCAATGATTAAACATTTATTAAATCTAAGGCACAGCAATATAGTAGGTTGCATTAATACCTTTAATCAAACAACAAGCTGCAAACGAGTTGTATATGTTTGAACAGTTATTTAATTGATAAATTTTAGAAATTTTTTGAAAAATCCAATTTCATCCAATAATCTTGCCCAACATAAAAACTATCTGACATATTTTGTATTACTTGCCATTCTATTCCTGTATTATTCTTTAAAAAACTATAAGTAGACAGAATGTAAAAAAAACATTTATTAGCAGTGTATAACTGTATGTTAAAACTTCATAGAAATTTTTAGGAACATATAGGCTACGTGTCATTAAATACATAAAAAAAATAAAATAAATAAATAAACAAACAAATAAATAAATATTTATACATAAATAATCTCTCTCGTGTTCACAAAAAATATATTACATGCATATTTGGTTATATAGTTCTTTGACAGAATAATCAACTTTCGACTATTATATCATAAACCTTTTATCATAGAAACCAATGGATACAAAGAGTGAACCATGCCTAGTCTAATCATATAATTAATTAACATAAAGACAGTCGATTAATGTACAAACTTAAATAGTCCACTCGCGTTATCCAAAGTTAATAATATTATATTATAACATTTAATATTTTATAAAAATGAAAAAGTTTATTGTTATGGTATTATTGTTGAAGATAAGTTGCAACGTAAATACATAGAATACATATATACAGAAACGTATTGCATTTAGCGTGATCACAAATACAAGTTGAGTCAGACTGCATTCCATTACGAGTCTTGGATTAATAATAGTTGTATTTATAATAACAAAATTAAAATAGTATTCATACAATTGTACAGCGGAATTTAGTGTAAACAAATAATATTACTATTATTACTAGGTATCATATGATATGCATATGTTTTAAAGACAAAATGTTTACATATTTCTTATTGCTTAGGAATGCTCATTCTTTTTCAGATCACATTCTATTCAAGCTTATCCCGTCAGCGCTGACCGTGAATTACAGGTATTGAGAAGTTTTCTCCAAACCCGTCTAGAATAAGCTGAATGTAGAAGAATAATAAATTTCCAAACAAAGAATTCTTTCTAAATAAAAACCTTTGACATAAAAAACTCTTTAATAATGGTGTATTTACAAAGATTTCTCATCAACCTCCTCATTATTTGAGTAAGTACGTGGTTTTAATACTGTACGTTATTTATACCTGCAAAATTATAAATAATTGAATAAAAATTAATGACTTCGACAATACTGAGATACCCAACTGAATAACTACTGAATATAAGCAATTATTTGTTCTGTGCTTTATGAAGTAAGAGAGAGAAAGGAACTTGAGTGCATGCAGCTCGGGGAGCAGTGTGTTGGTGTTCCAGAAAAGTACTCCAGAGACTTGAAATTGATTTTAGTTGTGTAGACCTTGTAAAGCTGCTTGTTCTGGGTTCTTGGTTTACACATTCAACAAATCCATAAAATATTTTAAACTAGTGTCCCTGTTGCTCAAAATTGAGCAATTGCTAAGTATTAGAGAAGTTATTTTCAAACGAATAACAGTCATAATTTCTGATGACTTTAAAAGATTCGACTCAAAGATTATGGAATACTCAACATGTACATAACAGATTGATATAATCAATATTTCTTAACATACATATCTTAACGTACGACGTACATATCTTAATAAAACATATAACGCGTCGATTAGCACGCCATTATGGTTCTTGTCATTCGCCCATCGGGTCTGATGATGGTTGGAGTGTCCAAACGAAATCGATCACCACTTTAAATCTTTAAATCTTTTAGAAGTATTTACCGTCTTGTGAGTCCACAGTATTTAGTGTAAATATATTACTACAAGTGTCATTAGACGTATTTTTTGTTTTTATGCAATTTAATAACAACGTACGATGCAGATAAAGAAGTTATTTAAAACAATTTATTTATAATACTTATTAACGTTTAGAATACCCAACTGTTAAATTTACTTTTCAACTAAAATCAAATCAAGTTATGTTCATTTCACCTAAACAATGTTGCTGACCAAAGATGGACTGATACATGAAAAACGTAAACTTACAAAAGTTTGTATGAGTTTAATTTTCAGTGTCTCCATGTAATCGGGAAAATTAAGAACTTAACTAAATAGCTATAAATAACTTAATTAAATTAACAACATGGTACCTGAAAAATTGAATAGTCTTTTCAACTACTTTGTGTTTTGTGTAGGTACTTAGTGCACTTTTCTGCAACTAATAACATGAGTTTGAGTGTTTGCTGCTTAATGAAATTGGTTCAAAATGGTGTTTTAAATATCGTAGATTCCCTAGTGATTGGCGAGAAAACCCCCCAAAACATAATTTTAAATACTATGTTTCACAAACAAATATCAGTTTTTGGACGTTCATTCCAGTTAAGCTATGTTTAAAATCGAATTCACCCTAAAATCGTAATCAATTACATCACTAAATCAACATCGAAAAATAGCAGAAGCCCTACTGGCCTAACTTATATCCGGTAGTGAGCTTTAGACCAGCATCGTTTGGACTAATACTAATCACTCTTATTCTACAAGATCTATTAGTGTTAACTTATATTATTAAACCTTTGTTCCTACTTACCTTATGTTTCTATAAATTAGAGTTATCATTTTATGTCTGTTCGTTGTATAAAAATACTGAGTGTACTATACCGGTTACTAAAATATGGTTGCTAGAACATGTGATAAAAAAAAACATATTCGATCAAAGATACAACCTACAGATTATTGAGTAGTTTGATTCCGTAGTTTATTTTATTTTTATGGAAAATACAATAAAACTGTATTACACATTAAATAATAATAAGTGTAAGTTGACTGTAAACAAAAGTAGTAGACTATTAAATGAATATATTCCTTTCGCCGGGTTCAATAATCTAAGTACAATTTAATTAATCTTTTCTTCGTATTAGTTGTAATTAAATTTAAGCCATTACCAACAGTTTTTTTTTTAATTTTAGACCTCTAATTAGATAGGATCTCTAATAATATAAGTGATCTTTGAGATAATATGCTTTTACCTTACAAATCATTCATTCATTTTACAAATGTGTTTGAAAGACAAAAATATGTTTGCTGTCCAAAGAATATCCATAACCCTAATCCTTAGTTGCTGTGTGACTGAGTACTATAATAAAGATAAAACAAAACCTGAGATGTTTCTATAATACATGATGTTTCTCCATTTCTGCTCTCGACATTAATAAATATCCATTTCGTCCACCCTTGAATACATAAGGATATCAACTTTGAAGAATATTTTTTTCAATTATAACAAACGTTTCGTAAGATTAACTGACAGGTGATAACGCATGAATAAATTTTTTTACCCGAGGTAAAGTTTAACGTTCGAGACGAAGCCGAGGTCGGAAAATGAGCGAGGGTTAAAAAGACACTTTTTGCCCTTGTGGTGGACTACCGTATATTTCTCATCATATTGCAGCATTAATAAACAAACTAAGCTAGAAAACGAAATCATTTGAATGTAAAGATAACCTCTCAAAATGACTTCTAGCTTGTTTTTAATTCTGCTAATACAAATAAGCCGCTGTTTAGTAAGTGATTTAATCATTTCGTCTATTACGATGTGTTACAGTACATTACACCCTCGATATGTCGAGCAACCGACAACAATAGGCCAAAACCTAACCTAATAAATCAATCGATACGACTGCCACAATTGCAATTTACTACTGTTAACAACAACGGATTTTTACTCCATAGAGAGATAAATGCTAATCTAGACCCGCAACGCATGCATTAAGAACGGCTGTTTTTTTCTGGAGTTTGACGAAAAAATTCAAGGTTTCGTGTAAAAATACAAAAGATGACACATGTGCTGACGTTTCTTAGGAGATACTATCATTGCCTAGAAGTTGTAGGACGATGTTTTTAGTTCTTGCAAACCCTACACACATGATGAACAACCACTTATTTAATAGATCCTCACTCTCAGTAAAAAAAACATATACTTATTTCGGGAAAGACCTTTACCTTTCAAAAATCATTATTTTTGTCTAACTCATGAGTATAACTAGAACAGACTAAAATTTTAATAATATAATAAAATAATTATGTTATAAGAATGGCCTACTAACATTAGTAAAAACCAACAATTTGAAATTTGCTGCAAATTGAGTTTTTTTTTAATGAATCATAAAAGAGATGCATAAACGGACTAAGTAATCCGGAACCGGAAGTAAAACGGACTAAATCTCATTTTAAAAGTTCATGTATTATTAGAATAGGGAGAATTCTCTGGTGAAATAGAAAACAAATTTTAATTCAAATGGTTTTCCAAACTTAATGACTCTTGACGCAACGGCAGCTTCAAGAGCTTGTTGAGTAGGCAAGAGAGCGAACTGTTTTTGACAATTCAATTATATTTCTGACGAATTTCACAATAAAAATACGTCTTTAACCCTTTATACTCCATGGGCTATTCAGCGATATGATTTCGTCTATTTTATCAAGTTGTTCCTCTCATTAAGAAGAACAATCCGTAGCATTTTGAATAAGTTGTCTTCGGAGATCCAACTCAAGTAAGTATAAGCAAAAAGTTAAACATATGCTTAGTTTGATGTGCAACTCATGAAGAATCCAATCATCCCGTCAACTGAAATCTAAGTAGTTTGCTGTTATGTTTTGTGTGCCTCCACCACCAATTTTTTGCCTCGTTCTCATCGTTTTCATGATGCGTAGTACTGTAGGTCGAAATACTTATCATCATGATCAGTCAACGAATTTCGAGTCAGAGAATTTGCGAACCTTATATTATTACTGTTATCACGACGCGTTGTAGCTTGTAGATCTCAGAAGCCACTGACGAGCTCGGAGAAAAAAGGGCGAGCCATTCACGCATTGGTAGTTCATGAGCTCAAATATAAATAAATACTACTTTACCTCGACTAACCCCTTATCTAATGAACTTCTAGCCCTTAGCACTGTTCTGAGCCGTGAGAACAGTGCACCGCCCGAGCCTCAAACCAACACGAACCACTATACCCTGGTGCCTTGCTGAATGTCCCACTACTACAACAGTCTAGGGTTGCATCGCACAACACGCGTCTTTAGATAGCCATCACAAAGGTGAAATATGTTTTTTTTAGTTTTACAGAGAGTTCTTTATGGAATGATCAATCATGCTGTTTTCGATATGATGCACAGTGGATTATATTATGTTTGAATGTAAATATGAGTGTAGTAAACAAGTAGTACATTTCATTACAAATACCAAAAGAGACCCTTATTTTGGAAGTGGTTCAAAAAGCGATGCGAATGAAACCAATTGGGGTTTTACACTAACATTATTTAAACAAGAAATTTAAGCTTCACAATATTTAAACAATATTCAAATGTAAAAGATGCACCAAGGGTTAAAGTTAGTCCAGAGAATGCAATGTCCATGTATCTTTCAAAGCTTCAAAGCCCCCAAGGGAGTTTACGTGCAGTTCCAAATCTTTTTGCAATTGTCTAAAGCCATTACAACTAAAACGCTTGAGTATTTTTTTAAGTGATCTAAAAAACCACTTACGAGTTATTTAAATTAAACTAAATATCCCTGATCTCTACATGTATGAATACTAAAAATGTACAAAATAAACAAGCTAGAATATTCTTGTACACATTTTCCATTTGTCAATAATATTCTATTTTAGTGTTTCATGTTATTCCAAACAGGAACTATTAACACTATTAACTAATATTATTAAATAACAACCCCTGTCAATTTACAGTAGTAATCATACTAATGTACGTGGTGTTGCAGATCAATGTTAAATAACTACTGGACGAAGAGTGACGAACCAATAATAATTGTGTCATAGTTATAATTGTGTTGGTTAAGTCAAACCATCACAAGTATATTGGCGAACAACCAATTTAAAATTATTTTATTGGACGTGTGATACAGATTGGAAAATAATTTTTGATTGGTAAACATTTTCTGCAATCATAATAATTACGATGTCTACCAGTTCGGTGGCACCTGGACGAGAAACCATGAGTTCGCTGCCTTGAATTAATCCGTGTTGTGTTCCTGTCTGAGACAACGATTTGCAAACTGTCTGCCTACTTAGGAGCATCATCAGAGAAACTTTTTCCGCTTATAATTAAAATAATTGTGAAATAATGAAAGGATGTGAAATCAGTTACTATGCATATTTTATGCTTTTTCTGAGTGAAAGGTCCAAACCTTATTCTTGTTACTAAGTAATTATGACCTTTTACCAGAATGGCTTCATTAATTGATAGTACAATGTCAAATCACATGAGAATCTCCTAAAATTTAACCAGTGACCTTTGGTTTTGAAGGCGGTCTAGGATACCGTCTAGGATACGGTCTGGATATCCAGATTACTCGGCTATCCAGACAATTAGTTAAAAATACAATAATAAACTATGTATTATACTGATCATTATTTAAATTAAAAATAAAATAAATACTTTTTAAATCCTCAAATTATAAAAAAAGTTGATCAAGTACGCCTGCTTGTGAAAGTAATGTGATCACAATTTCAATAGTAAATAGTCAAATAATTAGTCCAGCGTATCTAAAATCTACACACAGTATTTCTAGCAAAGCTTTGCGACACTATATGGGTATACACGTGTTTCAAAGTTCCGTTAGTACATTCTCTGAAACCCTTCTCGCCACAACCATGAACTTTAAGATGCATCCTTTTAGGAATTGTAATTGTTTAAGATAGTATTTATTACATACAGCTTTTTACAAGTGATCATCAACCATATTTTGTTAAACAAGTTATTAGCTAACCTTTGCATAAAAATGTTAGTGCCTTTTTCGTGAAAAATTAGTGATTGCATGAATTTAGTATCCTCTATATTAAAAAAATGGTATAAAGTGTGAATAAAACTTGTCTCTTTTCGTGTTGTTTTTATACTTTGACGTTAAATTTCAATATAACTATACAACAATATATTTACATTTAACAAAAAGCATCACTAAAACGTCAAATTCCTATTCAACAAATAACATAATTTAGTTTACATAAAATTTAATATTGTCGTTAAACCCCGAAAAAAAAACATATTTAAATATGTTTGTTACTATAACGGTAGATTATGCAACATAACAATTTTATAGAGTTTTTGTGGAGTAACAGCTCGTGAAAAGATAAAGTCAAAGGATGCACTTAAATTAGTTGTAAAGGACCTGTCATGTCCAGTTATCTGTGCCGCAGCACTCGTTCTCACCTAAACGCTTTGGCTACAAAGAGAAACAAAACTTGTCACTGTCAAAAATGTTCAAAGTGAAAAAATGTAAAAAGATAGATTCCAAATTTTAGATTGAGTTTACCTTTTTATAAATGTATTTTATTTAGGATTTATTTAAAATTGTATTTATGATGAGATACAAATCCCAGCTTTTTTATAAATGCCATGGATACAAAGACTATACAAATTTTTACAATTCATGCAGCGTTGGATAAGCCATAAGATAAAAAACACATTTCTCTTGATAATTTTTTGGGGAATCACAATATTTAATATTTGAAACGAACGTAATTTTGAATTTTACATTGACAGTTGATGATTTGTATTTATATCTCTCCTGTTTGTCACCACGAAGTTGACAGTGTACGAAGTCAATCGCTTAAGGAGTTAAAAAATGATGGATGCATAAAAAATATCGCATAGTGTTATTAAAGACAGACTACTGCACTAATGGAGGGTTAGGGGTTAAGGGTAAGGGGTGTATTACTAAAGGATATTAGACCCGTGTTTATGAGACGTTTTCTTATTGTTTTGACCGTATATGTTTTGATCGTTGGAAATATAATTTCAACTCCATGTTTAATAATATATCATAGCATTTATCAGCTTACGAATATGAAAATCAGCCTAACCAAATCAAAACTTATTATAGATAGTTATATCATAAATAATTATATCTTGTTTTCCATTTATGAGGAAATAAAAGAAGGAGGTATCTAAAACAGCAATAACAATCCAAAGACTACCCTCTAGGGTGATAAAATGGACCATAAACCGATAACAGAGTTGGTTTAGTGAAACAGTTAGCTTAAGAAGTTTAGTTTAAGAAAACGATTAAGTGTAGAGACTATTTCGATTTGTTTAAATTGATATGTCATATACATTTTCCAGTGTAATTATTAAAGATACCATTGTATTTAAGTAATGACTTGATTATTATACCCTATAAAACCCAAAAAAAACTATTGTATTAAATTCATTGCAAGGATTTTTCCAATATGCTATTTATTTGAGAATTTTTGCTATTTATTTATTCTACGACTGTTTATTAGGCTTGGATTTAATGAAAGACTGGCTCCACCCTCTTAAAAAGGGTGCTAGCTTCTCTATTTGTTCTTAACGATAGTTATTTTATCCAACGATTGTCTGAATTTTCTTCGGATACATTTAATTTCAACTACTTAAGCTTGATCTAAAATATACCTAACTATAACATCATAGCCTTCAGTATTTCTCAAATGGCCTTTCTTCACATTCATTAGGACATTAGGCACAAGCCCGTTTTAATATCTAACTATTTAATCATTACTTTATATGAGGCTTACAGGGTCGTGGTGTCGTTACGTATCCAAACACCTTAGTTATTGGTATGTGAACATGAACCCGTGATAGTGGAATAGAAAAATACCCCTGCCACAGCAAACCTGCAGACTAAGCTGATTTCCGTTTACCTCGCTGGATTTCTACTAAAATATTTCTTAAAAAGTGACGTAAATTTTTCTTATTTAAATAACATTAATCTATATATTAATAGGCAAACATGTTTCTTTAAAATCTTTTTCCACAACTCCTATGCATCGAAGGGAAAATCTACGCATACTGTTAGAAACACATTTTACTGTAGGCGTGCAAAATCCCTTTATTAATTAAAATAGGCTAAAAAATAAGCACAAAAAAGAATTTAAAATAAATAAATTAACATTGGTCTTATGGGTAGCCATGCGGGTGACGAAATAACAACTAAATCTAAACAGAAAATCTAAACAAATGGAAGAATTTCCAATCACATATTGTTTTATTTACAGAGTGGGGTGACAATAGAGAAGTCTGTACAATACATACTTTTGGTCGAGTTTTCTACGGGGCGAGAGCTCTAGTATTAACTAGTACTTAGTCTTGCTGATACAAGGAAGGTATTGATGTGTGATTTTTTTTTAAAATGTTGATAGCTTAAATGAAATAATCAAATTGGCAAATTTGATTACAATAATATCCATAAACAAACAAACTCCAAGAGTTTATGTTTTATTATCCATAAGAATAACATGGGAATTTTAAATTTAAAATTTTTTGGGATTATCTCCGTAACCATTAGACATTCAACAACACGTCGATATACAAAAATATTTAATTTGTATAGCTCTACAAAATGGTTTGGAAATAATAGTGAAATCTTGTGTTTTTAGGGTCAATAATGGGAAAAAACAATTTTTACCCCATAAAACTCCCCAAAAACCCTTCGTTACCATAGTACGATCATACTGGTTCGCGAACCCGTTCGTAAACATTGGTTTACACGTTTCATAAAATGTCACCTATATAAAAGGTAAGTATATACATGCATTTGATTGTAAGGTTTTTTTTTCCTCTAGGGCCTCAAAAACGAACAAGTTAATTGGTTCCGAGTGATTACTATAAGACCTACGATGAGAGCTTAGCCTCTGTGGGAAATTAGTTAAAAAATACAAAACCCACGAGCAAGGAGAAAACAGTAATCTGAAGATCAAACAAATTTTAAATAGCGTGGTATTGTAACATGAGGTTTAGTTGGTGTTTTGCATTGTTTGCACCCCAACACAGCCAGTTTCAAATTTCGGGCCAAGATCTATTTTTAAGTTAGGCCGGGCGCGCACTATCCCGACCACGACCACGACCACGACCAAACGCCCGACCAGTGGTTGTCATTCACCATGCGACCAGTGCACGACCCGACCACGGCCCGACCAAGGCAACGAATGTTTTACAAACTTCAGTGTCAAGATGATTGTTGAAGAAGTTGTTGTTATGGTGCATTTGTATTGTAAGTACGTTAAGCCACAGAAAACGTACTACTATAACCCAGAATGCCAACCGCATGGTAAAAAGCATTAAGCGGTTTGAGAGAGCTTTGCCTGTCAATCCGTAGGCAGCGCCACCAGCGTTGCTATGCTATTGCATGGCAACGATGGTGGCGCTGCCTACGGATTGACAGGCAAAGCTCTCTCAAACCGCTTAATGCTTTTTACCATGCGGTTGGCATTCTGGGTATAGTAGTACGTTTTCTGTGGTTAAGCGGAAGAAGACACTATACTGGGTATATCCAATGTTAACTATTAGGTCTGAAAGGGCAATTTGGAACATTTTATGAAGAGCTACGTCAATATGAAGACACGTTTCAAAAGTGTCAAAATCCTGCGACATTTTACCAAATGAGTCACTTCACAGACCGGCGCAAAAAACTAGTGCTTATACCGTTTGATTGATCTAGGAATACTGGGGGTTGAGTGGTGTACTGGTCGGGTCGGAGGCAAGTCGGGGGTAGTGCGCGTCGTCCCATTACATTGTATGCTATTTTTGGCTGCAACGACCAGCGGGTCGGGCCCGACCAAACTGGAAAATTTTGGTCGTGCGACCAGTGCCCGACCAGGGTCCGACCAGTCGACCAGTGCGCGCTGTTCAATTTATTCCTATTATAAAACTGGTCGTATCCGACCAGTCGGAGTCGTGGTCGTGGTCGTGGTCGGGATAGTGCGCGCCGGCCCTTTTACCATTATTGGCTAGCATAATGTCTCTCTCCAAGAGTAAGATTTCCTTAAGCAGCTCCACACTAACTATTAATAAACAAATGTATGTTAACGATTAAAAAAATATTTTGGTTTTTAGCTTTCAAATTGTAAGTATGTTTATGTTTTCTGAAATTGAAAAGGCATATTTAATGTGTGTTCGTATAATAGAAAGTATTACAGTTTCAATAATTCATAAATATAGTAATGGAGCAAATCTAACTTTAATAATTGTAGCATGATTGGCTTATAAGCTTTCCAATAACCTACTCGATCCAGTTCAGTCCATTAACTCAATCTAGTTCAGTCCGTCTACTCGATCCAGTTCAGTCCGTCTACTCGATCCAGTTCAGTCCGTCTACTCGATCCAGTTCAGTCCGTCTACTCAATCCAGTTCAGTCCGTCTACTCAATCCAGTACAGTCTACTAACTTGATCTAGTTCACTCCAATAACTCAATCCAGTAGTCCACTAACTCAATCCAGTTCACTCCACTAACTTTATCCAGCTCAGTCCAGCAACTCAATCCAGTTCACTCCACATACTCAATCCAGTTCAGTCCAGTAACTATATCCATTTTACTCCACCTACTCGATCTAGATCAGTCCAGCAACTCGATCCAAATCAGTCCACTAAATCAATCCAGTTCAGTCCACTGACTCAATCTAGTTCAATCCACCTACTCGATCCAGTTCAGTCCACTAACTCAATCCAGTTAAGTCCACTAACTCATTCCAGTTCAGTCCACCTACTCGATCTAGTACAGTCCAGCCACTCAAATCCAATGCAGTCCAATATCTCATCCTCTTCACTCCACCTACTCGATCCAGTTCAGTTTACTAACTCGATCAAGTACAGTTTACTAACTTTATCCAGTTCACTCAACAAACTCAATCCAGTTCACTCCACCTAATCGGTTCAGTGCAGTCTACTAACTCAATCCTGTTCAGTCAACTTACTCAATCCAGTTCACTCCGTCTACACGATCCAGTTTAGTCCACTACCTCAATCCAGTTCAGTCCACTATTCCAATCCGGTTTACTCCACCTACTCAATACAGTTTACACCACCTTCTCGATCCATTTTATTCCACTATCTAAATCCAGGTAAGTCCACTAACTCAATCCCGTTCAGTCCACTAACTAAATCCAGTTCAATCCTCTAACTCAATCCAGTTACTCCGTCTACTCAAACTAGTTCAGTCCATTAACTCAATTCAGTTCACACCACCTACTCGATCCAGTTTAGTCCACAAACTCAATCCAGTTCAGGCCACTATTCCAATCCAGTCCCTTCCACCTACTTGATCCAGTTCAGTCTAGCTACTCAATCCAGTTCACTCCACCTGCTCGATCCAGTGCAGTCCACTAAGTCAATCTAGTTTAGTCCACTAACTTAATCCAGTTCACTTTCAACTCGATCCAGTTCAGTCCAGCTACTCGATCTATTTCAGTTTACTAACTTAATCCAGTTTATTCCACTTACTTATCCAGTTCACTCCGTATACTCGATCCAGTTCAGTCCACTAACTCAATCTAGTTCAATCAAGTAACTCAATCCATTTTACTTCACCTACTCGATCCAGTTCAGTCCAGCTAATCAATAGAGTTCAATCCAGCCACTCGATCCAGTTCAGTCCGTCTCCTTGATCCAGTTCAGTCTACTGACTCAATCCAGTACAGTCCACTATCCAATCCAGTTCATCCGACCTACTCGATCCAGTTCAATCTACTAACTCAATTATGTCCACTACACCTACTCGACCCAGGTCAGTCCACTTACTCGATCCAGTTCAGTACACCTACTCGATCCAGTTCAATACACCTACTCGATCCAGTTCAGTCCACTACCTCAATCCGGTTCAGTCCACTATTCGAATCCATTTCAATCTAGCTACTCAATCCAGTTCAGTCCACTACTTCAATCCACTCCATTCCGATGTCTCAATCCTCTTCACTCTAACTACTTGATCTAGTTCAGTCCACTAACTCAATCCAGTTCAGTCCACTAACTCAATCAAGTTCAGTCCAATAACTCGATCTATTTCAGCCCAATTACTCAATCCAGTTTAGTCCATCAACTCAATCTACTTCACTCCACCTACTCGATCCAGTTCAGTCCACTAAATCGATCCAGTTCAGTCCACTAACTCAATCTAGTTCAGTCTGATATCTCAATTCTATTCACCCCACCTACTCGATCCAGTTCAGTCCACTAACTTGATCCAATCCAGTCCACTAACTCGATCCAGTTCAGTCAACTAACTCAATCCAGTTCAATCCACTAGCTCAATCCCGTTCAGTCAACTAACTCAATCCAGTTCAGTCCTCTAACTCAATCCAGTTCACTCCCTCTACTTGATCTAGTTCAGTCCATTAACCCAATTCAGTTCCCTTCACCTGCTCGATCCAGTGCAGTTTACTAACTCAATCTAGTTTAGTCCACTACCAAAATCCAGTTCAATCCACTTTTCTAATCCTTTTCACTCTACCTACTCGATCCATTTTAGTTTAGCTACTCAATCCAGTTCAGCCCGATATCTCAATCCAGTTCAGTCCAATAACTCAATCCAGTTCACTTTCTACTCGATCTAGTTCAGTGTTATAACTTGATCCAGTTCAGTCTACTAACTCAATCCAGTTCAATCCACTTACTTAATTCAGTTCACTCCGTCTACTCGATCCAGTTCAGTCCAGTTACTCGATTCAGTTCAGTCCGCTAACTCAATCTAGTTCCGTCCACTTACTTAATCCAGTTTACTCTGTTAACTCGATCCAGTTCAGTCCACTAACTCAATCCAGTTCAGTCAAGTAACTCAATCCTTTTTACTCCGCCTACTCGATCCAGTTCAGTCCAGCTACTTGATCCAGTTCAGTCCAGCTACTCGATGCAGTTAAGTCAAGTAATTAGATCCAGTTCACTCCACTAACTTAATCCAGTTCACTCCACTAACTTAATCCAGTGCAGCCCACTAACTCAATCCAGATCACTTTCTACTCGATCCAGTTCAGTTCACTAACTCAATCTAGTCCAATCCACTAACTCAATTCAGACTACTCCACCAGTATGTTTGATAATGTACTTTAAAAGAATATTTTGTAAATTAAATTGAACTACCAAATCCCAATAAAACGCCCTGTATACATGTACATGTATATGTTTGTGTAAAAATAAATTAATAGTAAAAATAAAACAGACTCAAAAACAAAATGTCAAATTGTATTGTTAGTATAACGGTGTACAATGTATTAGATAGCAATTGTATATAGTTGTAGAAAGTATATTTTTAAATATTTAGATGTTTCTGTAAATATTGGAGGAAAGCAAAGCATGCAATAACACGTCAAATCCTAATCATCAAACAAAAAACATTTCACTTAAATAACACTAATGTCATCAAACACAAAAATGTTAAAACAAAATATTTGTTAATATTGTTAAGTACAACGGCAGAACAGATTTTATAGAGTTTTAGTGGAAAAAATCGTGAGAAGATAAATACGGGACAAAATCAAAGGATGCACTTAAAATAAGCTGTAAAGAACCTGTCTAGACCAGTTCACTGTGTCGCAGCACTCGTTCTCACCTAAAAGCTTTGGCTACAAAGAGAAACAAAACTTGTCACTGTCGATGACTTTATCAGATAAAAGTGTAAAAATAGAAAATATTCTTTTGGAGAATTTGATATTGAACATTTATCATGGTGTAGAACCTATACTCTTGATAACGCTTTAAATAGGACTGTTTTATAAGATATAAGTGTCCTATGATATCTTACTGCCTAGTATTATAGAAAATACGAAATAGATAAATTAAACGAACATGGCCTCCTATTGCCAGGATAACACAAAACAAAGGTCGGGGAACCGATGTACACTTGCATCCGACATCGATATTTTCTGTAAATGTAATCGTCTTCGGAATAAAACTGAGTCATATTTCGGGTAAGTTGATGTGTTACACGTTGGATTTGTTAAAGACAGTAATCTTCTGGGCATAATCGAGTTATGTTGATAAAACAATTTAGCCGCAGTTTTTGATCTGAGTTGTAACACAACCTTATCCGGACTTCCATCTTCTGTTAAATTTAAAGTACTTTTCTGAAAGGAAACATCAATTATTAACGATGATTTTATTCGATATTTTTGTTTTCCTTTACGATCCATATTCCTTCAGTGTTTGTATCTTCAAACACATTTAAATTACAAATTGACGACTGATCTTGTTTAGGCAATAATAATATATGGATTAACAAATGAAACTCTTCTAAGCTAAAAACATAACTAACAAAACTTGCTGCACCATTTCAAAATTCCATTTGATAGCAGAGAAGGCATGTGGGGAATATCAAACGGAATTTTGAAATGGTACAGCAATTTTGGTTAGTTATGTTAGGTTAGTTTAGAACAGTTTAATTTAAATACCATTGTTTTATTGTTTGTTACTAAACAATACATATTCTTCGTAGTTATCAGCTGGCATGTTTCAACTCGTTAATATTGATATATCGGATCGAAAAATAAAATATCGATACATCAAAATATATCATCGATAATAATGAATGTTCCCTTATTGAGTATCAAATTTAATTCTTTATAAACTTGAGATAATTAAACAATACAAGATGAAAAAATAAAAAAAAGCAACTACAAAACTCCAAAAATACAACAAACAAAACTTTAAACTGAAGATAAAACAAATTGTAAGTGGCGATTGTCAGTGGTTTAGTAACAAGAGGTATAGTTGGTGTTTTGCATTGTGTGCACCCAACACAGCCAGTTTATACCTTGGGGCCAAGGTCTATTGTTTGAGTTGCCATTATTGGCAAGCATAATGTCTCCCTTCGGGCGTGGTTATTAGCCTTCCTGAGAATCTTCTCTGTTACTAATAATGATACTGTTTTGTAAAGTGTACTGAAAGTTATTGGTTGGTAATCTTAATTTTGCATGTATGTTGTTTCTAGCAAAAAAAAAAAAAAACTCTTTCCACAGAAATTTTTATGTGGTTATTCGTTAGCTTAATAAATTAACAAGATACATTACTTGACCTAAATTACTAATTCAAATCAGTATATAATATCATAACCACATAGGTCCAATAATTTATTTACAGGAACAGCCTAAGAAATTAATACTCGGATTATTGTGGGAGTACTTATTGCAACCAGTAAATGCAGTAAGAAATGTGGTAAATAAAATAATTACTAAATAACTATTTAATAGATCAATAAGTAAAAATAGTTTTAATTATTGCAGGCATTACAAAAATGAAATCTTATTTCATTGAATAATACAACGTGTTCATTAATTTAATTGGTTTTTGATTTTTTAGTTGAATAAAGTCCGATGACAATATTTTACATATGATGCAAACATACTCACAACCAATATAAAAAAATGCTATACCAATATATTTAACTTAGATCAAACTATAACCAAGATTTTACGTTCAAAAAGGTTTGCGGTACTTAAAAGATAGCACCAGTTACTAACTCTTAAACAAATTATTAATTAAATAACCTTAGCCCCATTTTTAAAAATTATTTATAATACTAAATAAACTATATAAATAGACCCAATACCATATAGCCAACACCATACGAATAACGTAATTAAAAAGCACGTATCTCTCTTCCGATGAAATATTAATGTCATAGAACAAACGCAACTTTGTTCGTCAAGTTTGACAAGGTCAATAATCACATTGACTTGAACTTATCATAAATCAAATCTAACCTTTGACCTTATAAAAAAATGTATTACCTATTGCATAAGACCAAGTGACAAACTAGTACCATAGATAGTAGACCTACCTATTGCTGTTGTCATATCTATATTTGAAATAAAGTAGCAAACTTATATCCCTGAATAACAATACTTATAAAACTGGGGTATCTAACAAAACTAGTGCTATGTATTTTGAAAGTATTATTTGTATTTAAAAATTTAATTATTATAATTTATATTTGTCTACATTTTTGTATTATGCAACTAGTTTCAAGATTCAAGATTTGGAACGTGACCTAATCAGCATAGTCAGTTTATTGTTGAACATAGAGATAACCAGTAATGCCTGGGACAGGTCTGACCCAATAATATTGCAGGTACAAAGAATCTGAGGATCCTGTCACATCCAAGCATTGAGGAAATGTCTTCAAATGTCTCGTGTTATTATACCTCAGTGGAATTCCTTGTCAAATAAGCTTTTAATGACATTAGTTTTTAATGCCATAAATGTTTACAGAAGGTAAACATAGGTGTTTATAGAACGATGTTATAATAGAAGGTATTAAGTTTCCTAAAATTTGACTACAATATTTCTAAGGAATGAATATCTTATACATTCATAGTAGCTATTATACGTAGTACGTTGACATTATGATTATTAAAATTCAATGTATGGTTAAACACATCAGTTATTGCGTTTCCAAGCTAAAAAATAAATAAAAATTACTTACACAAGAATGGAAAAATTAAAATAAGTTTAATTCTATTCATATATTTAATTCAAATTGTTAAGTTGAATACCATTTTTTATGCAAAGCATTGGTGTTCATAATTATTTTTGAAATTAACATATTCTAAACAATGATTAAGGAATGTATTTAGGCGGTCCTTTGTTAACATATAACTTGGTTAAGTTTCTGCAAGGAAATTTATTAACTTGTTTATTTAATAGTACTAGCTTCTGGCACAAATCCAAATGTTGCTTTCAATTGTACATGTTTGAAGTGGATATAACGGAATTTAGTATAAATTGTATCATACTTCGCAAAAGATTGTTTGCAGCCTTAAAACTTTGCACTTTCCCGTACTATATTGAACTTATAAAATCATTTAACCAATAGCATTTTCATCATTAAAACTAAGTCTACTTCACCTTTTAAACAGTTTTGACATTATATTTTTTGAGTAATTTTTCAACTTAATAAAAGAATGAGTAATAGATTTAGTGACACTGCAACAAATTCATGGTTATAAAAGACATAAACTAGACAAACATTTTATCTGGAAAAAACATTTTGTTTCAGAAAACGAATTTGTGTAGACTAATAAAGTTGTCAATTGCTATGAAACGTAATGAGAATATTTTTTTATTAATGAATACTTGATAAAATATACAGTTTACATAATATACATTATCGAGGTAAATTATAAAGTTAATGAAGTATGTAGAACAAATGTTTTATATAAAGGTAACACGATCTTTACGATTGACTGTCGACAAATGTTACACAGCTGAAAAGATACAGACGTTAGACGTTGACACTAAACAAACCATGATGGTTGGGATAAATAACAGTATATGTTTTGTTTCTACACAGATCATGTTCTATGTTCGGGGTTTCCTGTGTTAAAACAATTATAATAGATACACAAAAGAAACTTATGATCCTGAAAGAAATTGTAGGCCTAATAAAAACCAAGTTATATAATTAAGTTCTTTGATATGTAAAACGATATATTTAATATTTTTATCATCTTAGCCCTAAATGGACATGAAATATGATTAGAACACTGGTCAATGTAAAATAGAAAGTTTGTATTAATATTAACGTTATCGTAGACAATGATCATTACAGAATTTGCACAACATCCCGATTTTAAATACTGAGGTTAAAAATACGTTTGCAATAATTGAGATGGAAATGAGATAGCCAGAGTGAACCGCATGTAACATAAAGTTAACAATGCAACAAAATTTTACAGTCACTCTGCATGTACGGTTTCTAACTGCATTTGTATGATTATAAAAAGACAATGTTTTTTAAAGACCACTCTTAGTTAAAATTTTAGTTTTGTCCATCAACCAGGGTGGAAAAGGGTCCAAGGATGGTTAAATGATAAATAATGAATAAAGATAGAGCTACAAAACTAGGTACAAAGTCACTGGACACAAATGCCATTTTTAAACATTATTCAGTGATACGCTACCTCAGGGGGACGGTCCGATTGTAGTCAGAAGAAAATTTCAAATGTTGATATGCAAATTAATTTAAAGGTATTAGAATAGCTTAAATATAATAAAGAACATAAGAATCTTTTTTTAGATTTCAACACATCACTATTGTACAGCTAATCGTTGGTGTTGCACCTTTCTTTACAGTCGTATTAAATTTAATATTTTTCCTACAGTAAATGATTTAGTTTCTTGGAAATGTGTAATGTTTAACTATATTCCTAACAATGACTTGTAAATATATTTTTGTCATGAAATATTCTATTTGGATTTAAATGATCGTTTAAGCTATAAATATTTGAACATGTTTGAGTGAAAAGTTTCATCAAAACTATCATGAATTGTTTACGATTTTCTTTGTTTATTCTTTGTTATGAACATATAAATAGTTCATAGCCAGCGTATTGTACAGTACTTCAACCTTTTATCGGAATATTCTCTGGTACTTAATTTTATACTATACAGTCATTGCAACACCATTTTTTGGAATTAAGCAAATATAAATCGTTACTGCTAACGGCATAATCATTGCGCGATAGTTAAATAAGATATAATACAATTTGGTGACACTAAAAATATTTAAAACATACATTTTATCTGCACATTGATTTGGTTAGCATAGTAAATGTAATAACTCAAACCTGTCTTTTATTTTGCATGTCTGTGGTGTATGTCTCTGGTCCATCTCTGTATTATAATGGCCTTATTTCTCAGCGTTTTACCGAAAAACAAGATCACCGTTGTTAATGAAAATGGCAACCAGTGGTATGGATGAAATGGAGAGGTAATGGAGAGGTAAATGGAGTCTCTAACCACTGTACTTTTAACCAATGTGGAAAAATTGCTTTTTCCTACAAATTGTAGTTACCTAACAATGTACATGTTCTCTCACTGATTTGAGATAGCAAAGTGGCCAATTCGCTCATCAGTTAGACAATGTTAACATTGTCTTACTCTAATTACTTTGTCTCACTCCAGATTTGCAACGTGAAGGCACGAAATAGTGAGCGCGTAACATGCAGGCAACGTCGTATGCGCGCGAAATACGTTGGCAGCACTGGCTGTAAATCAGCTAGTCAGCTGTTGTACTGTTGTATTTGTCACTTCACATTAAATGTTATATTAAAAGTTCACTTCTGTGTAAAAATAGGTTATGTTTTTTCACCAATTTATTTGTTTTATGGTAACTGTAGGAAAAGTATAATGTGCAACTCGGGTTCAAAGTACAATTGCCTCACTCGAGAAACCATTCCTCACTCGCCTACGGCTCGTGAGTAAGGATTTCTCTCGAGTGAGTCAATTGCTCACTTTTATCACTAGTTGCACAAATAACTATTAATTTTACATCCAGGGCCTTAAAGAGCTACAAAGCTGCTGTTTTAATTGAATCATCGGATATAAAAATAGACTAAAGAAATAAGACTAAACATCATCGAGCATACGTATCTATTTGAATCCTTTTCCAACTAAATCAAAAAAAAAAAATATTTCAAGACCACTGCACTACTATTATCGTACATACTTTTGATGCTGTTTTATTAAGGGTTGTTTAAATTTTCAGGTAGAAGTGTTCTTTTCCTCTTCGACTTACCTAGAACTTCTACAAAATGAAGACTTCTTCATTCTCTCTTCGAGTGATGCGAAGGGTGAGTTTTAAAAGATTATATTTATGTTAATACCTTTAAGTAGGATATTATGTAAGTGAAACACAATTTTCAAATGACATAGTAATCCATGAAATATATTTAGAATAAAATATTATTTTGTACCAAATTATTACGAAATAATAGTACTTTATAATATATATCTATCTTAAATATAATTTGCTGAGCAGCTTCGTTAAACAGTTAGTTGGATTTGAACTTTTAATTAATTACACACAGCATATTACAATAAAATCTCATTTTAGAAAGTATCAGAAATTACACATTTACATTGTAAAAAAATATAAAATATATTCAGATGTAGTAGAGAAAATTGTACATTGAATTAAATGACCTTAATTAATATAATGCAATATTGAGGAACCTTAATTGATATTGCATCACATATTCGCCCTAGAAAACATTTAATATTGCAAACATATTTCTTTATAAATAAAATTAGAGGTTTGTCTGTACATTGGTCAGAATTATATATTTTTAGGCTATTTTTACGTTTTTTACATTAAAGAAGCAGAAACGAGGCATATTTCTATTTCTGTTTATCTGTCTGTCCATCTGTCTGTCTTTCTGTCTGTCTGCATTTTATTAAATAAGAATCATTAATAAGACTAGATTTTAAACTAAGGACATTTTTTTATGCAATTTTTTTTATGCTGTACACATTTGGAACCGTAAATCCATTAGGAATTTAAGATAGTACAAAATTGTTGAATACTGACAAATATTATACCTTTATATACAATTTAAATTTATATTGTTGATTCTACAAATAATGCAACATTTTTTTACCGGTCGTTAAAGTATAACAATCCAAAGCATAAAAACAACCATCAATTCAGCCTAGCTCAACTAAAAACAAAGAAATAAAATTACCGTGATTCTTGCGCATAAAAAGTAGCAGTTATATTCTAAATCAAAACAATCTGAACAAAATTCTACAGTAAAAAAACCAATTTCCCGGGAGTCACAGAGGCTTTTCATCAAAATATTTTACTGTTCATAAAAGTTTATCTTTCGGTAAAACAAACATACTAAGACATTATTGTAAATATCAGAATCATCAACGACTACTTTACTACTCCATAAGAGGTTATTCAGATGTACACTACTTGATCACGACCCATGAGTGTCTATCTCCGGTCCTTTGATCTAGAGAATGTCCAACGGTGACTGAGACACATTCGTAATTGGTGATTGGAACTTCAGAAGCCAACGTTTGATTAATCCAAGGCTCACACGACGGAGATTGGAACAGATTGGATCTTATGTGGGAAACTTACATCACAGGTGAAATATGACGGAATGAAAATATCATATGTGACACTCATGATGCATGCAGATACAACGTATTCATCTGTATAATCCAGCAATGTTTTGTTTTAATAACATATAGTTTAATGGGTTCACAAATGCATTGCACTTCAAAACGGTTGAAACGTCAATTTAAATATGAATTTAAAAGAAATAATGCAGAATTATAGCTTAAATATCCATATTTTGGTAGGTAATGCCTTTTGTATTTTTAACATAGTTATTAAATGACTCATGATTATTGCAATTAGTTAAAGAAATTATGGTATTTCGCATATTAGTACCGTTTATCACTGAGCCCAAACCAAAGCATTTCGGTACCAGCTCTAGTTTAGGAAAACGATCGAGGCTTAGAAATTCATCGTGCAAAAAATTCACAATACGAATGTTTCACACATTTTTATATTTGTATGAAATTGTTTACCTCTTGTTTTGCTTACTTAAGAAAAGATTTAGCTAATGCTTGTTAATATACAATATACATTTTATAAAGAAATGTAATACACACACTTTTAGGCAAGTTTCATTTAAAGTAGAACCAACATAAACCAGTTAAGGTGGTAGCCTACAAAAAACCTGAAAAATTATATTTTGTAGAGAAAAATTTCGTTCCAAAGATCTAAAAATATCCTAAAAGTTACTTCAAGTTATTCGTGGAATACGTTAATTATGAGAATAGCGCAACTTGGGGCACAACTTTTAGCTCAACTTAAGACGTAGGAAATGAATTCACGGTTGAGAGAGAAATTAAACAAGGGAGAATTGTGACGCGCTGCAGTTTGTAAGGTTCCTATCTAACTTTCTGTAACCTTACTAAATATATATTAGAGATGAGAAAATTTTCAAAACAGTTTTAAGTTGGTTTCTTCCAACCATCATAAAATTAACAACTTGAAAAACAATTGCATGCATATATCTTTCTAGAAGAAAACTGTTAAGTCACACTAAAATCCACATGCATAATTTTCAAGTAGCAATAAATATATACACTACCCAGTTAAAAATATATAACTAAAATACAACAAAGAAAATACCGTAATGATTCAAAATAACATTGATAATATGAACATTTAATTGGAATAAGATTCAAATTTGCTTCTAGTTTTTAACAGGTCTCGATTTTAATTTTTTTCTAAGCCAATGGATAAAAGCTATGCTATTACAAAACTATGATGAGATTGACAACACAACAGACAACAGAAGATCCAAAACTACAAATGGGAACACAAAAAAGAAAAAAAAAATATTTTGTTTGTTAAATACTCATATGTTTGACCAATACACTAGGAAAGCATTTGATTTATCTAATAAATGATGATTGTAAAATAATTTTTTCAACACTCTTAAAAATTGTATTCAATGATGTTTTGTTTATAAACAAAATTATATGTAAACTATTGTAAACAAGTTCAAAACTGTTTTTTGGCCAAAAGGAATACCAGTTGTTAACTTACAATATTTCAAACTGGAATTAAAATTTCAATAGGTTGTGCAGAGCGTTTCGTTACTCTTTGCCGGTTTAAAAGGTGTTATTTCTGGGTTAGTTACAAATTCAATTATCACATTTTAATCTGTTTTAAGTCATGGTTACTCTCAACGCCACCATTATGAATTGTTCAAAAATTGTTTTTTTAATAACCGTGATACATAGAACTTCAAAATACGCATGAATTTTTAAACTAGTCCTACTAATTTATTAAAATAACATAAAAGATTTCCAATGTAAAAAATCAAAATTAGGACCGTGTTAGTTTCTTGAACAAATATAATTATAAACCGTTAATCTTATTAAAACACACAAGGATGATATTTTATTGGCTGTTTTAAGACAAACGCAATGACGCCCCAACATTGGAAATTCAATAAAAATAACTGAGCTATTACATTTTTCGTTTTGCGCCGCCATTAGGGTGGATATATACGCTGGCTTGATCGTTTACAACGATATAACAATCGCAGAACCAATACAATAGTTCCATAAACGTTATGATCTCTGATATAATAGGCTTTTTAATTATCTTACAACTGATCATGTAAAATAATTACTTGGGAATATTTTCCCTTAAAAGAGCAACAGCGGGGAAGGGAAGAAAAGCAAATAACTCCGCAACGTCGGGAGGGAGTATTAGAAGGGTTCAACTTACACGTCAACTTGGCTGTATAGTGTTTGTAAAGCTCAAAGTCGCCCTTAAACCTGCTGAAACCGCTCCTTGCGATAAATCCTCACGACTTGTGTAAAGCCTTAAACGCAAAGGGAACCTTACCTTGGTTATAAGTTGTTATAATTCTCTGTTGAATGCTATATACTTTATAACTCGAAAACTCGTTATTATTCAAGTCAATTGATAATGCACAAACCACTTGATTGACCAATTTTATCTAGGTTAAGTGCTTATAGTGAATGCCCTGAAGATTGCTATGGTTCGATCCAAAGTGAAATAGTTCTGGACCCAAATGCTAATTAAATTGATATTGGGGTATGATGATGTCTAAGAAAAGCTCTTCCTTGCATAGGGCCAACGATCGTTCCCTAACAAAAAAAAAAAAAAACTAATAGCCCAAAAATTCGAAAAGGAAAAAAAATTTTAAAATATAATAATAAAATTTAAAATGATGAAAAGTACTAAAACTGACCATGAGTGATGAGCGATAGGAGAAGGGCAACCATATGCGAACGTTGGTCATAAGCTTCTGCATCTGGTCAAGGACACGGGTATAGGCTTACCTAGTTAGTGGTAAGGGGGGTATGCACAATAAGCTTCGGTTGACGTGCTGGGATCTGAGTCCGCCCTTCCTACAATACAATATCATGAGCGACAAATTATCTAACACTGAAGATTCACCTGGGCCTCAACAGTTTTAATAGTTTCGTGAGATGTTTCTGGGAGAAGGTGGTTAAATGCGATTTTAACTGGTTAAAACATTATTTATGATTTTAATTATTATTTTCTAATGGGAAATATATGTATGGTGTTTTGCTAGTTTGTATATGTTCAAGCGATCTATCCCAAAACTCTATTAGAACCACAGGGAATCCTCGGAATAAAATTGGAATACATCATTTACTATAAAATTAATACGATTTAATTCATGTTATTTGTGATGGTTTCTGTGATCCTTTTTTAGACAGTATTATGTTGTCTAGTTTTTTGAGAAAGTAAGGAATACTGGTTTGTTGGAGAATTTGGTCAATTAAAGGTTATTTAGAAGTATACACTCCCCTATGACAGTAATATATCATAGGCCTACTAAGCCACGTTTGTGATTTCTGAATTTCCGTGATTTCATGACGGATCTTCTAAAAGTTTTAAATATAAGCCCAATTAAAAAGGAAAGAAGAATAACTTTAGTTTTGCCCTTACTGAATTGCAAATCTAATATGAATAACCAATATGATTCGAGAAGATTTAGGTTTATTTCCGTTGAATGGACTCGAATAGATTTAAGAGAGAACACAGGGTTTATTGCAAGATAAACCCCTTCATGAGTGCAATGATAAAATCTTACATTGTTGAATATGATGGTTTTGTATTTGTAGACTCTTTAGCTGAATCAAGTTCTCTATAAACATAATCCTTATAGGTTTATGATTCGGCTTGATATGTGCCTGATATCAAAATAGTGATTTATTTAAATAGGTAATAAATGCAGATTCTCACACTAGGTTTGGTAAGTTACTGTGGGGATATAATAAATAAGTAAGGATTATCAGAAATTATCCATTGAAAATATATTTTGACAAAATACCAATAACCTTATATTCGTAATGTGTGTTATTTTATACAGAATGCAAAAGTTGGTGTAATAGATTATACAAGTATAATTGACTTTAACTATACATCGACTGATCGACCATGTCATTCGGCAAAAAATCAATCTGTAATCTTTTATGATACAATAATAAGAAATCTTCGTTTCCTATTTGGTTCATTTGAATTTAAAATAATACTTCAAACCACTACAATACTCAAATGGGGCTTAACGTAAATAAGCAATACACTACGGACATTATAAATACCAACTGTCACTAGCACTAAAACATTTATTTAGCAACCAAAAATGATAACCGGATTGGTAAATAAACTCTAATTTTCGTTTAACGGGGAACCACTTTAATTTTCTATAGAACCTGTTTATAATAGCTCTTTAACTTAAATTCTACTAATACCATTGTTAATACAATTCTTAAGTAAATATACTCGTCAAAGTCGTTGCGGTGGTATAAATAATTGAACAGAACACAACTTAACAAAGCTTTACAGATCTCTGTTCAGGGACAATATTACAAAACAAAAGAATTCTTAAGAGGCAATATTCCTGGAACACAAAACGGATTGCACAAAGACTACTCGTATAAAATTGAAGATAGGAAAGCGCATGGCTCAAACAGCGCAGCTAGATCTTCCAGCAATACTGAGGCGGATTAAATCGTACTCATAAATAGTTGTAATTGATGAAACATTGTTTCAATAAAACTTTTTTTAGTGCTTCATATATTTTTTCAGATTAAATGGCTTTAAGAAGTGTTATTTTTATACTATTTCCTAATACCCAAATATTTTATTTTTTTGCAAAAAAAATGTAGTTACTATCCATTGATTGTTGAAATGGAATGTTAGTGAGGGAAGAAGTAAATGCAATAAGTGATACTCTAAGTCTAATTTAAAATTTTTAGGAGTAGCTTTAGCAGGTTTATAAAAAGTAGCAGGATGGCAATTGATTTTCAGAAATCATCCAAATAAGGTGAGGATTGGGGCCTGTTTCATATAACCCCTGTAATACAATGCCTGTATTACAGGACTTTTAAATTTAAATATACAATCCTGTAAAATTATGTTTCATAAAAATAATTTTAGTCCTGTAGAATCACCTGTAATATTTACCTGTATTATTTATTTTAACACACAGCTGTTACTGGTAATTTTTTATATAGTTTCGCTGCTATGAATGAACTGTTGTAGCTTCCTTGTCTATGGACATATTTTAATGAAATTTTAAAATTTTGTTTACTTCATACTAAGCTATTAATATTGCAATAATTAACCCAGTATTTTCATCCCTGTAGCAGCAAACCTAAGTAATCATCAAAGTGAATGCTATTTAAATAGACACTAAATCTGACAATTTAAGGGAATAATTTAGTGGAATTCCAGCCAGGTAGATGGAAATTCGCTTATTCTGCAGGTCTGTTGCGGCAGGGTATTATGAATATAGTGATATTATTTAATCTATAAACTTTTCCCTTGATAAAATATCTTTTTATGAGTTTAAGTCCTGAGATATTGATTTAAGAAAGAACCAGTTTATTGAAATTAAGATCATTTTTATACCACACGTCGATCATAAATTGATATTAATTGTTTATTAGTTTAGTCTATTTTGACCTAATTTTCATTTGGGTTATAGGTTAATATTACATAAACACGCTGTTCGTACACCTTACGAGCTTAACAGTTGTCTTAATTTTCTAGTGTACATTTTTGTTTTGGATCCCGATGAAATGTCATCTAGGATAGAATTATATTTTTATTTTAAAAATATGCATGAGTAAAATTCTGCACTCACCAACTTAGTAGGTTTGCTGCCGCGAGGGTATTTTAAAGTAGACGTTTCAGTTCAATAATTCTTAGAATTAAAAAGTTTCACATAACAGCATTGTTTACTTTCATAACAGCAAAGTTTTACGCACAACAACACGGGTAACTGACCAATGCGGTTCAAGGATTGAGAGTGAAGAAGTAAAACTGTAATGATTTGAACTTCAACTAATCAGCTGTTCAGGCCAATTTAATTGTTGAGCCGTGGAATTAGTGTTTGGTACAATGTTCCATTGCATCACTGTCAGTGGCAATGAGAGGTTGTAAACGAAAACATAACCTCTCTTAGAAGCTATTAGTAGTGATATCTAGTAATTAAACCACTGTCCTAGGCAAAGAAGTGTACGCAACTCGCGTAATTAGTGTTAACGCAATCGTTGCGTAAACTATTATAACGTTGTTAGTGATTATTAGGATGCTCAAGGGTCTATGGATTGAACTTTCGTGCTTGCACTGGGTTCTAATGCTGTGAATTTATAATGATTTTGGCTGTTATTATTTCATTACTCCACATATATAAAACAAACAAAAGCAAAGTCTCTTATGTCAGGGTTACTTACTTCAATAAAAGCCTCGTGATAATATTCAACTATCCATGTTGGTATATATTATGTAAATTAACTTATAGATTTGAACACATAATTGCATAGTTTATTTCTACTACAGATTTTTTTTTATTTTACTTAAAACGTGTGGTAAAGTTTAACGAAATCAATACATTTAGTGATTGTGCAAAATATATACTTTTGAAAAATAACTGTATTTGCATTATGAAGAGAAACTATTATTGAATTAGTTTTGTCATATTTTTGTTTTATACACACAAATAAACAAGCTTCCTATTGATGTTAAATCTTTGAGTTCAGCAAGCAAATAATTAATTAATGTACTATTTCAACAATAAACGCACTTTATTCTGAAAAAAATGCATCTTTGGGACGTTTAAAACTTCCAATTAAACATGTTATGGTTGTTCTTAAAATTTTGCATTAGTTTACTAGTAGTCTGTGGCATTTTTATTTATGAAAATATAAAATAGATTTCTTACCTATTAGGAACACTATTTTAAGGAACGATGAATATATTTAATTAAGGATAAATATAAGAAAAAAATATTTTACAGGTACAATATCAAATTATATGTTAATACTAGATTGCATTGTAAACTGTTGTGATTCTACTTTGGATACCTCAAACATGTATGAGAGGTTGTGGAGAATATTTATTTAATACCGCTCCAACTCCTCAATGGAACTATAAAGACTTCGTCTCGCATGCGCGATTACGTTACCAACCTAACAATGCTACATTTCCCTACATAAAATTACCAGCAGTTCTTGGTAGAAGTAAATGGCCAGAAATATTTCACATGCTAATGTACTTTTGTTTAAAGGTCTTTGTTTAAAGGCACATCCTTAGGTTTCTCGTAAATATTTTCCATAATACCACTTTAGCCCAAAATCGTATGTTTATTAAAGTATTGCTAAACGGCCTTTGTTTAGTGTATTATGAATACTTGAGGCGATATATGTTGAACATCGCAACTGTTAAAATGAGGGTGTCAATAAACACTGTACAACTTGATTCCCCTCAATATTAAAAATTGTTAATAGGAAAACAAATCTAGTTATTTAACTCGGATATCAATGAGCACATAGCTAAACGATTGAATTGCTTCTAATTGATTTGTGAAATTAAATTATAAATTTATTGTCGTTTTCTCTCAGCACTACATACGAGTCCCTAACCGGAACGAGTAGTTCAAAACGTTGAACGTTGAACCCGGAGGATAAATTTATGACCTAGGAAAACTCAATTTAGTAAAATAAACTTTGATAAAGATTACATAAAAATTTAAAACATTTTATTTCTTTTGTTATGTTTAACAATTTAAATTATGAAACCTAGTTTTAATTCTATAAAGTGCGATTATATAACTTGAAAAGTAAAAATGTTAGTATAATTTAATATCATTTATAAAAATGGTAAATGTAAGGGTTGAATTCTCACATCACTACTTATAATTCATTATACTTATGTGTGGTCTTACTTTTGGAAAAACCCACTCTCCCCCTCTTTATCGTTGTCGAATAATACCAGGAATTGATAAAATTATAAAATGTATTTTTGAACTGAATTCTCGTATGAGTTTTCACCTAGCTACGCAAGTATACATTAATAAATGATGAGGAGGGAAACACTGAATGGGTGGAATGAATGAAGTTTTCAGACTTTAGTTTGAGGGGATATTTCGTGTTTGAATTGGTAACCCTGTATTTAGTGTAGCGCAAGTCTGGCAGATGTCTCTGAGAACACCTTCTCTACCACCCTCCACAGATCAATATAAACCCTAGTTTCATCGAGATGTTGAATGTGTCCTAACAAAAATTAATTTCGGGTAGTATACGTTATATAACAAATACCAAAAACAGTTTATATTAATTTTAAGCTGAGTATCTGCTTTTAAGTAGGCAGTAAATGAAAACAAAAATAAATTTTACGGAGTTATTTATTCATTTTAGTCTTGCATTTAGACTTATCAGGTATATTCAGAAGTGCAGGGTGGTTCACAGGAAACTGAGATTTTTGAATCGCAAATTTCTTGGTGACTGATGGAGGGAGAAACTCGGATATAAGGTCATTCAGCTCCCTATCCAATGCCATTTAGTTACCATTATGCTGCTATGGACGAAAGATCATTGCATGTTAGCATACGATGCTTTTGTAAAAATTGGTAAGTCAACGTGGTGAGTCAAGAGCTTAACGATGTTTTAGACGTCACCTTCGTGTTGGTTGCCAGTTACTATACAATTTTAAGGCGGGCTTCTTAATTAAAACTTAAGGATCAGTTGTGAAAACAAAAACACATGGAACACAGTTTAGTGTGCTGTGGGAAAATTTGAGGTTTATTGTCCATCTCCCTTTGAAAAAAAGAACTCCTGTCACTGTTAACTATCCTGCACGATACGTGAACTCGTAAACATGATAAGAGACTTTTTCATTCCAGAACTTAAAGGGTAGAAAATCGTCATCAATAACATATGATTTCAACAAGTTTGGGCTACTGCTTACACGGCCAATGCCTCTATGGCAGCAGTTTGAGTGTTATTTCATGTGATCTCATAGTTTGGTGATATTGTGTGTGGCCACCGCGTTCACCGGACTTGTCAATGTGTGACTTTTCCCTGTTGAATCACCTCAAGACATGTATTTACAAAGAAAAACTACGTACTCTGGAAGAATTGAAGGCCACAAGCAGGAGCCAAATTTAACTAATCAAAGAACAGTTACTGAATAAAGTGGAACGTTTTCGACTAGTTAAAAAAATGTGTGTCCGTTTCAATGGTCGCTATTTGAGTGATGTAATTTTCAAAACTTAAAAAAAGGTATTTTTATTTTACTTTGAAAATAGCATAATCTTTACTTCATTTCTATGTCAATAAAACTTTTCTATTTTAAAAACTTTAGGAGCAATAGTATTTTTAAATCCATCCTCTTCCTATGGACAAATAATTCCGTTATACTGCAGTGACATTAAGGCTAAATAAGTACCTTCACTCCAAATGGCGAAACATAATCAAACTGGTGTAACTGGTGTAATCTAAATAACTTAAGAACCATAATTATACAAACAATGGGTTTTACTGTTTACTGTATACCCACAATAGGGTTTTCTGTTCACTGTGTTAGTATGCAAAACGAGTACTTCTCAGCATGTTACTTTGCCCACTTTTCTAGCTATTTTCATTGCTCAGTCATCATCAGGAGTGAGAAAAAGTAGTGAACAGTGTGGACTAATAACGTTTCCTCACTTTGCATGACAGCTGATTAAAACAAATAGTAGTTTGCATCATTAGGAGCTAGTAGCTCCTTTTAGTAAGCAATTTTGGCACCGAGATTGGAAATGCGATTATGTGCCAAACAGACACTTTCGTTTTGTGTGTAAACCAGCTATTTTCATCATACTGTGGAAACAACCTTCAAATTGTTACAAAATTAGACCACATAATTTGAAGTCATGCAAAGTCGTCACCCATGTTTACGTTCTATTGTTTACAAACATATCGTGTTATTAGCAGTATTTTCAAACAAACTTTGAGGTCATCGAACCAAAAAATTAACAATTTTTTTTGTTCCCTGTTTGAAGTTACCCAAAATCAATAAATTTGTGGACGATTACGAGGACTGAAAATTGGCGTTTTCCAGACAGTACGATGAAAATTTAGTTTTAGTTTATTTTTATCTAATTATAATAAACCTTAGATTGGCTGCATTATATTAATCCTTCTTACATGTAAAATGTTATAAATAAACGAAAAACAATGTTATGAACCATTTGATTAAATTTATAAAATAATTGACAGTATTGCTAGTATTTTGATTGCGGAGTTTAAGGTTAGCAATGACATTGTTTATTTCGTCACCACAACAATGCAGTGCAGTCACAAAAATCCTAAACTCAATGTTGTATGTACACTTGTAGAGTTTATTTTTAAACAATGAAATATTTATTTTCGTCATAATTCATAGAAGAGAAAAAAGTTATGAAAATTTACTTCAATCAATCAATCAATCAATCAATTTTGAGATGGGGACGCCACCTAGGTGCGTCTTAGTTATGCAGTAAGTTACTAAATTATGCAAAGGCTACAAACGAAAGAATTTCCTAATATTCAGTCATTGTTTCTTTTCAGGTGGGTATTGGTTTACAATAATTAATTTAATGTTCCTCATTTAACGTAAGTACTCAATTTTATTAATTAAATATTTTAGACAAAAATCAATTAACAATTGATAATTCATTATAATTGATTTTGCGTTTTAATAATCGATTAAAAAAGTGCAAATATATACAAGATAAAATACAGCATATTTATTTATGGTAGGGGGGAAATTGCATTAGTCTAAAGCAGTTCTATTAGCTCAGCATTGTAGTATTCTTATGTTTTAATAATGGCTTTGAAAATTTGTTATTTCTATTCTCAAACAGTAATTATAATAATATGAACATAAAAACCCCACTACTTGTTTTATTTTAAAATGACACAACCCCATTTTGTTTTCAAGTACAAAATATAAATTGTCAATTAATTCGTTAAGATTTTTCCTTAATCAACCACCTTATACGATGACGGTTTTATGTCACTTACCGATATAAATGATAAAAAAGTAATACTTTAACAAATTATACAGTTTTAAACAGACAGTATAGGCTAATAATGGAGTTTAGTAAGACACAAAGCCAAAACACGAAAAAATAGTATGCTTTTCTCTAAGTAGCAAGTTTAGAAATTTATAGCTGAGTTTCTATGATAAGTTTTCTATTTTTTTGTGTCATAGAAATATTTTTATCTAAGCATTGTAAACATTGAAATAATTAAATTTAGTTTTCTATCATTTTTTAAAATTAAAATTCCTTTAACAATATGACTAAATGATTATTTGAACATACTTTTATTAAATAGGAAACACATTTTTGGGTAAAAACCGTTAGAAAGATTTTTGATATCACGGGCCAAATACCGGTGATAGTGCCATATATAGTAAATTTTTACTTTAGATAGTAGATCAATCAATGAATAATCAATGAATGATTAAAACAAAAAAAATTACAATTAAAGCAATTACTATATAATAAATCTCAGATATTGCCTGCCACAGCTCTGTAAGCGAACGGCTTTGGTTGCTGCCGCAAAGTAGAGGTAGTTTAAGCCACAAATTGGGATAAAGAAACCCAGATGGTCTCATTGCTGCCAATTCTGTGGCAAACCTCCTATCTCAACCCAAACTCATTTTAAGCTCACTAAACCCCCATTTATTTATTTTCCAAATACGTTACTACCTACCTTACATTATTCCATCTACTTCGTATTCATAATATTTGTTATCCGTTTCCGTTATTACAAGAGGCTATGGAATGTTCCAATTGGCGGGAAAGTATTATCTAAATATTCAAGAATTATTAAAAGTTAAACACACTTCTCATTGTTTTACAAACCTTAAGGATCAGCTATGCTAATACCTAATACTTGTTAAGCATGAGGTTTGTCCCGGTTTGATGGAGAGAATTTTGTTGTTTAAGATGCATTTTTTGTAACTAACCAATTGAAAAACTATGTTAAAAGAAACAAATATAAAATTATAGGAAAATCACTTATAATGTTGTGTACTTATTAAAGTTAAAAGTTTTATCGCAAAATATTTTGGAGTTTTTAAAAAGATAATTTACTATTTCATTACAGGTACCAAAAAGGCGAGTAATATTAACGAGAGTCTCTGTAACCATCTCGACTCTTGTAAACCTTTCAAGAAATTTCCCTAGAGGGGTATTTGTACTTTTATGAAAAAAAAACGTCAGATTTCGCTTTTGCATTTCTTTTAGTTTGGAAATGACAACTTAATGACAAAGTAACATACTTAATTAATTTTTCTTAATATTGAATATTACAAGTAAAACTGGTATAAATTGTACACAATACGCCTATAGATGTAAAAAAAAGTTAGTTCTTGATTAACCAGAAATTCAAGATGCAGATTAGGAAAAGCCATTGAAATACACAAAATTATGAATGGATGCAGCATTTTATTTGAACCATATGAAAAATCTTCAAAAAATAATACGCTTTTTGGGTAGTCTATGCAATTCTTAAAGACCTAACTAATAAAGGAAGGAAAAGAATATTTAGTAGAATTTAGTGTTCTACCATCAGAAAATTTCATTTATATGTACCAACAGTGTAAGTGTAAAATATTTATTTCAAGTGTTATTAGGCGTATTTCTTTTCGTAAAATTACCAACGCGTAACGTAGTCAGTATATATATATATATATATATATATTGCTTAAGTAATTTATTCGTTTGGCTATGTACATTGAATACTCTTAAACAAAGAAACCATTCTATTTAAGAAGATAACAACTTTATTTTTTACTTATGATTATCAATTCGTCTACTGGAAACCTTTTACGCGTGTAACGCTAACAAAAAATTGTAAATATTAAAAATTAAAATGATCGTAAGAATAGCTATAGAAATAGTTAAATTCATCTGCAAACAAGCGTAGTGACACAGAAAGGCAAATAATCTTTGATGGTTAATTATTACAACTGGTCTTGGATTGGTATTGAGTCTCTTATCGGTTTAGGCAAGTAGATTTTCTCCACGAGGGCTGGGTTTAAATCCCTACAATCAACAATAATGTATCATGTGTTTAACGTTGATTTAACGATTCGTGTTTGTGTGACTCAATGGTTTAAAACCATTCATAAAAAGGTTCATAAATCACCATTCATAAACCATTCATAAAGCATAAAAAGGTTTCTTTAACATGACCGTCTATCTTTTATGGTGTATAAATAAGTGGAGATGTACATTTACTCTTTAGATAGGTTTTGAACCATTATTTATACACCATAAAATATAGACGTGTCATCCTAAAGAAACCTTTTTATGCTCGGGAAACCTAACTTAACTTGAACTACAAATTCATGACACAATATTTAACCAATAATTAATGATTAAACTTTATGTCTTCGTTCCTCCTTCTTTCCATACTCCAAAAAATAGAGAATATAGTAATGTTAAAAGGCAATTAGTAATAATTAAATGTTTTAAAAGATAGTTGTATACAATATTCACATAAGTGAAAAACAATATGAGTTACTGAACATGTCATTCACCATACTCTTTACTCAGGAATCGTCCCTGGAATGAAACATTCTGTAAACTATTTTTTTCTGTTACACTTATTACTTTTGTAGTATAAGTACACTTATTATATTCTGAAAATTTCAAATATCATTATTCCAGTTATTTGACAACCTATGTAATTAACTAAAATTCCATAAGGTCACAGTGTAACCAATTATGATGAAGCCAATTGTCTTTCGCTCAATCCAAATGTCACTAGTTTCATTTGATTCATGAACACTGGTTAGGTATCACTACTAAGATAACAATACCAGTGAACAGTTAGCAATGGGCAAATACAATCACAGCAGAATTAATATTAAACCTTGGTCTTGGTGGGGGAGGGGGGGGGGTGGGTGCTGAGGTGGTTTGGAGGGGAGGGGTGGAAGCCACTTTAGAGTGGGGGGCCTTAGTGGAGGTAATATTGCCAAACCTGGAAGTTTCTTAAATTAGTTTCTTATTCTGTTCTACAAGCTTCAGTACTCACAATTTCAACATAATTTCCTCTTAAACACTGTCTCTGGCCTTATTTTAGTTTGGGAACAATGCCATTATAACCGATACAGTATAGTTGCAAAGAATTTAATCAGAATATAATCTGACAGAATAAACCACATTAAAGTTGGAGTAATAAGATTTTATAAAAAGTATTATATTACAAAAGTCTCTTAAAGCATAGTTTTTAAGGAAAGAAATATATACTATAATTTCTACAAACTATAATTTTTTTGTTGAAATAATAACAAATAATCTCACCTAGATACATTTTAATTACTATGGAATATTAAAAAGAATCTACTCTTACTATGTTCAAACTTGATACCATTACTACTAATCGTATACAGTATTAGTAGCATATTGCGTTTGGTTAAAATACTTATTCATAACCGATAGAGAAGCTAAACAAAGTGAGTGAGTGATTTAATTAGGATACAAAGTCCAATATATTCTGAATTTACGTCGAGTATTGTTAGTTGCTAGGAACTATAAATAACTATAAATTATTAATTAAAGTGGCTGGTGTAAAGCAGTAGGTAACCATAAAATTAAAGTAAAATATAAATCAATAAATATTCTGCCAGTTCCGCTAGCGTTCAGTGCTCGTAGCTCCCTAATTAGCTTAACAAAAGTCCCATATACGATATGTCTCTAATACGAGATCTGACGACGTTAAAGGACACTTTCTTAACTGAGTTAAAGCAACATCAAATTGAATACAAAAATCTTGGTTATAGAGCGGAAAAACTACCTAAAAACGAGTACCAGAAACGAGTACTACCTAAGCAACAAATTAATTTACCATACAAGCTACTGCAAATAATTCTACATTCAAGCAGCCAATTGACCAATGAATGACTGGAAACCATCAAAAATAAATTACTTATGCACTTAATCTATAATAACAAATTAGCATTAGAGTGTGTGTTCTTAGTATGTATATACCATTTATATATTATATAATATTTATATAGGTTACAGTTAGTATAATTAACTATCATATCTATTTCACATTGTTATTACAACTCACATACTCATTAATATGTGGGAATTTATTGACTAGGCATAAAACGGCTATTAACTTTTAGACTGTTTCAAAAATGGGGGTCTGAGATATTACCTGCTTGACTAAGGGGTTTAATAAGTCAGCTGATGCAGCTCGTTCATATTCGGGCGTTTCCGTGTATGCTCGGCTATGTTCGTGTTGTCCCGGATCACGTTCGGTTTCTCGGCTACACACTACCCCAACATCATTCGGGTTTCGTAGCTCCAGAGATAATAACGTTTCTTCTTGCGCGTTCTTCCTTCTACTCTTTCGTCTATTTTCTCGTTTACTTTTGTGCTCTGTGATTAACTACTATCTTCTTTTATACGTTTCTACTATTTGTTAAGGTTGGGGTGAGTTGTCACCACATGGAACCTAATTAGTATAACTAAATGATCTGCTTCGTGTTAGGAACTTATTTTGTTTAGAACTATTTTCATTTCTTCACCACGTATTTATATATTATTTGTAAAAATAATATACAATTGGAACAGTATATTTTACAAAAACGGGTAAACTATACCAAATTTGGTGATGAATTGAATTTTAGTTCAACACAAAACATTTCAAGAAAAAAATGTATATGGTAAAATTAATCATTTTACTTAAATCTTTTAATGTAACCATTGAGAAAAATTATATTTACACCTTGATTTATAGATATTATTTATTGTTTGATTTGGAAAAAAACTGATCGGTAGTCAAATACTTAAACAAAACAGTAAAAACATGTTTCACTACAAAAAGAGACCATAAACAATGTTTAGGATAGATTTACAGACTTTATTGTTGGTTTCGTTATGTTAAAAAATTGTTAAATAAACACCATAAGACATTCACAGACTTTTCTCAGAACACAATACCAATACATTCAAGGTTAATAAACACGTAACAGGATAATTAACTGATTTACCAATTCAATTATTGACATTGTTACATTTATTAATTTGTATTTTGTTCTAACTATTGGGTTTTAAGGTGGTTTTTAAGACAATACGTTAGAAGAAATTCAAATATAACTGTATCATTATTCTCTTCGTTAGCACATTGATCTTTTAAAAGAGTATAAAAAAAACAACAAGATTTTTCTCTACGTCATCGTTAAGGCGTTTATTCAAGACCTTAAAATAACAACCATTTGTTTCACTGCTTAGTAGTATCTTTGCAATAGTCAATGGTAATTTATTATGCTTGGTAAACTATTTTTACTATAACAAGGCTCACATGTTATTGTTTAGCTTAAAGAACTTTGAAAATGTTTTAGCCATGCCATTCTTTAATTTTTACAAAACGTAACCCTAACAATATTACCAAAAGTCTGAAATAAACTGGAAATTTAAAAAAAAATATTTTTCTGTATAACGTGTTGATCACTCTTTATATTACTGTAATCAATAAAGGAATCATTGTTTTTGGTGATATAAAGTGATATCATAGCAAATATCAGTAACATCGAATACTGTTCAGTGCTTCCAATGTTTACGAAAAGTTTATTTGTTAATTTATAGTTTATACAATATTTAGGATAATATTACTATATAAACAATTTATTTGACCGGTAAAAAATTATCGTGCAATGATATATTTGTTTATGTAATATCATTGTAACGTTAACTCCGTTTACTCATTGTTCTACATGCATAGGTCATACTGAGAAAATTTGATTAATAAGAATTAGTTAATGGTAAAAATAAAAATTTCAAACAATATTATATTTAATATTAAAATGCATGACTGTGAAAATTCCAGTAAATGAGATGAAAACCTTTGTTGTAAAGTAGTGAATATAACCAATAAGGGTGGTATTGCTGGATTTCGGAATCACTGCACGGATATTTCTCCTAATACTTGTTCCAGTTTCACCTGCTTTTACCTGCAGATTGTTCTGTCGAGTTCAATATAAAATACTAACCGTAAGCGTTCTTATTCTACCAATACAGTTTTAAATCAAGAATCAAAATCGCTTACGTGTCCGATGTGTGCATCGGTTTTATAATGTCGAGATTTTGATAACTAAATTTTTACTATCACATTGATTTATTACTAATACGTTAGGAGTTTTAGCATAACAGGCAATACGACGTTAACATTTGAGTTTAAAAGTAATATTTGAGTAATAAAAATAAACTACACTATTTTTTGTTCCGCTAGTTTTATTACGCTGTCATTCTTCAGTACTTTTTCACATATCCTAGATCAATTTTGTTAGAAGGTAATACATAGGTAGCTGTACTTTGAAATAGAGGTTTCACAGTTTGAAACAATTGATACAAAATTAGTTGTTAGGAAGTAACACCAAGGAGAGAGGTCCACATGACGATGAACTTATTGAGTAAGATTTTTTACTAGTTATTCTAGTCCGGATTTTTACAATACTATTTATGTAAATCCCATCTAGTTACTTACAGATTAAAAACTAGATCTGCAGTTAAAAATTTAATTAATACATGACCAAGGAAACTTAAGCGTCACTCTCAAATGGCGAAATCATAATAATGATAGTCACTTCATAGAATGGAGAAATGAAGACATAGTGTTATTTTATATAAGACCAATGTCAAACAAATATTTTCTTTATTTTATTTAAAGGAAATTTCTACTTGTTTAAGTAATTACCATTTATTAAGTTCAGTTAAAAATGAACGATGGTTTGTGAGAATAGCATAACAATAAATAACTTTACTACTGAAGCTATACTATTACAACAGCTTTAGTATTTGTAGAATCTACAAAAGCTGCAATACACCATTTTTGTTATTAGGAAGAAACATTTGCGTAATTCAAACAATTTCAATACGATAAATAACTGGTTGAGTAAAAAATATCTTTACCTGAGCTTTGCGTCGGCTCACTAAAAATTCAGAATAGAAACAAACAACTTTAAATCCCGCTAAGAAAGACAGAAGAAAGATAGATGGCATCAATCGTATCAAAGTGAAACAAATAAATAATTTATTTTGTATAACCCCGTTAAACATTCCAACCCCATTTTAGTTGTGAAAGAAATTGTATTTGGTTTCGATAATATTACTACACAGAACCTCGCTAGTTTTATTAATATGATTTATTTTTTATTTAAATATTTTATATATATATATATGGTCTTTTGAGAGCAGATAATTGAGTAGAAAAGTAAGCATTAATCGTTGTTTTTCTAAATACTATTTTCTAAGACAACATAGTTATTACAGTATGTTGACCTCATTTAAGTTAACTGTGTGGGTGTGTGTGTATGTGTGAGGGGGAGGTTAAATAAAGCTTTGGTCGCTATTTATAGAAACGTGTCAACTATATTACTTATTTAGTAATTACTTATCCTTTATGTGCCTTTTATTTTAAGAAAAATAAAAAAACAAAAAAAAAACAAAATGGGGTTTGTTTTTTGTTGATGGTGTAATCTATGGTGTAAAAATGAATTTCCCCATTTTGACTCTAAAAACATAAGATTTTGCTATTTCTTTCCATAAAAATCTTTTGAGCTTAAGAAAAGAAATAATGTAGTATGTTGAAGCGTTGTCGTATGTCTAGTGGTTACAAAGAAAATAAATAAAAAGTGTAAATAAACAAATTCTTTTGTTATCCTTGCGGAGTACAAACAAACCGTGTAGTTTAATTATTTATACACATATTTTTAAAAACATTCGGCAAGTTCATTTATTTTACATTTGGCTATCCACATTTATTTAAATTAAATACTGTACTAGCTTATTCCCTATATGGGAAATTCACTAAAAACACACCTAACTTTTCTGTAGCAGCAAAAAATACTCATTAAAAGACATTTTATTTAAATACTATATAAATCTGACAATTTTAAGGTAATATTTTAGTGTCAATGTAGTCAGGCGAATGGAAATTCGGTAAGTCTGCATTTTTGCTGCGGTGGGTGTATTTAAATGTTAATAAACCTTGTTGTCAAACGTTATCAAAATACCCATGTGTTAACAATAATTGAAAATAATAAAACTTATTGCTTAATATACCACCTTTAGTTGCAGATTATATGTGTAATAATATTATGTATTAAATTAATTATTTATCATTAGTGACGTTTGTTAAAGTACAGTACTATTCAATAAGCAAATTAATTTTTTAAAGTGAACCTAGATTAAAATAACACATTAATATACATATTATTGAGACATAAATTATCTATAATTATTTAGATAATAATATAATTATGTAGTAGAAGAACTATTCACCATTGTGTAGGCTAACAACAAGCAATAGCATTAACGACGTTTCAATACACGATAAGGGTTGATAAAATATAAGGGTGGGGATGGCAAGCGCCGCTCAATACTTTAACTGCTACCCTACACAATGATTCTGAAGTCACGCCGACTTAATTTCATCTCTACCTTTATATTATGTTCTCTCCGCGGCCTGCTTAACCCTCTTGTATTGCACAAATTGATAATACCTGAAACGTCCAGTCCTAATTAAAACCTATCTTTATACGCTAATGTTCAATCTCGTGACCTCCTGTGGCAGTTAAGAAGGCTTAGTTTAAACTATGAATATGATATAACATGTGCTTGAATTATTAAATTTTTCCTACTTTAGAGAAACGTTGTTATCAACCTGGATTTTAGAATGCCTAAATATAGCTTATGTGTCACTTACCCTGTATGTTTTTATGTGGGTCTGCAAATCATTTACATTTAGTTTTCTATTGTTTATTTTAAAAGTAAAGTCCGGGTGGTCAAACAGTTGTAGCAAAAGGCTTGTTCTAAACAACCTAGTACCAATCCCATTATTTGTGTCAGTAAAACTTTGTTTATGCATAGTAAAATGTTTCTCCTCACGATGTTATAGTTCAGGGATGTGGAGGAAAAATTATTTCGATAGTAAAATTCAATTTTCCGTTGTAGAAATCAGCTTTGTTGAAATATGGTAGAAGGAAAATAACTGTTATCCATTGCATTATTTTTACCACAAAACTATCGTCACATACAAGAGAGAAAACATAATTAGACATTAGCACATCTTATCCAAGGATTGTTTAACGGTGATATATTTGAATAAAAACAAATGGATCCAAACGTTGAATATTAATGGTTTGTCTACTACATGCAATAGTCAATTTTAAAATCTTTTATGTCAATACCATTTAACCGCCCAAGCTAGATGGCTTGGAAGTTAACGTTAAATGTGCATTGTCTTGATGAGGCTTTAGTTGCTAAAAAAAAACAAGTACAATTGAATTATTAGATTGTACCTCAAGAAGCTATACATGGTACAAAATTGTCCAAGGTAATTCTTAAAAACAAATCTTGTAAAATATGGAGGATAAAATATTTCTGATTTTACTGATTTATTGTGTTGGTTTCATTTGATTATTTATCTCACATTACTCTTTTAAAATAAGTAAAATTCATTAAAAGCTTTTTCTAGATACAGTTGTGGAAATGGACCTATTTGCATCAATAAAAATTAATAAAGTAAAATCTTTCTACTAAATAAGTCGAATAGGGGGTGTTACTATTAAGCTTTGAGTCGGTATCTTTACATAAACAACCAACATTTATAAAAAAATAAATTAAAGTATACTTAAACAAAGATAACGCTTCCAGTTTTGATTATATGAGAACAATCTATCAAACTTGATTGACGATACTCTTTATAATTTGAATGGTAATCTCAAATCTCCAATGGGTAATTGTTTCATGGTGACCTTGACCCCCTCCCCTCCCCCCTCGAATACCCACTTCAGCCAAGGGTTCATTACGGAACGCACGCAATATATAGCTCATCATTGAGGTTATCTTTTTAATTATCTAAACTTACATAACTTAATACCTACTTCGTGCACTAGAATAAAGCTTTCCCACGAAATGTATTATTTCAAAAATTATATATTTGACCGAATTAAAAAAGCTTATGTATAGGAACGTATTCATAGTTTCACACGATTTTACATTTAAGTTATCATATGCACTCGTTTGTTAAGTTAAAACTTGATCCCCATAAATTTTAAAAACTTGTTAAGTAAAAAAATTGATTGCGAAATTTGTACCGGACAAGAAAGCAAGCTAATAAAAACTTTTTAAAATAATTATACCTCTCTAAAAATTTGGTTTTTGGTTAATATTGTATTTGTTGTTCCTAAAAACAAAATGCCGCAACTTAGAGAAGATATTATCCATAATAAAGCGGTCGTTCATATGTCGTAAAAAACCAGTAAGCCATAATCCTAAAACGGCATCCATACTATCAGTACTCTCGGTATTTCCATACTATTATTTACATATATTATTTGCGATTTTCGAACGACTGGCATAACACAACGGTTAAACAGTGTGCACCGTTAGAAGAACTCAAAGGGTAGGTGATATAGATTATTACTTGAAAGGAACTTACATAATAAATTTTAAAAGATCATTAAAAATACAAAATATTTTATTTCAAACTCTTTTAGAGGTATTGTATTTAAATATTAAAATGATTTAAAGCAAAAATATTACATGTTTTTGTTACATTTATGAACATCTTTAAAAGCCCAAATTTTCTTTAAAAACTTAAGCCTTGAAAAACTAGATTTTATGACCAGTTGTCATTTTATTTTATTTTTAATTATTAATAAGAGGATGAAATCCCTGACGTGGCAATAGGCCTTCCCTGGAAAACCCCTATTACCACTCTCCCAAATAGCTGTGTTTCGTGTTCCACATTGTCAAGTTGATAGGAGCCCATTGTAGAGTTTGACTCCGCTGTACTCTAATTGTCAAAGATCTCTTACGTGGCGTGTATTGTGTTTGTAAGTGCTGGAGTCAGAAATTATCTAACTTTTATGTACAATTTGCAGGCAGTTGAAAATGTATATTGAGGTAAATGTTATTTTATTGTTTCTTAAATGACTTTACGAAACTGTAAAAGATGTCCTGAAAATAGCTCTAATAGCTTTTTCTTGTAGCCGGAGCACATCTTCTTCCAATACTTTCCCAACCTCTGGTTGCATCAAGGTAAGAAGGATTAGGGAAAACTAATCCATAATGTCAGGAATCATGCAAATCATTCAACTTTGAAAAACTTATTCACACGAATATATCTATACTTATTAGAGCGGAGGCTGGTCTATACCCCCCCCCCCTCCACCCTGGTGGGAATTTTTGAAATATACATTTTTGTGCTCGTATTGACATGTACTTTAAGGGTTTAGGTGTTTGCCCCTTGTAAATTACAGCATGTTCCAGAAAAACACAAAAATATAATGATAGTTAGAATATATATAAAAAAAAATGTTTTTCTTTTCCGAGTGTGTTTGGCTCTTCTACCCTACCGATTTTCATGATTGAGGTCTCAAATTGATAGTATGCAGGCATAGATTTTAAATCAAGCATCGACATATATTTATCTACTGTATTACTCGACCGAAAAACGTAGATTTGATAAATTCGAATTCTTACTTCAATTTAAATTATATTTCACCATTTATAATTATATCAAATCCTATATATTTTGGTCTATAAACCTTCAGTGAAATACTAGCTTGCATTTAAGCTACTGTATTAGTTATTCAAACTGGACGAGTTTCAAGCAAACATAAAAAATAACAGTGAACATCCAAATAAAATATATTTTTATAAGGTTTTTCTATGATTGAAAATCAATGGCTCCAGTATATCGTTTACGTTTTTTATATGTTTTAGACTCAAATGAGTAAATTATAGGCTTTAATTTGAGCTATTGATCGTTTGAACCTGTTAAGTTTAAGACTTTACACAAACAATCAAAATATCATAATTTTTTTATTTTTCAGATTTGATATTTATATTAACGCTGCGGAGCAGCATGGGTCCTCTAGTATAGATTATTTTATTTGATTTGATAAAAAATAACAGTGAACATCCAAATAACTGTCCCAGGAACGTGTTATTAGCCTTGACACGCTGATGGTACCCGTGCATTGTGGACGTACCCATCAGGTCCAGTACCATGGCCTTAGCCACTGCCGATGGATGTCCAACAAAAAACAGAAAAGGCCAAACTGTTTCATGCTTTGGCGAACAAGGGTGTATAGGTGATGAACCTCACAAGATTGAAGAATGTATGTTTGTAATTGACGACATGACTTACTTTTAGGTTCTTAATAATATTCCAGAAACCTCTGGTGAACTAGAAGAGATTGCCTTGAGCCGTTTTCCAAATTTCAGCAGGATATACTTTATTACGGATACCTATTTAGATGTATCTATTAAAATCATTGAAAGAGAGAGAAGGGGATATGGAGATACGTTTTTAATGAGAGGTCCTAAAACCAAGATCCTAAGGGATTGGAAAAATTCCTAGCTAATGGAAAAAATAAGGAATAACTGGTTAACCTGCTACATAATGAATGGGCTCAGCCAAATATGCATATATTCAAACGAGCTTTGATACACGTTTCTAAGGTATCTTTTGGTGATATTTTGAAATCCACCCCCCCCATCCCCAAACAGGGTTGCTGAGGGTAACTTAAAGACTTTTAAATGGCAACCCATATCAAGTAGCACATTATTTTAAGGAGCTTTAAAAAACAAAATTAATGTTGCAAATCAGATTTTGATACGACGAATTTTCTTCCACGAACCTTACGACCTTCTTACGACGAACCTTATACAATCCAGTTAAATTAACGTCTAAAATTGTTTTATAACATTTCTTTTATTATAATAGAATCTCTTAAAACCTCTTTCCTAGGTACTCGTTAAACCTAATGTTATTTAATTAGATTTTATTAAAAATCAATTCAGGCCAATTAAAATCCGCATAGTCTGCAGGTTTGCTGTAGTGGGGGTATTTTATTAACTTATTTTATTTTCATTGGAAGCCTTTGAATACATACTGAACAAGTTCATAAAAAATATTGCACCAGTGATTAATGTAGGCTACCCTTTTGTAATTTAAATAAAACAGTTTTTAAATTGACAGTTTTTCTTTATTTTCCGGAATATGCTGTAATTTTAAAGAGGCAAACAACTGAAGTCTTAATTGGTACGTAATACCAACAAAAAAGTATAAGTCATAAATTCCCACGGAGGGGGAGGGTTTCATATTGGTGGCTCGTGGTCTATATGTTTTTGCAAGTGTTATGACATTTGAACCATGCAATGTGAAATTTGAGGTTCTTGTCTTCAAAAGACCAAGAGATTTAGGAGGGAGTGTTGCAATATGTGATCTTCCCATCTCCAAGGATGTATCCTTGGATAGGGAATATGCACTTTTCACCACACTATGATGTTTTTGGCTGTATTACATACGTTAATTGGTGGCTGAAAGTTTCGTTTTGCTGACCATGCCAGCTGTCATCGAAATTTGGGGACCGAGCAGGTTTTTACATCCCGGGGCCGCAAAATCAGCTGTCCGCTTGCATATTAATTACACGAACAGTATCCATAGCATTGAAATAGAATTGTTTTATTTTCACCGTTGCCTAGCAACTGCTTATTATTATTTTTGCTGATTTTTTAAATGACTTCTTCACATAACCTTAAAGTTGCGTTGACTATCAGTTTTCATTATCATTATTGTGAATTAATATTAGTAGTGTGGTGAAAAATAGTGTTCGTACCACGGACCGAAAATGGTTTTGCAGCTCTCGATCGATTTAAGTTCTCGACTTCATCTCGAACTTAAAAACTATCTCGAGCCGGAAAAACCTCTTTTTCGGCCCTAGGTACGAAATATACTATTTCAACTTCATCATCTGTTCTTATAGTTTTAGATTTTAACTATACAAAATTTACTGAAAAGTAGTTAATAATCCAAACAATGGTAACGTTTTACATGTTGAGTTGTCGTAGATTGTTAATCAAGATACACACCCTTATAAAGACTGATTTTTATCTGTTCATTAGTTCAGCGGGATTCATCGATGGATTTTGTGAAGCTATCTTTAAATAACATATAATGGATTTTAACATACCACGATTTTTTGGACTTTCTATTTGTTCTAGGGGTGAGTTACAAATGGTTTATCGAAAGCGCTTACTTATTTGTAGACTTTAGTTAGATTTATGATGTTTTTGGTTTTTTTCCTTTCCTTCCTCATTTTGGTTCGGATTCCTCTAATTTGATTTTAAAAATATTCAATTGCACAACATTTTTTAGTTCAATCTTATTTTATCTTATTTTACGGTCACACATTTATTTTATGTTAAAAGATGTTATTTTGTGAAATCTGATCCCGTTGAAGATAGTCTAAGGTGTGAGATAATTTTATAAATTTTAAAAGTAAATTTCTTAACTATAAATCCTTAAGAGATTTTAGCATTATTTAGTCGGGTTTGTCTCATAGTAGTTAATTTGTATCTATATATGTTTATCTAAACTGTGGTTGTAGACTTAATTCCATTCCTTTCCACCAAAATTTTATCTAAGCAGCTCTACATTGGAGGATTGTGGCTTAAAGAATTCCTTCGTAATTTGAACTATTTAGGATAAGTTTCCTGAGGCTGAGCAGATATTTTCTTTATGGTTAAAGAGATTTTTATAAGTTTGCCGGCTTTGACGCGATAAACGTTTAGGTTCGTTAAGTAGGAGTCAAGTGCGTTGTTGGTAACTGGTGAGATTTTTTGGAGGTTGTTTCTATAATTTAAATAGTGGTTTCAATTTACCATGTGTCGTGATATTTTTCTTCTTATTTGAAGGTGGCTGCATGATTCGTATGTTTTTTCTAGAAAGTGTTCTGGGTTCTGGTTTGGTGTATTTTAATACAAAAATTGTTTCGTCTGTTTTTGGTTTCAGCCGCGACATTTTCCCCTGCACACTTAATAAACCCAAACTTATAACCTCTGAATAGTAGATTTTATTATGTTAACAGTGTGGTAAGAAATTTTGAATTTAAAAATGTGTTCAAAATTACGGACGCCTCGTCAAAAACTGTGTTATTGACTATCATCAAAAACTGTGTTATTGACTATCATCAAAAACTGTGTTATTGACTATCATCAAAAACTGTGTTATTGACTATCATCAAAAACTGTGTTATTGACTATCATCAAAACTGTGTTATTGACAATCATCAAAAACTGTGTTATTGACTATCATCAAAAACTGTGTTATTGACTATCATCAAAAACTGTGTTATTGACTATCATCAAAAACTGTGTTATTGACTATCATCAAAAACCGTGTTATTGACTATTATCAAAATGATTTTGATTAACTATGTAGCATAATAAATTATAATATTTAACCCAAAACTGAAATCACATTTGCTTAAGAAAAAAGGAAATGGAGGGTAGTGATTGGAAAGAGCCTTTTCTACTTTCAAATCGCAATCTCTGAGTTAACGGAGAGGTTGGGTGAGTTGAAGGGGGGGGGGGGGAGGAGCGGTGACCCGTAAAACAGCAAATTGATCGTAACACCAGTCCTGGTCTTTTGGACCCCTTTATACTATTGTGTTTCTAATACTATTTCAATATCATTTGATATAAATGGCATTTCAATAGTCATATAAATAATATAATACTATGACCAATCAAATAAAATCGATTTAACCGTTTGAGCTGTCCTAAAATAATAGTGATAGATTAACCGCAAATGTCTAGAGAAAACTCGTTACATAAACTTTTTTGGGAATCATATAAAATAATATTGTTGATAGATGGAATGTTATATTTAAAAAATGAAACTTAAGATTTCATATTAAATGCGAATTTATTACAGAACATGTACAAAAAGTTTTAAAACTCTTGTTCTCGAACTGTTGTTCTATTTGCATGACTAATTTTTCCATTCACTAGAATAAAATTTTTTAAAGAGGAATGTTTGTTATTAGTTGTCGGCTACTGTATAACTATTCCATTCAGCGGTTTCATTAAATCCTCTCCTTATCTTATAAAATAATAAATACCCTGCCACACGAAACATGACTTATAAATAAAATATGCGATAGTTTTTTGTTTTTATAGGCCATCAAAAGGATATGTCTGTGGTTTTAGGAAATATCAATATCATGCAGACCTTTAGGTTTTACTAAGATGACTATTATTTCATAGTTAGTAGTAGTTTATGAATAAGAGAAACAATAACTACAAAATATACCATAAAATATTCGATTGTAATCGCACAGATGGTTTCAACTTTACTGCATTGATAGTGACTTCAGTTAAATGCAGTTTGTTGCAATTCGTTTTGCAGGAACAAGTTATAGACGAACAATTATATATGTACCTTCATGTGTATTTTGATAGCACTTCTTTTCAAGATTATTTAAAAGGTTGGTTCCAAAATTGAAGATTGTTTAACCATTTTTATTGTAAACCAAAATAGTAGTTTACGCAACGATTGCGTAAATATAGTGTTGACGACACGAGTACAAAATTTAAGGGTACGAGCCATGACGAGTGCCTTAAAAACTTCGACTGCGTATACACTACTTTACCTACGACGGTGCTTTAATTACTAAAAATCACTTCTCATAACTTCTAAGGGGGGGTATGTATTCGTTTATAACCTCTCCTTACCACTGACGGTGATGCGACGTAACATTGTACCAAAACACTAATTGCATAATTTAACAATTAAATTGGCCTAAACAGCTGATTAGTTGAAGTTCGAATCATTACAATTTTACTTATTCTCTCTTAATTCTTGAACCTCATTGGTCCGTTATCCGTGTTGTTATTAGTAATACTATATTGTTAGGAAAGTAAACAATGCTGTTATGAGAAACTTTTCAATTCTAAGAACTGAACTGAAACAATTACTTTAAAAAATGTTTTAGGTAAAATATGTTACATTTTAATCGAAAGGATCCATATCACGTTTTATTAATTGTAATAGAGTATAGCACACCTAAATTGTAAACTTTGCACATAAAAGTCTTATAGTAATAGTGTGGCCAAATCTGCAAAAAGGAAAATTGTATTGTAAAATTTACACAGAGAAAATAAATTAAATGCTTCATACTTTGTATAAAATAAGCATTAAGCTTTGTTTCGTGAATAAAAAACCGTTGTGATAAATGTATGCTAAATGTTAGCGGCATACTTTTTAAAGTTGTATAACACGCATCATAAAAGGGTATTCCTGCAAGTTTAACTTATTATACTTAAGATCTAAAACTATTAAATAGATTAGTACAACATACGTCAATTGGTTTCATACCCTATTATAATACATTAATATACATGTATTACTTATCAATTTTGAAACAATCTGTGTATCTCTTTTGACCCAATAACCCCTTTTAACAAACGAGAAAGGGATTGTGTAGGAAGAAAAACGCTACTCCTTTGAACCGTTAAGCCGCAGAATCCCAAAATTATTTATTAACAAAAGCTTTTACCCTTTTTGTCTGATTGTTTTTCAGTTGGCTCAATTCCATGAAACTCAATCTTGGAATATGATTTTTAAAACTGCTTCACTGTTTTCCTTTAGTGAAAAATGAAGTTAAAAACATATAAGAAAATAGTTGCAAGAGTTTCCTTGTACTTAATAGTATCACAAATATTGGTTTGTAATAAAAAATTATATTACATTAGAGTGAAAAGTAATTTTATGTTTTATAATGATTTTGTGACTTCAATATCTTGAAATACAATATTTGGGTTTATACATCTTGGTTGGGTCTTGGCCGATCTGGTAGTTAGAGTGCAGGATTTTGTCTTGATGGCCTGAGTACGAATCTCGCCAATCACAAATAATGGTTTGCCATGCAGTAATGGTGTTTGCTAATAATTAGGAGCAAAGCAAAGCGTGAAGTTCACTATCTAGGAAACACGTAGATGTTCCAGGCAAGGAATTCTTTTTCTGTATTGCAGAGATCTCTTTGCTAAACCTTCATACCAAAACATTTCATAGGCTGTATAATTTTTGGAATTCAGTTGATAGAAGTTGTATGCACTATCCCTTACTAATTTTCAGTTGAATTGACGAATGGAATTGTTAAAAAACATGGTCAAGACGGGTTCATCCAAGGAAAGTGTGAAAATAAACCTTTATTAACGAGGTCTCGCATTTAACTTGATTTTGAGTGGATAAAATTACTAAAATTGTTAGGCTAATATTTTGTTAAATATTTGTTAACGATAATCTAATTTTGTAATAGTACCTTGTACCTCACGGTTGACTGGCAATGCAAGAGTGGTTGGAGCCTGATGGTTCTTTTACTTTAATTTTACACGGTAATATTATTTGTTTGGTGCATTAATAGTTGCCTATATTTCTATACTAGACCCAAAAGTGACACATTTCTACTAGATAGATAATGCCAAAGGACAAGTGGTGTTTGGGACAGGCAAAATCATATGTTTTGATAGATGGAAAACCAAAGGTGTAGTAAATCTCAGCTGTGTGGATATTATTTGTATTCAGAGTGATACAAAGTATATTTCAATACTCGTAAAAAAATAATAAAGTAAAATTTTTAGCAATTAACGTCTTGTAGAAAAAAATATAGACAAAAACGAATAAATAGAATTTTACTTATAACTTAAGTTAAGTAGACTCTTCTTTTAACAGCCTCGTGCTTCTAACAAACTCCAACGACTATGATAGAGGACTCGAATGCCTAGTCAAGATCTGCTCAAGGTACAACGCATCTTCGTTACTTGGTGCCATTAGCGTTTCACTAAATACAAGATACTAAATCATCACCAGTCGAGTGTTTTTTTGTACTGGAGTGAAATTTGATTATATCAAACAATCATGTCAAATAGTTTGTACAATAATAGTGCTTATCCCTTTTGTATCTCGGTCTAGTCCTGAAGACAGAAATTCAACTATATACATTGACCGCGGACGAATACCTCCAAAACCGACATTCCCTTTAAGATTTTAAGCTTGGCATTTTTCTATAACACTTTGCGATGGATGTTCCTTTGTTAACTACAGTTGGTTCTGGAATTTAAGTTGAGAAATTTGGTAAAATACTTAATGTTTGTAACAAATTCACGTTCCCTTTTAATTAGATTCAAAGAAAAGAACATTAGGCCTAAAACCTTTTATCTTTCAAATTTGGAGTTTAATTCTGCAATTCAAATATCATTATTGCTTTTTAAATCGTGAGACCTGTCTGTTAAGACACGATTTAATCGGAAAAAGAATACCATATAATTAATTAAATACTAATAATATGTATTACTTATTTTATGAACACCCCTATTTGTTCAGTTTTGAACATTTAAGCCTGATTTGCAAACAAATAATGAGTTTATATATCAAAGATGGTAAATTTATGAAACATAAAGAAAATTTACCAATTTCATTCGATTATGTGAAATCAGCTAATAGCTAAACGCTAAAAACTTTGCTACGGTATGTTTTGCGTGATAAATTACAGCTGAACAATCATAGTAAATATTGAATAATTATAAATAACGATATAGTGTATTGTAGTATCTAATAATATATGCAATTCACATCTACTACTTAAGATACGTCAATAAAATTATTTTAATGTCATACTAATCTATTTGATATGCACGTTTTACAGTTTATTACGCCAAAGATTGTAATGGCATTTTAATGGCCAACAGATAACCGTTTGAAAAATATTTATAAATTGTAAAATATAACGAACAACCAGTCTATAAATAGGTGAAGGATAGGGGTTGGAGAGGAGGGTGTTTTGGCGCCTAAAGTTGGCCGAGCCCCGCCCGCCCTGGTATCGACCCTGTGAGTCCCCTAAAGGGGGGCATGGGAAATGGAAGGGGGTTGGGGGGCTGAGCACAACATCCGGCCCCACGCTTCCGGGAAACAAGAGGTGCAAACTTGCTATTCCATGTATCTAACCGATAGGCTTTATACATTATAAAATATTAAATAAACATAAAGGTGCATATAAACTATTTCAAGAACTTAGTTTTTGGTAAATTTAAGCAGAAATTGTAATGGCATACCCTTTTATGAAGACCTAAACTTTCAATGCTGTTATTCTAAAATGTAAGCTTTGTTACACTACTGACGATTCGGAGACTTTTCTACCTTCAGGCCGCAGATGCAGTATTGAAGGTACTACATACTTCTACTCGACTCGGATAAGGTGTATTGCCAGGAAGTAGTTTGCATTGTGCCTTTACTAACTGATCTGCACACTGATGTCTTTGCAATGTTGGCATCCAAATTCTTGTAATGGAAAATAATTAGAAAAATCGTAACACAAAACAAGAAAGGGGCCTAAGCATGGGTTCTACTTCAAAAATGTTTAGTTAAAAATTTTGGTGCAGTTTATCACTTTCCATGCATGTTAAAAACAAGATAACTATCTCGTGATTCGAGAACAACATTGCTTATATTTTACAAGAAAGGGTCAAAGAATATCGGATCGGCCGAGATCATACATCACCAAGGCTATTTGTGAAACATTTCTACAGCAACACATTGCAATACATTTCCTTGAATTGTGGGACTGAACAAATTGGTGAAACTCTTTGATCAACCGACGTAACAAAAAAATATACCTGTAAATCACCCACATACTTAATTCGCTTACGGTGTTAACTGAGTATGTGAAAATATTGATCGACATTTTCTTAGGTGTCTGGAATAACCCAAATTCAAAACAAAAAACTTGTATAAAAAGGTTTAAAGCTTGATAAATTTAAAATACTACCTAAAAAGTTAACATATCAACGTTGAAATACAGTAAATCTACCTGCAAACAAAAAAATCTGTATGAGGTTTTAAGTTTCAAAATGGATTTGTCAACACAAAACTAAACATTTTATAAGAGTATGTGCACATTTTTGCAGAAATTCCATATTTTATTATTTTATGTTTGTAATATTAGACTTGCTGAAATATTTCATTAGTTTTAGTTAACTATTTTATGTTATTCACATTCTAGCCTTAGAATTAGAAGTTTTATTTTAGGATTTTAAATCTTGGACAATGACCATACCATATTTAAAATACTATTCATACTAATATAATAGCATTATCTAGTGAGCTGGACGTACTATAAAGAACTCTAGTTTAACAAGAATGTATTGGACTTATGGACCCAAGTGTTAGCTAAAGATTTATAAAAGTGCGCGCCTAATCTTGTCTTTCGTACAAATCTCCGAAAGCAAAAACAATGGCTTTCGCTGCGGCTCGTATGATCCTTAAGGACAAAAGGAGGAAAACATCGAAAGAGGACTTCGTACCAAGGAGCAAAAGCAAGGTAACTAATTACTGTAATATTTTTTTACAATTTTTTAATATTAAACATTTAGAATTTGCTTATAGCTTATAGTATTACAACTTGGAATTTCACATAACGTCTAAAACAATCTAACTTTTTTTTATTGTTGGATTCAATGGATTTAATTGCTTTACAAAACTGAAAAATAAACAATTTGGTATATTTTAAAAAGTTCTTTTTCAGATATTATATTTTACAATAAATATTTTCGCTTATGTTAGCCACAAAGAAAATATTTTTTTAAATGAAATCTACACTGTTAACATTACCGAGCTAGAAATTTAAACAATAAAACTGCGATTGTATTGTATTAACCATGGATTTGTATTATGAATGAGGCAGTGATTTTACCCCTCCCCCACACGTGTTAGAGGGGGGGGGGTCCCCATGGGTAAATGTGACGTTTAAGTAATCTCATTTAGCAAATTAGGGTCTAGTTCAACCGGGAAATGGTAATAGTGCTTCTCTACTGCTGTGTGTCAGACGTACAAATGATTGCATCGTCACTTCGCAAGAGAAATGTAAGATTTTTTCTATTTTCTCAAAACAATTATTTAAGATAATTTTTCATTTTATAGTTTTATTGTTATTCGTCGTTTAACATACAATTTTTTTACTTCATATTTTTATTAAAGCGCAATCTTCTGTCAAGGAGGTACTGTAATGTCGTTTTAATTGATCTGGTAAAAAATCAGTTAATCCAAAAACATTAGGTAAATTTTTCCCTTTGCATACTGATTTTACGTAAAAAAATTTTCTTATGGAAATAAAATATAATTATAAGTCTTTGCAAATGCATTTCATCGCACTGAATCGTATATTCAAGTACAAAAGATATACAGTATAGATATATAGTTTGTGGCTCCTAAACTCACAAATCAGCTTTAGTAGGCCTAATGGTATAATCAAACTATGCGAAATGAATATTTTAATTTATTATTTTGTTGGTAATAGATCTATAATATGTGTTTATAAATAAATATCATCTATACCTTTATTTTTAATACTCTGACCAACGGATAATTTCATTTCCAGTATGTAAGCTATGAAGTAAAGCTCCCTAAATTTAATCTAAACACGTTGAAGCTGCCTTAGGCTAAAGTTCGCTGGTCTAACCAGATCCATTATAACTTAGCTTTCCTGACCAAAAGCTCAAAGTGGTTGATAATGTAAAATTATCAAACATTTTATTCTATCTATATAAAAAGGTAATAAGGAACACGAAGTTTTGAGAAAATCACAAACATAAAAATGATTTAATAAAAGGCCCTGATGTGAAACTTCCTATTAGCTTTTCAAGAAACCATCTCCAAAGAGCACGGACTACAAATTAAGGGTCGAATTTTATCACATTAAAATGTTGAATATACGTCAACTTTTTAAAATTTGTTTGGTTTATAAGTGTCCGTTAACGTTTTCCTGAATTGAGCTAAAAAAGAGACAGTACGTTTTAAATATAAAGTGAGATGGTATTTTTTTTTGTCTTCATACCTTTTGATTTTTTAAACTAAATGTTCTATTGTTCACATAAAAATCTATGTTGAACACAGTACTTTAGCATTTAAAAATGTTTAGTTTAACTACTTGGAACGAGAACCATATATTTTGGAAGGAAACTTATGTTTACCAGCTGGTAAAATATAAATCATCTGTTAGAGCATTTGGGAATTGCATTCATTATAATATTACTCTACTTTACACTTACCTTACATTCATAATTAACATAAAGCGACCTAAAGCGTCGTTTTCTCAAAGAATAGATAGTATTTTTGTTCATATTTATTTACTTAAAAAAACGAGCACCCACTCAACTACCTTGCAAAAGAAGAGAAATATTCCTTAAATAAATATTGTCCAAAATTGTCAATATCTAAATATTGCCCAAATTATTGTACGTTAATTTTACAACAATTGGCTTCAAGTGGTGGGATCTATTATTTTATGTGCGTTATGTACCAAGGTTTTGGGCCAGTAATCCTGCAAACTGGGAAAACCTATCCTTATGGGGTTATGTTTACAACGGTAAATTTGTATTATCAAAAATAAGTTAGTTGTGGATGGCAAACAACTGTTGGTAGTAAACGTAAAACCTTAAAAGAAACCAGTATTGGGCAAGCATGAACAAAAATATTTCATTGCAACAAAATTGTTTTGTTGTTTGTTAATTGATTGTTTAACGGGGGTGTGGCGCCCACTTTTTCCAGTATTTCCCAATGAAAAAGGTTTCCTGATAAAATTCCCCCTGTTAGTTCAAAAGTTACAAGAGAACAAACAAGTTTTAAATTTTAGCTTAGTTGAGTTAAAATTGACACAAACAACTAAAACTATTAATCTCCTAGTCGATCTGAAGCTATTTAAAACGCGAAGGCTTACTTGGAGAATTAAATTAAACTGAATTAAACTAAAGGAAAAACAGCAATGCTCTTCTGTGTTATGCTTATGTGTAATGCTCATCCCGTTGCGAAGCACAAGTAAAGCAACTAGTACGTGCTAGTACAGTATAGAACCCTAATGAACACTTAAACTTAGGCTATATAATTAAATGCAAGTACAAATTAAAGACTTGGATTTTCCTAGTTTACTCTTATACGAGACAATCTAACTACTATTGGTAAACTGTGTACTTTGTTCTAACATTCAAGCTAACAATATCATGGTGATGATTAATTATTTCTTCGTTTTTTAATAGTAAAATATATAGTAAACACTCTTTTCCAAAAAAGAAAATTCAAAAACACTTATATTTGTGGGTTCAAGTAAGTTAAGTATACATATGAATTACGTTAATGTATTTTTACATGTTATACATTTTCTTGTTGATTTTAATGTAAAATATCAATGTGATAGCACTTAAATAAATGAGTTAGCAATGAATATGGTCGCAATGTCTACAACAAGAAGAAAACAAGACCATTAACATCTAGAGTAATTGATTTCTGTTGGAAGACACTAAGTCCATTCATTGGTTGGTGCTACTAAATAGCTAGAGACTTACAATTCCTTTGTTGTCTACATAATGAATTTTATACTTAAAATCTTTCACCAGTAAACATTATTAAGTATATTTTCAAGTTTTTTTTTTTAGTGGTTGGTTCATTGTAAATTCGACAGACGTTTGCGAACATTGCCCATTGAAGTTAAAGTGTCAATACATCCTCTGGTAAGGAATATCGCAACGAGTATTGCATAAAAATGTTGGTGTTGAGAAATACAATTATTGCTGAAAACATTAAACATTTTTGCGTGGATCAAATGCAAAGCTAAAAATATATAAATATAAAACATACTCATTACACAATCAGGAACTCAAAATCAAGAACCTTTGGGGTTGGGCTTAAGCTAATATTTTAATTTAGTCTTGAAGATGATATTTAATATTCATTTCAAATTTAAAAACTTGAAAGGTTCATGAGTTTTTTCAGTGTGACGTTTGTTTTATGTTATAACGTAACCAAGCCGGAATAAATGTTTTATCTAATGCCTGATTTTCGGATGGTGAGGTTTACTTAGTAATAATTGAAAAGTAAAATAGGGGGATGGACTATTTGTCATTGTAGAGATGAAGCTATAATACTAATAATCTAATTGACGTTTTACAAATACTTAATTATTTATATGAAGTTTTAAAGTATTTATTTTAATTAATTTAATAACTAAGTCATCTATATTTCCCTAAAACACACTTTATAACCTTTCCTGTAGCAACAAACCTAGGACCTCATTAAACTTATCTTGTAAATCTGACAGCTCTAAGGGAGTATTCGAATGGAAATTCCAATCAGGCAAATGGAAATTCACTTAGTCTGCAGGTTTGCAGTGGCGGGGGTATTTTTAAAACTGGTAGTGTCAAAGCAAAATAATAAAACAGGATCAAATTTAAGAGATAATTTAATCAAAGATTCACTATATTGCAATGGTTTTTTGAGAGAATTTACAAACTAAATATCACTATACAAATCTATTGTTCATTATAGTGATAAAGTAACCAATAATCGTTTCCATGATGACAGTATTCAAACAAAAGATGAGCGAGTGGTAGATATTAGTTGCAAACTCATATCAATCTTTGTCATTGAGACAGGTGTCGGCGTCATCATCAACTTGCGAAATGTAAATGTATGGAGAGCGCCAACCGTGTCGACTTTAATCCACTGAAAAATAATTTATTATTACCTAGACCAATAAAAAATGTAAGCTTACATACCTTAATAAATGCAATATTTTTTATAGAAATAGCATTTTAAAATAGTTACTTAAGTTAGTAGAAATTGAATTGGAGGGATTCTATGCGATTATTCTATAATGGCTAGTATACTTGATAATAAATTTAGTGGTGACCACATGTACAAAATTCAGCAGTATCATAGAGTATGTTTTATCTATGGCAGTATCTTGCCTAATCAGCCTAGGACGCTTTCACTAAGTTACCGTGTTGGCTTTGTAAAGATTATAAACTATAGATCGCAGTTTTAGGTTTTGTGATTACCAAAACATAAGTAATGAATAGGAAAAATGAGTACTGCCATAAAAGTAAACGCAGCATATCTAAACATATTCCTTTTTAAACTAATCGTAAAAAAGAAAATACAAGTGGATTTTAGGTTACTCTCATCCAACGAAGAAGTTTGCATGTGAACGATGTGGTGGTTAAGTCCGATTATTAAACAAATCTTTATGCAACTCAATCGATAAGAATTTGAATTTGTTCTTTCACACTGATTTTGTTGCTGCAGAGTTGTGTTCTTGGATCTCAGCTGACTTTAAACACTTTCGAACAGAGAATCTTGTTTTTAATGTCTAAAGAAAACATTGCTGATAATTGATTTTGTATTGTAAGTGACGCTTACCTATGCTCGTAATGATGTTACGACAGTAAATATCTTTTCATGTACAAATACCCATAGATACTCCTTTTTAAAACCGTAGGCGAAATAGTTAATTTCTCTAAGTAAATTTATCTTGCGCATTGCGACTCGGACCAGAGTATAAATGCTTGCTTTGAATATGTAAAGCGAATGACAATGAAGCCTCTTACCCCGGCTGGCTTTATATAAATAATATGTAAATGAGCTCAGTGTCCATTCAACTACTTGTATGCTCACACACGCGCCAAGGCCCGACGGTCAGTTTAACACATTATTTAAAACATAGAATTGAGGATTGTATAGATTTCTTCAGATTTTAGTAGCAAAGATACTTGAAGTTATTGTTGATGTTTCTTGACAGTATGGGCATTTGCTGAATTTAATAAATGAATAATATAGGTTTACATTGACAAAATTAATACAATGACATTAATAAGTCCCATTACAAACCCAACTCATTGATGTGAAGATGAATAACAGTCTCGTTGTCGAAGGGTAAAGAGCGCACTTAGTTGAAATATATTTGCTGCATAGGGAAATTAAATACATTTTTAAATATTTTTGTTTGAAAATACTAAACTATTGCCGGCCATAGTGTCAGTACTCTTGTTTATATTAATTTGTTACATCATTATAGAGTTTTCCATTATAAATTAACGACATATATAATTATGAGTTGTATAAAGCATTCAAACGTTGCATCAAGACAAAATCTATTGCCTTTAACATACACTATTGTTGATTTGTTTTCTATAAATAAAGGTTAACGGCTATTGTGTATTTTATATTCCTTTTTATAGGAAAACTCCAGCTTCTACTTTTTATATAACATTTAAAAACATTGATGGATGCCTTCTATTAAACACAAGTAGTTATAAGTAAGTGTGTATCACACTTTTTTCTGTACTATTATATAACAAAATAATTTTAATCGAACACTTAGTCTAAAATGTTACAAGCACCGCATAACCCTACTTACATAAATGAATACTTGCTTTGAATTTGTAATGCGAATGACAATGAAGCCACGAATGGGTTCACCAGAACAATATTTAAATAAAGGACAATCGTTTTTAAAGGATTTAGAACAACCTTATATGACATATAAGGTTGTTCTAAATCCTTTAAAAACGATTGTCCTTTATTTAAATATTGTTCTGGTGAATCCATTCGTGGCTTCATTGGTACACATTGTGTACCATCCAATATCCCTGCTTGGATGTGTAGCTTCTGTAATTGTGTTGTATGAGTTATAGGGAATAAAACGTAATGACGGTTCAAATAACAAAGCGAATGATTAAATTAACACTCGTATAAACATCTGGATTGAATCCAAGATTCCTTGTTGTTGTGAATACATTGGACATGTATTCTTTTTCTTGACATGTTGATTTTGTTTAACCACTTAGCTAAATGTTTTCTATACTGTTTGTAATATTTAACCAAGTATTACACTGAAGTGGGGTATTTTGACATGCTTCAGTAATCCATACTGCGTATTTGTCCACCAAAACTATGGATGGATCTTTTCATACGATGATTTGAAATCACAATAAAATACTGCTTATACAAACCAACGAAAATAACTGGAAGTCTAGGGTTTGGTTTAGTAAATATTTCATATAAAAGCCAAGCGGCTCCTTTTAAAAATGTTCAGTAATATTTAAGTAATACAGGGTGTTTAAAAAAGGTGGGGATATAATTTACGTAGTGATTTCTTGGGTGAAAATAAAGAGAAAATCAATAACAGTTTTTTTTTGCTTCGTTAACCAGATATTTGCTATTTTGTATTTTTTACATAAACATTTTTATCTTTGCATTTTTTCAACCAATCGTTATGAAATTTGGTATGTATGTTAAGATAGAAGAGACCCATGTTGGATAAAAATTCATCTTCATTCAACTTGAAATTTCAAAATGGTGGTAATTTTAAGTTTTTTTAAATTTACATAAAAAAGCTGATTTTATGATTTTATGATTTTTATGAGAATGTCAATAACACTTTTATTTAGCATTCTCAATTCCGTACCAGATGATACCAAGTTCAAAAAGTTCGAATAGTAAATAGCTTAAATATTACTATTTTAATTGTAAAATGGGGCAAACCTGACTAGCTTAGCCTTATTCGATCCCTAAGGTGTTTTCTTATTTCTGTATTTAGATGACTTATTCATTGTTTCATTGTAAGTTAATTCCTACTGACTCTGAAGAAACACGATATAAATAAATATGTGTATCTATTTGTGCTTTCTTGAGGTTTTTTTGAAAGCGATATTATACGTATCTTCTCGACGAAGGGTGTAATTTTTAACTAGATTCTTTACGTTTATTAATCATATTGACTATGCCTTTGTAAATTAAAACCAGTTTCCCCCTCGTAGGCTACACAGTACACATGTAATTGAATTACTTCAGAACAAAATTACTTCCATAAATTCTGAGTCCTCCATTACCATAAAAAGGACGTTAGGTCGAAACAATGACTCTGGCAGAATGGAGCGTCCGGGCAGCTTTGTACATAATCTATGAGGTCGAGACGCCAGTTTGTACCTTCCAGGACAACTCTGTAAGGTGGTGCTTAACTTTACAGCTTTTCTGTCCATCAACGAAGGCATTTATGTCACAATTTACTGATGAAAGAGTACCTTTTTGCAAATAATTTTACTTAATCAAAAGGTACTATAGTAAAAAATGTATTTGGTTAATGAAGAAAAATTGAGTTTAAATTTATTTACTAAATTCGGTATTTAATAAAAACCTTCCTTAATATATTTCAAACCTAAAAGAAATGAGGTGTTGTATTGAGTAATAAAACATCTTTCAACTAAACATCAAACCATGAAATCTTATTGACATGTTAAAAATGACTAAAATCAAAGTTTTTTCAATAAAAAAAAAGCAGATGGCGATAAGTTTTGATTTCTGGACTTATGGGTGGTGAATAATTTCTCAATATGAATGGTGGTTTTTAATGCATGAACAGCTGAGGGTCACAGTCCTCCTTAACTAATACGCAGTTTTATTAATCTAAAGGCTTTACACTTGCTCAAGTAACAATAATCATGGATATACTTCATGTCTACACATTTCTCAATAAGTTATTAAAAAGGTTCAGCGAGCAAATCGTAAAATAATAGAAAAGCAACTGCCATTCAGTTTCATACAGTGTTGTGGCAAAACCTTGCTGTATTTTATATTTATGATTATGTATTTAATAACACATTGTATGGATTGTATGTATTTAATGATTAAAAAAGTATGCACATTTTTACCTATTTTAAAACAGTTGATTATGGGCAAATTATGTACACGAATGACTTCGTAGTACAATAAATCTCCAGTTGAATTAATGTTGGTATGTTTATGAGAATATCTGAGATTTTTATGTTAGACTAAATAAACATTAAATAACAACGTCACTCAATGTTTTTTAATAAAACATTACTAAAAATATATCAGAATTTATCTTAAGGATTTGTTATTCAAACTATTAAAAGGAATCAACAAACGAAAAATTGTTGGCCAGATTGTCTAACTGGATTATTTTATTGCACACATTTGTTCCCTGCAGTATAAAAGGCCATAGCCCTTTAAATAGCTCCTATAATATAGTGTGCCTAATTAGGCGATTCTCTTGTTACCTCTAGTATCCAGTAATAACACCTTATATTTATAGCTACAAAAGAAATTGTTATTTAAATCATGGATATACTGTACCAACAATAGATAAACCAGATGACTCATGTTTCCGTTATATATCTGAGAGTAAAGATTAAAATATTATAAGACTATGAATAATATTATGGTTACTTTTATTGTGTCACGCAATATACGTTCCCTGTGTTCTACATTTGAGTAAACTAGTAAAAGTAAACACAATACTTTTTACACAATATGCTTACAAAATGCAAGCAAAAAATTTGAAAACGGATTTGATACAACACCTCTTACACAGCAAAAATGGTGTAAAAGAAATGGAAGTTGTTGATAAAAGGAGGTGATTTTTCCAAAGAGTAATGGCGATGTTTTGGTTCCAGTTCAAGTTGTATTTTGGCGCCGCATTTCGGAAGATATAATGTTTTACGGTTCCATAGTGAACGACCAGGACCTGAAAATGTAGTTTGGAAAACTTTGCATTTATTGCTTAGCTCTCAGAAAAAAATTTTAACTTTTAAAATTGTTGAGTTTACATTCGAGGGTTGTAATAGTTTACATATTTTATTTAATGGCGAGAGGAAAGTAAGTTTTGGGAAGTTTCGATACATGTCCTTCAAAGAGTAAAACCAATAAGTATTTAAAATAAATAATCAATGGGTATTTTCGTACGAAAAATAATATTGAATATTTACTTTGGAAGTAAAACATAGAATTAAATACTCGTTTTATTAACATTAAGTACCTGGTAAATGTAGGAAAAAAGCTGACATTTTACCTATCTAAAATAATATTTTATGCATCGTTAAAACAATGCAAACCACCTAATACAGTGTTTGATAATAATTTTCAAAGCTACAACTACACACCAACGAGCTACCCAATGAAAATGTAAGTGAGTGAACTACTCACACACTTATTACTCATCCATTTTACTGGCTATAAAACTAAATAAGAATAGTAATGTTATAAATTAATAAAATTTCAAAAAGCATAAGTAATGTGCGTATTTAAACTTTTTAAATACAACTTTAATCTAAACATATCTTTAAAATTGTTGTCATAAAAATACATCCTTATACAATAAACTAACAGATTACAAGATACATTTAAACTAAAAGAGCAGTTAAAACAAAAAAAAAAAAAAAACGTTCTCTTTTAAACTTGTGAAAAACTTATAAACAATGTGGTTTATGTTAAGTGCGAAGTTTTAGCTATATATTATTTTAGTTTATGAACAACTCCTATATTTTCAAGTTCGCAGTTCATTCTTAACATTTTGGGAACCGATTTACTATTAAAAAAATGCTATTATGCTTGTGCGAAAAATGTTTCTTATTATTTCTTGTAAAGGCCTTGACAACGAGAGTCTAGAATTAAAAACTACTAGCTTTTGAATTTAGGTTATTCTTTTTCCAAGAATAAATTAAGAAGTAAAGCCATTCAAAATCAAAGCACACTCCATTAAAACTATTTTTATTGCGTACTATGAATAGCCTGTTTTATGCTAAACAGAAGGTCTTAAATAGTTTTTAACTATTTTTTGGTTGTGTATGAATAATTAAATATGTATAGTTAAACGTGTAATAGTGAAAATATTATGAAATAACATGGTATAATTATACGACAAACAGTGTGCAATTTTTGAAAATATCACGTAAATGGTATTTTGTTACTGTATCAATACAATCATGGATTTAAAATAGAAATTCCAAGTTGTACTACTAGTAGATAAACGTTTACAGATATAACAATTTGGTGTTACTTTTGTGTTTACATTAGTTGTGTGGTATGCAAGTATTAGCATAAGATTAGATGTTGGAACAATATAATCATGTGAATTTCTACTTAACTTAATATACTTGTTAATCCTATGTTTGAACACACCTAAGCCATGTGTGGTATTTGTTATGTTCCTTGAAGAAAGCTGTCCTTTTATAAAATTATTTATAAAAATATAGCAGAGCGAACCGATGTTAAGAAGATGTTTGTTGTGGATCATACGTGTGAAAACTGGTATTTGTAAATTTATCGTGTTAATATTTTATAAATCATAATATTCTAAGTTTATATATTTGAAGCAAACTGTACTCCCAGACAATTATAAATGTTTTCTTTAAGGATTCTGTTGTAAATACTTTCCAAATAACTTTCCAATTAAAATAAACGCATTAAGCTGAAATACATGTATGAAAGTACCTCTAGACTCAAAAATCATAGTTGAAGTAATCATCAAACTTTGCTTTAGTTTGCGAAACATTAGTGCATTATTTACAAACTTGATTAGAAAGTTTATACTTTATTATTCAAAGATAATTTTTATCTTCGATTTAATAAGTATATTAAATAGTTTTAATATCACAATGTCCCTTATTTCGTTCAATTCCCATAAAGCTGAAGACTATATACATTTACTCAAGCCAGTTTTAAACAGTAAATATGCAAAAGGGGTTTACAGGGATAGAACAAAAACGAAATAAACACAGCAATTACTTGAATGCAGAGTGTCTTTGAGAACTTGCCACTGTTCTTTTGAGTGGAAAGATTAAAAAGAACAAAGAACTGACCCGGACAGCTTTCTTCGCCCTTTGTTGCTTTCAATGTAGCTTTGTAGTACGCGTTGACCACTTGTCTTGGTATCAATCTCGCAACAAAAGAGTTTAAAGTATTGTTTGATGTGAAAATAATAGAAATGGTTGGAATTAACATTTTTATTTCTCAGTTCTTGCAGTTTTATTTTATAAAACAAAGGTTGAGAGGGGTGGGCCACTTTTACAAAACAGAGCATTACGTATGCAAATAAATACATATATTTTTTCTCCTAGGACGCTTGGCACGAGCCCGGAATTGTTTTTCACATTACTTTATAGTAGTTCATAGTAGCTTATACTAAGCTAAGGATGAAATCGACACTTCCACCAAATATGAATCTTGTTCTATGATTTTTGTGAAGTATTTGTAGAGGAATTAAAGAGCCCAGCGGTGAGTCAGATTGAACTATCTCAATTGGTGGTCCAATCTGCTAGGTTGAGTGTACATTTTATATCGGTTGGGAGGGAAGGTTTTAGTGATAGACAAGTGGCCAACCAGTTATTTTTGTGTATCCGTGCCTTCCTTCTTCTATCTATTTCTTGCAGACAAGGACTCCAAGCACTGGTAGCTTTAGGAGTGTCAGTCAGGTATACATTATTCACATCTTCACTAGACTTGGCTGGAAACAAATCTGCTTTACAGCTTGTTTACCACACTCACAAGAACAAGATGAAGGATTAGTAAAGGCCATTTAGTTTAACATTCGATAAATTTTGAACCAGCTGAAATATTACTCCATACCTTAGAGAATTTCAATATCTCAACTAAACAATCCTTAATAACTGCACGACACACTTAAAAACTATAAGAAATGAGTAGCGTTTTAATGGTTAAAAACTGGACACAGAATTGCCATTATGTATTAGAGTAATGACAAAGTCATCGCGCATTAATCCAACATTCACAATACTGTTTATAACCAGCTTAAAATGTACATCAGGGGCGCGTTGGTTTCCTTAAGTAATAATAATAGTTATAATAGTTAAAACATTAAAAAGGCATTGATAAAAACAAAATTCAGACAAATATGTTATCTATGGTTGTAAGATATAAATTTATTACAACGCTGAGATGTGTAAAGATATTGGTCAATCGGACCTTTTAACATTTTGAATGATCACGCTACAAAATTATGACCTTGCTAAATTGAATTTCATCTTTAATAATTTAATGCTTTAATAAAAATGGTCACCATTATTCTTTAATGAATATGTAATTGAAGCTAGTTGGATAATAAGCCAACTTCTACATAACTTATTAAATAATGAACGAATCACATTTAATTAGATTCAATGTTAGTTTTAAAACCCCAATCTAGTTTGCACAAAACTCCAGTAGGTCACATAAAATGTAAAAAGTTATAAAACTTTGTCATATTTAGATTTTACTCAATCGACCTTAAACGCTAAATATAATTGCCTTGCAAATCCCTAACCTAGTTTTGGCGAAGCTGTCTGCAACTAATCCTTTGTCTGAATGATTTGTGACATAAAATAGACTCCACAAATATATAGTAGTGTCCTAAATATTTTATATTTGGTTATCACACATTAATCTCCATAACGTTTAACTCCACAAACTTATTGTAATTTCATTAAATGCTTTGCTTATTTAGTGCATACAGCATAAGCTTGTAGTGAAACATCGCTTCAGAATATAGACAGTCTTGATATTGGTTTGATAGAACTTTTAGTAATGATTTACGTTTATAAACAAACAAATACCTTTTCTGTTATACGCACATACTAAATCATTTTAGAATATTTTATCTTGGCGTACAAACAAATTTGAAAATAGATTATTCCCAATATTCGCTAACATTTCTCTAAAACTATTCAAAGTCTATCCTGTGCATCTAGGGAATCTTACAATTTGTTTGCATGTTGTGTAGTGGCTGTGGTTTCTTGACTTTAAGTATTAAACCCGTTTTAACACAAATATGCAATTGATAAGTGCAAAGTGTATAAATGTGTGAAAGGTAGTGTTAGAGACGGCCCAGAACCATTCTATTATGATAAAAAATTACACAGTGTTTACTTTGAAGGTAATCATAAAGCATGTAGAGCAGAGCTAGTATTTTAATACAAAAAAATTAAAACATTCTTATCAAAAGTAGGTCAAGTAATTATTAGTCTTATATATTGTGGGAAAGTTTCAGTGAACCCAATAGACATTTTATGTAAAACCATAGACTAACCAACACAAGTTAACAGCTTGGGGGAATATGTTTTATTTATGGTAAAACTGAGTATATTTGTTAAGGTGGCATTCTTTTTCTATTCTTGTTAGTATTTTAAACCTTTTAGCACAATTGTTTAGCTGTATAGCAATGAATGTACAGTAAATGCATACCTTATTGCATGTATAATTGCCTAAATAAGTAACAAGTATAAATGACATGAGTAGACATAATTTTCATTAATGATATTCAAAAAGGGACCCTACATTATATCAAATTTAAATTTTACTTAAATGAAGTTACTCCATTACTAACCATAGCCTATTAATATTATTATATAATTCTCGATTTTCCTTTTCTTTAGGGTTTAAAACAGCTAACCATGTATAAGTAGATTAGTTTAAGTAATTTGTAAACAAATAGCCATAAACATCAATTTAAAAATGTCTGTACATGCTATGGCTGGGACATAAAGCAAATTTTAGATGGTCAATTGAGCTTTTATAGGCAAATAATGGAAATCATCTGGACCCATTCTCGCAGCGAGGGCGGAAATAAATTTGATACATGGATGCATTGTTGGCTCAGGGTAGGAAACTGAAGTACATTAACTTTTGGCTTAAGCAAACGAGCTGATTTACAGCAAAATATTGTTCACTGATTATTAATAGTTGTTGCCTAAAACAACCAGCCTAATTTTTTTGAATTAAGATATATGTAAATAAAACACTCTCCCAGTTGGTTTGCATGGTATGAAAATTAGATTTTAAAAGCAGTTAAAAATAATAAAACCAAAAATAACGATACAGTTATATCATTCTTTTATCCAAAAGAGGTGTAATTTGGAAACAATATTCTCGTTTAGATAGATAATGACTTTGATTGTAAAAGTAGATTTGAAATTTAGTCCCAAACGTAAACTACATATAAAACCCTGCAGATCTTATTACTTGTGGGTGAAAAGTACCTATTCTGAATGTAGTACTTAAATGAATACAGTCTGGAAGAAAATTAAATTACAAAAAAAATATTAGGAAAATAGTTTATGTGGTGTCTGGTTGGTTTTGAGTATCTGTAAGCGTGAACGCGCATACCCTTTCCGGGATTACGTGAGTGGTTGGATACCGTAATGGCTGCCGTGTGCAGGGCGCAGACTTGCCCTCAAACTAGAGTCTTAGTTGTAACTCGAGCCCCGGCACAACGCCTATTTTCACTTTTCAAAAGATTGGCTGGAAGTGGGTGGAAAAGGATTTTCTACTGAAGGCTCTATGATCTACCCTAGCAGCTAAAAAGCTGGGGGCACTAGCTTTCAAAGGAAACATTAACAATGTAAAATAGTTGCATATACAGTTTTATTTTAGCAGATGCCTTGATGTGATCGTAATATTGGATATGTTATCCTGTCGTAACCTGACCTGTCGTGTTCTGTAAAACAGTTTTTGTACTAAGAGACAATCGGGAAACATTGACAATTTATTTATAATGTCTAGATTTGAGTGGCTTAGAATATAATATCGTTGTACATAATTATGCCAAGGAATCAGCAACACATAAACATTCTATATCGGCTTTAATTTTGCGAGTTGCTGAGTAAAGTGATTATTTTGCCAAATACAGAAATGATTTACGTCAATTGTATTTTTTTAAATATTGACAACATTATGTGAAAGTATTACGTAATGGAAATTAAATAATGGAACTATAAAAAATAACTATCTGTGAAATAAATAACTTAGTTCAACCTTAACGGGTTATTCAAAATACCATAATTTTTATTATGAAAAAAGCCTGTTAAAATTGAAATTTTGATACAAAATTGTTGAAAATTTCACCTACGGTCAATCAATAAGTATAATCAAACTTGTAATGTGCTGTAATTATTGTTACACACTTTAACCATTGTTAACTTATTTGTACAAATATACTTGAAAGTTTAACATTTAGTTTGTCATAATAATTATAATTTAAACCAACTGAATCCTAATAAAAATTGAAACACATCCAAGAACCCATGTACGTTTAAAAATATAAATACTAAACACAGTATACATGCACCAAGTAACAAATAGTGTGGTACTCTTAAGTGTGAATAAAAGCCAAGCTAAAATAAGAGGAAATGGTTTTCCATTCACTGACTACTAGCCTGACATACCGAGAGCGCAGTCTGGTGGCGCATCGCAAAACTACGTACTGAACCACTTTTGTAAAGTCACAATGACGTTTGAACAACCTCTCGTTAAAACACTCGCTTTTGTTGCAAATCATTGAAAGTTTCCGCCTTTTAACTAATGCTTTCACTGCTCAAAGCTTACAAACGAGAGTGCTAGCGTTACATCGTTAACATACAATAAAATAAGCAATAGCATTGAATTTGAATAGTCAAAGTGAACTTATCATCTTCTTGTCAAATTTGACGCTTGCTTTATGTTTTTCACGTTTATAACGTTTAGCGTGCGCTGTTTGAACCGAACTTTTCTATTTAATATCAAGATAAGGTTTGCAATTTGTGGTTTACTTTTTGTCTTCAACAAGCTATTGTCAATGCTTAATTTTTTTGGTTTGATTAGATGTCTATAAAAGTAAGTTAAATAACAAGAAACAACTAGTAAACAACAAATAATGATTTTTAGAAACCGGACGTGTGTATAGCCTTAACATTAAAAAATCAGGTGTTTCAAAAGATAATACATGTATGGGGAAATTCTCCTAACTAATAGAAATAAGTATCTAAATATGGTATTTATCAAATACAAATAGTTACATTAATGTTGTTACATTTTTATAATACTCTGAGGAAATCTACTTAATTTATATTCATGCTTATATCTACACAACGCAAGCTTAGCCTCCTAAACTTTTTCTCTCGTGGATTTGCAATTCTTATATCAGATGAAGAAAAGTTTGTAAGGCTACTCTACTCCGGTAATGCTTAAGTTCGTTTATTACGTCTATTGGTTTATTAAAAAAATCTTCGAAATCTTCAACTACTCTGGTGCTATGGTGAAAGGGTAAAATATGCAATGTACGAAATGTCCAAACGTTCGAGAGAATAACTTAGTGCTCATGAACCATAAAAATAATGTGAAATGAATGACCCATAAAAACTATCTTATCAATTTTGAAGAGGTTTACAAGTATACTCGTCACCAAAAAAGGAGTATTTGGTGTAATATACGAGTATTTTAGTGGTTTGGTACAGTACATGTAAAATAATTTTATTTTGTATAAAGTAATACTGTTTTATTATATTCTTTGAGTTAAGTGTCAATGGTAAAAGTGCAATTAATTGGATTCGTTTTGCTGATAACTAATAGTTTGGATTATAAGAAAATACAGTGATAATAATACTAATATATAAACCTCGTTGTGCATTTATTTACACAATTTAATACCGATTATAAGCATCCAAACTAATAAATCTAGAACCTCGTTTTAGGCTAATTAAATGTTAATACCGCTCCTAAATTGGCATTTAACCGGGCTACTGTTATTAGGTTTTTGTAATGACAGCTTATATTCAACATGATGTGAAATCAAATTCATTTAACTAAGAGACTTTCTTATCAGAGTTATCACGGGATCGAACGGAAACTTCCGGTAAGACGCCGAGCTAAGCGGAAGCGGATCCAAAATGGCGGAACTCACCGGATAAGCACATCAAACCATTGGTTCTAACAAACGATGATTTCTAAATAAGAAAAAAAGGTAGGGCATACAGTCAATATAGTCTCACAGTTTCTATGAATCTTATTTCTACAAACGGCATATCAATAATGCATTATAAATTAGGACTCAACACGTCAATACTGTGATATGAACAAAAATTCTCTAACACAAATTTGAAATATTAGTGATATTTGTGTAAAATCACCAATAAAATTTACCATGGGTTCTTGAAAGTTTTTTTTAAACCTTTAACTTCACAAAAAATAAGCAAAACTATTGCCAACAGTCATTTAACACCTTTATAGCTATACTTATATTTAAAAAATTCGTTGTTATTTTATAAAGGAATTGGTCAGGTTTACATTTAATTAAAGCAGGTTTATGTTTAATTTGCAAATACTAATAAAACATATTACTTATTGATTTAGTAAAGTTGTACAAAGAAAGGACATTTGAAAACTGTTTATAACTATTATTCGTTTTGTAACAGATGTAGTCCTTTACATTTTAATGTACGAAATAATCTTTAGCCTATCCAAAAGTATTGTTGGTTTAACAAAATTGTACATATAACAAGTATTTTACTTTTGGGGATATTACTTTTATTTCATTTGTGCTCAGTGTTTTAAAATGTTGGTTGAAGCACCACCAATTTACTTTATTACAAATTGAAAGATATTGTATCTGCATGTGCATGTTATGGACGGCTATAAAAAGGGTTTTTAAGCAAAGTGTGCTATTGCGTCGTTGACTCTTTGCATCCTGTATAGCTATAAAAACTGTTTTTAACAGTAAATGAAATCAAAGAAATGTCTCATTTATCCCACAGTTTTAACTGTAAGCCTACTACTATATGTTGTTTGCCGGCAACTACTATGTTAGGCGAGTTTCTTGGGAGGACAGTTCTGCGTGCTAAGGGATAGTTTGTCCTGGCTGTCATCACAGAGGTACGGCTATGTTGGGGCTATCGTGTCCACTAACGGTCAGTCTTCACTGCAGTTTCCTTTTACTGAGATATCGATTAGATCGAGGTTATTATGTGGCTGGAAACCATTGCAGTATTGTAATGCGGCTGACAGTGAGAATGATTTAGCGTAGTTAAATGCAATTTCCATGACAGACTTTGGATTTGTTAATTTGTGTCTCCTCAAATGGCATTTTAAGAAATTCGCAATAAAGTTTAAGGTTAAGTGGTTCAAATCCCTAAAATATAGGGTGCACCTGGAATAAGACCCCTTTCTTTCGCAGAAAAATCTGACTCACTAACTAACACCAAAAAACTGCTAACTATCAAACAAACCACTTTTAAAATTAATGTTGTATTATTGTATCCATACATTTAGTTTAAGTAATAGATAAAAACTTTCTAAGTTTACTAATTTAAAGCTGCTGCAGCGAAGCATAAAACGTTGAATAGCTGTATGTACAAATTGTTTTCAAGCAAAAATATTACAAAATTATTTGTAGGTTAAAGTTTATGCTGGTTAATGTTGTTAACCACAGATAATCTTATTATTTATCGAATAGCAATGTTATTATACTTTTAAAATATTGCAAGATATACTACATAAATGCTGTTAATGATTGGACTTGTTATAACACGAACTCTTTCGATGTTGGAATATCCATGTTCCACTCGAGAACATACACATCAACAAATAAACCCATTAAATAAATAAATAAATTATTTCATTGTGCATAATTTTTTGTGGTTCTGTGTCGAGAAGATACATAAGTAAAAATCATATTGTGAAGGAAAAATATTTTATTGTAAACATAATTCAAGTATATATTCTAAATCTTTGCGGGGGTCAGTTCTAAATCAACTATGTCACTTTTATTTTTTTGTATACTGACTGTTTTACACAAACATTAACCTTTTACCTCTGCAACCTGTGAGGCCTTATGAAATTGAGAAATGAAAAAAATATAAATTAAGTTATAATAAATACAAAATAATACCAGGATCGTCATCATTTTAGAGCCTATTAGTTATTTAAGGTTCTGCAATTAATTCATTTAAGTTGTGCTGTTCTTAAAGTTTGGTGTCCAAACTCTCCAAGCTGTTTCAAACTTGATATAGCCCAAGTTTGATAGTTGGTAGTCACAACGTCAAAGGGCTTTGCATTAGACGTAACTTAGACCATTACTTCGATCTGGTACACAAACAAAGTGTATAAGTTAAAAGTGTTCTGATAAGACGTTAAAAGACATTAGATTTGGACTCTATAAACCTAAGATCCGACAGTTCTTCCATGTAAGGTAACGCTTAAGCCAGACTGATGGTTATGTTTACTTCTTGTGGGGTAAAAGAACAAGGATTAATATTGGCTATGTGCCGTAATTTAGAGTAGAACCCCCAATAAGATATGTTATATAGGGTTGTTAAATACTTTTAAAATTTGATGACGTATTTAAAATTACTACGTTTGAAAAACTGTCTCGTCTTAACCAATTTGAATGAATCTTTAATGTTACACTCAAAACCTTCCATTATTATAGTGCAACTACCAAAAATTATTTTTTTAGTATTTTATATAGTATTTAAAATGTAAATTTTAAAATATTTGAATTTATATCTGGATAAATCAAAAATTAACTCACTAAAAGCCTAAATACTATTCGTTTAAATTAATTTAAAATTAAAATATTTTTGCAGATTCCTATTTTGTATAGATATAACATTAGCGAAACAATATAAATTATTGAAATTAATTTTTACATGGCCAATAATTAATTGTAATATTATTACTGTTTTAATTCTTTAATCAGTATTGATATACTGACAGATTCTCCTATTACACTATTTGTGATATCAATAACATGTTGTGATGGGCGGGCTAGGCAAAGATCCCGCTTGACATTTTCCAATATGTTTGGGAATTGGGCTCTCCCTCCAAATAATTCCTTACCACATCAGTCAAAAGATTCATCCTTTCAAAATGTACAATAATAGTACCCTCGATATATTGAACACATAGGGTTATACACGGGCTTTAAAATAAGTCTAGAACGCTGTTTGAAAAAAACAACAATAATTACGTTTAAGATTAAGTCGAGAAAAGACGATTCAAGTGGAACAGGTTAACCATTATTTCACTGAAGTAGAGTTTAACTGTTTAATTTGTAGTTAAACTCTCAACTCAATCCTAATGAACGCGCGTCATTTATTATGACATTTTTCAACCGTTATTAGATACAAATGATTTTGAAAAGAATATATTAGGTTATGTAACAGAATAAGAAAAAATTCTCGCATGGCTCTTGTTAGTATATAGTAACTGTAGCAATGCTTACGTGCTATATACATTTTTTCAGCTTTTGCATTCTAGACAGTCATTTATAATGGATAGAATCTACGTAGTGTTAAACGTAGAAACTCACATTTACGTCACAATAATGGTATATTGTATTGAATAAATGTAGTGTATTTGGCAAATCTTAAACCAACTACAAGAAAAAATAAATAATTACATATTTCCCTTTTTTTGTAATTTTTAGGTAAAGCTTAATTTTGCTCACTGAAAATATTAATTAACCTTAATTTAGGTCACAACCTAACCTGAACTGATACTTACTGTATCTAGAAGTAATCAGAATAAAGTTGAAAAATATATTAAGGTCCACCACTATGTATACCACTGTATCACTGTATACAATAAAGTGCCTCCAGTGACTATGTCTCTTTTCCAACTCGAGCAAAATTTCAATTACAAAGCAGGGTTTTTATTTTGTGCAATTTAGTTTGAAAAGGAGAATTTTGCATTATACTACTTCATATTATACACTCAAGATAGTAATATGTTTTGGTATTTTGAGAACAGTAGAAGAAACCACTCCATAATTAACTTTGTCACATGAGTCTGCTTATTGTTGACTAAAAATTATGTCACTCGTTTACTTTACAATTAAATTTGTGTTGTTGTTGTACTTTTTCTATTAGGTGATCACGATTTACTCGAATTAAGATTGTGGAGAAAAACCAAAAATTGTCCAAATATGTTTTTAATTGGTCTTTAACATGCAGCTGCTGTCTTTGCATTTACCTGTTCACATTTGCCATGAACGCATGTACATAGGACACGTAAATTAAGGGTTGAGCCAATATTGTACGAGGGAAGAAATAAACTATTTAATTTTAGGATTTGGCAAATTGAAGACAGCTGCTTCCTTGTTTTGACAGTAAATTGCACAAATTGTATGTACTTGAACGACCTTGGAATGCTATAAATAAAAATATAAGAGGATTGATGTGTATTACTAATCAGTATTTATTGTGCAGGCGCGCAACAAGCCTGCAGACGGAGGGGGTCATGTCAACCAAAAGGGAACAGCCGGACAGAAGTCAGCGACTACGCCGCAGGCCAAATCCTCTCAAACACCGGTCAAGAAACCTCCAACTGCACAGAAGGGACAAGTCAAAACTCAGCCGAAGCCAGCGCCCCCTCCAGTCAAAGCAGCTAGTGGAAAACAAAAGAACAAGAAGGGGCAGAGACATCAACAACATGATCTGGCAGTCACCATCAATCTAGTAAGTTTGAATACACAATTTATAATGTAATATTAAATTTTACATCTACGTAGGAAATTCTGCTAGTTCAGTAGCCGAAGCCATTGACTAAGCACTGCACAACATGATTCAACGCTAAATGCATAGGGCTGAAAACAAGAAAGCAGCAATACAAGCAGTAGGAGGTAACTACTATTGAGGACCAGCCGGTGCTGATTCATGGCTATTGTCAGAATGCAGTTAAATGTTAACGTATTTTTTTTATCCGTAGTTTGTGAAGCCCTAAGCAAATGTGTTTTTCCAAGAGGTATGCTCTTTAGCCTTGCGTTTGTCCGTATTCAGCAAAGTAAGGGATGATCTGGTAACTTACATTATTTGAACTGTAGTAGGCCTACTGATGAGATCCGAGCCCGTGACATTGCAGCCGTGGCATCAAATCATTGGCTTCAAATGGCTACAAACTGAGCAACCAACCAATATGAGCCTTAGGTTTACACCTCTCACAAGTAGAGCGCTTGAAAAACGACTTTCTTAGTACATGTACTGTTCTTTATCAGATGCAATATGTGTCATTTGGCAGTGTTTTCTGGAATTATATTAGAGTAAAGTCATAACATCTTCCCTAAAAGCCACATGTTTGGCTAGTCAAGTTTGATCATTTGCCAAACGATGACATACGGTGCTTATATTCACTTAGCATGGCTAATACTGGCAGTCTCTGTTATACATGACTTATAAACTTGGGTTGAAGTCCTGATTTTATGCCCCGACAACATGTAATACAGAGAGCGTAACACAGTTCTTAAGCTTTAAAACTATCACTTGCACAATGTTTTTAGTGTAGTTTTTCGAAAATGTTCATCACAAACTAAAAGATTTTTTTATATTGACGTTATTGCCGTTTGGTCGATCAAGTGTTTGTAGTCTCGTTAATCAAATGATAATGCACGCCTTTTTGAAAAAAAAAATGGCATTTTAACAGAGTTGTATAGTTGTTTCCGAAGCAAAACTAATAATTCAATACCCTTCTACCTTTGGTTAAGACATTAGGTGAATAAAAATACTAATTTACAGTAAATTATTACGTAGATTTTAGATATAAGCCATAAATAGTGATTACCTTCCCCAATCGGTTTACCATTATTCCCAAAGGTAGGAAATTTTAAAAACCATTTATAAAACGTTTCATCTCTTGTTTAGAATCTGACTGCGGTTAAACATTTTTAACTGAATGATCTGCTATTAATACAATCCACATTTACATATAATTCCGTTAAAAGGAAAGTCATTCAGTTGAACTGGATTCGCCTTAGAGGACTCTAGAACCAAATAAAAGCTGAGGAACGAATCCTAAAAGACATTACATTTCTTGTAACTTGTTTGTTCTATAAAATGACACCTCAATCGTAAAGATTGGAGATAAGTTGGACGGTTGAAAATGGGATGTATCAGAGAAAACCCACATTGTGCTATTAATTAATACATATGACAACATAGGATCAGTATTAGAAAAAACATGGTACATGGTAACCCAATCCCTCTTTATTTGTCAGCGATTCACATAAAAGACGAGAGCACCATTGTTAATGAATATGTCAACTGGTATATAGTGTGAAATGGTGAGGTCAAGTATCAACAATTTTTTGCCTCAAAGATCCATAAGGCTGCTGTTTTAGTTTAAATAATTCGATATCAAAATATAGTCTAAACAATATATGACCACAAGATATTTCTTTGTGAGACATTTTGTTTTCCATAAACCTGACAGATATGTGTGACGGTTGTGTGTACCTATAACAGATTTTCTTGTATATCTAGAAATATGCAAACTTGCAATATTGAAATGTGATTAGGGAATAAATTCAATTAAAATCGGCTGACTCTTCTTTTGACCAAGGGAAACATTCTAATTGGAATATTTTAAGTGGAATGTTTGTAGCAAATTGAAGGTGAATCGTGCATTTCCTGTCCCCAATTATAAAGCCCTCACAGAAGCACTTGTGACTTGTGAAGACTCGTCAACAACCTTTCAATGACCTTCTTCTCCTTAGCTTTCTGATCACCACGTCTGTGGGGTTTGATAAATAAAAAAAGTGTGAATTACTTTAGGTAGTAATACAAGATTTATTTGTAAATTGAAAAGATTTTTGATTCGAAATTACATAGAAATTACGGTTGTTTTGAGTTTAATTAAGTTTTTTTTTCAGGAAATCGTTCTGATAAAAATCTGTTAAGTATTTATTTTCTAATTAATCCGAAATATATGTGTAAATTAAAATACCAGCCAATTAGTAGTTGTCTAATGGAACATTTGCTAATTTCTTTAATTAGCTAAATACTCAACTGAGAAATTGGCTTTTGCCATACAGTATTATTTGGGCTGTTTAAATAAGCTAGAGTAGCTAATATGTACTCGTATTAACTAACTGATGGTCTAAAATGCACACTTTCATGGAATAAAAGAAAACATCTACTTTACTGTTGTTTAGAAGATAACTTATGCCATTTGGTGGATTTATTGGCTATAAAGTGTAAGGAGGTTTTTATAATAAATTTAAAGCTTGATTGTTATTTTTTTTTAATAAATTAAAATTGAGCAAAGCTAACTATTTCCGAAACTGGACAACCTAGTTGATTCTAAGACAGGTTTGTGCTACATGCTTTACCACGGATAATCTTTCTCTTGTTTAAGCACTAAAATACCGTATCCTAACTCATAACTGATTCATTGTAGAGAACATAACAAAATGTTATTTAAAGAATGATGGGAAAAGAGAATAATTGAGATAGAGAGAATAAATGAGAAACTGTAATTAGAAATATTCGAAGGACCAGAGAGTAATGTTGATCAATGGAAATATTGATGAGATAAGAAAAATATATGAGAGAGAGAGAAAAATGAACACACATTTAATGGTAAAGAGAACAAGACACACTATTTATTTACTTTTTGGTACACAACACATGTTAACAAAAGAGAATAATTTAATTTGATTAAGAACACATTTTGCAAGGGAAAGATGTGTACATTAAATCGAACATAGAGTGTTAAATTATATGAATGGTTAAAGTTTACTGAACAATAACCTTTCCAAAATATTCGTTGTACAAAAAGTGTGAAATATTTGTCAAATTCCTTAAAATTTGATTTTTAAACCCTAAACTCAATTATCTTATGCAAAAAGGAAATGAAATTTAGTCATTAACTAATCATTCTAGAAATGCTCTTGAAGCCAGAAAATATTTTTCATAATAGTATCTTAATTTCTTTGGTTCAAAACATAAAAAAAACTTGATTCCCATAGTTTTCAAGTTGACTCTATACTAACCCAACGTAAATTTACATCTACAACCCTTTGATAACATTTAATTAATCCAATGATTATATGGAATTCTGGATTATGTTGATTGTAAAATAAAAAAATTAATATATTATCAATGATTATTCATATACTAAAATGTCAATCTCATCCTTATGTATATCATTTTAGAAAGAAGACTTGAATTGAAATGTGGTAAATATTTGACAAGGATAAATAATATATCAATATCATATTTAATATCCTGTGTGATCCTGTCATGCTAGTATATAGGACGACGAGTTAGACAGGTATTTGATACATAAAGCCTCGAATTTCTATTACAGCCTGAACGAACTTTCTATAAATACAAAAATAAAACTTTCTGTCAAAACCACATTAGACCGCCCTTGATTCAAATGGAATGTCAAAATTCTACACGATTTATCTGGTGTACCACGTTAACGTGAACAATTAATATTTATTTAGCTTATGTGAATAAAATATTTGCAGAGTAATATGTAGGATTCATTTAGAAAAGATTATGTCACTCAATTAAATATAGGGAATGTTGGTAAAATCTTAATATTGTTTCTACGATGTTGTTTACGGAATGTAGGCCTAAACTGATGAATAAGTTAAATATTTAATAACTTACGGTATTAAATCATAAATGTTGTTGGTTTGAAAATCTGATTTATCACAATATCTAGTCACATAAACGTACATCTTGTACTTATTTAACTAAATAAATAATCTTCAATAAATTACTTTTCGTTTGTCTGAGCCAGTATTACTAATATAATTTTCTTAGATTATTATGTATTTTATTTGTACAGCCAACCTATATAAAAGAAACATACATAATGTGGCAACGTCGATAAAAAGATGAAACGGTTTTCATTTTTTTGCTCATGAAATGCATTTTCTTCTTATTCTAACGATCAATCCCGAAAAATTTGGTAGAAACATAGGGAATATGTAAACGATACCTACTTTTTGCTTGACATCAAAGGGTAAAAATTGTTTTCCCTCAAAGGAAAAACCTACTCATTGAATTTTATACAGTTGTTAAATAACGTTAAGGAATATAACAGAAAATTAAATAACCTTAAATGTATAACCTTAACAACCTACTTAAAACTAATTTAAGAGTAATTTTCATCAGAAATATTTTATCGAGAAAGACTTAAGTTTTAAACCGTTATGACAAATATTTTTCGTCATACTGCAGCAAAAACAGCCGTTTTTTTATAAGCGTTGTGGGCTTAAAGTAGCATTTTTACTCTCTAGGGAGTAAAAAGCCTTTTTAGTCCCTAGGGAGTAAAACTGCTGCTGCTGTAAACAGTTGTAAATTTCGATTGCAACAATCACATGGATCGAAGTAATTTATCGGTTCATTTATTAGGTAAGGTTTTAGCTTATTGTTGCATTCTTGATAATAGTTCGACATATCAACGGTATAATGCACAGTCACAAAATGGTAATAGACGAAATTATTGAATCACTAACTAAACAGCTGCTGATTTACATTAGAAGAATTAAAGAAGAGCTAGAAGTTATTTTGAGGAGTTATCTTTAGAAAAGTATTTTAATTTCATAGCTTAGTTTGTTAAAAAGTGATGCAATGTGAGGAAAAATATAGTTCATCACACAGGCAAAAAGTGTCTTTTCAACCCTCACTAATTTTCCCCCGGGTCGAAAAGAGTCACTTTAGGCTCTAGCTACGAAATATACTAAATTAACCATTAAATTGTACAACAAATCCCTTTAATTGTTTTACAACAATACAGCTTGGCAAGACTTTTATGGCATCTCCATAATAAAACCATAACAAAGTGATTCAAATGATACAGTGCGTCCAGAACAGCCCTGCTTACAATATCGGCCCAAATGTTAAAAATTGGCCTCTGACCAACTATGTTTGGCAAACAAGCCTCTCCAGGACTGTAAACGGCGCCAATAGCATGCAATACATTCTCTATAAATGTGTAAATGTAGCTGGGTTTAATTGGAAACTTACATTGGCCTGAAAAAGGACAGGTTTTTACAATGATATGATTTTTTTTAATGTTTATGATTGCTATACCACTATAGCATTGTGAAAGTTATTACAAGTATGACAATTAAAAAATATTGTTGAGTTTGATAAATAGCATTTCTTAACGTAGTGGTATACATGTTTTTTTCTTGTTACACATATGTGAGTTTACATTCAATTGGTCTACGCATGAATAAATATTTAAATAGAAGGTGAAATTTACAGGCTTGTCCATACAGAGTGAAAAAACGTCCCGTGACAGTCAAATATTCCAAAAAGTAATAAAGAGCTTCAAAACTTATCACACACTACACAAATACTAGATATTTACATTATTCTTACACATTATTCAATGATACGCTGCCTTCTCAGGGGGTCGGCCTGCTAGGAGTCAGAAGAAAATCTTAAATGTAAGATATGTTGATATGCACATCAAAGTAAGAACTTTACTAAGAAATTTAGAAATAAATTTAATAGTAGAATTTAATGCCTAAAATTTGAACTCAAAAATACAACTGAGTGAAAAATGGCAACCGTTTTATTGAATCTGTCATTCGAATCTTTGAACGGTTGCCATTTTTTACACAGTTATATATTACACAGTTGTTCTTTTGAGCTCAAATTTACGGCATTGCATTTTCTTAATAAGACCTTTACTTTGATGTGCATATTGACCTATGCATAAGTTTATGATTTTCTTCCCACTTTTAGTGTGCGCCCCCTGAAGATTTAAAGTATAAATATCATTGCAAAATAAATGAATCTTTGAATAGCATGCAATGCAAGAATCATGAGGAAATGTTGAAAGACTAAACAGAGTCTTGATTTGGATAAGGCATTATATTTTTCAAGCATTGCAGATGACGTGATGAAGCTATGCAAAAAGCACTATAACATAAAAGATATTTTAACGACTGTCTATATGTATTTTCACGCCATATGTGAACTCTATTCAAGGATGCAGGATGAGTTCTTAAATGAGAGCATAAGTCGAGGAGTAGATTAAATTAAGCGTCTCTATTAGGAGAACACAGTGACACATCCCCAACCCCAAAAGGTCATTCCTTGCCAAAACACGGGAGATTGTTGCTTGTTGAATATAGCTACAATATCGTTGCTGTTTGAAATTAAAAAGAACACCATTTTTGTTTTGTTCAAAGTCCAAGTTTGTGATTTTAAACTGCCGTCGTTTTGACTAAGATGAACCATCTGAGGTATCTTTTTTGGTGCTGTGTTTTTCTTTGTGATGACCCAAATAAAAATTCTTATTTATATTTGCTTCAAAACGTATATCTTTAAGTAGGCCTACAACTCTTATTTGAAAAACTCGGTTGTATTATCTGCGATGGTAAAAAAATTACTTTCCTATACTTTTTGAGACCGTATAGTATATTCTTATAGGTAATCCTCAGGGCTTAACATTTCACGTTATTCAATATTTTTCATTGCCATGCACAATATAATAAATAAGATTTAGAATAGCAAGCTAGTTTAACTCTCTCAGTATAGGGAAAGACCAGTATGTCTGAATATTAATTTAAAATGTAATATTTTTGCATATATTTACCATCTCGAACATATTAATATTAAAATCTTAAGCTTTGGTGAGTCGGTGGCTCAGTTGGTAGTGTCACGAACTTCGGGCCCAAGGCAGCGATGTCGTGAGTTCGGATCCTGGTCACTGCCACTAAAATTTATCAGTACAGTTCACCTTTGTACTGTACTGGCTCACCCCTTGCTTTGCTGGATACGTTCCACGCACAGATATGTGGACGGGCAAATGCAAGGTTAAAAGAGGCCGCCGACCTCTTAAAAAAATCAAAATTATCAAGATATGTTAGCAGAGGTTTTATTTTATCCGACTACCTTTTCGTGACGCATCCGTTTAGCGCAGACCCTTGTCATGAACATGCCTCCATTTTGTAACTCTTGGCGTTAGCAATTAGCGTAACGACTCTTAAACTTCCTCTTCCCCTTGTTCCATTCATCCCATTTTCGTGAGTAAGATTCGCTCTTGAATTCTAGGACAATAGGAATGTTTGTAAGCACGGATTAAGCTCTCTGTTTTTCTCAGACGGTTTACTAATTATTGATTTTGTTACGTCCCTATATTACAATACTTCGTTAATCTCTAACATAATGATTCTCATCTACTTGGACCATCTCACTTTGGAAATTTTGTTTGCTCAAAGAGGAACTAAGAAAGAGGAATTGCATGAGCCTTTCATAGCGGCTTTTCCGTATCGCATAATCAAAGTTTAGCGTAAATCTCATAACCCTATGTCAACTTTACTTAAAATCTCTATCGTGAACATACAGTATATGCAATAACAAGTTAGTAAATAAATACAAAGATTTTTTTTTATCTCAAGGATAAAACTTGTTTTATTTTGTGTAGAAGTATTTTGATTATTAGATTAGTATAATCAATATACCAGACCTAAATGTTTGTGGATTTATTAATAAGAATTGGTCATTAATTATAAAGACATAGTTACTTGAAATGGTCTTTTATGCAGAAATATTGCAAAATAATCCAATTGAATGAAAACCCATATCATTTACTAACACGTGCTATGTAAGTTCTACGTAAGTGAAAAATACTTATAAGATTTACAATCTTTAGAAGATTTTATTGAAAAAAGAACTAGTGTAACATACCCTGTTTGGAGATACAAAAAAATGAAACTAGGCATTTATACATGCATAAGGCATCATTGAAATGGAAAACATAAAGATGTGGTATATAGTAGTATTTTAAAGTTACTTTCCACTATTCATACAAAGTTTAAATGTGTTGCTTTTGATTTTCTCATCATCTCTGACACCACCAACTCGTTAGTCTCTTTCTACCTCGATAATCAAAAGAAATGTCGGCCCTTTTGTCTGGTTTGTGGCTTGTAATGCAACATGATATCTTTTCGTTGTTTGCCAACACATTCTTTTCGAGTATCAATTTGACAATCACCTCAAAGCAAAAATTGCGCGTTTCTATATGTTTATTTACTGTCATCACATCATACTGATTCAACATATTATTATAACAGTTAGTAGAGTTTAAATACAAATGCATTAAATAATGGCAATGTCTCGTGTATGTTTAAAAAAATCAAATATAAGTCACCATGTAACGAATCAATCAATTCTACCTATACTACCTACAGTGATTGCAGTTTTTTCGTCATCTATCACTAATCCCAAGGATTTGAAGATTTACTCTTTCTATACGTAAACAACAGTAGTCACTATCTACAAAGTATCGATTAATTATCAAACAGGCCAGATAAATTACAAATGTTTTACGTGTTGATTCTGGGTATAAATTATAATGGATTGAAAACATATTAAAAATATTATAAACTCAATTTTCTCATAAAGTAATGAGGAAAATTATGTTTCCTCTTGTTTACCATAGTTAAGTTTCCCTTTTCAATTTACAATTCCGTAAAGGCTACCACACTATACATCTGAGACGATGACAAACGGCCTAGAAATAACTGAGTCTCAACATCAAGTATTATTCTTAGACGACGAAGAGCCGAGTGGGGGCCCCACCTTCTCAAACTGTGATATTTCGGAATGTTCGTTGTCATTGTCGGTGCACCTTGATACGAGAAAACCTACAGAATAAATTAGTGATTTAAAAACTGTGATCCAAAACAATTGTGGTTGTTCAACTTTAAGTGTTACAATGGGGGACTGCAAACTGTCTGTGAACTACAAGAAAGAATACAGAAGGCTGAGAAGAATTACCAGCAATATAGAGAAGAAGATTTCGGTATGTTTTTGACTTGATAGATAAGAGTGTAGCTACAGTGAAAATTACCATTCTTCTGGCTAATAAAAATGTTTCATTATAAAGTAAATGATTACACTTAAAACTTAATTATATCATGGAATTATATGGACATTTAGGGAGATTTTCTAAGTTTATAACCTATAAAGCTTTCACAACAATACAACTCTTAAAATTTATTTTATGATCAGTATTAAAATATGTGAAATTAATAAAATCCTACAAATTTTAATTATTAATAAACAATGTAATCTTATTTACTGTTTTGTGGAATATTTGGTTAGTTTTGTAATAACCGAAATCCATGAATCGTTTCATTATAAACTTGGCTTCTGGCAAGAACTATCTTTTTCGAAACCCCTGCCACTTAAATTATCATAAGTAAATTATAGTAAAAGTATAAGTAGCCTATAGTATAAGTATAGTAAGTATAGTAAGTATAGTTATAGTAAAGTATTATCATAAAGTATTTGAATTAAAATTAGATTAGTAAATAAGCTAGTATATATTTTTTTCTTCATGATATACTAAAAGTACTACAACATGGCATGTTTTTATAAGTGTAGTGCCATAATAAACTGGTTGTTCAATCCCTTTGTATCTTTAATAATAATGAAAGTATTTTTTTTTGTTGACCTGGAAAATACATTTGATTAAAGAAAACATTCTATGAATATTTTAATAAGTCTAAACTCACTTACTAAACTACTAGACTTTATCCAAGTTCACAGTACTGTATGAAACAATAGTCTTTATTCTATCAACTAATATTTACCCAACATTCACACATCACCTTAATTCCTTATTAGTAATTTTATGAAAATAAAAGTAAAAAATAGGATATATCTTCAGTGTTTTCATTACCATTATTATTTAGATACGTGAACACAATTCTATGTATGACTATTATTGTGAAGGAGTTTAGAAATCAGTAAGAGTCTTTCGATGACTGTAACTGCATTTTTCTTTGCCAAGGTCATTAATTAGGAACATAGTAAATGTGTATACTAGTAACACGGACTAGTTTTATAATGTTTCAAATGAACTGCAACCAACACAAGATGTCAATATGAAGGTGAAAGTGTAGGTTCTTCTGAAACATAAAACTTCTTGTTCATTCAAATCTCTCCAGTCGTTATGATATTGTATTTCTTGTTCTTACACATGCTACAGGTTTTCCTTTCACATTACAAAAAGAGAGTATACGCAGTTTTTAATAATATTTCTTGTTTTGACAGTTGATTATATTATAACGATCAGATATCGTGGGACGCCAATACAATAGCAACTGTCGCAATGTTTACCGCATTTCCAGCCCGCACGCCATCAATGTTTTCGAAATGAAATATTTATACTTGTGTTGACATATAATAGATAAGAGCCGGCTGCAGGACGGCAGATATTACCGTTTGCGGCGAAATAGAGGAAATGCACGCGATCCAGTCTCTTAGCAAAATTGTTACGAACCTAGAGAAAAGGAAATAAAACAGTGTTAAAGTTTTTCGTTAACATCCTAGGTCACTAGGCTCTTGGTTAGAAACGTTTTATGCAAAGGATGATGAACTGAAGATACACAAACATTTTTTCTGAGGGAATAACCGTTCGGACGCATATGCCGTAATTAAAAAGAAAATGTTTCATGTGTTCTATATTAGGAACGGAAACAATACCAACGGGTTCAACAATGCTCATTACAAATTAAGCAGTACATTATTACAAATTGTTTCTCCAAATAACTTTATGCGATAGTTAACAAATACTGGTAATGAACATCCAGTGGATTGTATTGATCCAGTTGAAACATGAAATCAAGTTTTTTATTCAACACTAATTGTGTTTTCTTTTTTACAGTCGGAGTATGGACTTTGTGAAGACCAGGTGGCCGGTAGGTACAATTATGTAATAGAAAAGATAAAAAGGAATTAGTATTTAGTTTGAAAGAAACAAGTAAAGATTTTTTTTTACTCTTCTATGTAGCATATTTCTTTCTGCTTTTTACAATACGATAAAACAATGGAAAGAGTATAATTCTTAGAGTACTCAGTGCAGAGTGTTCAGTATGTATTCTAAGTATTCATTGTAGCTTGATATATTCTAACGGATCATACATTTACACTGAACAGTGTGTCAATATTCTACTACATGTATTAATAATGCCATATGCAGTCTTAAATTAAATTATGCTTTTCGTTTAGCAAGCTGCAACATGTTTCCTGGCTCGTGTACAAGAAGTAATGAATAAAATAAGCAATTATGTCTAAAATAATTGAACATTCTAATTTTCTATTAGGGTTGTAGGGTAAACAATTTCAATTCATAAAAACACAACATAGACACATTTTACTTAATATCTGAGTTGTAAATATAACAATTTAAAAATACAACATTGCAGTGCTTATGGCTGAAACAAATATACGAAAACATTTTAAGTTAAATAAAGAATAAATCTTATTGTCTTTTGCTGACGCAATTATAAATCCTATTGGAAGACCGATTGAATCATATCCTGTAGATAAATATTTTGTGAAATGATTAAATAGTCAGTTTATATTATGATGTAGAAGATAGACATTATAGAATGTTTACATTCAATTATTGGTAGTGGTACAGTTAAATTTGGTTACTCATCCTGTTTTATCTTAACAGAACTGTTTTTCAAACAAGAAAAAGTTGCAAGAATCTCTAATAAAGTGTTCTGCAATTGAGTTAAATTCCTCTTTTATTTTTTCACATTGTGGTGGTTGACGTTAAGAGAAGCAACGCTTTAAATTCTTTGCTCTTTTACTTAGAAACGGTTAGCTAGTTAAGTGTAGAAATAGGTAAAAAGTATTTAAAACAGAAAAATTTCTCAGTGGCTTGATTTATTTATGTCCCTTGCAAAAATAAAACTAGAAATCTTGTAGTTTCTTTTGTAGGACGAATATTGTACTCTGTCACTTATTTGCTTTAAGTACCAACATTTTTACTGGGATGACTCTAGGTATAGATGAAGACCTTGTTTAAACCAGTTAAGGTATTCGACATGTATTTAAATCGGCTGGCATTGGAGGAACATGTCAAAAAAGTGTAAAAAACATTGTTAGTTCTTGCTTTTTGCAATAAATGTAAACCTCTATCAATTTAGCAATAGTGCTCTTAGTGTACTTGTGTGATTTCCAAATGACTGATTGGAGGTTTTAATTAATAGGACTTTTTATAAATTAAGTTCGAATTATACCTGTACACAAATTTATTATAATTGAGTATTCTACCATCTGTTGAGTGTTTAAGTGTTTTTTAAGTGCCCATAGTATCTTGGTATACTAAATAGCAAATACAGTAATTTAAAAATGTCTTTTGGAATTTAATATGAGAATGAGACTTTTATTAATGGTAGTAGTATGATCAAAGGTGGACCTATTTTTCCCCTAATGATTCTTTTTTACGCAGAGTTCAAGGAGGCATTCATGCTGTTTGATAAAGACGAGGATGGGACTATCACGATGGCAGAGCTCGGAGTGGTCATGCGATCGTTGGGGCAGCGACCTTCAGGTAGTATACCAGATAGATTATGCAAAGATTTATTATGTTTCGTCAAAATTACTGCATGATAAACTACATTTTACAAATATTAGTTATACAGTAGTACCAAAATATGTCAGCCGTTTATTCATGTAATTTAGGCATATAATAAAACATGCCTTCAACACTTTTTAATGAACGTTCTAATAACACTTAAGAAGGTAATCGTAGTTTACCCAAAGATCTCGTAAAGATAGTTTTTACGACACAAGTAGTAATTTAAGACACGAGCTTCTGGCGAGTGTCGTAAAGTCTAATTAAGTGAGTTGCTTAAACTAATTTACCTACGACCATTTTTTAAATTAAGATTTTGAAGCTTCATTACCCGTACTCTTTAGGTTACTTTTTCATGGAATAGGTACGGCAATCAGCATTTAGGTTAAGGAAAGAATGTGTGACTTTTCGTTGGAGGTCGGCAGGTCAACATCTTTGTCGTTACCACCTGATAAACTGGCGTTCGAAGCATTACAATTTTACTTATTTTCTCTTTTAGTCAGTTATTTTACCCCACTAAATATGTAAAGTAACTAAACAATGCAGTTAAATAAATCTTTTTGATTTCAAAAATTGAATTAAAAAGGCTAGTTAAAAATATTTTTAGTAAATGCACTATAAATATAGTAAAATGGTGATCGATTTATTTGGCATGAAAAGGAACACTATGGTATTTGCACTTGTTTAAGAAGTTTGTGTTTCAAATTGAACCTGGTGATGACTAAAGGGATTAATCAAAGTTGATCGGCAATGCAACATATTTTGGATGCTTACCAAAAGGTAGATAGGATAATACTTCGCAGGACAACAGGTAGACAAGTACAAGAAAAAAGTTATTTGAGCGACAGGCTGAAAGGATTAATGGTCACTAGTTAGACATTAAGGGTATGGCTTGTCGGGTAAAATATTTATATGGTTTAGAAGCTCAATTAACACGCCGCGGTGTGTAAATGAATGCGAAAAAAGAGAAGAAGGAATGCTAAATAGTTAATCGCTAACTGGTTGATCTTCTTCAACCCAAAAATATTGTTAGTTATCTATTATAAAAGTGATGTAGTGTTTGCATCAACCACTTTACATACAAGAGAAGGCTTTTAAATGCAAATATAACTAAATACTATCAAGCTTTTAATGCCCACCCATTATTTATTGAACACATAATTAATTCAGAACCGTGGTTTGGGTGGTAATGACATACACCTCGTCCAATGATAGATGGCACCTAGATGGTAGAGCCACTACACTCTGGCTCGTGACTGATGGCCATTAGTAATGCATGGAATATATTATTCCCGCTGTAATAGGCAAGCCCCTTTGTTCTCTTATTTGGTAAACTGTTTAGGTCTGATTTACCTCTATCATTTACCAACACACTGTTGAGCCTGATTGGGATTGCATGATGTTAAAGGTGTTTAAAGTAACTTCCTTGTTTTGTGTTTTAAGAAAATATATTTTATTACAACGAGGTGAGATATCATAGTACAGCTAATATAAGGTAAATAACAATACTATAATAAATAATGTCTCCTGGGTTATTTGTTTCCCCTATAAAATAAAATTTTAGGTGATAGGGTTTGTGGTTGGTAGTTAAGTAAAAATCAGTACAACCACTATCCTCTTAAATAATTTAAATGATATGTAATTTTAGCTTTGTTTATTACTTACAGAGCAATCTTTCAGTATCTTTTAGATTATTAAAATATAACATTTCAAAAGTAACCTTATTGTTAATGTATATTTTTAATAAAATAAAATACTTTTATGACGGATCAAATATTTAAATGTAATAATAATTTTGATATTTGATTTTAAGACATATTTTAATTTGATCTTAGGGATATTTGTATCTCGTTTTACGTTGTTGAGCTGGTTATGGCCACACTTTAACCGCCTATGGTGACAATGGGCCTACAGTATCTCATCTTTATTTAATCAATATAATGAAACTTTAACAGAAACTGAGCTGAGAGACATGGTGAACGAAGTGGACCAGGATGGCAATGGAACTATAGAGTTCAACGAGTTCCTTCAAATGATGTCCAAGAAGATGAAGGGAGCAGAAGGTGAAGACGAGCTTAGAGAGGCTTTTAGGTTGGTTTTGATTACACATTGATTTACTTACTTAATACTTGATCTCCAAGAATATGTGGGAGAACAGAGTGGAAACTCGATCTCAATAAGAATCTTTAGGGTTTTAATTGATAAGTGTAGTATTATTTATTTTTATCTCATGCCTTTAGAGATATAAAAGGAGAATAGGGCATGTACACGCTTAGGGAACGCTTTAAGGAGGTCTTTCAGATAGATATCTTCATCAAATTGGGTGAGTCCGTAACTCACTTAGTAGCTCGACACTGAGAAGCTAAGGTAACAATTTCTTGAGTTTGCTTTCATATGCTACCAACAATATTCATCAAAACCATTTATTTTTGGATTGTATACTTTACTCACAAGGGTTAGGGGAAGTCTTGATCATTTACGATATCACTATTTTTATTTTTAGGGGTCCAAAAATATGAATGACGTAGTAAAAAATTAAATCTAGTATATCAGTAAATTTAAAAAATAAAAGCGATTTCGTATTTTTTTTCGAATACTGTGTTTGATACGTAAGGTCCCAAATGAAGAAATTTTCAATTAGTTATTGAGCCATCGATATGCTTAGAAGTTCAAAATAGATTTTTATGTCAGAACTTTAAACAAGAAAATTCTACCCTTAAAATGTTCAAAAAGACAATTTTTTGTATTGTAATATGAATCCGTAAAGGCCTATGAGGGTATGTATTGATTGTGATTTAACGCTATACGCTGTTGTATAATTATTCTAATTTATTAATACAAAGTCGATTCGTTTATCAGGGTTTTTGACAAGAACAATGACGGCTTGATCTCGTCGACAGAGCTGCGTCACGTGATGACCAACCTGGGAGAGAAGCTAACAGACGAGGAAGTGGACGATATGATCAAGGAGGCTGACCTCGACGGCGACGGCATGGTCAATTATGACGGTAATTATACTATACACAGTGTATACTACCCCTTGCCTGTCATAGCAGAAGCTGGGGAGATATCCAACATTCATTCAGTAACTGACCTGACTTAAATAACTTCTATATTAGTATTTTATGTAATTGCGGCTTCATGTTAAAATATAAAAATGCTCCATCCAATATTTAATTCATATGCTAATACTTTCATAAATCTTACAGAGAGTATGTATAGATTATGGTAGATACAAGAACTACTCTTTTATTCTGTTTGACTGGGCTTAATGAAGTGACCGGTAAGAATTAAATCGAACGCTTAAATGCAATTTCCTATACATAGATTAACATACCTGTTATTTTATTCTCAACAGTTTGAAATAATTTTAAGAGTATATAAAGGTACGGTATTTGAAAACGTACTTTGTTAAATAAACAAATCTCTTTGCAACTTAAAAAAATAACCATGCATATAAAGTGTAGGTATTATGCTTAAATATGTGGATATAAAAATTCCTTGTTTAGCCTCTGGATGTACATATGTGTAACTATTCCAGTAACTATGTACCAGTAAAATATTCACTCAATTTATTTGAATTGGATGGACGAATTATGATCGTGTGGAAGTATAGCGAACATTTTTTGTTTTTAAATAACACACAGAATAAATATTCTATTTTGCTATTTTTGTATTATTTATTGAATTTAAAAGCGTTAACTTTGTGCTATAATATAGGCAGTAAAAGAAAACAAAAAAGGCTTTGCTGAAGAGCTAGTTTCATGCATTATGGTATTTTTTTTATTATCCAAGCGATGTGATTAAAATTTGCCAAAAAAGGTTAACCTATCAAGGTATGGGTTTTTAATATATTAACCAGAAAGTCCTGAAATAACAATATCGTGTTTAACAGTTGTCGTGAAATTAATACATTGTTGTTTGAAAAAAAAAATCACTTGTGGTAACACGATTTAAACTTAAATATTATGAAATTTAAATTTGTAAATTCGACTTTACAAGTCGCAATTTTCTGGAGAATTCATTGTGTTTTATTAAAATATTTAGAGTTGATGGTTTGCTTTTACAGCTAAATACGAGTTCATAATACTGATTAATTTTATGATCAAATCATCAGGCACACGTTTACAAAACGTTGACATATTGACACGGTAAAGGTGGGAGTAAAACTCGCTCTTTTTACAGTCACAATCTTTCACCAACTACAGAAAGGTAAAATATTCACGATTTGTTTCAGAGTTTGTAACGATTCTGACATCAAAAAAATAAACGCTAGGAAGGTAGACTGAAGACGTCTCTGCATTCTAGCGGGGAAACCACTAACTACACGTCCACTATGCGATGCGCGCGCATCCCCATCGATAATTATTTTCAACCAGTTTTAAAATTTCATTTTAATCTACTTATACAATGAATATTACTTTGCTATTAATATTTTTCTCCAGGAGAGTACTTTAATCGTAGTATAATTTGTATATAATTTCTGTAAGTATTTTGTATCCGAAGTAGAATGATAATAAGGAGATTACAAACATATTTTTATATTGAAAGACATTTGAAGGAATAATTTAGCTTTTTTAGACGTATTTTAATAGCAAAACTGCGTAGTAAGATTTAAAAGTTTGAAAAAACATAACCAATGGAGTTTTCACAGCAGCCGAACGATCGATTCACATGAATTTAGCTATGAGCACGTTGGTAAAATAAACTTTAAAAGCGATAAAGATCTTACTGCGCAGTTAAATTTAGCTATCGTTATGAAAATCATAGATTATTTTACTGTACAATCATATTAATGGTTTAAATTTTGTATACAATTACAATAATCGTTATTTTAAATTTTACTATTCGAACTGAAACAATCGATGAATAGGTTGTGTTAGGGTAGTCTTGGATTTCAAAAATACAGTTTTGGTTTAACTACAAAATAAACCTTCCCGGATATGCCCTTAGTAGCAAGTGAAGGAAATTACATAAAATTCACGTAAAGGGATGGACAGTTTAAATGAAAAAAAATTATTTTACATTCCACCATTTCTTTTGGATGCCATTAACAAAGGCATGCCATAATCATTAAGGATTGGATCTAGACGATAACAATGAAAACATACATTTTTAGTTTTTGGAGCTTGCTAAACTATGCATAGTAGAGAAAAGAAAATTTACTAATTAAAGTACACCGACAGAAAATCTGACTCTAAATGTTGATGGACTATGTTAAAACAAGAATCGAAATTGAATGTAGTTCCCTGAACCAGAAACGTTTAATACAATCATTATAGTTTAATTTAATTTATTGGTAAGTGCTCAGAATTTGTTTACGAATATAAAACAATCGATCTTTAAACTTTTATCCTCATCAGGAATATTTACTAAAGTGATCACCTCACACATTCTTTTCCATCTTGAGCTTAAATTATTTCGTCACATGTAAAGCCACAATTATTTATTGCTATTTGCCTTAGAACACGAGGCCTAGTTAACCAAAATAAAAATAAAAACCACCACAGTGTAAATCTGACCACGTTTGTTCACATCATTTTGATTTAGTTATGTTTGTTTGATTATGTTTTTAATTTGTACATAGATAATAACCCAGTCTAAAGAAACTGGCAAGAAGGATGTTCAGTGTTAGAAAAGCTAGTTTATATAATATATGTTACCGATGTATGTATTGTTGTGTTGACGCATATTGTGAGCAGGTACTTATAAATATAACAAATTGTAAATCTATTTGTATTTCCCTAATGGATATTCAAGAAAACAAACACTGGATGTATAGACAAATAGTAATGTTTCAGAATGGAGCTAGTCATACTCACAAAGAAAACTATGCATCAATTCAGTTCATTAAACACTTATCATTTAATTTTTATTTAATAGGCAGCATTATTTAATAAAAGTAACGATAGTACAGTGAGTTATAGAAAAAATATTTGAAATTATTACACCATATTTAGATTATTAATAGGCATTGGTTGAAATACTACACCATGTTATACATATGCATACAGTTTTCACAAATATGGTACTCTTCTTAAACTTAATTGTATAAAACTCGTTAATGAGTTAAACATTGATATCTTCAGTAGACCGTTAATAACCTTAATTTGGCTTTTTCGTTTAAGAATATTTTGTAAATTTACGGTGGTCTTTTCATTAAGTTAAAAGCATCCCACTAAACAATGTTTCCAATGTAGACAGCCTTTAATTAGGATTTAAATGTGCATTTATAAAGACATCTGAAATATTATTAGTTACGCTTACCTGCTCACAATTAAAATAAGTGTTCTCAATAAATGTTTGTTTAGCAAGGAGATCAGCCAATCATGTATCCTTATACCCTCAATCATATGAGCGGTTATTGGAATTTGTGTAATTCTTAGTAAAATCAATCTATACAAAGCTAAATTAACATTGGTTTCAATTTGATATGGATATAGCTGTCAATAATCATTTTAAGTATTGCTATTTTGAGGTAAAATAGTCGTTGTTAATTTTACTTACAATAGTTAACAAGTATGTTTCACAGTTTAGTTTTTTACGAGATTCGTTCTCTTATTAAGTGCGATCATATTATTTCAGGGAATTCTAATATATTACTGTGTTCATAATATTAATACTCGCGTACAAATATGTTAAATGCAGTTTATTTAACAATATCAACTGAAATGTTGAGTGGAATTAGTGTATATTATTGATTGCATGATATGAATATGTTGCTGTTGTTATTGTCATAGCCCAGAGTTAGGAACGGTTGGCTCCATTGGTGCCATTTATTTATTTAGCTTTATACAGCATTTTTAAATTAGTTTACAAACTAGGTTAAGAGATTTGTGAGATTTTGCTTCCACAGCAAATGTTTTCTTAGCCCAATAAGATACATATTTGTAAATTAATTACTTTAGTAAGTAATGACTTTGATACGTTAATCGATACGTTTTGTAATGTTAGTTAGTATTGGTTGGTTTGTTTGTTCGTTCGAATTTGATGATACCGATAGATTAATGTTGATGAAAAATATCTAATTATTAGGAAAATATATTCATTCACTGTTATATTCAACAAAATAAACTTAACAGAGTTAAGAATTTTATATATTAGTTTTCAGAAGAATATTTTCATCCCGGTAACAGTACGAGGGGAAAAAACTTATGACACAGAACGTGTACACTCCACCAACTACGCGATGGTACTAGTAGGTTGCTTCAGTAATAAACTTAAGACACTAACTCTTAAATAAACGACATAATCAATACCAATGTTGAATAATCAACTAAACAATACCCACTTAATAAAATGGTTGTTAAATAATACGGAGGAAGAATCCCCATTGTTGGCACGTGAATATAGTTTTATAGTGAGGAAACTATTAATGATGTTAAGATGCCAGAGTCTATAACAAGAAATGTTACAAATATTTTGTAATACTGACTTGTAATACTTAAGCTCGCGATCACTTAGAATAATCAATCTATTTCTATTCAAGGTAGTGCGTATTTGTTACATCGTCCGAAGGTTAGCTGGAAAGAAGGAATATGCTTAATGTCTACTGTAGATTCGTAGAAACCCATGTTAGTTAGCGGCCTTGGCCAGTGTTGATGTCTCTATGTATATAGTACGGGCTGTATGTGTAGCAGGTGTATGTATGTAGAGTGAAGTAGGTGAACTGTGGTTGTGTTACCTTGTACGGTGGTAGTGTGTGAGGAACATTTTTAAATATTTAAAATTATTATTTATTCACGCTGAGCTCCCAAAGATGGTTTTCCCAGAGATGAAAAAGCTCGGCAATGGTTAAATTGTTTAACTAATTCCTTTATCCGTCTAGTTTTTTTAAATTTCTAAGTTAGTTTTCTCCTTTTCTTTCTTCACTCCATTTCGTTCCAGCCCTTGGGGATTTTGTCTCCGGTTTAGGATTTTTTGTAACAAAGTTATTTAAATATATATATTTTTTGGCCTGATCTTAACCTGGTCATATAGTAAAATATTTATTTCACATTGCTTTTGTTAAACTATTACATGTAAAGTTTGTATTAAAACACGAAGTTGCAGATATTTGCATCTAAATCTAAGGGGTTTCAAAATGTTAACTTTTAGTTTAAACAATTCTGAGCTAATTGACATCCCACACTGCCACCTAAAGCCATTAATGACTGGTGAAAACCCAAGATACGCCTCATATGAACACATAGATCTCCGTTACTGCGTTTTAAGATTGATATTTTATGCTGATGCAAGATGGCGGATCGAATGTACTGTCCGAAGTTTATACTTCAGCGTCATTGTTTAATATAATTAAAAGATCTTGTTGTTGTTTTATTTAACACCCATTCAGTAGTTGGTTCATTAATATTTGTTGTTAGCTTTGATAAAATCCACCTTAGAATAATGAGTCGAATCAAATTTTGAATAACGATAGATAAATACCCCCACCACAGCTAACCTGCAGACTTAGCAAATTTCCATTTTCCTGATTGGATTTACACTAAGATGTCTCCTTAAAAATATCACATTTGTTCCCTATTTAATCATAATTAGTTTAACGAGTACTTAGGTTTGCTGCAACAGGGAGGGTAAAAAGTTTTTTTTAAATTTAAAATGTTAAAGGTACTGTAGTTTAGTAATAAATTAATGTATTTTCCAAATTTTATCAAAATGTGTTTATAAACAAGCAAACTACAACAGTTGACTTATTCTCCATAAGAATAAAATGGGTATTTTAAAATTACAATTTTTTGAATTTTATTCGCAACAATTAGGCTCATAATAACGCTTCAATATACTAAACTATTTGTTTTTTTAAGCTCTACAAAATGTTTTAGAAAAAAAGTAAAGTAAAGTAAGTAAATGAAAAGTGTTAAAAGAAAGCAGCTATAGGGGTGTTCATTGGAAAACGTTCCATATAAAATGTTGTGTAAGGCTTTTAACTGACACAAGTAGAAGTAGTTGGTCAATTTGTAATGAATCCTAATACATCGTTGCGAAAATGGCAAAGTGTTTTCATAGAAATTTAGTTAATTTTACCATACAAAATTACGCTTTTCTACTGCAATTGTTTAATGGTAGGAGATAGAAAGAAAACTTAAACACGTAAAATATTTGTTTAAAAAGAACTTTTTAAATCATATAAAATGTATTATATATTTCTGTTTAAAGGTCTTGAATTTTCAGCTTTTTTTAATTGCAAAATAACACGAAAAATTCACTTACTACAAGTTATTTTAAATAGTAGTTCAACAATAAGCTTGAAAAAGATTTAGTGCTGTTCCGATCAGTGGTTAGGGTAATATGTAAAACAACTTCATAGTCTTTTTTTAACGTTTTGGCCCACCCTGTAAATATGGTTAAAGATGATTAGCTTTTTTTATAAAAAAATTATCAGAGTTAATTAGTCCTTAATTGATACACCCTAAAGTACATCCTAAATTGATGTATCACACAACCCATGTTTACATTTGAAAATATCTCAAAAAGCGTTCCTACCCCACAAGTTGTGCTCTTTTGGGACATTTTTCGATATTTGAAATGTGATTATTGGATTTGGCAAGGCCAACCTAGGGGGAAATGAGAACGAACAAGTGTTAAAAGCCTTACCTTTGTACACAACAGAAATGGATGGTTTTAAATTTCACACCCTGTTTATTAGCATTAAAACGGTGGGTATAATTAGTGTAAATAAATTGATTATTTTAGATTTATACTATACTGAGATACTATACAAGAGAGAGGGTATTTCAAAGTAAAGATAAGTGAAAGGTGACAGTTTTGTTAATGACTAAGCTCCGATGGTTCCCTACTATCGCAAAAGAGATTAGGAGCTTGAGACTCCTAAGACAGCTGGATCAAGTCTTAAACCATCATGAGGTTTCGTTGTGTCAACCCAGCAGTTATTACTTAGGCTAGATCCACTGTCAGCCTGATGTGACTGATTTGAGACGGATAAAGGTTTGCTGATGAAAATGAAAGGCGTATAAAATGCCACAAGGTAAGATATCTTCAATACTGTTACAACTAGAACCTCTATAATTCTCCAATAAGTATAGGATAGTTTGGCTTCATTCAGTTTTTGATACTAAAGAGACATTATTTTTATTCAAACTAGAGATATCTAAAATGGCTAGAGTACAACTATATATTTTTCTATAAATGGAAAGTGTTTGAAAGTAAACAAACTTGAACGGTCTGAATTTCTGGAATGGCGACCATAAAATTTTAGGCATTTTAAGCCAAGTAGTATGGATGGAGATGGGTGTAGGATGAGTGGCGCGATCTTGTTAGTGACTAAGGCCGACACGTTCCATACACAGATGTTAATTAATAGCCCATACAACGAATGGAAACTGGGGACCTACACTGCCCAGCTAACCCAAAGTGTCGTAATTAACAAAAAGTGGATTTTGAGAAAACCCAATTCAAAGTTCACTATATTGCTGAATTTTCCCCCTCCAGTACTATTTTAATTTTATTTTTACCAAATGATAGATACATTCATGTTGAATAAATGTGGCAAGTTAATTTGATTGTTCTTGATATTAAATAAGTAAATAAAATGATGATAAAAAGGCATGTCGTACATACGGCGGTTATATAAGTAACCGCCGTATTTATTTGTAGATAGAGTGCCGTAAGTAACAAGGAAAGCTTTCATAAAGGAATAGTATTTTATTAATATAAAATTAATCACCATTATTTTTTCTCAAAATTATTTAATATTTGTTTAAAGTCAATTTTTTATATATAATAATATTTTTATGTAAATTAACAACATGTTACAAGTACTTAGGGTTGTAAATAATAAGTTATGGGACATTCTAAAATAATACAAAAATTTATTGTATGGTGAAAAACAAAGTGATACAAAATTACATTAAGAAATTCTGAATGAAAAATTTATTGCATAATGAAGTAAAGTTACCAAAACGTGAAAAAATTAGTCATAGCAAGACAGGTTTCAGTTAACAATATGGTAATGGTTATTATATACATAAATGAGGAACACAATTTAAAAACTGAACAGGAATTTTTTTAAGTTAAAATTTACATGAAAAAGTTATGAATGAAAAAGTAATTAATTGTATAATGATAATGAAGTAAAGTACAATAACATGACAAAAAGTGGTCATAGTAAGACAGGTTTCAGTTTACACTATGACAATTGTTAGGCCTCTTGAAACTAGAATCTATTATTTACAAAAATGTGGAACAAAGTTTTTTCAAACTTTTCTGTCAAGCCTTATCTAAATTAAACTATTTTATTGTAACAATCACTAATGCTTACTAGACAAAAACTTATTTAACTATTTTATTGTAACAATCACTAATGCTTACCAGAGAAAAAATATAAGTTAGGTAACAAAGTAAAGTCTGTTAACATAAAAAAATGATTCATCCTACAGAAATTGACAATTTTAAGTTTAACCTTTTACTTTCTCCCCCTATACCATAGTATATGGAGAAAGTATTGTTTTCGTCAAAATTTTCGAGTTTGAGTTTTGAGTGGATATATTCGTTTTGGGTCCCCCTGGACCCGAAAAAGTGGTTTTCGAAGTGATGTCTGTGTGTGTGTGTGTGTGTGTGTGTGTGTGTGTGTGTGTGTGTGTGTGTGTGTGTGTGTGTGTGTGTGTGTCTGGATGTGTACAGAGGTAGAGACTACACCTGTGGTCCGATTTTGATGAAATTTGGTATGTAGGTTCTAATCCATGGTATATCCAGGCATTTTTTTCATTTTTTTGAAATTTTGATTTTTCATGGGGATTTTCTCATAAAAACCCATATAAAACCAGAAAAATAGGATTTTCTCAAAAATGGCCCAAACGATTTTGATAAAAATTAAGTATGTTGTAGCCCTTTATATTCTGAACAAAATGGTACAAATCCCATTTCTGTAAAAATTATGGTTCAAAAGTTATGGTAAATTATGTTATTTTCCCATAAAACCCCCATAAAATAACAAAAAATTGGATTTTAGACAAAATCCAGTTTTTATTTAACATACTATGTCATGGTCCTTACAATTTTGATAGTTATTTTTCATTTTTTTAAAATTTCGATTTTTAATGGGGATTTTCCCATAAAAGCCCATAAAATAACGGAAAAAAAGGATTTTCCCCAAAAATGGCCCGAACGATTTTGATAAAAATTTAGTGTTTTAGTCCTTTATATTCTAAACAAAATGGTACAAATCCCATTTCTGTAAAAATTATGGTTAAAAAGTTATTGTAAATTATATTATTTTCCCATAAAAACCCTATAAAATAACGGAAAATAAGATTCTCCCTAAATTGGCTCAAACGATTTTGATAAAAATTTAGTATGTTATAGTCCTTTAAATTCTGAAGAAAATTTTACAAATCCCATTTCCGTAAGTTTACTCTCACCGCTTACACACGATAAAGGTTGTTGACAAACTTATGGGAGAAAGTATGTATCAGAATGCTGATACCGTTTATTTTATGAAGGATTGTTTTTTAATTGGATTCATACTAAAATGTTGCATAACAACTGATCTATACATAATCAATCAGAAAAAATAAATTCTCATAATTTTCTCAGGATTTCATAGAAGACAAAGTTACTAATCCTCACCTCTGTTAACTGTTTTTATTACCATTAGATGAGTTTAAGATTGAAAATAAAAGTAAAAAAAAAAATGTTATAGGTAAGAATTAGGACTTTCAGAGAATAGCCATAATGTAGTGTCATTATCAAGATATCTTATTATAAATTAACAGTACTTAAAATCACCTCACCTCCGTGATAAATTAGTAAAAAATGAAATATTCCCTCCTCATTAAAGTCCATGTTATTCTTATTCTCACAGGTTGAACTGTTAAATCTACTCTAATTTTTTGGAAGCATCTTGCTTTTTTTGTTTAGTTGATTTGTTTCCAAATCAGTTTCCAAATCTGTTGGAAAAATATTTTTCCAAAACTATTCAATGTTGGGGTAATTAGTTAATCCCTAGATAGCTAGTTAATAGTGTTCCATCTAAGAAACTAATAAAATACTTATTTTTTTATTTATCAAAACTGAAACCAACCAGGTGAAGATCTTCGGCGAAGAATTCCAAACAGGCCATTGTTTTACTTTGATATTTTACATTGGCATTTATATTTTTTACATGTTAAAATGTACCGAAAACATTAAATTTGTCCTCTTGTAGAAGCGTGGGATTAACACATGTTTATAAATGTTAAACGATAAAGTGGTGCACCTTACGGAGATGCATGAAACTACAAGGAGTATCATGTCATTGGTTAGTGCTACACTCTAGCGAGCAATATTGCAACTTCATATTGCAAGGGTAAAATATAGAACGAAACAAACCCTTTTGGAAATCTTGAATTTCAGTGTCAAATCTAAGCATTCAATCAGTAATCTAGCATTAGTCTGATCAATAATTATTTCGTTAATTAAGTACCAAAAATAGCCTACTAAATTATATTTTGCATACCATATTTTGTGGCCATTTTATATTTAAGTAAACAATCAAAAAATGCTGTATATTAACAATAAGATATGCCAGTTTTAAACAGAATGAACTTCTAAGTAACCGTAGCAAAACAAAATAAACCTTTTAACAATTATTAATTAATAACAAAACATATTAATTTTATTAATAATATTTATTTGTTCTTTAGTACTATTTTGCCTGGAATCTGTAATTGTAAGCATTTACGCAACACGACTTTAAATTACACTCCCTACTCAAATTTATAATGTAATAGTATAAGTAATATTTCAAATTAAAACATTAGGTCACCATTAGGTCTTGATGTTTTAAATTAATGTACTGTATCCTTCTCGCCCTCTAAACCTTATCATGATAAACTAAAAGGGCAAAAAATCCTGTATATTCAATTTTTTTCGGATCAAATTTAATTTAACAATACAAAACCCTCTCGCTGCAGCAAAAATGTTGAATGTACGAACTTACATATACATGTGCACACTGAATATACATGATGTATTTGTCTTATTGAACTGTCATACAATATTTAAATAAATGGAATGTTTGGGTTTAGGAATATAAAAAAGCAAACAGTTAAGTTATTCCAGGTCGAGGTCTTCCCACACCACCTAAAATAATAGGTTTTTATACAGAAGACATTTGCTGAAAGTAAAGAGTAAAGAGAATCCATTCTGTGCTAAACTGAAAGTGTAAATCAAACTTAAATATCATCATTGAGCATTGAGCATTGAGAGAGCCTCGCACATCAAAGTAAATATACAAAGCTATAATAATTAATTAGCTAAATATTTAAAGCTGGATATATATGAAAGGTGTATGTGGAATGAAATGAAATGATTTGTGTAGACTTGTTATTGACGAAAATCAGACATTTATTTTGCCAGGACCAATTAAATCCTCAATAATAAATGACAATATGGGTCCAGTTTCCAACCATCAAACCAACGCTTGTCTAACTCTTACTTTAGGCTCTGATACTTAAAATAACGGAATGAATACCTCAGTATTCGAATTCAAATATATAAGTAAGTTTACTAAATAAAGACAATGTATAGGTGGTTTAAGGTGAAATGGAAATCCTTAGTGAAATTGAAAACATTGAAACGTCAATAAACTCTTTACTTTTTGTCAACTTATAGGATCAAACTAAGGATTGTTGTCACAAGTCTAAAAAGTTCAAAACACACCAAAGTCACGGAGTTGTCAAAGTATTATTACTCAACAACTTCATCCATTAGCAAGTTTTTCATTCTTTATCCATCAGAGACGTTCAACTTTTAAGGTTTTACGAGAAATTACAGTAAAACAGTATTTTAACAGTTTATTTAGAAGGTAATTTATTTTAATGTGTCTGTTTAGATCTTTTACTAAAACAACTGAATCTTCAAAAAGAGTTTCTCTGGCCGTTTTATTTCATAAATTGCATTAAGTAATTACTTGGGGACTTGGAGTTTAAAATAGGCGTATACTTTTATAGATCTGTATGTGTATAAGCTAGTTTTGGCATGTTTATATCTTCATCAAGTAGGATTACATTCACCTATTTAAGCCTATTCTTGACTCGATTTTATTTTCTTTTTTGTTACTCGATGTCATTAAAGTATAACGCGTGGTTAGTTATTTCGTCATATATTCGTCTTTTAAACTGAACTATTGTTAATATAATGATAAAATGAAATATGAAACAAAAAGGATTAAGTATAAAAGTATATACACAGTTTCATGATATTATATCTGTAGGTCAAGACGGTTAAATTAATAAGTTTACCTACAGCTGTTTTTTTTTTTTTTTTAAAGTAGCCATTTCAGTTCAGTTCTTAGAGTTGAAAAATTTCACTCAACAGCATTGTTTACTTGCATAATAGCATAGTTTTACTTAACAACACGGGTAGTGGACCAATGAGTATCAAGGATTGAGAGTTTAAATAAAATTGTAATGCTTTGAACTTCGAAGACGGCTGTTTTTGCTGCAGTGTGACGACAAAATGATTGACATTTTTAAACAAAAACTGACTCTTTAAGAACAGACCCTAGTATAAAATATTTTTTTTACTTAAAACTAAGATTTTTCAAACAATATTTAGAGGAAAGCGGTGGAGCAGTTTGTACACGCAATCGTTACTCATATTAAAGTACCGGATACGCATTCCTAAGTGTGAAGCTACTCATTATGATTTTTTCTTTTCTGTCCATACAGTGAAAAACTTGAATAATTTTGAATGTTCATAAACAAGTCCGAAAATGTAAATTTTACATAAAATAAGAATGCACATATTATGTTTTCATGTAGGATACTAATGGATAGGTTTTTATGCATGCTTGACATTGAGATTTTCAATATAACAAGCTTAACCTAAAGATAAATCTACGTAAGCTTACGTAAAGTACGCATACAATGTTAAATCACTGCAATGTTATGCTGTATTTTCAAAAGTAAGAGGCTTTGATATAAGTAAAAATGCAAAGATTTCTTAAGCCTTATTTTAGAATGTAAGAACCAGTAAGAACGAATCATCCAAGTAGCTTACTTTGATCTTACTTCTGAATTATTTCCCGGTTAGAACCATTCAACGGTCTCTTTGCAGAAATAAACCGTTCAAAGAAATTATTATTACAAATCTTCAACTAAATAACCTACGTTCTTTATTCTCATTTTAAAACTATATCAAACTTCATAACAAAATATCGAATTATATTTTTCTATAAACTATCTTATTTTCAAAGGGATGTTTACGTTAAATGATACCGAAATATTAAGGATTTTTTCGAATCTATTCTAAAATAATACATTGTGCAATATTTAGATGATATACAAAAAAACAAAAAAAAACTGGAAATTCTAGTATCAAGGAAGGATTATAATTTATGAAATATAAAGTAGTAGGCCTATCTACAGATGTGACTATCAATATAAAAAAAAATAAATACCAGCTCGTTGATTACATTTATAATGCTTCATATTTCTATAGTTCATATAGTTAGTAATATAGAATCCTCAAATTTTATATGAAGCAAAAGAATAATAGAAATACAATAAAGACTAGGGCATGTCACCTGAAATAATTGACCCAACTTCAGATTAAATATACGAAAACATGTTATATTATATGACGATATTTGAAGTAAGGTTACATAGTACTTATAATTGGTTACAGGTTTATTTTCATAATTTGAGTTGTTCGAAATAGTGTCATCGTTTAGTTACTAGTGCATTTCGTTCCGACGACAATCAGTAATAAATATTTTATGTATGCATGCTGAAATCAAACAACTCTATCATGCAAAGGATGTTTTATCGTAAAGGAACCATAAGTAAGGGCTTACTAAGGCTTAAGTAAACCCTGCCTTTCCACGTGCATACTTTACTTAGCGATCATCCTGGATATACATTACCCACTCGTTGGTTGTTTCCTTATGTGATTTTCTTTTTCTAGCACTTTTTAACATTTTACTATAACTAAATTATGTAATTAGGCTGATGAGGAAAACATTTCACGTTAAGCTGTATTAAATATTTATTTCTAGAGACAATATTAAATTTTTAAGTTTGGCATAAACTGTTTAAATGTAGATGTTATTTGGTATGGAGTAACTGGTTTTAAACTGTAACCAATCTAAGCAAAATTATTCACTTGTTTTACATAATATATTTAAGTAGTCTATGTATGAAGAGCTATTTTACCAAATATTATGTAAATAATTGAAAACTAAACTATGTTTAGATTTTACGATTTCTCAGTAACTCCATTTGTGTCAGAAGTGAATAAGATATTTTCAAACACTTATCGCGGTTCTGCAGAAGCTACTTTATGTTCAAAGAAAACGTTTCTCAACATCCTTGAACAAAAACATTTCCAAACGTTTATATTGGCTATTATATTATAATAATATTATGCACTCTGTCCCTCTATAATATCGGTCTGGTATTGTGCTTTTTAGTTATATATTAGAGTGATTTGTGTTTTTTTTTCAATTAGTTGTTGGGTGAATGATAATTCATACAATCAAAAATAACCGACTAAACAAATAAATCACACTTGTGATAGTTTTAATAATGCTTAAATTACGATATTTTTTTGTAATTCAACTGATAAGTTGACATATATTGAACACTAATAAATTATCTAATTAAGACACATTGAAAAATGAAATCTAGCCTGTTAGATTATTTTATAATATACAATTATAAGATTCACATGTTCATACTATGGAGAGACATGTCTATACTATGTATAGTATTTATAGAAATCTAGTTACCCATTACATTATTTGAACAAATATATCCAATCTAGTGAAACAAGTATGCCACACCTTTCTGAACAATAATAACAATAATGATAATTAAAATCAAGTAGACCTAAAAATTTAAGTTTGAGGTGTATTAAAAGAGCTTTGGTGCTGACAAAGGAATTTAACTCGTTATTCCTTAAGGATAGCAGGTTCTATAATCTTTTAGTACAACAATAGTTTGGTTATGAGCCTAAACATTTTCCTGGTCTCATCAAAGGTGTACAAATATAGTTTTTGTTGACTCTCTTCTTTTATAGCCTAACTAAAATAAAGTCTTATCGGTTTGTATGCTGCCAGTAGTTATACTGCAGTAGTCTTTCTGCAGTAGTTTGTACCTGTCTTCCAACAATTCCCTCTCAATTCAATACGCCAAATCTTTAGATTATAAGCCAACTTTCTTTTTAGTAAAACATATTTTATTTCCACTACACTGCAAGGTGTCTTAAGATTTGTTCAAGTAATCATGTACTTTCAAAAGTTGAAGGGGGTATTTTCATTTTGTATTAGCACTAAACGTATACTTTTTACATTTTAATAATATATTTATTTATGTTTAAAAACGTTGATCATTCCTTGTACGAAGCACATTAGTTAGCAAAGTACAGGTTCTTGTGGGTAATGGTTAACACCATAAACAACATTAGCAATGATTTGTTGTTATTTGGACGTTAGAGATATATTTAGGTTAAGTCGCTTCTCTGTTCCAATAAACAAAGACTACTTTGTCAGTATCACCGAGCCATTAGGAGAACGTAAACAAACATTTGAGATAAAGTGAAACAAAAACTATTCTTTATATAAACAGTGCTGGTCTTCAACTGCTTTCATTAAAACTTGCAAATCCAATTCATTATACAAACACATTTATGTGTTGGGTACACTGATTTCTATGCTTAAGAATAATTCTTCACATAAAGATCACTATATTATTAAGAGTGTCACTTTATCACTATAATATGTAAGGATTATCATTTTTGCAATCTATAAAAAACACTGACCTATAAACGCTAACTCTTACAAAGTTAAAACATTAATTTATTTTATGTTTATTTTATCATTTTATTCTATTTATTGTAAGCAAGCTTAACATATGGTCTACAAGTGACTAAGCAGCATGTGAGTATGATTGTACCATACAAATGTTGTACCAAAGTAGCAAAAATATGTTTTAAAGGAACAAACCAACTAGAGACAAACATAGAAAATAATTGAAAACAACATTGTACTTTTACTTATTTACCTCATAGGGGTGTTGCTACAAGTTTAACTAAATTGTATTGTCCTCTTGTTGGTTATTGATTTATATTAATTTAAAGTATTTTAACTTGCTAAACTCTGATTAATATTGCGAGGCAAAATATACTTTAATATAAAACCTTAAGCATTGGATCAAATAATCAGCGTAAATGGACCTATATAAACTGCGTAATTTAGTATAATTACTTTTAATATCATAATTTAGTGTTGTACTACTAACTATTAAGTGGTTAATAAATATAAAAAGCTCAATAAATTGGAGGCATTAAGTTGGTAAAACTTATCATATTATAACTCTCAAGGTGCACGTTCGTTTGCGTTATAAACATACTTTATTTGGAACTTTTAGGAACAGAAAACTTTTGCTTTTACCAGCAAGTGTCATTCAAGAGATGACAAATATCTTTTAATTTACTAAACATTTTATCCACCGGGAGAAAGTCTGTTTTTAAGATAAGTTTGTAATTGAATGTATTATTACCTGTAATGTAAAATATAACATAAAGTAACTCGGGAGACGAGCCTCGTTTGGTAGTAGTTAAAAATAATAAAAAAATAGACAAAAACTGATTTCAATACAAAATCATAATTAATTATTAATGTAGTCACTAAAATAGTAATAAATCTGTATTGTAAGAATGTGTAATAAAATAAATTGTGGGATAAACATTATTTATTTTTGCTCTCTATTCGTTGAAACCCGTTATTCACTTTTTACGAAAACCGACGACTCACATACAATATACAATCAACAAAATCATTGTAATCAGAAGATATTTTGCTTATCAATATAGATGTTATAAGCAAATCATATTAGTTCCGAAATAGCCATCTAAAATTTTCACCCTGTAGTTTAATTTAATCATATCATTGTGGTATATTCTCTGAAAAAGATTTAACTGCACTTTTAAATGTCTCAATTAGTTTGCCCATTAAAAAAAGTATTGTTGCTACTAGACATCCCATACACAATTTCTATGCTACTTTTTGCTGAAATATGGAAACCCACATATACAGTATGGTTCGGAGTTGCATGAAAGCTAGCGTTTAGAGGGGAAGAACAAGCAAACAACGGTTTGGTTACATTATACAGTACCACAAATCTTTTGCTGAATTCCTTTTGTCAATGGATTAACATACTTTTACAAGAAAAGTCAATTTGGATGCTTGTGTTGTTAAAATTGATAATAAATCCAAAATACATTCAAAATTAAGTTGAAAAAAAAATGCAAATACAAGTATAAGACTATTTAGAAACACAGGACATGTAACTGCAAGAATAGCTTTAGAGTTTTCTAGAGGAGATGTAGTTTTTCTAATTTTATTTATCTCATAAAGTAAAATGATTTTTACTACAATAATAATGAAGTGTATCAGTGGCATCTTGGTTTCTCTAGGACAGTAATATCGTCTGCAAAACCGAGGTTACTCAAACCAGCGTTAATGTCCTACTACAATTGTGTACTTTTAACTGCTTCCACTTTTCTCATGCATAGTCCATTACGATCGTCAAAAGAAGAGTAGAAACCCAACATCCTTGCTTCACACCAATCTTCACTAGAAGAGGTGACTAGTTTCGCCTCATGTTCTCCACAACACATTGAACATCGTGGGACCAATCGTTCGTAATATTAACCTCTAAAAAAGTTCGTTGAATTAACCTTTCAGTTACTTTTCAATGGGTCAAACGTATTCAATACAGATCAATTCGGTTAAAACTACTGCAGGCTTAAACATTAGCATGAACAAGCTAAAATGTTCACATTTTCAAATTTAAATAAATTAATAATTATTTCGGTTCAAATAACTCGTGGTATTTTACCGAGTATTTCTGAGTGCCTATCTAAAACCAATTAATTTGTCGGAAGAACGTACTCAATTCGGTTGTTTTATGGAGCTTGGCTTTATGAGTATGGTTCGATCCATTTAGGTTCCGAATTCCTCGTCTTAGTTTTACCATCTCTGAGCAAAATGACCCAACTGTTATTTGAAACATTTCAGTAACAGCGGCGTTAAGAACTTTAAAAGTATTATTACAAGAAACTTTCCTCGTTTACAACTTTTCCATTCTTCCTTCCAATTTTCGATGTAAAAAATGTTAGTGGTATTTCTAAAAAATTCCGTTGGGTTTTTATCTCTCCATAAGCAAGATCGAACCAATGTATTAATATAGTTAATAGTTATTAATTTTTTTATGTGAGTTTAGTAGCAAACCTGCATACAATCGAACGTCTATTTTACTTGTAATTATAACAGAAATAACTTCATTGCTGACAGTAAGACCTGTAAGTCAGAATGACCTCAGTTCAAATACCACTTATAAGTTTAAACTGGCAAATTACATCCACGCTAAAATGGATGAACTTAAATTCCCTGTAAATAACGGAATAAAAATGTACAAAATAATTATTACGACTAGATTATTGAAAGTTTGGAATAAATGTTGTGACCAAAAACTGATTGTTTCCCTAAAATGTTAAAGAATATTCCGTCACTAGAGCGTAAAGTAACTCTTCCACTCGAATTTAGGTTTGCCGATCGAGGCGAATCCGAGGTGGGAAAATGAGCGAGGGTTGAAAAGTCACCTTTTGCCCGTGTGATGAACTATATTTTATTCATATCGCAACATTATTTAACAAACCAAGTTAGAAAACGAAAATACTTTTCATGTAAGGATAAACTCTCAAGACAACTTCCAACTGGTTATTGATTTTGTCAATGCAAATAAGCTGCTATTTAGGAAGGAATTCGATCATGTCGTCTATTAAAATCATGTATGTTTCAATCAATTTCGATTTATGAGATTGGTTACATTTAAAGTTTACTACTGAGTTTACAACAGCTCACCTATTTCCTAGGGAATAAAAATGCTTATTACTCACAAGAGGGTGAAAGAGCAACTTTAGACGCGCAATTTTTCATAAAAAACTGTGATTTCAGCTGCATTATGATGATTATTAAAATGTTATTGAAGCAAAACGGCTTATTCTCGAATATAAAAATAAATAAACTCGTATTTATTATTACTTAATTTAAAACACATGCCCTAAATCTAAATAAGTTTTAGCTTTAAATCGCATATTACTAACAAAATAATTTTGATTACTATATTATTTTACTCTTTGAAGAAATATTATAGACTCTAATTATACATTTCAGGTATGAGTTGGTCATACGTGATAATGAAGTTCTTCAAACCATTCAAAGTTAAACTACGCGTCTCATTCATAGAACTATGCATTCATACAATTAACAAAATCTATTATTATTGTATTTGAATGTGCTTTGTGACTTAGGGAAGAAGTACATTTTCTTCTTTTGCTATTTGTTTTTAAACGTATAACATGATTACAAAATAAATTAACATATGCACCTGAAATCAACATTGTTTTACTAAACATTTTAAGGTTATGTTAAACCATAAATAAATCATATTCTGGCCTCGTTATATTTACTATGCTCTGGGGTAGAAGTAATATTTTATAATTTATATGTTATATGTTATATTTTATATGTTAATATGTTATATTTTATATTATGAAGTTGCTGAAAAATCTGTCAAGGAAATTGGATATCTGGAACAGGAAATTTAACCTACGGAGATGTGAGATCACCTAGATATGGATTGTGAATATTGATTCATTTTAAGATATAAATTGAATGTAGATTAATTCCTGCCTTATAATTAAATCTTAGAGAAAGTAGCAGTGGATTAGGAGCCTTTTATGAAATACGAAATACTCAAACCAAACTAAAATGGTTTAAATTAACTTAAAACATGTAGTGATTAACCAAACAACGTACCTTAAGATAGCTATTATGGAATAGGTACTTAGAATAAACAAACAACTATCATGAAACAACTGACACCAATATGAATCAATCTATTAATTAAACATGGTTTCAAAACAACTTAATTTTTAAAGTCTGCCACTTACTTTTTGTACTAAATTTGTATCTAATTGATGAAACTCGTTGCCTAATATTCGTTATGTATAATGGATGTTTCGCGGGAATTGTGTTATAATTTAGCCATTCTCAAACGTTTGGCGCTAATTAAATGGTTGTGACAGAATTACTAGTCGATCTTTTATTTCATCATCTAAGCTTTTATTTGGTTTGGAGTTGCAAAGTAAAGAACAATAAATATTAATTTAGCTTTTTCAACAACTAGTCCAAACACCAACTAAAGTAATTATAACACAAATCTAAGCTGTTTAAAATAGTAAATTCTACCACATGCTGTATCGTGTATAGCGTATAGTGTCACCGAATATTCAATCGATTTTAATGGTAAATATGTCAACGGTGTGTTTTTTAAAGTAAATGTTTAATGCCATTAATATTGTTCCTAATTGATTTAAAATGTTTTACCACTGATCACTTAAATGCCTACACATTATTATATTACAAATTGCTCTGTTTTAGTTTGTTATCCAAGATAAACATGTAAGTCCATATTAAAGTAGGTCATGCCACAGAATAAAAACCTTACTTTGATAAAGTTTGGTAAGGTCTTTGTCCTTTAGTCATACTTACCAAAGAATAGTTAGAAGTATGGGTTATTTGTTCATACAGCCACGTCCTAACCATAATGTAGATAAAGTAACCTGAAGTGCAGCTGTAGGTTTGTGCCACATGTCAAGCTATATAGGAAGTGTGGCTTATAAATCCCATAATCTCTTAAAGGAAAAATGGAAAAAACACATTTTTTTATAGTTGATTTATTGTAATTACTTTATTCAAATTTAAATGGCAAAAATTCTTAGCAAAAGGACAGTAATAATATTGTCAAATTAAATTAATTAGGAAAAGAAAAATATTTTACCTTGCCAACACATAATTTGTATTTTGTGTTTATATGCTGTTCGAAAATGTCACTGTAGATTCAGGGGAGTCTGTATTGGCAATGGGAAAACTTCATAGAAAACTTGGATGGGTCGTCCTAGAGGTAGCATGGTAAGGATGTAAGGGGTATGGTTAGATTAGTCCTAAGATTAAGTTATACTTACATTAAATTTCAACCAAAAACCTTGATTCATCTACGAGTCTTAAATACCAAGGATTAAAAACTGTAAAACAAGTTGAAACTCCAAGAGTTGGATCCTTTTGTTGCACGTTTAATTTTTACTTTCAATTGATATCTTTTGTTCTTAGCATGCTTACAGGTACTGTATTTTCAATTATTATTTACGAAATACTTTCAACGTTTCTTAATATTACAAAATATTTTTGACTTCACACATTGTAATGATGTAATCCAACCCAATGATGTAACAATGATGTAAGCCAATACCTGGTTTCCTTGAGAATGTGACACGATTCTGTGGTTAACGGATTCCAATAATCGTTGAGGACTCGATAAAACATTTCTTTATCGCAGAAGTGTTATAGATAATGTAGAAGTTCACCTGTAATTTGGGATTTAGTCCCTTGTGTACTTTGCAAAAGATTATATAAAAATGTTCTTTTATTAAAACTACGCTACGTCTTTTTAAATAAAGGATACATACGCTCGTAAGGGAAAGTGGCCCTAGTCTATTAATTAATTGTTCTTATTCCGCAATCTGTGACAAATATTATGACTGGTTTAATTTTTTTATTACAATAACCTTTTGGAAATGATCATGTAATATATATATATATACAAAAACAGCCCATGTTGTTTTATTTAGAAAACATAAGAAAAAACATAAACCGCTGGCTAAGTCATGGCTAAAAATACAAGTAAAGTGGCTTTCGTTATAGTGATTCTAAAATTTTTGAATATGATTTTTATGTGAATTATTACCAGTATCAATATTTTGGCTTATTTAATCCAAAGTCTTAACGTATTGCAAAACCGCAAAGATGTTTAAATCGAGTTTTACTTTATTCAGCCATGCCTTTAACTTATGTAACACACATACATAAAATATATATTTTTAATATACCATACCTAATATAAACGTTCTTAAATATTTCAGTTTCCCACTCCTAACTATTCTTAGATAAGGCAGTTTTAGTTGGCAGTTTTAGTTGAGGCTATCCATATAAAACTTGTGGAAATAACCAAGGATTTGGCTAACACGACCAAGACTTCGTCCAGAAATGCAAAATGTAAATATGGAAGGAAGAATCTAGGTTGAATTGTTTATATAAGCTCATGTAAACCATCATTAATGCATGATGCATTAATGCATCATTAATGATGTAAGATCATTAATTCGATTAATCTTATTCGTTATTAAAAAAGCTAACCACTGACAGAATCCCAAGATAATGAACTTTTACTTGAATCATTGCATATTTTGTTTACTGATGTTCATAACAGGTTAAAGTATTTATATAGTATATATTATTCACACAACTGTACTTTGCCAAAAGTTATGTAGTAAATATTTGCATAAAGTAATTAGATGATTGAGACTAAGAGTTTGGGTATAAAATAATACCATCAAAACTGTTACAAACTAGCCCTTATTATTCGTAAGCAAATTAACAAATAAAGAAATTAACCCAAGATTTTATTTGTTTTAAAATTGTGCTACTGTAATTAGACAGTAGTAAAATTTAAAGGTGAGGTTTAAAATTGTATTGCCAAATGTTGATCAAAATGGCAATTCCTTTAACCTTTTGTGATGGTGGACAAAAACTCTCAACAGTTGAGGTTTTTTTACAAAAGAAGACATGAGTATGACATGGAAATGGGTAGTGTTTCAAAAAACAGGTTGATCAAAAATGGTGCCAGGAGCCTTGTTAGTGAAACCATCTGATCCGCACTAATATTTAAGGTGATATTATAATTTTGGTAAATAATATTCATTCTACCATACTTATATAACTTATTTTGAAGTATTTTGAATTGAGTTTAGTAGTTATTTCAGCACAGAGTAAAATGAGACATATATTACGTGGTTGTAGCTTGCAAAGGGTGATAATCGATGGTTTATTTGAGCGTTTTCCCCATAAATGGAAAAGCTATTACTGTAGGTATCATGGTAAGTCCTGGAGCTAACGATTTTCTTTTCTTTTGATGTCCCTAGAAATAAACAATTCTATCCTTTCAAGTTCATATTTTCATCTGTATCAAGGGTAGATTTTGCTTAGTTATAATTAGCTAAAATGCGTTTTTCTTTTAGCGAATTTCCCATACAGGGAATAAGCTACTACCGTAGTACTCATGGTAAGACCTGGACCCAGGGCCGATTTTTTGAGGTCCCCAGAGGCCAAAAACACCATCTGTTCAAATTCATATACATAAATATATAAATTTATATATATATATATATATATATGTGTCCGTTAGCGCGATAACTCGAGCAAAAATGGTCCGATTTTGATGAAATTTGGTACAAACGTTCACGAACCAGCATGATCGGACCATGGGAACAGGGGTTTATGAGGGCTTTTATGGGGTAAAAATGGGCTTTTCCTATTTTTGACCCAAAAAACATAAAATTTTGAAATTTCTTTCCAAACTATTTTGTAGAGCTTAAAAAAAAAATAATTTAGTATATTGAAGCGTTATAATGCGCCTAATGGTTATGGAGGAAATTCCAAAAAAATTGTTAATTTAAAATTCCCATGTTATTCTTATGGAGAATAAGTAAACCGTTGTAGTGTGCTTGTTTATTAACATATTTTGCCCAAATTTGGAAAATGTTTTTATTTCTTACTAACTATTAACATTTTACATAAAAAAACACTTTTACCCTTCCTGTTGCAGCAAACCTAAGTATGTGTTAAACTGATTCCATTTAAATCTATATAATTAATACGCTACATGAAACTTTGTCGGTTGAACTCCTCCGCCATTTCTTAACCGATTTTATCCATTGACGTCTCATTGGAAAGAGCGTGTCGCGTAGATTTGCAAACTGGCCTTACATTTTTGAAAAAGTCCCTTGGGCTCTGCCCCAGTGGCTTTGAAAGTTCCCATGTTATCCTTATGAAGAACATAATTGTTTACATTTTGATCAGCTGTATAATTTAACCGCTGTTATTTATTTTTCAATTCAATGAAACACATTGAGTACGTTTATTTACTATTTGAGTTTGTTTAAACATAACCCCCAAGACGGATCGTGTTAGTATGGTTGTATCTTAAATTTGTGTATTTATCGTTGTTTTGTGTCGCTATGACCATCTATGACGGATCGTGTTAGCATGATTGTAACTTAAATTTGTGCATTTATCGTTGTTTTGTGTAGCTATAATTTGTTTTTTTCTTCTTTTAAATGCCTCCGACGCAACGACAACGAAACATAGACAGGAGGCGTAATCGTGATAACGACCGCAGCTACAGAACAGTGGCGCGAGGTTTAACTCATCACAGTCAGCACCTGACCCTGGACAATCTCAACTATTGGTTACAAATGCACCCTAACACTACCCCAAAACGACTTTTCGTTCTCAATCGGCCCTCTATCAATGACCTGTGTTGCCTGTACAGCGAGGTATTTTGAGAAGGAGAAAACCGGCCGGAACGATTTAGGTTTATCAATAACGAAGATAAACACGGTCTGAGTTAGCCTATACACCGGTAATCTTTGAGTTGGCTATTTTAAACTCATTGTAAATATGACTGTTATTAGTTTTGAAATAAATCCTGTAACACTATGCAATTGCTCGAATTCGAGCAACATGTACACTAGTAGGGAATAAATGTGATATTTTTAAGGAGACATTTTAGTGTAAATCCAATCAGGCAAATGGAAATTCGCTTAGTCTGCAGGTTTGCTGCGGCGGGGGTATTTAAGTGATATGTTGGCCTATATTAAATCTAAAATAAAAGTTATTATGCCTATTTACTATACCATGATATTCCTGCAGACGAAATCTGGTTTAGCCTACGCATTGCACGTATGCTTGACGTCTTCTTGACGCAGTGTTAGAGGAGGGAATCGCAGAGCGATAGTCGAAACATTTACCAAGTATTAAAGAGCCAAGTCGTTTTAAAAGAGTAGGACTCTACAAAACCCCAAGTATTTGATTTATCAAAGTGTATATATATGTATATGTTTATCAAACAGTATCCGTACTTTAGTCTCTATGCAATATGACACGACCTAATATACCACAACGGTCATATAGCACGGTCAATAGCACACTGAGGACAAAATAAATAAAAAAAATTAAAATTTACCCCACCTTGAAAAATGGCAGTTGAATTTATAAAGCTTAAGCACATAGTCGAGAGGAAAACTGTTCTGATTATGACATTATAATCCAAATTATTTACGTGTATTACGTCAGTAAAACTAAATACGGCTTAACGTTTTAGCTTAGTTTTCAAACTAATGCTTTTATTCATCGACAATGTAAACAACGATGATGTTACAAAAACAATTTTTTTTTATCAATCGAAATATAAATTATTTTCTTGGAACGAATTTCGTCTTGGGTATAGTGCTACATCTTATTTTATTTGTACTGCTACATTTTATTCCAAAATTTGGCTTTGTTCTGTGGCCCTTTTCAATGGCATTAAAGTCAGAAGTCTAAGTACAAAGAAGCTTTATGAAAGTAAGGGATTAATTATCCCAAATAATAAAAATATTTTTGTAATTAGGGTGTTTCAAAAGTGATTTGTATTTGTGAGAAAACTTTGAAAGCAATAGGCTTATTATATTATTAAAACTTAAATAAAAAAACTAAAAATATTATTTTTAATCGTTAAAAAGTAGTATCAGATTGTACAAAACAGTGACGTTTCTCATAGAATTTCAGTAGAATAAAACAGAGTTCTGTCTGAAGAGAATTGTTCTTTGGGAGTTATTGGATTCTTTTGTTTACATTGTAACACCTAGATACTCCTTTCATCGTTCTATTAGGTTTATATCTCAAAGATACAAAAGCTTATTTTCTAAACCAAGCATTTTATATTGCATTATAAACAACCAAGTAGATTAACCTATAGGGTAGTAGGTATTAAGGTTGATGTCACTGTAAGACATCGACTCTGGACCTATTTACTTTTTCATTTTTATGTCTCAAGGGTCCAAATACACTATTCGTTCACATTCATATACCGGTTGCTCGAAATTAATTGAGTAATTAATTCTTAAGTTGATGTGGAGTTATTTCATAACGGAATGATTTTGAAATGGATAGATCCAACAATAATATTTTGTTATAATATTAAATAAGACTTTTCAAAATATTAAGTATCATTAGGAAGTACTCACTCTGATAATAAAAGTTCTTTTAAACCATATTCGGTATCACATCATTTGTCCGAGTTTTCAACTGTCCGAGTTTGTTAAAAATTACAAAATATTAGAAAAATCAGTTGTCCGAGTTTTCATTTGTCCGAGTTTATTAAATTATTAAAAAAGTATCGAAATATCAAGTGTGCGAGTTTTCAACTGTCCGAGTGGAGTCAACATCAAAAATGTGACACCGTGCGCCGAGACTGGCGTCTCAGGCACCTGGTCAGAAGCCAATGTAAGCCTCTTCTGCGAAGAAGTCGGGCACTGTGCGAGAGCTCCTCACTTCAACTAAAGAAAAATTATATTATATGTTTTTTTATATTTATTATCAACAAGTTTGGTTGGTAAGGTTAGGTTATGACGGTTTGATTTTATAGTAAAACATTTCCAAATTAAATTTATGATTAAAAGTTATAAGTAAGCCTTCAGTAGATTTTTATCTTTTATATGTTTTATATCATCAGTAAGTTTGGTTGGTTGTGTTAGGTAATTACAGTTTAATATTATGATAACAATTTTTACAATTCTATATTTTTCTTAAGTCGACGTGAGGGGCTTTTTACTCTGCCGCCAGACATCTACACCATATACACAACAAACCCAAATGTCAAGTAACTGTAGGCTTATCTGGTTTATTGGTATTACTCTGACAAGTTCCCCTATTTCAAGATGTGTATTGTAATTTTAAATGTTATATTATATTTCGTTTCCCAATCAAATCTTCTGACTCTCTTATTAGAAACCCGGCCCAATAATCTTTCTTTATTGTTCAATTAAGATTGAGATACTCATGTATATCCAACAACTATTTATTGTATGTTTCAATTATTTTATTTTATTGATAAAACAGCAAGGTTATCATCACCAACTATGACTTGGTCTTTCAATTCAATATTTAGAGTATATAGAGTATGACCATTCGGGACGCACGACATGTGTACAGCAAGGGAACCTTTAAAGCTCCTTAGGGGAATAGAGGGTTTTATACTTTTAACATTTCATAAAGCTCTAGTCTATTTCCAGCCATTGCAACAGAGAAGCACTGACTAAATAAAATAACCTTCGTAAAGATATTTGCGACAAAACATGAAAAACCTAATAAGGACTTGAGTTGAAATAACGTTATGTTGAAATATAGGAAATGTTTTTAAATACATGATTGTGTTATATAATAATTGTTTAGTATTCTATGGTTTATTTTATTTTAGTCTGTCTCCAACACATGTTTTTAGGTTTTTCAATTTTTTACTACATGTGATTCTTGTTGTTTTTATTATTATTATTGTGAAAAATGGTTAAGAAATACATCTAAGTTTTGTCCTCAATCTTTTTACTTTTATTTAATGGTGATTTTCTCTAGATTATGTAAGTATATCTTAAAAGTTATAAAGGATTTTGTCTTTCTTCAACACTATTAAACTCAAGACTAGAATCTAGATTAGAAAGATGTAACTATTTAAGGTAAATCTCTATCCTTTTCCATTATACATCAGCCTAAAACTATTCTCTCCTCTCTAAAATTCCCTAATCATTTCATTGGTCCTTCGAGCCGGATGAAAGAATCAAGAATATGGATATTCAAAACTACTAATATTGTACATTATTATTTGTTATTTCATCAAGATATTCAAAATTAAATCTTTAAAATCTACTAATGTTTACATGGACAAATTGGAATGTTTGATTATGTTGCCTTAGTAACAATATTACTACCCCTTTCTATCTCTGCCTTTACAACCACATTTCTCCAATCAGCTCACTAGTGCATTTTAATATACAAAATGAAGTATCAAACCTTTGTCAGATTTTCTAACCTCATTAAAGTTCGTCTCAATAATATTCTTTCATTTATTGACACTATATCAGAAAATGATCATGTTCAATTAGTTGATCAACAAAAGGTTAATTCCTATAAAAGTGAAGTCAATGAAAAGCGTTGTGAATTTAATGAACACATTAGAAAATTACTGGACGTGCCCACTCTGCCTGGTGACTATGATGAACAAGATCTTATTGATCGACAGGAGGAAATAAATGAACTTTGTATCAGCATAGAAAGTAAAATAAATGCTTATCTTTTGGAAGGTAAAGTCAATGATGGCAATCAATCTATTACCTCTCATCTCAATAAACGGGAACACTCTAACATGTCTGTGGTGCCCTTAACGAAAATAGAATTAAAAAACTTTAATGGGGACTCTCAAACTTGGATAGCCTTCATCAACCTCTTTGATACCACAATTCATTCAAATTCATCTCTCTCAAATGTGGCTAAATTTCAATATCTACTTAGTACTTTATCTGGTGAAGCACTCAATCTGGTCAAATCCCTACCCATCTCTGAAGCAAACTACACCATCGCGTACAACATGTTGCGAGATCGTTACCATTCAGTGCGAAGACTTTCATCTCTACATCAATAAAATCATTGATTTGCCTAGTGTTAGTTTTTCCTCTACTAAGGATCTCAGAAACTTGCTAAACTCTTTTAATGAAAATTCCCAGGCTCTAACAGCATTAGGCTGTGATGTAGTGGAAAACAATCCTCTCTTAGCATCAATGCTTTTACGAAAACTAGACTCAAAATTGTTAAATAAATATGAATCTTCAAGAAATGACCCTGAATCTCTGCCCTCAGTCAATGAGGTAATAACTTTTCTGTCAAATCATTGTGCCCATGCTGAAGATGTGTCCATGCACTCACCCAATAGTAGTGAATGGGTCAAACCTCACTCAAATATCCCACCTTTGTCCAACTTCAACCGCAAAAATGAAATGACTCATCCCAGACCATTTACCCTTGCATCAACACAAAGCTCCAGTGATTTCCCTTGCTTCGTTTGCTCTAAACCTGGACACAAAGTATATTCCTGCACTTTATTCAAAGAAAAATCTCCTCAAGAAAGGTATGAACTAATCAAATCCAAGCAACGTCGTTTCTCTTGTCTTGGAAATCACAAAGTCAGTATCTGCAAATCGAAAAACTCTTGTTTTAAATGTCATAAAAATCACCACACCCTGTTACATTTAGAACCATCGAAAGACCTCACATCAAGAAATGCTGTATCATGTTCATCTTCATCTCAAAGTCAAAATGAATTTGCTGGAGTATCAACAAATTTTTCTCGACCTCAAAAGAACACCACTGTTTTATTAGCAACTGTATTGGTAAAGTTGGTGTCTAGGCAAGGTGTTGCTCATGTCTTCAGAGCTCTAATCGACTCGTGCAGTCAATGTGATTTCATAACAGAAAGAGCAGCCCAACTGTTGGGAATTAAACGTCAAAAGTCAACTCTTCGTGTTAATGGAATCAATCAGTCTCTTACATCCCCAAAGGGAATGGGCTATGTGGACATCGAAACACTAAGTGGGAACAAAGTTTCAGAAAATCATCCAATGTTGATTTTGGATAAGATTACCTCGGACATGCCAAGATCTCCTCTTGATCCAAATTTATTGGAAATAGTGAAACCGTATACCCTAGCTGACCCTACTTTCCACCACCCTGGGCCTGTTGACGTTTTACTAGGTGGGGGTTTATTCCCATTCATTTTCACAGGAGAGAAACGACAACTTGGGCCTAACCTACCATTTGTAATGAACACAGTGTTTGGTTACACTCTCATGGGTCATGCTCCATGTGAGAGTAATTCTAAATATAACAAAGATTCTTCTCGCCTCACAACTATGTTAAATGTCTCTGAATTTGATCTTCATTCCTCTTTACAACGGTATTGGCAGCATGAAGAACCTCCCAGACAGACCGAATATAAAGTTTCAAATAAAAAACATTTAGTGAAAACACAATCTAGAGAACCCTCTGCCAGATACTGTGTTAGGCTGCCATTCAAACCTAATCACCATCATCTCGGCAACTCTAGTAACAACACCAAAACAAGATTATTTATACCAGAAGAGAAATTTAAAACTCAACCTTATTACAAAGAAGCAATCCAGATACCTCGTCTTGTAACTCCTTTTTCAGAAGATCCATCAGACCTATCTACACCAACACCTGGATACTTTCTGCATAGTACTCCTCATACGATGAATAAACTCCAAAGATGGCATCGATGGAGACTACCTTCATCTTGTTGTGATTCAAGACATCCTTACACCTCCAATGTGTTGGCCACTGGCTAGAATTGTTGAAACACACCCTGGTTCAGATAACATTACAAGAGTCGTGACTGTGCGTACGAAGAATGGACTTCTCACTAAACCGGCAATCAAGGTTTTCCCACTGCCTGTACTTGAAGACTAAATTTTATTACAGTTCCGCCCCTTTTGTTGCTTTAACTTTCTCTGTTTTAATTGCTGTTTCTGTACTCACTTGTTAAATTAATTCATTGAACCTGCGGTTCAAGGGGCCCGGCATGTTTAGTATTCTATGGTTTATTTTATTTTAGTCTGTCTCCAACACATGTTTTTAGGTTTTTCAATTTTTTACTACATGTGATTCTTGTTGTTTTTATTATTATTATTGTGAAAAGTGGTCAAGAAATACATCTTAGTTTTGTCCTCAATCTTTTTACTTTTATTTAATGGTGATTTTCTCTAGATTATGTAAGTATATCTTAAAAGTTATAAAGGATTTTCTCTTTCTTCAACACTATTAAACTCAAGACTAGAATCTAGATTAGAAAGATGTAACTATTCAAGGTAAATCTCTATCCTTTTCCATTATACATCAAGCCTAAAACTATTCTCTCCTCTCTAAAATTCTTTAATCATTTCAATAATCAATAAATAAACAGTTCAATTTATATAGGTAATTTAAGTGTATTTAATAATCCTTTACTTTAATCCTACTTAATCCTACTTAATCCTACTTTAAGTCTATACTTATCCTTAAAGAAAAATACAGGATAAGTATACGATTGTCGAAGGGGAGCTGAATACGAGTATAGTTTAACCAAATACAAACCAAAATAAAACTAGAAATTATGAAGTATAAATAGAATAATTAACATATTACAGATTTAAACGTTAACTGTTCAACCATATTTCTCGTAAATAATAATTTTTTTAAGAATCCGAAATTGAAAAAAAATCATTTTTAAGCTTGATATTGGAATGGAAAGCTCAAGTTTGTGTATAAATAGTTTTATTGAGAAACTTGTATCATGTTTAATTTTAAGTTTTGTAATGAACAATAAGAAAATCAAAGCATTAATAATTAATTAATCTAGAAGCTCATAATTATTATCAATTATTGCAGTTAGAAGCTCATTATGATAATTATTTTATACTATATTTAGTTCATGTAGTATTTTGGATCACACCTAAATAAAAGCAAGTTTATATTTCATGTAACCCAATGTTTCGCATGGCTATAATGATTCTTATGTTTTAAGATTATTACTCAATTGACCATATTTTATCTACGATTTGGAAGTTTTCCACTCATTTGAGGCAGACAAATTAGGCCTGGTATTCATTGAAACACTTAAAAATGTTATTACAATGTTCCTCAAATAGATACATTTTATAATTTTTTAGTAACCACTGAATCCTCCTGTGATCTAATTGTAAACATCTCCAACTGACAATGAAATGCAAACTTAATTTATTGCTTTAAAAATATTCAATTAATAATCTCATTTGAGTCTTAAATGAGAAAAAGCTTACAGCTGATACTGCGTGGACCGTTAACTGCAACAAATGTAGGCCTTGCACCAATTTAGAAGATTATTATTATCATTATCATTCAAGTACAACTAGGTGGCGTTCGCAGAGGCATCCACAAAATTGAGCGGAGTCATCAAGGGTTCATATTATATTGTTTTTGTCTTACTGCAGTAAAAACAGTATTTTTTCATGCATGCGCTGCGGGTCTAAAGTAGCATTTTTAATATTTAGGGAGTAAAAATCGTTTTTAGCCTCTATGGAGTAAAAATCAGCTGTTGTCAACTCAGTTGTAAATTTCGATTGTAAACGATTGCATGTATCGAAAATATGTATCGATTTGTGCTTCGTAATCATTTTAACATATTACAGTCTACAGTCTCTTCCCGTAGCATTTTAGCATTGCAGATACATTAATCCATTCCCAAACTCAACACTGCTCACCTTTACTACTTCCTTCACCACACCCTACGTCGTGGACCTGTTTCCCTCTCTTCCCATAGCATTTTAGGATTGCAGATACATTAATTTAATTGCCAAAGACAGTTCCCACACTCTGCGCTGTTAGCCTTACTACTTCCTTCACCATTTACTACGTCATTGGCCTGTTTCTTTCCTTTCTCATAGCATTTAAGTATTACAAATTCATTTATCCATCTGCTCAAACGGTTCCCCCACTCTGCACTGCCAGCCTTTACTACTTCCTTCACCACTTACGTCGTGGACCTGTATTCATCGCTTTCCATAGCATTTTAGTATTTTAGATACGTTAATCTAATTGCAACAAACATCCCCACTGTCCGTACTGCTAGACTTTACTACTTCTTTCACAATTTCCTATGTCTTGGGCATGCTTCCATCCCTTCTCATAGCATTTCAGCATTGCAGATACATTAAAACTGCTACAAACGGTTTCCAGTTCCCACACTCCACACTGCTCACCTTACTACTTCTTTCACCTGTTTCTACGTCGCGGATCTGTTTCCCTCTCTTCCCATAGCATTTTAAGATTGCAGATACCTGAATCTAATCGTCATAAACAGATCCCACACTCCGAACAGCTCGCCTTTACTACTTCCTTCGCCACTTCCCACATCGCGGACCTGTTTCCCTCCCTTTCCGTAGCATTTTAGGAACGTTGTGACCTTAATCTAATCGTCATAAACAGTTTCCATACTCCAGACTGTTCACCTTTACTACTTCCTTAACCTCTTCATACGTCACGAACCTCAAGCTAGTGTCGTCATTTGATTATAGTACCTGGGGACCGAGCTTTGCTCGGGGAAAATCATTAGTTCACTCTGAAAGCACCGTAGTATTGGAGATGCATAAATCCACACATCTACATCCTACACAATTTCCTACGTCATGGATCTGTTTCCCTCCATTCCATTGCATTTAAAGACTGCAGATACCTTAATCTAATCGTCATAAACAGTTCCCACACTCCGGACTACTCGCCTTGACTACTTCCTTCACCACTTCCTACGTCGCGGACCTGTTTTCCTCCCTTTCCATAGCATTTTAGGATTGCAAATACCTTAATCTAATCGTCATAAACAGTTCCCACACTCCGGACAGCTCACCTTGACTACTTCCTTCATCACTTCCTACGTTGCGGACCTGTTTTCCTCCCTTCCCGTAGCATTTTAGGTTTGCTGATACCATAATCTAATTGTCATAAACATTTCAAACACTCCGGACAACTCGCCTAGACTACTTACTTCACCACTTCCTACGTCGCGGACCTATTTTCCTCCCTTTCCATAGCATTTTAGAATTGCAAATACCTTAATCTAATCGTCATAAACAGTCCCCACACTCCGGACAGCTCACCTTGATTACTTCCTTCATCACTTCCTACGTCGCGGACCTGTTTTCCTCCCTTCCCGTAGCATTTTAGGTTTGCTGATACCTTAATCTAATTGTCATAAACATTTCCAACACTCCGGACAACTCGCCTAGACTACTTCCTTCACCACTTCCTACGTCGCGGACCTATTTTCCTCCCTTTCCATAGCATTTTAGGATTGCAAATACCTTAATCTAATCATCATAAACAGTTCCCACGCTCCAGACAGCTCACCTTGACTACTTCCTTCACCACTTCTTACGTCACGGACCTGTTTCCCTCCCTTCCCATAGCATTTTAGGATTGCCCATACCCTTATCTAATCGCCATAAACAGTTCCCTCACTCCTGACAGCTCGACTTGACTACTTCCTTCACCACTTCCTACGTCGCGGACCTGTTTCCCTCCCTTCCTATTGTACTTAAAGATTGCAGATACCTTATTCTAATCGTCATAAACAGTTCCCGCACTCCGGACTACTCGCCTTGACTACTTCCTTCACCACTTCCTACGTCGCGGACCTATTTTCCTCCCTTTCCATAGCATTTTAGGATTGCAAATACCTTAATCTAATCATCATAAACAGTTCCCACGCTCCAGACAGCTCGCCTTGACTACTTCCTTCACCACTTCTTACGTCACGGACCTGTTTCCCTCCCTTCCCATAGCATTTTAGGATTGCCCATACCCTTATCTAATCGCCATAAACAGTTCCCTCACTCCTGACAGCTCGCCTTGACTACTTCCTTCACCACTTCCTACGTCGCGGACCTGTTTTCCTCCCTTCCCATAGCATTTTAGGATTGCAAATACCTTAATCTAATCGTCATAAACAGTTCCCATACTCCGGACAGCTCACCTTGACTACTTCCTTCATCACTTCCTACGTCGCGGACCTGTTTTCCTCCCTTCCCGTAGCATTTTAGGTTTGCTGATACCTTAATCTAATTGTCATAAACATTTCCAACACTCCGGACAACTCGCCTAGACTACTTCCTTCACCACTTCCTACGTCGCGGACCTATTTTCCTCCCTTTCCATAGCATTTTAGGATTGCAAATACCTTAATCTAATCGCCATAAACAGTTCCCTCACTCCTGACAGCTCGCCTTGACCACTTCCTTCACCACTTTCTACGTCGCGGACCTGTTTCCCTCCCTTCCTATTGTACTTAAAGATTGCAGATACCTTATTCTAATCGTCATAAACAGTTCCCGCACTCCGGACTACTCGCCTTGACTACTTCCTTCACCACTTCCTACGTCGCGGACCTATTTTCCTCCCTTTCCATAGCATTTTAGGATTGCAAATACCTTAATCTAATCATCATAAACAGTTCCCACGCTCCAGACAGCTCGCCTTGACTACTTCCTTCACCACTTCCTACGTCGCGGACCTGTTTCCCTCCCTTCCTATTGTACTTAAAGATTGCAGATACCTTATTCTAATCGTCATAAACAGTTCCCGCACTCCGGACTACTTGCCTTGACTACTTCCTTCACCACTTCCTACGTCGCGGACCTGTTTTCCTCCCTTCCCATAGCATTTTAGGATTGCAGATACCCTAATCTTATCGTCATAAACAGTCCCCACACTCCGGACTGCTCGCATTTACTACTTCCTTCATCACTTCCTACGTCACGGACCTGTTTCCCTCTATTCCCATAGCATTTTATGATTGCCTATACTACTTCCTTCACTACTTCCTAAGTCACGGACCTGTTTCCTTCCCTTACCATAGCATTTTAGGATTGCAGATACCTTAATGTATTCGTCATAAACAGATCCTAGACTTCGCACTGCTACCCTTGACTACAATGTATCGAGTAATCTTAAGTATAATCTTTGCTCAATATTAACAAGTGATGTTTTTCCTTTTGTACTGTATTTGTAATTTCCTAGTATACTGTGGGTAGTTGGCTTATTATGAGCACATGCTAAAACTTCAAATCTTTTAAATCTTTTGTTTACTTTTTACTTGTTATTTAATTCAGCCAACATGGTTACCTAGCAACCCATAAGACTAATGTTAAAAAATGTGATTTTCAGTTTCATTTTTCTACGGATTCCTGAGAGACTTTTTTAACGCTATATAGATGTTGGCACTCACCGATATGGTCTTTATCACCATGCAAAATTTGAAAACGATTGATTCAGCCGTCTAGGAGGAGTTTGCGTATTACGAAATGCATAAAAGTCGACGTATAAGAGCTTCGCTCGCTTCGCTCGCTTCGCTCGCTCCGCTCAATGATAACGCAACGTGTAATCATTAAGTACATCATTCAATATGATAACATTCATAGTTTTGCCGCGGGAAATTCACTCAGCTCTAGAAGTGTCAATACAGATTTATTTGTAAAGGCGTAAAAAACAATATCAACAGAATATACCCAATATATTCTCAATATCCCCTTGGGATACTCTACGAAACCGAAAGTGACAGGGGTTCAGGATAAAATCGCATCCTGACTTCGTGAAGCGGAAATGAACATTGTTGGTAACTACTGACTGGAAGAGCTTCCTTTACAAGCGCGGCCATTTTCCAGTCTTTGTATTTCATAGAGTAAAATAGCCATACATATGTTTTATTACTCTTATACATTTCACTTCTATGTAAAAAAAAAACACCAAGCAATCATTAGTATTTGGTTTTTATTCAAGCAAAAGTTTGATAAGGGCAAAACATTTAAGATATATCCTTATTATTTTAATTTATTTTTTCTTTATCTTTTTATTTATTTCATAATTTGAAACCATAATTTTAAAGAATTAAGAAATTATAGAAATTAAAAGGTCTTAAAAGAAAAACCTTGGAAGTAGAAGAATACTAAAATCATTACTTGCATTTGCTAAATTAACGATGATGGTGTCTTTCAGCGATTCCGAGGGTTGACCTTTTCTATTTAACTTCTTTATCAGAATCCTACGTGTTATTAAATTATGTGAAAGCACAAAAATACTTAAAATAACAGTAGTTATAATATATTTACACTTATACTGTTTAATCACAAGACGGTATTTACTTTTCTGTTTGTATGCGTTAACTAATTATATTGCTTACCTAATACGCTCTACTGTACCACACAACAGTAAACGTTTGATACAAAATAATATACCCTAAAGGAAAATCTTCTTTTTGAATATTTCGTATTTCAACTAGGAGGATTTTATCTGTAAATGTTAATCCCAAATACTTCGTCTTAGTTTTTCCTTTCAGGCCAAAATTACCTAACTGTTATGTGAAACATTTTAGTAACAGCGCGGTGTTAAGAACTTTAAAAGTATTATTACAAGAAAACTTTCCTCGTTTGTAACTTTTCCATTCCTCCTTCAAATTTTACGTGAACAAGTTACACTGCTCTTTTATTTTTAAATACTGTTCGGATTAAGTTTCAGAGAAAGAAAACCCCTACGCTTGCCCATAAAAAAGATCACCTATGTAGTTAACACGCAATATTTTGTTCAAATAGAACTATAAAATAATATGGTACATATTTCTTAGCTTAGTTAGCATATAGTGGTTATTTTTTTATATTTTTTAAGGGGTTAAGTAAATAATATTTTTTGCATCTCGGTAACCACCACGCATGGTTAGAGATATAAAGGAAAAATATAAGTGTCTTAGATTCTACCTCCAAATATACGTATTTGGTAAGAACCCTCTAACATTTTAACGTAAGTTTTTATAACATCCCACTAATATATAGTAGTGCCTTAAAATGCCTTAACATATTAGGTTAGCCCTAAGTTATTCAAAGTCTAGTAATCGCACAGAAGTAACTTTTTTTTTAAACTTTTTTTTTATAAAAGAGGTTGGCGACCTCTTTTAACCTTGCATTTGCTTGTCCACATAGACTACAGATCTGTGCGTGGAACGTATCTAGCAAAGCAAGGGGTGAACCGGTACAGTATAAAGGTGAACTGTACTGATAAAAGTTAGTGGCAGTGACCAGGATCCGAACCCACGACACTACTGCCTTGGGCCCGAAGTCCGCGACGCTACCGACTGAGCAACCGACTCACCAAATAGTTAGTAATAATCTGTATTTTTTCTCGTAAACACACCATCTTTTAAAACTGGAATAATTGTGTACGAAGCGATAATATATTATCTAATAATATATATATTATGCTTAGTATGCAGCTAAAAGTTTCAGCAACGGGAAAATATCATAGTTTGTATAAATTGTTTATTTGACCATACAATCTTTTGTAATGAAAAACGCAGAACGACCGTATTCTTTAGATTTATTATATCACAACATGACATTATTAAATAGTTGAGTGTTTAACCTAATATGTTTAGTAAGCATTGTTACTAAACAGGAGGGTCATGAATGTAAAACGATGTTTACTAAATGAGAAAAAGACTGTACAAGTAAACAAAGAGAAAAAGTATTATATTAAATCTTAAGTTCTAGTGTTTGAAAATAGTCAAAATCTGTATTAGCAAAGTCACAGTCAGTACATAGTATTACTACACATTTAATACATATTTAAATGTACTTAAATCTGTTTATCTCTTGAATAGTTATTATCACAGTAAACGTAGTTTAACATGCTATCAATAGACCGTACAGAAGTATTGTGCTTATCCATGTATCATTGCAATGATTATTGTTAAAATATGGATCCTTATGCTGTTAATGCTAAAAAATGTACACCTCTTAGCTAAAAGTTTGAGATATACTAAGAAAATAAATCAAATACAAAAAATAACTTTGGACACTGAAATAAAAGTAATTTCAATATGGCACAATGTTATCATTCTTTCCTCGGAAATTATTGAATGAACAAAAGTGTATGCTGTATTTCCATTCTTTTTTTTAATTTTCATTTTATGATAGTTGATGGGGAACATAAAAACGTTCCCTACCGACCGTCACACTTCTCTGTAACTGAGGGATGAGTATAGTTGGTAGCTAATGTGTTAAAGTAACTCTTAGGGGCTCAAACTGTGGGACTGGCAAATTACTTTCATAACCAAACGTGGGTTGATCTTAAATTTCAATAAAGATATTTAACAGACCTATTACAGTAATGAAGTTCAAATAAGTATTAATCACAGTTACGTTATTGAAACTATTGAATATATCTAGTGACCTACAAAATGCTTCTAGTTAAAAAAAGAGAAAACAAAATTGTGTTGCCCCTAATATTAATACATATTATTATAAAATTATATTTGTACTCCAAAATAGAATTGCTAGGAAGATTGTGTGCTCTTTTAAGGAATAAACTTATAAATAAGATAAGCAGTGTGCCCATTCAACAGAATGGGATCTTGTAGCACAGAATAAAGATCTAACCTTTGTTACAATCATCGTTCATTCATGAGAAGTTATGTTTTTCTATCATTAATAATAATATAAAAACATGATTATTGTTTATAAAGCTATATTATGATAGTAAAGTTCTAAGACATTGAATGTATCCTTCTTTTGAACTTCCTTTTTGTATTTCATTAATTTGTTATGTTACATACTATTTTGTATGTGTGTCACCGATATATACGCTAAGCATATTGTCTATCAAGAACATGAAATATCGCATAATGTGAGATCTCTTGGCGGTAGAATTTGAATATATTCGACTATTTATACACAAATTAAATGTAGAAAATTTTGAAAGTGGCTTGGCCATCGGGTTGGATAGCTAGATAAAAAAAACATTTTCATCATTTTTCAGTGTTTTCTTTTAGTAACTGTCTTATACATAAAACATCTTTTAACCAAAGAACTTCTCATTTATCTTTAGTTACGAACATCGTATTATTTAAAATATGTAGAATAAAATATAATTTATTTGAATGGACAAGTGCAAATCTTAAAGAGCCTGACAACATCTTTATATAAATAATACTTTAGTAATAAAATGTAATGTAATTCTTTGAGAGGACGATGACGTCTAATATACTATTAGAAAGCGAGTTAAACATGTGAACAATGCGAGTTGTTCATTGTTTAATTTCACTTATAACTTACCCAGAGTAACTCTTATCATTTAAATGAGTATACACGTACAGGAAAGTGATACAATATTATAGATTTATTATCTAGCTGCTAAGCTAAGGGTAATTAACATACAAGCACAACATTGTTGGTTCTCTAGGGTGTACACATTGGCAACTAAGCAGCTAAGTGCTGGTAAATAATTGACGATCCAAAGCATTTACCTGTACCGTGTGAGTAAACGCAAGCTACACACTTTCATCAAAGTGTTTACAAATGACATCAAATGAGAGGGAATTTGTGGCTAAAAATAATAACAATGTTCGAAATATTGCTAACAAGCTAGTTAAGTGATTAATACTTTTAGCCAGGAAGTAGACCAAGACACATTAATAGTCTTCCACGACTGAACTGAGGCCCTGACATTTTTAAAATCAACCGAATAAAAGAGGTACAGCTCCATGGCTTCAAAAGCAACTAAAAATAAAAGGGTGAATTGATTTTTCTTTATAATGATTTCTAACAAATTAAAATTGTATAACGGAATAATCTTACCAATTTCGTTGTACACAACCTAAGCCAATACCTGGTTTCCTTGAGAATGTGACACGATTCTGTGGTTAACGGATTCCAATAATCGTTCAGGACTCGAGAAGAGGCCATTATACCTCTACGTATCGGAGCATTAGTGTTGGGGTGACAATCCAATTTGAATTTCCACCTCTTGTTTAGTTCTTAGAGAGTAAAATTAATAATTAAATGTTAAATGTTAAGTTTTGAAAAAAATCATAAACAGATTTTTACTTGTTTAGTTTAAACTTTTTATCTTTGAATCTTCGTAAACTAAATATATATATTTAAATAGAAAAGAGTAAAAATAAAATTTAAATGTATTTGTCGAAATTGTTTTTTTACTATGGATATAGAGTATTATCGGGTGAACGGTATTGAAAATCATGGATATTTTTAAATGATATTTCATTTAGAAATATTCATATTCGCCTATTATAAAGCGAATAAAGGGTTAAATTTCATTATAGTTATCTAAAAGTCTGCAAGGATATAACATATTTTAAACAGGAAATTACACTAGGAAGAAGACACTTTGTAAAGAATATCTTTATAGGCAATATGTTAGAGCCCATACGTTTTACTAACACCAAAGAAAAAGTAAGCTTAATACAAGAACTCGAATGTAATAGTTATACATTTATATATATATAAATAGATTATTCTTTAATAGGCTATAAAAATACTACCGTAGTTTTAGTTGTGTTTGTAAAATTATATCTATTCCAAAATCTGTTGGTAAATAGTTGTATTAAGTCATTAGATAAATTAAATGCTTTGCATGAAAATACAACATCACCGCAACCGTTTCAACCCTACTATTCGTGAAACAAATCTCAAATAATATTGTTTAGTTTGTTTTATAGCATCATTATTGTAATTAAAACAGATGTTAAACTAATATCCTAAAGACAAGTCTAATAATATAATAGTAAAATGTTATTTTGGAATATTTGCAAAAACCCAACAGTTGTTTGTTTTCTTAATAATGGTGATATAAAAAGTTATAAATGGGCAAAGTTTTCAAAAAGATTCGTAGGAAATGGCGTCAGGAACCTTCTCGAAGAGACCCTACGATTCTCACTATCATTTAAGGTCATAATATAATTTTTATAAGTAACTAGCTGGCCCGACAGACGTCGCCCTGTCCTAAAGTGGTTTTATGCCAATGCTCGTTCATTTCCAAGATGAGCTCGTTCGCATAGCTCAATCACGTCCTGGTTGAAGTTCGTTTGCTACGCTCACTCGCCTTTAGGTTAAAGATCGTTCGCTGCGCTCCCTTGCCTTCAGGTTAGCTTGTTCGCTACGCTAACTCGCCTCCAGGTTGAAGTTCGTATCGCTACGCTCACTTACCTTTTGGTTGCAAATTACAGTAGCTGTTGTCATAAATTAAGAAGAATATAGTGCTGCACCCTGTTGGTAAACCTATTACCTTTTTAATGCTATTGAACATAACGGAATCAAATTGTTTAGTTGAACCAGCTGTTAAGATTCTTTAATTCCATTTAAATATGAGTACGCATAAGGTTAACATGGGAAACTCCAGAACCACTGGGTTGGAGTCCTTTTGACGGATCTTCACCAAACTTCACGCAAACCATCCTTGAATAATGCTTAATAATGCCTGAAAGTTTCATTACAATCTGTTGAGTGGTTTTGGAGTCCATAAAGGACAAACAAACAAACATACAAACAAACAAACATACATTGGATTTTATATATATAGATAATATTAATTTTACCGAATTTTTTTATAATCTTGTTTTAATGCACTTACAACAACTAATTGAAACCCCAATTAATATGCCCCATACCTCAATATATATTGTATTCAATCTCCCCTTTAATAACCGTTTTCACTCTACAATAGTAGGTACTATTTCATACTACGTGATGCTATGAACAAATTTAAAATAAGGGTAACGGCCTATTGTTGCTGTAAACCAACATAATTAATACCATATTAAAAATAACAAAATACTTATTCGAATCTTGTTCTCAAAGGTAATGTTTTTAGTGGAAAGGAAATTGTTATAATAAATGAGCTTAAGGTCCAAGGAAATTATTCTTTGAGGAAAACGTCTGAGCTAATCGTTAAAATTCCGTGTTGTTCCATTTAATAACATAATTTGTTTAATTTAAACTTCTAACTCACGTTACAAGGTGAAACGTGGCTTCAAAATATGTCGAGTTACGGAAATCCTATTAAACGCAGCTTCGACAATCCAATCATTGACTTGATGGTTGTCCATAAGCTAGAACGTGTGGCTTGGTGACCAACAGGGGAGTTTCATTAGTTGGTTTATTTTAAAGATAAAAAAATACAATAAGTCTCTAGATAAGTCATTGTTTACCATTTTATATAAACAGGATGAAGAAGCTCTTAGCTGTACCAACATAAAATACGCTAGGCAATCCCAATTCCAATTGCATGGCTGGCGTAGGTGTGATGTCATGATATTCCGGTAGTCACAATTTTACTTCGTAATACACTTGTTAATACTTCAGTACAATCACTAAACAAACTGTCAAAGGAGTCTTTTACGGTTCGGTTGTTCACTTATCCTCCATTTTAATACAACTCTTAGTTTGTAAAAGTTTTTGAAGTGTATATGATTTTGTTTATTGATCAGTTAATAATTTACAGTGAATGTACAGTGAAGAATTCATGCGATTTTTTGCAATTTAACCAGACAGACCTCAATTATCAAGTAAAAAATATCCGTGCTTGATACAAATTGTTAAAGTATAACTTATCTTAAAAGATTGTGACTAGATTTAAAATGTTGTGTTATGTAGCTGAAACATGGATGTTCCGAATAAAACCCTACTTATAAAAAACCAAAAGAAAATAAAACTGACTCAGTTAGAGGCGCAGCTTAACCTAAATTGTCACGTTACATTTCATTAATAAGACTATGTAGGGAGTGTAACAAAGAAATGCTATTTTAGAAATTATAAAAGCTATGCATAAATTGTTCTTTGTCTAGCCACCAATTGTGTTTCGGGAGCTAATTTAATCACTCGTTTTTATTGCAGATTTCATTATCCTTTTAAAACTTAGCTTTGTTTCAATATTAAAGTTTAAATTATAAAATTTTAACATTGGGTGTTTTATATGTCTGATAAAACTTTGAAAACACATTTGCATTTATATTGTTTTTATTATTACTTTTAAATACATTACTAAACTAACTCATTTAATAAGTGGTTGGTATCATCTTAGTACTAAATATTAAATGGTTCCGCAAAATTTAAGTACTATTCAGTATGAGTTAATAGAATTTTCTCTTGAGTTTGAGGAAAATAAAGATAGGGCTTTATCTCAAAGATAATTGTTTGTTGGGAGTTATTGGTTTGTCTTGTTTCCATTGTAACACCTAACTCCTCCTACCTTCTTGTAGTATTAGCTTTATCGTGATGTATTTGACATGGTTTTCATATAGCTAATCTATAGTTAGGTCTTTTTGTGATTTTCAGAACCAAGAAGTTCAGCGGTTTTAGTGAAATGATCCACTTAACGCATAGCATTGAGTAATTTGTTCAAACTTCTGTTCGAAATCTTCATTACAATTATATAGGCTTAAAATCAACCAAGAAAACTTTTTTGGGTGATAGTTTATGATTAGAATTTTAACAATAATATTAATACAAATCATGAAGAACTGAACTTCTTTTATTCCCAGCTTTTGTGGCTAATATCTTTTGATAAAAAGGTTTCACGTGAAAAAAGACATCTGGAATGATTTTTTGGTTAACGGAAGCCGATAATGCTTTTAGGTGCTGAGGGAAACGACGATACAATTCCTCTTGGAGTAAACCTCAATCCTTCTGTGTATACGTATAGAAAACAATGTATAAAGAATTCTACTATATGATTTACAATAATCATGGTATCTACTAAATTTCATATCAAAATGTCAAACAATATTTACACCTCAATATAGTACGTAACTAGCAGTTACCCGGCGCGCGTTGCTGCGCTAACAACTATTATTTTAAATGGTACATTTGTTCCTTACAATCTATATCTTTATATATTTATTAGGTGTATGAATATATAGGTTTTTACTTTGATAAAGGTTTTTACTTTTTATGTTTACATATTTAAAACAGTAGGGGAGAATTTAAACGTTGTTGAGTGCACAGGTTTGCTGCGTTTAGGGTTTATTATATTTGGACTTATCTAAAAGTAAAATAGTTTTCTGTGATGCATTCCGTGGAAATATTGTGGCACTATTTCAAATCATGACTAATACAGAATGTATTATTCAAACCAACAGTTGGTGAAAGTAAACATCTGCTTTTAAATTATATTTATTTGTAAACATTGTAGTTACAAAAGTCTGACATTGGACCCCCTAAAAACCTCTAGGGCGGAGCCCTTTTGACGGATCTGCACCAAACTTTTCACAAACCATCCTTGAATAATGCTTAATAATGCCTGAACGTTTCATTACAATCTGTCGAGTGGTTTTGGAGTCCATAACGTTCAAATATATATATAAACAAACTTCCTCTTTTATAAAATAGATTTACTAGCAGAGTACCCGTCCTTCGTACGGGGTTGGCATATAAGTTTAAAATGCTTATTGCAGTTATACTCAAGCTTTGCGTTTGCAATGGGGGAGGACAGAAATTGATACAGTTTTCTTCTTTAAATTGACGGTATACTAATGGTATTTACAATAAAGAAAAATAAATCATCACAAATTCACAAAAAAAATCACAAATTATTCATGACTTTAAAAACATAACATAACTGTAAACAATCCTACTTTGACAGTTCCCATTGCGTATCACAGTTTTTTGTTGCTGCTTAGTTCAAATTAGCTGTTTACATAAATGCAAAAAAATCATAGTGCTGCACCCTGGTGGTCAATCATATAACTTTTTAATGCTTTTGTTAATCATAGAACCAACTTTCTTAGTTGAAACAGCTGACTAAATTCTTTAATTCCCTCTAAATATGAATACTTATAAGGTTAACATGGGTAAATACAGAGCCACTGGGGCGGAGCCCGAAATGATTTTTGAGAAAAGAATATGCCTATATGTTTATCGGGAATGTGAGCTATCATCATGTCAAATTTCAGCCCAATCCGTCCAGTGTGGTTTATGCGTGATTGAACTTCAAACAAACAAACAAACAAACAAACACACAAACTTTCACATTTATAATATTAGTTAGATAAGATAGTAGGAGTCGATATTATTTAAAATCGTTATTAGACACGAATTGATTCTTGTTCTTTTATATCTTGTTGCAAACACCATGTTTTACAATAAATTTTAAAATAAATGGTATCAGCAATTTGAGACATACTCTCTCCCGTTAGCTTGTCAACAGCCCGGCACATGGGTAAGCGATGAGAGTAACTTTGATAATTTATTGGGGGAAAATCACAAAGGTTACAATAACTTTTGAACCATAATTGTTACAGGAATCAGGTTTTACCATCTTGTTCAGAGCTAAAGGAGTATAATATACTAAAATTTAATATGAGCTAGTAAAAAAAACCCGTCATAGGTAAAGATTATATACATATTAAGTAATAATTGATTAGGACTAGAAAAGAGAGACACGTGTTGAAGCCAATGGTACCTGCAGAGGTGTGATAAGCACCGATGATTTATCATTGCTTTCAACCGGCAAACTAAGACTAAGCTTGTACCTACAGTTTATTTATTCATACAAACTGCAGATCAACTAAACTTAAAGCTCCAGCTATAATAAGTGGTCTTGTATGGTAATAAAACCTCTAGCTTTAATTGGCATTAATTGTTTTCCTAGTATCTTGCATCAACACTTTGAGATGACTTTATTTTTAATTTTGTGTCAAACATGTCCATTGCACAAACTATTACTAGTTGAACATTAGTTTTCAATTGATATCCCTGCATAAAACTAACCAGCTGTGTACTCTCAAAGAAGTGCACCATGGCAAGGAGCATGCTTGAGAATTTTATTACGACAATGTTTGTGATAAATAATTTAAAATTTAAAAAAAATGTCTAAATCTTTTTTGTACAAACATTATTTTGTTAGTGAATTTCCCTATAGATAAGTAGTTTTTTTCGGGCACGGTAAGAACTAGACCCGGGACCGATATACTTTTACAGTTTGATGTCCATAGAGGCCAAAAACACTATTCGTTCAAATTTGTATACGTCGATCTTTTTTAAAAGTAAGGCGGAATAAAGTTGAATGAGTTTGGGAACCAGTTTGATCAGACCATGGGTACAGGTATTATAGTGTAGCATTTGGTTTTTCAAATCATAATGACCCTCAAAGCATAAATATTGTCAATTTATCTGTAAACTATTTTAAAGAGAAAAAAAGTTATATATAAAATTGATGTTCTTTACAATAATCTGTTACGGATAAAATTATAAAAAAATCAAAGTAAAACTCTAATATTATTCATATGGAGAATAAGTAAACTGTTGTAGTCAGCTTGTTTATAGATATAATTTGATCAAATTGCCTAATGTATTTATTTTTACTATGCTATTGGCATTTTACTAAATAAACACTTAATTACCCTACATTTAGCATCAAACCTAGGCAAAATGCAATCAGGCAAATGGAAATTGACTAATTCTGCAGGTTTGCTGCTGCTTGGGGGTTTTTTAAAACTATGTTTGACTATAAAACAAGAGCGATACAATTTTATAAAAACTCGAAATTCTTTGTTCACTCGTCGTAAAAATAAGAAGAAATTATTATTAATAATGGCCTGCAAAACTTTACAGCACAAATGTCTTACCATTTCGTGGGAATAGTATTAGAAATATTTTTCAATCGTAATACAGCCACTATACGTAGTCAATACTGATAAAACATAACCATATTCAAATTTGTCGCAAATTCTATCATAAGTTCAAGGGATGAAAATAAAGTTTAAAATATGAATTTATTTATTTATTTATAAAATTAGCTAGGTACGTAAGAATAAAACTATATTACTGTAACTCGCAATCACTGGGAAGTCTGCAAAGCATATTGGATATCTAGAACAGGAAATTCGACTTCCTCTTGTGAACGGAAAATATTCATTTTTGATCAGAATATTTCTCTTGTACTACATTGATAATTGACACGTTTTACTAGTCATTGAAAGATATTTATTATTAAAAAGCAGGATACTTATAAATTGAATAAAATGAAATACCATCTGAGTAGTTTTTAAAGTTGTCTCAAGTTTGATGTTGTAAATATGTTATTTAAATGCACAGAGCATAATGTGCATTAAGTTAAAATAGTTACATCATTCCCTAATATTTATATAATCTACTAGCTGTAACCCGCGGGCTTTGCCCCGTTTAACTTCTTAATTTTCAAGATTATCTCGTTCGCATGGCTCAATCACGTCCTGGTTGAAGTTTGTTCGCTACGCTCACTCACCTTTAGGTTGGAGCTCGTTCGCTACGCTCACTCACCTTTAGGTTGGAGCTTGTTCGCTACGCTCACTCACCTTTAGTTTGAGCTCGTTCGCTGCGCTCACTTGCCTTCAGGTTAGCTCGTTCGCTACGCTAACTCGCCTCCAGGTTGAAGTTCGTTCGCTACGCTCACTCACCTTTTGGTTGCAAATTAGCTGTTGTCATAAATGTAAAAGAAATAATAGTGCTGCACCCTGTTAGTAATTTTTGTAACTTTAATGCTATTGAACATCACAGAACAGAACCAACTTGTTTAATTGAAACAGCTGTTAAGATTCAATAATTTCATTTCTCATAAGGTTAACATGGGAAACTCCAGAGCCACTGGGGCGGAGCCCGAAAGGATTTTTGAAATAAGAATATGCCTATATGTTAATCGGGAATGTGAGCTATCATCATGCCAAATTTCAGCCCAATCCGACCAGTATTTTTCGCGTTCACTTGTCACAAACATACATCCATACATCCATACATCCATACATCCATACATCCATACATCCATACATCCATACATCTAAACTTTCTCATTTATAATATTAGTAGGATGTACCTTATACTTAAGGAAACCTTATCTAAATAAAATTAGTTTTTAAATTGTTATGTCTTATTCAAATCCCTTATTCAATTCATATTTTATTAATAAGAATTGTAGACAACTTTTTCCATTCTAGTAAAGATTTTCTATATGCAGATACTTTTTTATCTATATAATAGGCCTACCACTCACTCAATCACTCAGAATGTTTATATAATACTCTAGCCTGTAGCCTTAACAATAAACCAATTAGCTAGTGAGCGAATGTTCTTTATTTCAACTGAACACATATTGTTAGATCGAGAAATAAAACTCATTAGAGGTTGTTGTACGTCGTATTATAAAAAAAAAAAATAGTCAAACCGTATGTACACATAATTGTCTTATTTAACCTATCTATAGTTTAATTTCTCTAATTCTTATGTCGGAATGCTGTTTACAGAGCAAATAAAACAATATTACCTAAGTAGTTAAAATAAACTTAAATGTACTTGGAGGTACAAGATCCAGGTGTTACAATGTAAACAAGAGAATGCAATTACTCCCGACACCCAATTCTCTTCTTGACAAAGAACACGCTTTTAAGCTTAAACTGTAAAAGATATATTACAGCTTCAAATCAAAATTAAAGTATTATTCCATTAATTATTTTAATAAAAAGTATCATAACTTTTAATGAACAACTTTCGAAAATGTAATTTTATGATAATTTATCGGTCAAATATGTAGGGTTTACAGAACTTGATGAAATTATAAGAGTCAACCATTAACTCAAATTAAGTATTTGTACATGACAACACATACATCTCTACATGAACTTAAGAACGGTTTTACCGTGAGGGTCCCTAACATTGTCACTAGTTGTCTTTGTTCCCTGGGCAAAATACATTCACTAAGGCCTTAAAAATTATTTACAAAAAAAACTTTACGGGACATAATCTTTAATTACTGTTTTTATATGTGTATAACGCAAAGTATACAGTAAAATAATGTCGTTACAAACCATTTATATCGATAGAAAATATATAGGCCTAATATTAAGGACGATGATGTTTTAACAAGAGTATTGTGTCTAAAAGCATTGTTATCGCTCACTAGTAAGACATAAAGAACTACGTGCGTGGTTACAGGACAACAGCCGAGTAAGAAATTAGATTGTCAATCCGGCGTTTAATTGGATTGTTGGAATTGCCATTTCCTAAACCTTTATTCCACCCGAGACATTTTACCTGGGTAAAATATTCAATATTAAATATATTATGTCATATTATGGAAAATGGTTATACTCGAGCGTTAAACTGAAAGAGTAAGAAAACATGGAATCTAGTTTTCTTTTAGGATGAATAAATGATAGTATGATAAGTAGTAGTTTTAAAAATACTGTCTAATGAAGAATAAAAACTATGACATCAACATACATTTATGACATTATTACAAACTATGAGAACATGTTAACACACATGCATTACGTAATGAATGATCAGTACTAACTCAAACAAACATAGTATATTATTTATAAAAATAAATTACATAATTCTTCTCCTGAAATTAATTTGAATTAACAAGTTAGGGATGGTTAAAACATAGTTAAGACCACCATTAAATGTGAATTCCATGTTTAAAGCAATCTAATTATCCTAATTCTAAAAAAAAAATAACTAATTACTATAGTTATCATTATTCATAATGGCAGTAAAAATTGTATAAACATAAAAAAAGTTAAAATAGAGCGGAGGATGTATAGTTTTAACATTAAGTAGGTGATTTAGAGCTGATCTTAGTGTGTAGACATCGAGTGCAGGGCCGAGCATTGTCTGCCTAAAAACTTTGACGAGGTTTATTTACAGGTTATTTTATTATTACATTATACATTATATTACTGTACATGATTTATTATATCATTTATTTTATTACCGGTTATTTTACAGCCTGAGGCTTGGCAGGGCGAGTGCCGGCCAGGTATCAGTGAGCGGTTCCACGTATGGTGGTGGAAAGATCGACCGGGGAGGGGGGCAGGATGAGCAAAACTTGCTTGAGGGATAGAATGAAACTGTTATAACCTAACCGCACCTAACCAAACTTGATGATTATGGAAAAATTCAATGAAGCTTTACTAATCAAATAGATATTTTAATCGATTTAGGGTAGCCCGGTTAAGAAACTGTATCCGGTCCCCGTTACATCCTGCCCACTACACCCTCTTCCACTAATACCCCTCCCCTGAATCACTCTTATGCTCTATGCAGGCAAACGAAACTCGTGCCTAAATTACGGTTTTGATAGTTAATGACCCCCACGGCAAAGAATATGGCGGCACTCACTCCGCATCCCGTATACATCTATCTCTTTTAACTTTCCGCAAACTTAACCAGTGTTCCGAGCATGGGGGCTCACTTCACAATTGGCTATAGGTCTTATGATAATATCCTACCAATCACTAAGCTTCCCTCAAAGACTTTTATGGTTTATCCGTATTTTGCTCACAGTATACATCGATAGTTCATCTTCATAAGATATCATTTTACAAGCTATGCACGAAATGATAATGTTGTGTTTCAAAACTTTGAGTTTAAGTGCATCTACCGTTGTGAATTGTGCAAGTGGCGTAAAGCGATATTTATCATACATCGTAGTAAATTTATAAAATCGACCAGATTTTACCTTATCCCAGAGTATTTAGTATGAAACAAAGGTAGTATACACAATCCATTTGATTGTGTTTTCTGTATAAATTAAAACAGTCCTCTTATTGAAAGTAATAAACTAACACTTTACCTACATAATTGCTACCTCAGCGACCCGAGAATAAAGTTAAAGACTGAAGGTGCATAACCTTGATTAAAATTCTGTTGGCTAAAATATTTTTAAAAATCTACATTTAAATTTGTCTAGTTTCTTATCAAAAGTAGTAAATATTTAGCCTTGTTAATCTCGGTTATAATCCATTAAACCAAATGCCATATATCCTGTAAACTAAGTTTACAAAATAGTTGTATTCGGTTTTAAATAATAATTTTGGTTGTAGCTCTAGCATTATTTGCCAATGACAATATTTATTTGATCTCAATAAATGATAAATAAGGAAACGTATACACTTTCCTATTTTATTTTATTTGGAGTTTTAAGTTTAGTTTTTATAATGCCCATTTGGTTACAAAAGATAATCCTAAGCTTTTCCCCAAAACATTACACATTTATTCAGCTAAGTCTATAGGGACATGGGATTCACTACATATACATAGGTAAAGCCAATGTGGATTTTCGCGATTCGAACTCAGACTTTGGAGCCCAAGCCCTTCGTTCTACCATTGGACAAGACCACTCTTCGGGGATTTCAAGCTACAAACACAACACTTAAATCATCCTCCCTATGGTATTGAATATAGATTTTATTCAATTAGATATCCGGGCAAATGTTTTATTTATATAAAAAAAGGCTAAAACACAATGTAGTTTTTGTTTGCTTATAACATTCCAATTGTAAATAAAAAAGGGATGCAATGAAACTTTGGAGTTTAATTATCGATTTTATAGATAAAAAATATAATATCTTCGAATATATTATTATAAATAAATGTTTGACTGGTTAATTTATTTTTAAGGTGGGATTATAATACGGGAAATGAGCATGAGCATGAATACGGAAGATCACATGGAGACAAAGTTACATTTTTGTTAAACCAAACAAGGGTTGGGTGTATTGTGTACCAAATCCTTGGACCATGTTTCTAACTCAATGGATTAAGGACTTTGCGAGAGTCTTGTTGTATTTTGCTGTACAAGTCTTAAATGATCGTAGTATTAAATTGTGTTTAGAGTTTTGTAACTACTGAGGAAGTGAAACTACCAAATCTAGTGAATAATTAACTGACCAAAGCTATCTTAGAAAGTGAAAAATAACTATATAGTAAAACTTAATTCGCTGTACATAAAACCGATAGTTTAAAGTTGGTTTTTATAGTTCTGAAAAATTAATTATTCTGAAGTAGCGTCCTTGCTCGTAAATGAGAATCAAGCGCAAGGAAAAGTGGGCTTTAGAAACAATCTTATTTATGATACATTTAGTAAAAAACGGTAATTAAAGTGTCCGATTGAGGTTTGTTCACATTAAGAGGAACTTCATAGAAATGTAGGAAATATTATGCAAAAACTAAGCTACCATTTGGATTACGTGTATTGTATGCTCTTGTTAACATGTAAACAATTTCGCTCAGTAATGTAAACTTAATTTTTATTCAATGTTCAAAGTTTTGAACATGAAACAACTTAGTAAGACATGCAGACTTAATCCTTGGACCACGTTTCTAACATAACCGAGGAATGTCAACCTAATGGCCTAATGGTCACTTTACAAATAAATACATTTTCATCTAAAAAGGTCAAATTTAAGATTGAAGAGGTTTCAAGATAATTACAAAGTTCAAGATTATTTACAGAAATGTTCAATAAATAGAATGAAAATTTTAAATTTTTTATGTAATGAAAATTATATATTTAAAAATACATAATTTATTACTTTAAAGCTATTAACGTTTACTTAAACTGCTCCATAAACATTCTCATGCAACGGTGCTATGGGTGACATCTTTTGATAAAAAACATTTGGTGTTAAGCAAGACATCTGGAAAGATTTTATGGATAACGGAAGCCGATAATGTTTTGAAGTGCTTGGGAACGACGATACAATTCCACTAGAGGAATCTTTACAATTGTATAAAATCATGGAAGACAATTCTTACAGCTTGCGTCTTGGTTTTCAAGAATCTGTGTGTTTTATGGTGAGTATTCATTCCTATGCATAGTATAATAATGGAATATAATTTGAGTTTCTAATAAGAGGCTGCACAAACTTAAACCGTAACCAATAAAGATGAGAGATTAAGAAATATTATATATTAAAAAACATATAACAGTATACAACTATATTTTTTGTTTTGGATTGAGAATTATCATATTTAAGATATATACCACATAGGCATTTGAACAAGACATAATGTAATTATTTATAAGAACACTAAAATTTTACCGGCTTAACACAATTAAGAGCAGCTCCGATGTTGGACCCCACCCTCATCTACGTGTGACCAAGAGCCCTCTCATACGTGAGCACGTATTTATTTGTCCTTAACGGTCATCTGAGTTTGGTCCAAATATTCGTATGAAAATTAAATATATCTATACTATTATATACAAATCTAATGGTGTCTGTCTGTATGTGTTATACTAATAGGTGTAAAAACTACTGAACCAACTGGGCTTAAATTTTACAAAAATGTAGCTACCATACCAAGGACCATTATAGGATTATTCACACTTGGATACTAACTGTGGGCTTTGCCCCTTTGGCTTTAAAAGCTCTGAGGTGAGGATTTTAAAAGTAAATATTGATTGGTCTCCATGGATGCAAATGCAATGAGAATACTCACAATGTTTACATTTGCTTTGACTTTTCCATGTAAACAAGAAGAACTGCCAAATTGCATATTTCACATTTGAAGACAGCTGATACAATAAAATTAAATATAATATTTCACACATTATGTGGTTGGTTTATTTAATCAAAAAATGTATCAAAGATCATTTTTTCAAAACTGTGTCAATGACTGGTAGAAATAAAAAAAAAATCTAAAAGCGTTGCTGTATCAACCACTGACCTAAAATTATAACTAGAGGTAGCACTGCCATGGCAGAAGTCTGTCAAAAGCGTGTCGCTGATTTTGTTAGGTTGGTATAGCAGTGAGTTTTCTTATCATAGCAATAACATGGCTTCTTTTAACTAGGTTGGTATAGCAGTGAGTTTTCTTATCCAATTACATGGCTTCTTATTACTCACACCTCACCTCACGCAAACATGGCGGCTGGCGACACGCATCTTTGACATTCAGTGCTACCTCCAGTTAGAATTATAGCTCAGTGGTATCAACTCAGGCTCTGCTTTTGATTTTTTAAGTGTCTCAAGTGTTATGAAAATAATGTTATTGATAAATTTTCACGGAAACAGTAAGAAAATTACAATGTATAGATGTTTTGTATAAATTTGTAGGCTACTTTATCTAAATAAATTCGAACTAATATAATGGTTTAAATACCTTCAGTCACCAGTTCAAATTAGTCGGCTATTGCGACCTAGGTTTCGGCACGAAGTTGTACCATCATCAGGCGGGCCAGTTTTGAGTCTTCAGTCCAATGGACGTCGTTGAGTTAAAACAAATAAACAGTTCACGACATACAGCACAAACACGCACACGAACACATATAACGAATAATACCGGTATTTACAGAAGGACGACATTATTGTAAGTTCACCGGCCGCGACGGGTGACATCCAAGCCACAAGTCCAAGTTTGAGTTGTGGCTTGGATGTCACCCGTCGCGGCCGGTGAACTTACAACAATGTCGTCCTTCTGTAAATACCGGTATTATTCGTTATATGTGTTCGTGTGCGTGTTTGTGCTGTATGTCGTGAACTGTTTATTTGTTTTAACTCAACGACGTCCATTGGACTGAAGACTCAAAACTGGCCCGCCTGATGATGGTACAACTTCGTGCCGAAACCTAGGTCGCAATAGCCGACTAATTTGAACTGGTGACTGAAGGTATTTAAACCATTATATTAGTTATTATAACCAGTTCAGGGGCAATCCAACATCTTATGATGTCGAAATTATTAAATTCGAACTGCTTAACTATGCTTAAATTAAAGTGAAGAATATCATACGTAACTAAATTGTAAGTGGTCGTTGATTTTTGTGTTCTAATATCTGTTGTATATGTGTAACTAAACTATTTAATCATCAAATGGTAATACAAAATACTCTTATTTTTCTTAACATAACTTTCAGTTCACATTTAATTTGTTTGATAAATTTATTATTTGTGTTTTACCACACCGCTGATTAAATTAAACCACAGAAAATATCATAAAACTAAGCAGTACACAGTGTTCTTTTGTTTATAAAACCAATGAAATATCTGTTACTATGTTTGCCCAGTAAGTGTGAAAAAATGGAAAGGCAATGAACGATAGAACTGATTAAAAGAACTGGTTTGTATATTAAGTTGTTTTTTGATATTTTCGTAGAGTAGAATCAAAGATGCAATGAAACATACTGTATTTGCTAAATTAAATTTTTTAGTCCTTGATGCTTTGATAATCATATTAGTTTTGTCTGCTGTCTTTAATGCTAAGTTATTTGTTTGAATTTTTTTCTGTATAGATATAGTTTCTTTAACATTTCAAAAGACTATTGATAAGGCACAAAAATATTTCTAAAGTTTATAATAGCTGACTTAGTTTTGCTAATGATTTATGGTGAGTGAAAAAACTGAAGATGGAAGGATTTGTGATTGAATATGAAGAAGAGTGAAATTGAAAAAATTTACATTTAAATTTAATAATTAGTATTTTTGCAACTTCAAAATTGAAATTTAAAATGTCAAAAAAAAATAATATGTTATAATGGAGATTAAAGTAAATCAGGTATTTGAAAGTTGTATTCAAAGATTTGGTCAGTTTTTCTCATATCAGCCTACACAAGATTAAAAATTAATCAAAACCAAAATTGTGGTATCCACTACTTTCCAGATTTAAAAGTCATAACTTAAACATTTCTGATAAGGCCATAAAAGTTGAATTTTGTTTCTAAAAGCGTTGGCCGATGTGTAACTATTATATGCAGCAGATGTAAAGATTAAAATATTTCTATTTTGTGTCCTCTTCCCGTTGCAAAGCACGGGTACAACAGCTAGTACAAAATAAATGACGCATATGCTACAATACCAACGCAGACAAGTCATATATTGTGGAAGCCTAACGTTACGAGTAGTTTATGACGAATTAAGGGCCAAACCACGCAATCCACAGAAAAAAACAATTCAACACGTATGTAAATACAACATTCTATTATTGAATGCATGCTACGAATCTTACAAAACTGGAATGTATATATTTAAAGATAATTTTCCTTAAAAAAAGGAACATAAGTAGATTTAGTTGTCATTTAAACATGCTACATTTTTAGATCAATAGAGAGTCACGTTTTTAGGACCATAGGACCTCCAGAAGTGTGATATGCGTGTAACTGTTTACAATTGTTTTCAAACGCCAAACTTGTAAAGTTTATTTATCTACTTATATGCGATCCTAAAACAGAACACTTAAACTCTTGAATGTAACAACTTGCACACATTTCTACTTGTTTACGTGTATGTGTTAATCTGTATACTATTAATCCAAACTCTATTACTTCCTCACGTTTTATTTTCTCCCAGGACCCTGGGGTATAGCCCGGGATCGTTTTTCACATTACTCTAGGCACAAGGCTTTTAGGTGTTGGCATTATCACTTAGATAAAATCCATTGATTATTTGGCGGGAATTGAACTATATACAGTACCTCAGGGATCAAAGCTCCGTTCTCTACCACTATACATACTCTATAAAGATCTGAAATAATGTTTGGCAACATTATTTTACATATTGTACTATTATCATTGCTCGGTTTAAGCAAACATTTCCTTGGAGTGGTCCAACGAGTTCACGTTCATGTCATTATAATAAGTGTAGTGAAAAAAGTAGGGTGAAAAGACATTTGATAAACTTTATGTTATCCATTTGTATTTGTTATATTTAGTTTAATAAGCTTACATAGATCACTATAGCAACTAACCATCTTTTAGTACTTAACTGATGTTTACACACTCATAGTTTGCAAAATGTTTTACGAACAAGGAAAGACTAAAGTAAGCAAATGTTTTTTTTTTAAGTTTGCAAAAGCTCATAAATGCTTAGATGCGTCAATTAATGCGAACATATATGGAAGTGATGGGGTTTTTATAAAAAAAAAACATTTCAATTATAATGAGCAACATGAACCTCAATTTTATGAACAATTCTTCAAGAAACAATTTATAGTTTTTTTCACTTAAATCAGAAAAAGCGTCACCTTAATACAATTAACTAATTCTATTTCAACACTTCCTTACTTACAATGAATCATATTAGTAAATTTTCATTGTAACGAATAGGTTTATTATTTATTAAAAAAATATAAGATCAATCGAGTTGCATTACTCGATGTTCAATTCGATTTCCCTTATAATTCACATTCTAATTCTACGAGTTCTCACATCTTCTCAAGTCAAATTTCCTGTTCCCAAACTCTAATATCCGAAGTGGATTTCAAACTTTGTCAGTGAACCTGGTCCTAATACTGTAGTCAAAGGTACAAGTTAGTTAATACCTAAAACAAGTGTTAATATAATTTAAACAACTAATTTGAATAGATATATATTTTTATATGGCAATAACATTTCGATTAATTTATTCATGAAGTAACATTCCTCAATAATTGTATTTATATCTTACTATTTGCACCTAAATGGTTCTAAAGAGATAGTGTAAAAGAGAGTCAAGTGTACAAGGCAATATTAGATCCAGGTGTTACAATGTAAACAAGAGAATGCAATAACTGGAGACACACAATCCTCCTCCAGAGAAAGAAGTAGCTTTATTTAGTTTTAATTCTTCAAACAATAAAATTGTTTTTTAAAAGCTCGTTTTGTTTTATAAAACTAAGGAACGAAGTGACATTTTTCTTTACAAGTTTTTAATATGAGTTTTGTACACAACTACTAAATATAGCAATTTAAATAAATAAAACGATTTATGCTATAAAACAAATCTTGTTCTATTCGTTGGCATAAAAGGTCCAAAAGCCAATTACAGTAGTAAAAATCTAATTCAGACAAACAGTTTGTCCTACAATAAAAATGTTTCCCTACTAAACCAATCCGAAGGAGCCACATAAAATATTTTTGAAATACAGTTATCAAAAATGGAGGTTTACTAGTTCCCAGTAAAGTAGTAAAGTAGCACTAATAAATCACTCGTTTTGTGGACTAAAAAAATGTTTTACCGCAAAGAATTGGAGTCCCCAGAGTTCGCAAAGTTTTGGGTTGAATATGTAAATTTGATTAATTTTATCAACGTAATTCTGACAAAAGATATAAAAGCATAAAGATTAGGGCAATATATTTTTGTATATATTGAATTTCTCGATGAGTACAATCTCGTCAATGATTAAAAACTTACAATATGAGCATCTTAAGATGATTATTACGAAGGTACATTTATCACCAAGGATAAGATTGAAATAAAATCTAGAAGCGATAAAACCCAGCACATAGAGTGGAATATACTGTATATTTCTTCTAATAGAAAATGTTATATATAAAAGCGTTTAAACCAATCTCAAATGTACGAGATCATTTAAGAGTACAATTTCAGATCTCTCAGTAAATCAACCTGTGCCAGAAGCGAATGAAATATTTCAATACACTTCACAGCGCTAAAGAAGCTACGATATGCTCAAACAAACCATTTCTCAGGACTTTTTACATTTTTGCACTAAACTACTTCAATACATGAGCAGTGGCTTCCCTTATAAATTCGATAGAACCTTATATATTGCTTAAGGGAGATTCCAATTATTTTGTTATACTAATGTTTCTTGTCTCAAACCACCTTTTACACTATCATTAAGTAAATAAAGTACGGTATGGCTATTTAACAAATCAAAGTTAGCATAGTTTATGCGTAAGAATCAAAAAAAAATTTATAGTATTAGTGGCTGGTGGAACTTAATATACGAAATACATTTCTACAAACTTAGTTAATAAAAGTTAAAAGGAACAACTTTATTTGTCATCCTCCAATTGTTAAGCAATATATTCTCAAACATCTTATCTGTAATAAAGGACTTCATTATATTTGAAAAAAAGCTATTGGCTACAATTTATTAGAGATAAAGCCATTACTTGTACTTAAATATGTCATTTAAAATTAATAATCTTCCAAATTAAAAACTTTAAAACATCCAAACATAACTATTGATACCAGAAAATAAATTTCGCGAAGGTAATATTATATATATCGCTAAAAATATTAAATCCTATAACATCGTTGTCCATTTACCAATAATTCATTTGACTTTGATGAAAATAAGAATGTTTAGTTTATAGCAATGATTTATAAACATGACATTCACTGATGTTCATTTTTAATGTAAATCTTTGGAAATTTAATGAGGATTGTGAAGATTATTTTACGATAAATTTAAGACCCAATTTTAAAAGCAATTATGGTTAATTTATCTGAGCAATGGCAAATCTTTTAGAAAACCCTAACCTTTCTGCTATTCTCAACCTGTGAGGATATTGAAAGAGATAGATTGGTGCCATTTTTCATCATTACTTAGTGGTTTAAAACAGCAGCGGCTGGTCTTCATAGGTGGTAGGAGGGCTCTGCATAGTTTTATATATGAACGAAAGCCTAACATCATTCACGGTCGTCAAAGAAATGAAAATTAAGCTTAAACTTATAATACATACATAGGCCTAGATATTTATTTAAACTCGATTCAAAAGCTTCTAATGTATTTAACTTAATGACAGTGTCTGCAAATGGATCTGTCCTAACAGCTAACGAAAACAAATTGCATTTAACCTTATACCGGTAACCTAAAAACCTATTTTACTTCAATAATATTAATTAATTAGAAATGAACAGTGGGTTTCCAAAAATGACGAAACGATAGCTTCGAAAATGTCAAGTAATGGAAGTCCAAAATTAGACACCGCTTCAACAATTATTAAATTACTAGACCTGTTGTCAAGCAACCGTGGCTTTTGGTTTGATATCTTACGCTTCCGTCGTAAACGATTTATTATATTATATAAATTATTTGAAGCTCTTTTAGCGAATTTCCCTATAGGGAAGTAGCTATTTCCGTAGGTGGCACTGTAAGACCTAGACCCGGGACCGATTTAATTTTTCATTTTGATGACCCCAGAGGCTGAACAGATGGTGCCCAGATGGTGTCATTTTGATGCACCATTCGTTAAAATGTTTATTTATGTATATATATATATATACGTCCGTAAACGCGATAACTTGAGTAATTTTTGTCCGATTTTGATGAAATTTGGTTTAAAGGTGTAAAGCGGGATAAACTTTAGAGTTCGCGAACCAGAATGATCGGACCATGGGAACGGGGTTTTAGGGGGGATTTTATGGGGCAAAATTTGGGTTTTCTCACTTTTGACCCTCAAAACACAAACTCTCCCAATTTCTCTTTCGATCTTTTAAAGAGCTTAAAAACAAATAATTTTGTATATAAAAGCATTTTTGTTCGATTATTAGTAACCGAGAAAATTAAAAGAATTGTAAATTTAAAATTCCCATGTTATTCTAATGGAGAATATTGTCAAATGTTGTAGTTTGCTTGTTTATGGATATATTTTGATCAAATTTGGCAAGTTTATTTATTTTGTTCTAAGCTATCAATATTTTACTCAAAAACACACTTTATTAGTTTCCTTGTAGCAGCAAACCTAGGTACTCGTTAAACCTAATGTTATTAAAATATATTTAACTGAAAATCAATTCAGACAAATGGAAATTCACTTATTCGGCAGGTTTGCTGCGGCGGGGGTATTTTTTCATATAACTATGAGTTTCTCAAAGCCACATAATATTTACTGACTAGTTGAGTTTACAAGTATAATTTTTTACCAATACATAGCATCGATGAATATACACACTATGTTTGCAAATAATACTACGTATTTATTTAGTAAAACTATATACATTAACCTTAAAACAGTCTTTTAGTTAAAATTACGAAGCAAAAATTCTTGTAGTCATTTATCTCGTGTTCTTAGTTAGAAGAACTATCGTTGTGCAATTCAAAATATGTAAAAAATTAGGATTTTATGATACACTTTTTCAAAGAATTTTGTGTGTGGCAAGGAAAAAATATTTTACGCAAAAGTTTATACTTTGTAATCTTTTTGTCAGGGCGAAATAGCCCAATGAAAGATATATGAGCATAAAACTTGCGATACTCTGGGGACACTAACAAAGCCCTTGTGGTAAAACATTTCTTAAGTTCACGAAAATGCTGATGTGTTGTCGTCACTCAAAATTCCAAAAGACAAGTTTTGTTTGGTGTAGGGAATGGATAGAGTTGTATACAATTATTTTATGCAATATTATAGTTATTATGCTATAACTATTTTCAATAACATTAAACCTAATTCAAATTAGCGAGGAAGCAAAATGTGAAAAAAAGAAATAATAATGTGTTGAAAAAGAAATAATAAAGGAAAACTTTGATGGTTAATTCCATTCTTGGAGTTTTACCACATATACAGAGGCTCAGTTTACCTACAGGCGTTACTTTTTGAAAGACTATTTTTTTATATAGCTATATATTTATTAATATAGTTATTTCTTGACAGTAAAATTGAATGCCCTTCCTGTTGAAATTTCTGGCTGTTTATGCTATAAATAATCACGACGGTATCATAGGGATGTTTATTTTTTGATTGTGCAGCAAAAGAAAAAAGGTGAATTTTCAATTTTAAACTTATTTATTTTGATAATAAATATAATTTTTCTTTGATTTTGTTTGAAGTCTAAAGGTCAATACACCATAATATAAGCATTTTCATAAAATGTTGTTTTGCCTACATAACACCGTTTAAGTTTCAAAGTGAATGTTATTTCTTGTCCAGATAATCTTATTGTAGAACGAACCCAGTTCATATTCTCTCAAGCTATATTTATGGGTATCCTAACAAAATCACAAATCTGTTTATTGGTGAGTTACATTTTTATTCCATATGCAAAGTTTTGTACGGACAATGGTTTGTAAGTATGTCTTGACTAGAGAAGGCTGTTTTATTTATCCAAGTGTACAAAAATAACAACTTGGTTAACTACAAAATACAAGAGAAGCAATCAAGTTATTCTCGTTTAGAAGATAAAAAAAAACATGCACACAGCTCGAACTACGACTCACGCAGACAAGAATCACCACTGCAATTGTTGTTGATCTTATCAAACTTCCGTTGTTGTGATGAAAAACGTTTCTCCAACGGCTTAAGTGTCAGTTACTTTAGTTCTTGTCACTGCCTTTGACATGAAATGGAAAAAAATAAATCCTTAAATAGTAAAAAATGTCTTGTCTCTACAAAAATATCTAATGTGTTTTTACTATAGAATCTTTTTTTATTTTTTGTGAGACACATATGTTTTTATTGTTATAAGAATAAAATAATATTTTTCAAATGTACTGTGTAGGCCTACTTATATTATACTATTTAGTGTGGATTGAACATGATTTTGGAATACTGAGTTTTAAAAATCAGTGTTATGTTTTATATTGGTTAAAATAATATTGTTTTGGATTACTTGTTTATTGACATATTTTTTTTCAAATTTGGCTAATGTATTTATTTAAGTCTATAATACATGTTAGATTTCATCCTATACATTAAAATAGAACAGTTGTATTGATGTTTGGTCAATACAACCATTTTAACTTTCCCCGTAAACTTAAAAGTACAATGTTAGCAGCAAACCTAAGCAATCATTAAATCTAATGTTATATTAGATAAACTTATTATATTTGTTAAACTTATTTATAATATTTTAATAAAAATCCAATTAGACAAATTAAATCCCACGTAGTCTGCAGGATTGCTGCGACAGGGATATTTCGTTTAACCGCCATTTAGTCTGTCTCAACAGTCAGATCCAAGCTAAGCCAGATCTTGAGGTTATAAATTGACTGCAATTTGATTAATATTACTGCATCGTACTTTATTGGCCAAACTTCTAAACTTGTAAATAATCTTTTAAAAAAATATAACGTATTTCAAAACAGAAACAAAAAAAAACTAATGTATGAGCAGGCAAAAAAAGATTATTAGAGATTATTAGATTATTAAAGACATTAGGCAGTAAAAAAGAAGTATGAAAGGTCTAAACCCATAATTATACAATACAGTAATACCGGAAATAATAATTAGGATTAAAGGAGTTACATTTTTAGGAGTCAAGATAAGTTATATTCTATATGCTCTTTGAAGGTAGTTTGCTAACTTTTCATCCAGGCAATGTTTAAGAATGTAATGTTTGCCTATTAAAGTATAGTCAATAACTTAAACTATCAAGGAGATGACTTAAAAATATAAAACTTATAAAAAAAATAGTAAAGTCTGTGTTTACTTGACCCTGGAACTATACAAAGCTATTTACCCTTTTCGACATAAGATTATGTAATTTGTTAAAAAAACCTTAATTTGCACAAAATCTAACTCCCACAAAAACACAAACACAAGTAAACATTTTATGGGTGGAATTGTTTTCTAGGAAAAATTTGGCGTTGAAAAGACTTCTGAGATTATCTCATGGTTAGGGTTAGAGGGAAGCCGATAATGCTTCCAAGTGCTTCGGGAACTTCGATACAATTCCAGTTCAAAGAATATTCACTACAAGTAGACCCTATGCTAACCCATGTGAAACAATTCTTTCAGCATTAATCTTTGATTTCAAGAGTCTTTGTGTTGAGCATGATTCAAGTACATTCTTATTTATGGTTTAGTATTTTAATATAATGATATAACATTTCTAGTACAGGTGTATTTTTTCTTGAACTACAAGTATTTGCAAATAATTTTTTTATTAATTTATCAAAACAACATATTTTTAGCTACAAAACACAACACAAAGTGTAAGAATAAAAAGTGAGACTAACTTACAACTAAAATATAGTTATTATTTGTATATCAAGTTTGTAATATTGCGATCTATAAGTTTGTGTGAATGTACATCTTTCTAAATTGATGGGTGAATAAAGGAATGTATCTTAATGTATTGTAGTATTTATCTTAATGTATTGTGTCAGAGATCGAGCTCATAACTAGATGTCTGATTTTATAACTATGTACTATTATTGAGTTAGGCCTATATCATTTTAATTATTTTTTTCCTCTCTAGAGTTGATATCACCTTTTTTTTAAAAGTATGAGATTTTAATAACAATATCAAAATTTGAATTCTCAACTTCCTAAAAATAAAAATTATTGACACTCTTAAGCTTTGGAAATTATACTACAACATGCAACTATCTACATGCTATATCTTTACTAGCATGATTAAAACACGCATTTGCAAACATATATTTATCTTAAACCAGTATAATAAATCTATAAAAAAAAACGTTTAAAAAGGCACTAACTAATAACCATGTACTGTAATGTTGGTTGCAAACCCTCAACACATTAGCTGCCAAGCACATAAGTGATGGTAAATAATTGAATCGACCAAAGTATTTCCCTATGTCGTTTTAACGCACGTACATCATATAGCTTTTGCAATACAGTAACTTACAGGCCAACTTTAAGTAATTTATTAGAAACTGATAGCATAATACGCCAAATCAACCCATTTATTATAGGCTAAATTTCTAACTTATAAAGCTAATAAAAAAATTTTACTCTGTAACCTTAGAGACATTTAGGTTTAAGAAAAACCTTTTGAATATTTATAGTAATATCTGTAAGTGCTATGATTGTAAATATCCATATAAAATTTCTTAAATAGTTTTGATTTCCATGGCATTTTCTTGCACAGTTTATAGCTTGACATCTTACTACTAGAAAATCATAGAATGTTTTGTTTGTAAGAAATCAGTTATAGTGATATTCTATTTTAACTTACAATAAGGTGACCAACAAATTATAGTTCAACATTCTGGAATAGTTCAAGAAAAAATCGTTATGAACTATATTGCATTGAAACTATAAGCATATAATAATTTGATGCATATACAGCTAGTCGTTAGCTAGACGGTTATAGTTAGGTATGTATTATTTTATTATGTGTTAAGTATGTGATTAAACAAATAGAATTGCAATTAATACCCCACAACAATTACAAAGAAAGTTTTTAAATAACTGAATTGTATAGTTTTGCAGTTCGTATTTTTCAAAAAGGTTTTATCTAAGATGATTAGGTTATCATTTAAAGAGGATAGAAACATTCGAGAGGAACATGTTGTTTAAGCCCAAAGAACCTGCAGAAGTGTGATAAGCGGGGGACGATTTATCATTGCTTTCAAACGCCAAACTAAGTCTAGGTTTTTGCAGTTTATTTATGTATCTATTTATTTGTTCCAAGTGCAGATCTAATTTTCATTGGCATTTCGAACCGATTAATTGATGGTTCATTTAAAATAGTTTGATATTATATTGACATAAAAAAATATCGTATGTTCCTAAATATATATGTTTAAAAAAACAAGTTCATATTTTGGGTAAGATATTTCTTTGATGTATTGTGTTTGTTCTCCTACCGGTTGATTGTATAGTTTTATTTCTTGCAATAATCAATTATGTGCTTGTTAGCAGGCCAAATACATAAAATAATTAAATCTATCGAAAGAAAAATTTGTTTTACAAAACTAATTGCTATAATTTCAAAGCTACATTTTTCCTAGTTTAGTAACTGGAAATGCAGTTAAAATTGCCATGTAAAATACTCAAGTTTTAACACAAGTCCATCAAAAATACCTTTTTCAGTTTGATTAGTCAAAACTGATTGGCTTATAAACTAACTAATCTACGTAGTTTAAGATTTACAATTTGCAAAGGTTTTATTGGTAAGGGAATACTAAGGTTAGGCAGATTTTGTCATTGGCACTGTCTTCAGTTTTTTCTAATGCTAAGATACATCGATATGTGTGACAGTCTGAAATTTTTCATTAAAGAATTTAAAGTTCCCTGAATATTAGACCAAAACACAGTTCTGGTAAATTTTCAGACATGCCACTACTATCGGCGACTGGACATGAGAGGCGTGTTTCAACTCATAATTTTCATGCAATTAATTAGGTTTTTATTGAGTGTCACAAAGTATTTGATAGATCAATTCCTAAATCATGTTCGATGGTATGGTCATGGCATGGGATGTGGCCTGATTGATCAGCTGACAAGAGGTGTGATCATTCCGTGTGTCCTGGGGGTTGGCAGTCGGGATAGAAGAGCGTGAAGGGTGTAAATGTTGAACTCACGGTCGTCAGATTTCGACAAGCTAAAGTCTGTAAGCCTTTTCTAACCCGGGAAACTACACGGAAGACACTAGCTCTATGTATAAACTAGGTTAATTATACGATTAAAATGTTTCAATAATATACAGAAACTTTTTCTCATGTTACCATATCGCTGCAAAATATGTATTTTGACAACCTATATTAAGCACGTTTATTCTGACCCTTCATAATGAATTGATATTCATTGTTGGGCATTACGTTAAAACATTTAATAAACAATCTTTGAGTGCGTTTCAATTACGTTAGTTTTGTGATACATTAAGCTAGATTATAATAAAATGTTGTACAACAACTACATTGTCATATTTGTAAAGAAAAGAAAGACCAAAACCTTTTTATCGCAAGGATCGTTGCCAATTAAATTTCCTTGCCTTTATGGACCTTTAGATAAAAAGTTTCACCAGTTGTATTCCATGGAAATGTAACATTATTCAACATTACAGCGGAGAAAAGTTTGTTGTCCTCTAGGGCCAAAATAAGTAAAAGTACAATACAGTGGTAATTTAAAGATTTTGAAATATTTTACCGCAAGGAAAACCTACAATCCCTTAGAGTAATCCAGTTTCTAACCATGACTCTAAGAAAGGTTTATTTATTTTTATGTTTGTTTGTTTGTTTTTATAAAGCTCAGGAACATGGGATGGTAAAAAAAAAAAAAAAAAAAAAAAAAACCTGAACAAAGTATGTTACAGTAGTAGGTTCAGCAATTATGTTTTTGTGCGTGTTTCTAGTTTTGTTAAAAATACAGATGTTTTATGTTTTGTTGTATAGTTACGCATCATAGTGATATTACAAATTTTATCTTTGAATCGGGAATGAAATTAATTTTACAAGTAGCATTTTTGGTGTTGCTCTATCATTTCAATACATCATTGCAATTTGGTGAGTCGGTGGCCCAGTCGGTAGCGTCACGGACTTCGGGCCCAAGGCAGCGATGTCGTGGGTTCGGATCCTGGTCATTGCCGAAAACATTTTATCGGTACAGTTCACCTTTGTACTGTACCGGCTCACCCCTTGCTTTGCTGGATACGTTCTACCACAGATAATATAACCCCACAGCTAAAAAAAAATATTGTATAAATATTTAAATGCATGAACTATGTCGTTGACTCTTATGTATACTATATCATAATAGTTCTAGAAATTTATGTTCCTGAAACTTCCAGTAGTCAATAAAATGATGGTAGTAACACCATGATGTTCTTATAATTATTTTTATTCTAAAATGAGACCTATCCAATCATAGTGGCATATCAATTAAGGGTTATTGTATACTGTACTACCAAATACCTGCTTTAAACCCCCCGAGAAGTTTGATCTTAGGGAAATCCCTTTTTATGCTAATAACAGTCCAATATGTTTAGAGATAAATCCAAATATAATTTTTGTACGATAAAGAAACCTGACAATAGTATTTAAATCTCCGATTTTGCACTTATGAAGCTCATAAAACAGTAGTCTGAAAGAAAGTAAACGCACTTGAAGATATGAGATACAGGCATGACAATGTAAACAAGAGATTGCAATAGCTTGAGACATAAAACCCTCTTCTAGAGAAAGAAGTAGTTTCATTTGGATTAAACTAATCAGACAATATAATTGTTTCATCAAAGCTAACGTTACGTCTTTACAAATTAAGGAATAAAATAATACTTGTATTCATAATTTTACATAAGAGTTATAGCCTTGTATAAAAATACGAAATGTATTGTTTTCTGAACTAATAAAAATTGTTATGTTTAGCCGTACTATAAATTAAATTTTTATTCAATGGTAAAAATGTTGAAGGCTTTTGACTTAGGATTTATTATATTCCTATTGCACAATGGTATTTGGTATGATAAAATATTTCAAAGATTTTAACTTGTTGAGCAAATCCTACCTATGAATCCTGAGGTGGCCTATGGAAATATGTATATAATAACTAAAGACTTATAGCCTGGCTAGACAATTCATTATCATTCAAACTGTTTGCATCTAATTAATAGCACATACTATAAACAGGGATTCATGTATGCGGTAGCAGGCCAACGGTCAGGTAGGATAGCATTGTCAATGCAAAGTTAAATTAGTTTTTCACTAATTTAAATTTTTTTACCATGTCTATTGTTGTGGACCCTAAACTATAAGTTAATATGTGATTGACCTATTATTTGCTCGTGTATAAAACATGACTGATCCTAATTAAGACTTTTGATCTGTACAAGGTATCGTTTTGTTTTTACTTTGAGTCAGCTATTCGACGGTATCCATATGTATAAACACTTTTTTATATAGCAAAATAAGTGTTCAAATTGTAGGCATATTTTAACAGGCTTATTTTAAAGCCACGCAATATGAAGGAAGGCTTTTGACGATTCATTGCTTTAAAAGGCAAAACGTTTCTTTCTTTCTTCATTTCTTATTTATTCTAATTTATTAATATAACTAAATTCAAAGAAAATACCTCTCACATAAAACACAAAAAAATGAGACCCGAAAAATCCGCAATAGCAAATCATTGTTTAGAAACGGACCACACAATTTCCATTAAAAATACTAAACTACTGAACAATGTAACCGAGCCAAATGATCTTAACGCATGGGAATCATTATTCATAAATCAAATGGACAATCTAGTAAATAATGATAATGACCCAATTCAAAATGTAACATCACTAAATTCAAAATTTACTAATTACAAGTAGTTGAACTTACTTCAGATATTATTTTTATACATGTATAATTAAAAAAAATTGTTGATAAATGTAAAAAAAAAACATTTTTATATTTTAACCACTTATATGTTTGACAGTTTTAACATTTATTATTGTAAACATAACCTTCAGTTTTCTTAATGTGTCTGATGATGCTAGTATACCTGGCAAAAGGCATCATAAGAATAAAAATCTAAAAAATATTGGTGTGGTTTGTTTTTAATTTTATTGAAACCAATGTTAACAGTTATTCTTTAAGAAATCCTAAACATGATAAAACCCTTTTAGATTCTTAACATGATGAAAAAAATCGAATTACTCGAAATAAATAACAAAAAAATATGTTTGAAGCTATACGGATATTACTTACAGTATAATTTTGTAACTTCTGTTCATTGTGTATTAAACGTAGATAATAGATACAGTACAAATATTTGAAATCACTTTCCAAAACGTAAATTTACCGGTCAATTAATTATAGAAATCGTATTATAGGTACTAAAATATCTTAAATATAACGCAACTGAGTTAATCATTATGTGTACAAATGCCTCCACTTGTTAAGTTATGTGTCTCAGGACAGTAGATGTTTCATAGTGACATTGTTTCTGTACTGTAGAACTCTGTAAACTAAAAGATTTATAGGCATGATAATACATTAAAAAAAAAACATCAATTTCCTTAGCAATCATCTTATATACTTAAAATGTTATATCCATTTATATAAATATATTTTTTTTAAATTCACATTCTGATTCAAGAAGCTTGCACTTCTCCGTGAGCCAAATTTCCGCTTCAATATATTCTATATCCTTATCCGATTTCTCGATGATTGCATGTTCTCGAAGACTTTTAAAGACACACCTGACTGTGTTTCAAGTGGTAATATTTATTTACGCATTAATAAATAGCACGGTAATTTTCAATTTACAGTAATTAATATCTGAACTATATATTTCCAATTCCACGGTGCTAAATGAAAACATTTAAGGCAATTTATTATGCCTTATGAATCTAGATGAAAAAGTCAAGTAAGTAGTATGTTTTTTTGAAGTACTTTAAAGCAAAATGTATCTTATAGTGAGGAAAGCTGAGATTTTTAATGAAAGTAAATAACTCTGTCTCTTATTAGCATTATTAGTTTACTGTATATTAAAACATCCCCTATAAGCTATAAGCGTCATTTTTAGTTATCAGAATCATAAAAAAAAATATATTTATACAAAACCTTACTTAGGAGATTCTTGTTATGCATTGAAAGGTAGGGGATTGTACAACTGCTAAGGTATGTTATGAAGTTTGTATTCCATTACAGTTTATTTATTTGGCGTTTATGAAAGATGTTCGCATTCTAACAGTATATAAATAATTGATATGCTATTAGCTTATAACTAGTATCATATTAAGGTTTGCATTATGCCTTAGGCCTTAGTAAAATAAAATGCTATTGGTATGCCGTTTTTAAATGCAGATTTTTTTATATTAGTACTTATTTTTCGTGGTTGTGCCAATAATGCGTATTTATTAGCTCTAGCTCTATCATACGTCCTTTACATGTACTGTTTTTATTGTATTGTCTTGTTACCACAGTATTATATTTATCATCTGTATTATAAATATCAATTATATTTATTGTTATATTTCCTAGGTTAGTCTCACTTGCCTTTGTAATGTACATATTTCCTAGACTCTATTACTATTTATTCAATTATGTCTTGTATCTACGTTTTCTTACTCCTAGGTATAAGTATTTTTTTTTACTGTCTTAGATTTTGCATGTATCCTTATTGTATTGTTCATTAGTTCATTGTTACTTAGTTTTAGTATATTTACTCATGATGAGTAACTCACAATATTGAAATCAGTTGGCAATAAATAAATAAATAAATGTTTGTTTTAAGGCTTGATATGACAAGAAAGGGAATAAAATATGTTGTGAAAACAGCACCAAACCGGTTTTTATTTGAATTAATGTGTCCTCGCAATTTTAAACATAATATTGCAACCCCCATTCCTGTAAATAATACTGCTCAAAAGTTAATGCAACTTTTGTGAATTTGTATTACATATCGCTAACCCATGATAAAGGCTGTTGACAAGCTAATGGGAGGAATTATGAAACAGATTGCTGATACTGTTTATTTTATATTGGTGCTTTTTTGTGTGTCAGTAATGCGTGTTTATTTTCAATGTTTTTAAAGGCTCAATATGACAAGCATTGAAATAAAATGTCGTGAAAACTGCACCTATATGAAGATAGGATCAAATTTTTTATATATAATGCAAGTTGAAAACGTAGTTTCTTTTTATAAAATTGGTTAGCAACTATCTGTTTGTTACGGATTCCGGCAAATGGAATTTCACACCGATTACAGATATTAATTAAGTTTAACATATAAGCATTAGTCCTTACTAAAAAGAGCCATATTTGTGTATCTTGGAACTTAACCGATTAGTAAGCTACGTACTTTAACTAACAGCTTAATCTGTAAGTCTCAGAAATTAGGTAATTACTGTTGTAATTACCAGAAAGACAGAGATGGAGTAAGAGTAAAAGACGAAGACAAAGCGACTCTTGATGAGAAAACCGATCAGCAAAGACACCTGAGCGTCTGATGTACTACAGTATTAACAGGAACTGACAAAAATAATTACTAATTGGATTTAATAAATTCCTTACTTAAACTCCCAAGCGTGCATTCGAATGAGTCTATCGTGACTACTGTCCATTTAAACAGATTTACGTTTTCTTTTGAGTGGTTTGAATACATGTATCAATGGTTTCTCGTTTTCTACTTAGCATCATAGCAATAAACAATGATCCAAAGCTGGGACCAGACACTGTAATTATTCTGCTTTTAATATACGTATTATTGAAAATTGCTGCTTCCGGGAATGCAGTGTAAGTAACAAACATAAAATATACGTCTTACAACACTTAAAACATATATTTACGCTTATACTTTTAACTCAAAAGAAGGTAAATATACATAAAAGATGGTTAATATGGTAACAAAATGGTAAGTGGTGATCGATTTTGATTGGATACAACAAGATACAGTTTGACATCTACAGGAAACCCACGCAAACAAAAACACTACAATAAATAGTGAATCTATCAATCCACAAAAAAAAGTAGAATAAAAGTAAATCCATAAATAGTAAATCTATGCATAGGACTGTAGCCTTTAGATCCATACAGTAATGAGCATATACGATACTGAGCAAGAGAGAACTGGATACCATTAAGATGATCGCACAAGATAATGGATTTCAAACCAAGACAATAGAAGCTATCGTAAGAAAGACAAGGAGAAACATCAATAGCCAGAATAACAACACAAGAGAACAGCATTAGAAGAGATGGAAAAGGAAAACGCCAGATAAGTCACATTTAGCTACAAGGGTACTACAACACAAAGGACTGCTAACAGATTCAAGGAGTTTTAATACGGAGTTTTAATAACTTTCATGAATCAGAACACCATGAGTAAAATACTGCATCCCAAAATAGAAGTTTGTAACAAACTAAACGCATTGGGTATCTACAAAATACTGCCCCGTGCGGTACCGGGTTAGAATAGCACCGCAGCCTTCTCGGGCTTGTCGTAAGAGGCGACTAAAAGGGTGACCGACGAACTCACTGGGAGTCCCTGGGAGTGCCCCTGTTGTGTTGCAGGGGTTGATGTGTGCTCTGCACTGCCGATGGGTTTTATCAGTGGGTCGTGAGAAACCAGCCACTTCGGTCCTTGGTCAGGGATGGATGCAGAGGTCGGGCTCTGCATTGCGACGGGCGACCCCCGGCAAGTCAGGTATCCGGTGCTGGGCAAACGGAGGTCGGGCCCCGGGGAACCGGGGTAGGGGTTTTTTGTCCCCGAGGGTATACCCGTTCCTGACTGATTCCGGGCCGCTCCTTGCCGCACGATGCGCTGGAGAAAACACGATGAGTTTTAATAAAAATCCTACAAACACATCATTGAATAGGAGCTCAAATGAGCAAAATGAAGCGTCTGAAGTGGAGCAGAACCCCTTTGATCGAAGCTCCAAGCTTAAGAGGTCTCCACCACCGAAAAACGTAAGGACATCTCCGCCACCTGCACCTTTCAAGTGCTCTACGTTCCCCCCGTTAGGATCCCTTTCGGCAAGTGGAGCTGGAAACGGTCCAGAAAATGTTGGCGATGTAGATGTCGAACTGGCATTGCCGGGAACTGTTGTAGGGATGCCGAAGGAAACCTTCACAGCGACGTCGCGGTCGGAAAGCTCTGAGATTGTGCTTCTGCGTCAGTAATATCTTGACGCAGATAGTAACATTGAAACCCGGCTCCGTGACATGGAAAAGACGATTAAGGCTATGCTGGACACCTTCCGGACCCAGAGAGCCGTAAACCAAGTGGTAAAAAATGGAATGGCAAAACTAGAGGATGACCTTGGCTTCGTCTTTGCCTGCCGTCTGGTAAGCAAGGCGACCATGGAAAAGATTGCCGAAAAGGTGGTGTCCCTGCCCGATGAAAGAGCGCTGCCTTCTAAGAAACGTCGGAGGCCTTCCACATTGGAGAGTCCTCCAAAAAGAGAAGAAGGCGTCCAGACCAAAAAGACCACGGTAAAGGCCAAGGCGACTCAGACGGACCTCTCGTCTGCTGTGCCCAGACCCTTTTCGGACGTAGCTGCATCTCGAGCGAGGCGCCAACTGGCACAGCAACCCACGACCCCTCTTCAGGGAAGTTCCCGAAAGGGGTCAGTAGTGGAGACACCTGGGGCTGTTTGGGAAACACGCCTTTCCAAAAAGGAGAAGAGGCAATTGAGGCGGGCACAGCTTGAGGCTGGCGTGGCCCAAACTGGGCCCGGTTCGGTGCCTGCACCTAAAAGGTTGCGGCCAAAAAAGCCCAGGATGGAGGCAATCATTGTCAAACCCTCAGGGGGGAGATCTTTTGCCGAGGTCTTGGGTGCAATCAAGGCCAATGCTAAGCCAGAGCAGACCGATACGGTTGTACGGTCGATTAGACAAACCCGGGGTGGGGACGTTCTCCTTGAACTGGGTAGGTCGAAAGACAAAGCAGCCTTTACTGCCGAACTGAAGGCAGCTGTCGAAGGCCAGGGCACCGTCCGTTCTCTTGAGCCAAAGACATCAGTCGAGGTTCGAGACATTGATTGTGTGTCGACGGAGGCTGATGTTGTTGAAGCCCTGAAGAAAGCTATCCCCGAGTTTGGTGGGCAAACGGCTTTTCTGAAGGTGTGGCTCACAAAACCGGATAGGAGCCAGCAGCGGATGGCGGTCGCCGTAATGGCAGACGCACATGCCAATAAGGTGCTGGCACTCCAACATCTGAGAGTCGGCTGGGTCAACTGCAGGCTCAGACGGAGAGTGGAAGTAAAGAGGTGTTTTAAATGCCTCTGTTTCGGCCATTCCTCCTGCAAGGGACCCGACCGAAGCAAGAACTGCCTTCGGTGCGGGGAGGTCGGTCACATCCGTAAGGACTGCCAAGTCGAGTCCTGTTTTCTTTGCAAAGAAAATGGGCTCGCTGAAAAACACTTGAAGCATATAGCTGGGTCTGGACAGTGCAGTGCATTTAAATCTGCACTACAACAAGCGAAAGCCCTCCCACGAAGATAAGAATCCTTCAATGCAATCTTGAGCGATCCAGGACGGCTGACGCACTTCTATGTCAGCTTGCCCTAGAACACGATGTCGACGCGCTTTTAGTCAGCGAACAGTACCAGTACCGTGATAGGGACCCAGCTTTTTGGTTCCCTGATAGTCTTGGTACTGCTGCAATCTGGGCGCGTAATGCAGCTACAGTACAAGTACGGGGTCACGCGAAGGGCCGAGGTTTCGTTTGGGTTCGGTGCCGGGATGTCACTTACTTTAGTGTCTACCTCACTCCCAATGAGGCCATCCGTGACTTTCGTGAGAAGATAGACCGCCTGGAAGAGAGCGTGCGCAATACCACAGGACACGTTGTCGTGGGTGGGGATTTTAATGCTAGGGCTGTCGAGTGGGGAATGACCCTCACAAATTCCGGGGGCAAGCACATTCTGGACTTTGCTGCCAGAGCCGGACTCGTTGTCGTCAACGAGGGCAACACGCCAACTTTCTGGCGCCCTGGGATGCGGGGAACGATCCCAGACATTACCCTTGCATCTGAGTCTCTTTTGCCAAGGATCAGAGCCTGGAGAGTCCTTGAGGATTACACGGCCAGTGACCACCAGTACATAACTTTTGACGTCCTGGATGGTCATCAGAGACAAGTGGCAGCGTTTCGTCAAGTGCCCGTTCGATGGAACATTAAAAAACTGGACGTGGCAAAATTCAATGGAGCCATCCTACGAAGAACGCCGGTGGTTCATCCTGCAACTGGCGTGCCTCACGCAGAGGCGTTAGTTGCATCCACGATGAAACTGATTTTCTCGGCCAGCGATGAGTCTATGCCTCGCAGGAGATACCGGTGCAGTAAGCGTCCTGTGTACTGGTGGACTGCCGAGATTGCGGAATTGCGTCGAGCGGCATTGAGGGCCAGAAGACTTGCTACCAGGGCTAGAGAACCCCTAGACAGACGGCGTAAGTCGGATGCTTATAGGGTGGCTAGGAGGTATCTTCGTCGAGCCATCAATCGGAGTAAACGCAGTTGCTGGGATAAATTAAGGGACGATGTTGATTCCAACCCGTGGGACCTGGGTTACAAACTTGTAACCAAGAAACTTGGAACCTGCTCTCCACCTTCCGTCATGGACAGGGTCACTATGGAGAGGATAGTCGAGTCCCTTTTCCCGGCTCACGCGCGTTTGAGATGAAACTTGCGGCTCCTTACTCAGAAAAAAATGGCCTTTAAAATTATGTATCATTTACCATAGGCTTTAATTAAAACTTTTTACTGCATCCTCCACAGGACGTTCCCTATAAGTGGTAACAAATTTCATAAGGCACCAAAAGATAGGTAAAACCATAGTATATCCGTACACAAAATATCAGTTGTTTTTCTTTAACCACTCACCAGATATAATGTTGGTTCCAGACATTTTCAACACCCTGTATGTTTTAAGTGTTATTAGGAGTATATTTTATTTACTTTCCGTAAATGTAATAAGACATACAATCCTGATCAAGAAGTTGTTTAATTGCTTTAAAGCAACCCTAAAACAAATATGAAAAATCTACAAAATATTTCTAATGAACCCAGTCAGTCAGAGTCGAAACAGATTCATATTTATAACAAGGAATTTACCATTCTTTGTTATGGGCTTTTGCGGTTCTAGTGATAATATATACACACTTTAAATCATAAAAGTTCATAAAGTTCTTTACAGGAATCTCCTTCTCTCGGCGGGCAAACACAGTGATGCATGGTTATACTCTTGGAGGGAAATCACCTACCAGATAATTTGTGGTTAAAGACCTTTGTAAGACTTAAACATCGTCACTAAGTCCTAATGCTCACCTGAATGCCTTTAGTAAAAGAGCTAACTCTGTACTTGGCTTTATTATCAGAGTGTCTAAGGATGATTTCTCACCGGAAGCACTAAGAACGCTTTACATCCCACTTATCCGCCCTATCCTTGAGTACTGTTCTCCAGTGTGGTCACCGTATAAGCTGGGCCACATAGAACTTCTTGAGGGGTTATAACAAGACGATTTCTTCGAATTATTTGACTGCAGCGTGGCTTTCGCTACGAATATGTGCCCTTGGGTGACCTAAGCCACCTCCTTCGTCTTCAACCCTTGACTGTCAGGTGCTTCATGGCCCTGAAGCTCTATTCGACAGGAGTTGAGCTGCTGAGCTGCTTGATAGGATCAAACTTCTCGATGGCAATAAGTTTGCCTTGAACCAGAAGAGAATCATGAAAGGAAAGCCTTACTATAAGTTAAATGAATTTTTTTAAGACGATTTCTGTGTCCCAAGACCATTGTCCAACCCACCTGTGGAACACAAGTAAACTTTTTCCATCATATGGAAGTTTTGTTTATATTTTTACCTAACCCGCCATGTTAAACTTCCCTATCCCAAGCGTGATGTATACAACTTCCTTACTTCTCGAGTGATGTAAAGTTGAAAAAAAAACTCACTCGGTGAAGTAATGAAACCCATTTAAATAACATTGAGTGCTTAACTTTAAAAAATATACCTCTATGGAGGCATCGACGTTCAACTAGAAATCAGCTGTGCGCTTGAATGTTATTGTTATGCTTTAAAGTATTTTCCTAACCTAGCTTTTGTTTGTAAAAGAACGTTACTGTTAGACGATGAGTGAAATGGATAATGAAATAGTATATTTCATTACTAGGACCGAAAGTGGCATTTTCCGTCGCGCGCTCAAGTTTTTGTGTGAGGCGAAGCCGAACACAGGGAACATCAATTTCACGTGCGAGGCGAAGCCGAGTATGTGAGAGCTATTTTCACGAACGAGGCGAAGCCGAGGACGGGAATAATGGAGCAAGTGCCGGATAATAACTTTCGGTACGAGTTATGAACGATACTTTTCATCACGACGCAAAAATACACAAAAACAGAATAGCAGACCTCAGTAATATTACAACTATTTTATTTCTCAATTAATTTGATTGAACATCAAAATAAAATAAAATACAATTTTCTAAAAGAAAACCTACAAATATGTCTCAATACATTTTGTTGAAATATCAAAATAAAATAACAAAACAACTTTGAACCATACATACAGCTGATTCAAATCATTAAATTAAACCATAACAAAACACTAGCGCGTGTAGTGAATAAATGGAGAACTAATTGAGAGCGAGGGAAAGTAAATTTAGAGCGAGGGAAAATCAGCTGATCGATTTTCCCTCGCCCTAAATTAGAGCTTGGGAAACGACTACTTTCATTGATGTCAGCTGTTATAGAAAATAGTTACTTTCGTTACGGAGTGATGAAAAATATTGTACGTAGACCCATGTATATTGTCGGGTCAGGTAAAATCTTGTACGTTACACGTTGCGCAAGAGCGTGTTTACATCTCTTAGGTGAATTATGCAACTCGCTTCCGCTCGTTGTACAACATTCACCTGCGTGATGTAAAAACGCTCTTACTACACTTGTAATGTAAATAGCTAAAATATATGTTTATTATGTGTATTATAATGACGCAGCTAATCCAGTATAAAACTCGTCTTAAGCGTAGAAGGAGGTAATAACGTGTAAAATCTCTGACCTAATGTTTCAGAAGATCAACTCGGCTACAGTGGACTCATAGGGACTTATAATGGACTCCCCGAATTGTTGGAAATAATTGACCTTCGAGTGTTGAGGTCAACAATAACAAAACACCTGTTTGACAGGATGTATTTCTCTACCCAATATGCGTACCGCAGCACTATACCTCGCCACCATCACCTCGGAAACTGTCTTCCAGCCCCCCTGGACTTTTTATCTACGTCTGAAGAGGTTTGTAGAAATGGGCTGAAGAGGTTTGTAGAAATGGGCTGAAGAAATTCTTCTCTTAGCAGTCATCAGTATCACTTCGCAATTTGTTATGTTTCTTTGTTCGATAAATACCTATCTTTGTATTTTTGCATGGTTATTTACTTGTTACGTAGCCTTGCACATGTCTTCTTGTTTTTTACTATGTTGAGTTAGGTTTGTTGAATCCGCTTGTTATTGTTGACAATGATTTATTCTACTGTTACTTGTTTTTGATTCCATATTATTGTTAGCTAATTACACAATTTGTTGTTTCCCTTGCGATTGTAATATTGTTATATATTGTGGTATGATATTGATACATTTTTATATAAATAATTTATTGTCGGTTCTGTCTTCATGTATGAGATGTATTTGGTCTGAAATGTCAAGTTTTCCCATCATTGTATGAACATTTAAAATGGAGCTTTCCATCAATGAATGAATAAATAAATAAATAAAAATTGAATACTATTGTTAGTTTATCCTAGTTCTTTATATGATACAAAATAAGATTTATTTCACGTGTGGGCATCAACAAACTCTATAAGGCACTTATAGATACGTGTATGGGGGAATGAACATAAAGCTTAAATAAATGATCGTATGTAAATATTTATAGTTTGTATTTGTAGCATCAAAGATTAATGTTTTATTAAGCCTGATTGACCAAAAATCTTTTACATTTGACTAAACCTGAATTAAAAATAAGCCTGCAGATACCATGGAATATTACTCACAAAAGAATTCATCAAAATCTGACCAGATGTGAGCAGGAAACATCCACAGACAATTTTAAATTTAAGCATATGGGTGAAAGTATGTTTCAGTTTGCTGATTCCTTTTATTTTTAGAAGGGATGAAGTCAGTGACCATTCAAGTGACACATGATATCACATTTCACTGGTTCATATTTGGATCAACGAATATAACAGTCATAAAACTTGTGACAGAAGGGTCCTTATGTAAGAAATCATGATAATGCGATATTTCAAGAGGTATTCCATCTTTATGGAACAGTCAGTTACAACAAATTCAAAAATACTTTTAAAGTCTATGCTAATAAAATGTTCAGTAAATATTTATTTGAAATAAAAAATACTAACTATCTTATTGAGGTTCACCGTTTATCTTTAGCTTATGACAAAACGTGAGGGCTTCAATACAAAATAATAAAATAAAAAATTCAGGATATTAAATTTATATTATTATAAGTCTCTTCATGGCCATGTAATCACCATTTAACTCTCTTTTTGTTGAAAAAGTATTTGTTTTTTCATCATTTTTAAATCCGAGTTATGGGTTTAAATATCTGTTGAAATAGCTTGGATCAGTACTTGGTCCACTCCTCTTCCTCCAAATGATCTACCTAGTTGGATTGGGGAAGATGGACATGGCACTATGTACGCAGTTGACACGCTTTTCACGTTTGCGGACAGAACAATGTAAAATCTGGAAGAGAAAACCAACACACAACTCCAGAAAACAAAGCAATACTATGCCTCCAATGACCTAGTTCTAAACGAAAGCAAAGCCGTTTGAATGGGTTTCACCCCCAAACGCAACAACACAGACATTACAATACCGGGACTACAAACAAAAAATACCACAAAATACCTAGGAATCATAATTGACTCTAAGCTATCATGGAAACCCCACGTAGACCAGCTCTGCAAAAAGCTATGCTCAAGTATCTCCGTCATACGTAGGATCAACAAGCTTGCAGCCCAGAAGTACCCAGAATTGTCTTTTTTTCTCTATTTGGGTCCCACCTCAGATATCGCATTGCAACTTGGGGTGGAAAATCAAAGGGCAACCTGGAAAGAGTACTCCTAAAGCAAAAAAGAGCTATTAGATGCATGGCCGACCTAAACTACAGAGACAGTTGCCGAGATGCTTTCAAAAACTGTAAAATCCTCACATCAGTTTCACTCCACATAAGAGAAGTCATTATCCACACCACTACAACAGCGCGGCCAAGGCACAAAGACATACACCAGCACAACACACGAAATGCGGCCAATATTTCCCTCCCACAACACCACCTGAGTCTGTTCGAGCAGAAACCATCCTACAAAGGTGCTCTTTACGGTACCAACCTACCAGAGCACCTTAAGAGAGAACACCCCAGTCTGTTCAAGAAGCACCTGACAACATGGCTTATGGGCCGTTCTACTCAGGAAACCAATTCCTAAACAATAAGCTACTGTACAAAAATTGCTAATTGTTATTGACAATAATTGTAATAATTGTACCTGACGCATGAATGTTCTCTAGAAATATTTCAATAAAGAATTTGTCTATTGTCTATTGTCTATTTTCTATTTTCTATTGTCTGCTATCTATTGTCTTTTGTATAATGGGAGCAAGTATGTGTCTGATTGCTGAAACCGTTTACTAGAATACATTTTTCAGTACCAAGGATGGCCTATCCTATAACATATTCTTAAATAGCGATTTTAAAGGTTAAAGTTGTTACCGATTACACGTAGTCAACAAATGTAGTTCCTTATATCATTTAAATAAATCCTCTCCTAGAACAAGAAATAATAAAATTGACAAAGCAAAATATTTGTATGTCAACAAATTATATATTTAATTAACGGGAAACAATTAGAGGGAAAGAAATTACTAACACAGCCTTGAGATTTTATATCCTAGCATTATTTATTAGTGGGATTTATGTATATCAGTATCAGTATTGCTAGTTTAATTTTGTCGGTATAATAAATCAATGAGGTATGAAGGATATATATCGTTCTCAAAAAAAGCGTCAGCAATAGACAACAATATGTCTCTTAAGCCAGCAGGTATTATAAATTGATAACCCACTGCTGTAGTAATCACATATTACCTTGGACTATCACCGTTCCCATTAATACAACATTGATATCTATTAAACTGACTTAACGCTATAAATATCAGTGGCAACATCATTCGGATTATCCTAAACAATTATAAAAGTTTATTTATTAAAATATATTTTTACATTATGTGAAATATAGCAAAATATTTCCATAATATTATAAAGATATCAGTACGATCTAGATTACAGTTTTTTCCAAATTCTTTTAAAGACGTAAGTTTGATATTTTGAAATTTACTGAAATAAAATAACCACCATCGTGTATATAGTTGCAATAAAAACATTAATTTTAAACGCACAGAAACACTTTTATAGCACAAGTGGTATAGACTCAAAACGATTTAGGCTTCGAAAACGGCAAGTAACGGAAATCCAATTAAACGTGTATCGACAATCTGATTACTTACTCGACCGTTGTCCTGCAACCGCTGACATGTAGCTTTATCTTACTCTTCTGTGATACCAATGTTTCCCTAAGATTTATTTAAAATACCTAAATGTTTTTAATTTAAAAACTAGTCGCCCCATAGCAGTAATTGCTGTTTTTCATTAATGTAAACAAGTTTATATTAAACTCACACTTTTTACACATTCGTAATGATATCAATTATGATATTTGAATAGACAACATTTTACACAAAAATCACAATAGTATTTCTTTGTAAACAAAATTTTTGTGTAACTCTTTCCATAAGTGTTTATTTTTCCTTGTGTGATTATGTTTTAAATTTGTACCTTTTTGTATTGGGATCGCTCTTGCCCTACTGAATGGTACACGATATAATTGTCCATGACTGAAAACCAGATTTCCCAAATAAATTCCAATTTTTTCAAAGGTCTGACCTTGTGTTTTAGTCATGACAAAGGTTAACTAAATAGTGATTCCAATTAAACAGACATTCTAAAAATAAATCCCAAGAAGTCCATTAATCTAACTGTGTTGGGTTCTTTTAATATTTACTATATTTTCTTTTTCATGAAAATTATGTTTTATAGCAGCGATTTGGACCCAAGCCATCATTTTAGCACACCATTAAAAGTGCTGTGATAGGCTGAGAAGCAGTGAAGTCCAAGGGATCGCTAGCGAGTAATTGCTTGTGTAATTAAAAGAACAGATTGTGGTTTGGGAGAAGCGAACGTGAGCCTTGGATTGCTGATGTGATGAAAGACACAATAAAAAACCGAACTTTCTAGCGTTTTAACAATTATGACTAAGTAAATTATCGGAAATGTACACTTAATATACATTGATCTTATAAGACATTATAGTACTACACCATGCGTAATTATTTATAAATATAAAATAGGAAAAAGTTTGAAATCAGTACTGTAAAACATATGATTTACCGCAATAAAAATCATAAGTATTAATGTATAAGAATAAAACAATTCTGATTGTCTTGTAAAAGTAGTTGTAAAAAAATGTCTTATGACTGTAGGTCTTTTCCCAATTAACTAGCTTACACATAGCTAAATTGGTTAGATAGTTTCTTAATTTTTTTATTTTTCTTAACTAAAGTAAAATATTTTAAAACCCTAATAGGGTAAAACACATTTACGTAAACAAATTGAAGTTGGTACAAACTTATTAATCCTATACAGTATAAATATTTTTCTTATAAATGCTGTATAACTTGATAGTGTAATTTCTAATGTGAAAGTATTTTGAAATTTCTTACAGAACTAACAAATGCATTCACTAGCAAAATATGCTCGGTAAAACAGGTAAAAAGTGAAATGAGCTTATGGAATTGAGATCAAATAAACCCACCCGATAACATTATATTACCTTAAAAGCCTAAGCAGGCAACGAGACTCGTGTGGGGAAAATTGAATTGTTTCAACAAGAGACTGTTTCATTTTACCAAAACCTTTTTCAAACTCTAATTCATAACTGTATTTAAAAGTACAAAATCTCCAAATGAATGAGTAGAGACCTAATACCGATCGGATTTAAAGGATGTTTCATTTTTTTATAATGATTTTTATAATCGGAGGTTTTTTGGGAGTTTAACGAAAAGCAAGATTGTAAACGCCACAATGCATTTAAAACGATTGTTAATTTTGTGAATTACGTTTTATAATTTAAAAATGCATATACAGTTTGATGCTGAATGAATTTTATGACTTTCATTGCCTATTTTTATGAGAATAGTTTTGTAAAATATGTATTCCTATTTTAAAATCGTAGTTGTAATAAACATGGTTTAGTCTGCTTTTAAGTAAGCAAGTCTGCAGTAGTAGCCTAAGCAATGGAAAAAACTGTTTCATGGTGGAAGAATAAGTATGATATTTCTGTAATACCAGTGTTGTATGAGGTCATGATTATGGGATTTAACTTATTAAAAAACTAAATTTTTACGCATTGCTTTACTAAGATTGTTTTATAATGAATCTTGATTAAATTTAAAAATAGGTTTTAAGCATTTATTTTATAATAAATGCCAATATGTTAGGTACATTGTGTAGGTAGACATTGTTTTAGAAACAATACGTCCACTATCAATATGTATCTAAACATTGCAAACACAACATGGAACATGGAATAAGAAATGTAGAATAGCGGAATGAAGATGATTTCCGTATTAAATAATCTTATCTGAATAATAAATATATTTACGGGTTGAAGCCAACTTAACCTAATACTTTTACAAAACTTCAATTTTATGTACTATAGAGATCCTGGATGTTGTACAATAAAGGTGAAAATCCCGGCTTTGACGACACGACTTACAATCTGACATGTTTAGCACGCTTGAAGTAACTGTTTAGTATTCTACCGCAGCCTTTCGTGTTGTAAACAGCTTGCTGTCTCAATATGCATGCACATTGGAAAAATGCGATACCCAAAATCATCTTAGGTTAAAGCCATTCTTAAAACGTTCATATCAATTTCAAAAACCTAAATAATTATATTCTAATTTAACAGCACTTACGATTTATACAGGGTGAGTTTTAAATGAGTTTCCCCCCTAAGTTTTTCTACATTTCTTAAGATATCAACTCCGGTCCACGTCAGATCATTGAGAGTAGTAAGTACTTCATTTTGACTGGGTATAAATTTTTGTCCGCCACCTTGGATCCGCCATATCGGATACAAAGTCTTTTTTTCAAATGTAAAGGTAAGCTTGTGACCCATTGTTTTAAACTACATTTTTATGCTGAATACGATGCTGCAATCCGTTTTTAAAAATCTTGATACATTCTAAAGTTATGAGAACTTTTTATAACATTATTTTTAGCCCATTTTAACATTGTGCATTTAGAAACTAAGAACATAATAATCGCAAAATAGTGCTAGAAAAAGATTTATGTATATTATGTGGTGTATACTCATCTTTATCTAGCACTATTTTGCGATTATGGTCTTAGTTTCTAAATGCACAATGTTAAAATGGGCTAAAAATAATGTTATAAAAAGTTCTCATAACTTTAGAATGGATCAAGATTTTTAAAAACGAATTGCAGCATCGTATTCAACATAAAAATTTTGTTTAAAACGATGGGTCACAACCCTACCTTTACTTTGAAAAAAAAAACTTTGTATCCCATATGGCGGATCCAAGATGGCGGCCAAAAATTTATACCCAGTCAAAATGAATTACTTACTACTCTACAATGATCTGACGTGGTCCGGAGTTGATATCTTAAGAAATGTAGAAAAAAGTAAGGGGGGAACTCATTTAAAACTCACCCTGCATATTGACCACAGTTTTTCAAACTTATCAATAAGTTTATAAATGTCTTATTTAAAATATGACTAGCAGATAAAGTTCTTCACAAATAAGAGTATACAGTATGACATATTAATATTTTAAATTTATGATAGTAATGTATTCTAGAACCATTCATCTTTATTTATTTACTAAACAATTTACGTAAATAGGCTAGTGAAACAAGGTATTTTAATTTTAACATTTACTTGTAAAATTTAAGGTTTTAAGTTATATAACAACAACCTACACCTCTAAACTTTTATAATTAGGTAATCACTCTTGTGATAATAAGTACGATAGAAATGAAGTGAGAGTGATGGACAAAGACAGAGCAACTTTTGATGAAAACCCTGATCAGCAAAGACACCTGAGCGTTTAATGAAGAAAGGTAAAGTTAAATGTTTTATGTTGAATGTTGGATTGAACGTTTTGTCTTTGGTTTCCACTGTTATACTACAACTATTTGTTATTGCTATGAATAAATATCAAAAGAAAATGTTGATGAAACTGGACTCTTAAATTCATCCAAGTTTACCGAGCAAAACTTAGGATATTTTTACTTTTACTTTGTGTGTTTAAGTATAAAGAAAAAACTAGAAAAACGTCTTGAGGTAGAAAAACTTAACAAAATAAGAATAGGGTGGGTATTATTCTATAAAATTATAGTTGGGTCAAAACCTAGTTATAATTATTTTAGTAATACAACGGTTAGTAAATATTTATTTACAGGTATATGAATATAAAAATAATGCTAGTTTTTTATAATATTGTAGAAAAAGCTAATGCACCAGTTATGTTTCATTAGCAGTAGGCCTAGCTTTAAGAACTTCCAAATGTATTATTACAAGAAAACCTCGCTCATTTAAATATAACTTAAATACCACACTTGTTTTACTTGTTGAAACGTTTTATTTATAAATGTTTTCCAACAGCAATAACATGATACTTGGTACATGGTAAACATGGCCGGGTTGATAACTTGACTATCCTGAACACAACTGACTTATATCAGGTATTATGACGGACAATCTTAATACTAGTTTTTTGGCTTAACTATTGAAAGCTGTATTCATTGACTTTTGAAATGTTCTATCATTCTACTAAGCAAGTGATAAAAGGGAAATCATCAGTAGAAACTCAACGTCCACATACGAGGATACATCTATTTGTACTAAATTATAATCCAAAATATAAAGATTGCAACAAGTGAAACTACCCTAACAACTCATTTGCATTTTATGTATACAATGGTTCCTATATTCGCGAGAGGTTGTATATCTTTACGTCTACTTAAAGTTTTTTTTCCAATTACTGTTAGTAAAAAGTTATATATTACTAAACCAAAACAAATTTAAGACTTTTATGTTTCTCAGTAAATCCTGTTCTAGAAGCGAATGAGATATTTTCATACACTTATCAAAGTACTTCAGAAGCAACTTTATGTTCCAAGAAAACATTTCTGAACTCTCTTCTTCACGAACTTTTAAATGTGTGCATTTATTGTCTTTTAAATATCTATCTGGGGTTTAATTGAGTTTGTTATTGTGTATTTCTTTTGTCAAATCGAATTTTGTTCTTTGGAGTTGAAATGTTTTTGGATACCTAGTTAAAAAGTATTTAAACCTCTGGTATTGTGTCATACTGATGTTCGTTGGTAAAACAAATTTATATTACTGTTAATTACAATTGTTTTTTGTAAACCAAGATAATTCAAACATTTCAAGCTTCGTTTCCACCGAAAATAAATGTCAACGTTTATGGTTTAAGTAAATAATTGAAATAAATCAATAATAAATGTTGTGCATCATCTGGTAAAGATGTAAAGAAACTACACGATTTAAGTTTATGTGGCCCGTAAAGACTATATCACAAAGAAGTTGGTTAAATTTATCTCATATATATTTTAGTCAGAGTGATTGGTAAATTCCCAAATGATAACTATATGAATATAAAACCTTAGATACCCTGGGGATCATGATACAATCTTCACGATAATATTTGTTGTGCGTTTTGCCCACAAAAATACGTATATATCGTCATAACTTCAAACTGCAAGATAAAAACAAATATGTTCTACATTAGGGATGATTTTTAGTGGTAGGCCCTAAATGTTTTTTTTTACTATAGTGATGTAATTAACATCATCTCAGGAACTACTACAATTTAATGTTTACTAGAATATACAAGATCGGAAAAGAATATCAATTTTAATAGCTTACATCCAATGTAAAAACTCATAGATTTTTTAAAGTCCATTTAACATTCATGGAGGCCATATGCATGTTTAATGGTTAATTGAAATAAATCTCTTTTGTTTCAAATAAGTCCCCAAACTCTGAAACTAGGCCTTAATCCAATATGTGGAGTTTGAATAATGTAGAAGACCACCAAAACCTAATGGTAACATGAATACGATATAGGATTTGCTCATCCTAGCCTTAGAGAAAAAAAATATAACAAATAAAAACTTACATAATTTTAAGAATTCTACGAATTTCAATTTTTCGAGAAAAGATGATCGAAAAAAATTATATTTAAGGAAATAACATCTTTTTTTACAACAAAAGTTTTTTTTTACAATGTAAAAAATCACAATTACATTATTTTTTTATCATAAATGACTGCTTCAACTTTAGAAGCTGATAGTTGGTTGTAAACCTTATGTAAATCTCTTAGAACTCTTAGGACACTACTCATCATCAGTAAATCATGACTTACATAATGAATACTTGGGTTTCAGTTCCGTGGAATTAAGTGAACTAGGAGGTCCAAAGACTGCACCAACACTGACTTGGTTATGTTTAATTTACTCAAAACATCATACTCCTACACTTAGATAAAGGAAAGCTGGTTTGGATAACTAATGTATGAGGAGTCTAAGAACACCTATGCCTTCTTAAGTTAATCAATGTTGGCTTAATAGTAGTGGTGGTTTTCAGTGGCAGCAATGTATAGTATTGCTGTGACAATGTGTTTAACTGCCAACATATAATTTTACTAGAGTGCTACCCTCCCTTAATCAGCGTTATTGATAATGTAATTATTATCATCCTTTTAGAATAAAACGATTATTTTTAAGGTTTTGTTAGAGACCTATAATTCGTAATGATATTTTTTTCACTTGAAACATACAGTTACAGTTGATCTATTTGTAATACAAACTACAAAAGTGTAAGTAGTTGGTAATTTTAACTTCGAACCTTTTTATATCAAACTAGAAATGAGGAGTTTTTCTAGTGAAGAAAAAAGTAGTAATAAAATAGTATAAATATTAAACTACAATTCGTTTTATCGTAAAAATATATTATGATTTTTTTCAAACGATCGTATTGTTCCAATAACAACAGCTAATAAAATAAAGCCACTTCTTTCTCTGCAGGAGGATTGTGTGTCTCCAGTTATTGCATTCTTCTGTTTACATTGTAACACCTGGATCTAATATAGCTTCGTACACTCGACTCTCTTTTACACTTAGGTATTGTTTTAGTTCTTCTACAATTGAAAACAAAAAGTTTTAAATGTTTGCATTAATTAAAACGCAAAGAGATGTAATGCACAAAAATTCTGAATCAAACACTTGAATTATTTTAAGGAATATTCTTTTGAAGGAAAGATAATTTTAAGAGATAGGAGATGTTAAAGCTAATAACGGTTTTTCTGTTTTAAATGTAATTTGATTTAGTTAAAAGTGTAGCAGCCGTCACTTAAACTTTAATTTAATCCATTTCATTTAAGTAACAGCTGGTTATTTTTATTCAAATAGATCGTAGTTCAATGGCATAGTAATTTGATCTTATGTTAAGGAAATACATGATCGATACATTATTGATCAATCTTTTATGTTATAAAAAGTGTTTAATGTGTTGGTAGTTTGTTTTTCTTTAATTTTGAATGTGTGTCTGTAAGAATATCATAATGTTGGTTAATACAGAAAATTTCAACCCATATGGGTTGCAACAGAAGGTGCTATGTAGGTATTTTAACAAGTTTTGGAAATTAACCTCCAAATTCAATAATGTTTACTTAGTATTCTTAGTCAAAGGAGAACGCATACGTAGAATTCACGTATACATTGTTCAAACGAATTGTCACACAAATTTAAAATTGAGTTCAATAAAGCAGGGTTTGAAAGGTTTTAGAACTCGTGATATCGGAAAGTTGTAAGGATTAATGTAATAAGAGTAATTTAGCATGATGCACCATATGATAAAAAATATATGACATGCCTACGGGCCACACTAGCATTTATTTTAGCTTAACTAATGGTGATAGAAAATGTTTTAGTAATCATGTAATTCATAATATCAAATATAAAAAAAAATATTTTATTGGGCTTTAAATGACGCAATACATATTGCATAACTATATAAACATCTTTTTGTCCTTTTAATTAGAGTGATGATTTTTTTATTATTGAAATTCAATGTTGAATTGTTTGATAACAGTTACGTCCTTTGTGACAAATTATTTTTCTTGACATAAAAAACTATTTTAATTTTAAATGGGGCTACAATTACTAAATTCAAATCTTAAATTATTATCTGAAAATATACGTGTTTAGCTAAATAGGCATAATAATAATGTAAAAAAAAAGGTGGAAATCCAAAACATAATGTCACGTTTTTAACAGTTTGACATGTTTAACACGATGTGGTACTGTTACTGTTTAGTATTCTACCGCAGCGCAGCCTTTCGTGTGGATGCACAACTTGATACCTCAATATTCTTACTTTGCTCAATATAAGGCTTACTTATACTCAATAAACTGTAATTGCAGAGTACTGCAAACACTACTATATGTTAAAGATGCAGACAACTTTAAAAACAACTGCTGTATTTAATGTACGATTTAATTATATTTTAACATTACATTTTAGACAACAGTCACTCATTTAAAACCACTAAAAATTATAAATACATATGCTAATTTTCACTCAGTTATTGAAGGATTGGGAGTTAGGAGGGCCTAGAGTACGAAGTTCTAGTATTCCTCTCTCGAAAACACTAAGAACAAGTATGTTAATAGACTCTATGTGGATTAGACATTATTTCCACTTTCCTCTAAAATAAACTTTATAAGTTTCAGAAATTAAACCTTTACAACATGTTCGTATTGAAAATAAAAGTAATTAACTATAAATAACAGCCATAGTCACATTAAAATGGCAGGTAGTTCATAACCTAAAATTATGTAAGTACTACTACTATTATGTAAGACACCGACAGATTGTGCTGAAGTTAAACAATGATTTCTGTCCTACACAAACCTTTTTTGCCGAAACAAACTGATTGAGTGACTGTGAGCTATAGCAATGGCTATGAGCCATCAACTATTTTTTGATACTACTGTATTCTGTAAATCGATGTATTTTCAAATAAAACAGCTAGTCCATAGGCTATACCTGGGATCTCTACTTCAGTATCCAATAGTCAATTGTATTGCAGCTTTTGTTCTGGAAGTTTTTGTTTTAATCTTGTAAATAAAAACATATGATTCATCTTATGCAATATTATATAAATACCAGTATTTTTATCCACCACAGAAAGCACTGATTTAAGTGTGTACTGTTATTTTACAATACAATATTTCTTTACAACTAATTTCCATTAAATATTACAGAAGTATCCAATTTTACCGAGAATGTCCCAAGTGTTTGCGGTTAACGGATTCCGATATTGCTCGTAAGTTACAGAACAGGACATTATAGTCCCTAGAGTATCGGAATATCTGAAGGGCGAGCGAGTTGGATAACCGTCTCTGTTAAAGAATTATAGTAAACAAAATAATCTTATAAAATGTTGTTCAGGGGACGTTTTTCATAGATAGCTAAAAAGTTCCACGCAAACAAATTTAAAACGCTGCATGTGTATTACATAGATTGAGTTTACTTTATAAGTAAAAATTAAGACAACATTTTATTATTGCAATAATAAACGATAAAAATACTCTTTAAAACAATGGAAAATGAAAATCATTATTAACGGGGAATAGTAAGCAGAGTAGGTGTCTTATACGCTCATTATAATGCATTAAAAAACATAATAACGTTTTTAAATGTTATTGATATTCAATCATAAGCTTTAATTTTACGTAAACTAATATATTTGCAAGAACTATCCTGGTATGTGCATTTTTTGAGAATATTGGAATACATTTTTTACAGACCAAGGGGTTAAGGCTGGTACTAACCCCACGCCACGCCGTACTAAATCTGTATCATGATGCGCTATCTAAATGTTTATTGTGTATTCGTACCACTTTAATGTTTTTTGTGTTCATGTTGTCCGTGTTTTAAATGTGTTTTTGACAAGTTGCAAGCTTTGAAAATGGTGTCTTAGCAACGAAACATGTAAGTTGATGAGCAATATTAATCGTTGGACCATTTGACGGTGGTATGCAAAAACTAAATAACTTATTGATCAACATTGTACGTGTTATTAAATTTAAGGAATGTAAATAAAAGATCTTGTATGTAAAAACCTATTATTTTCTGAGAATATTCACTTATCAATCATATTTGGGCTAATGTCCCTACCTCGGAGTTTCAGTAATGGGGTAATTACTGCTGTAATTATAAGAAAGTGTTGGTGTAAGAGTGATAGACAAAGACAGAGTGAATCTTGATGCGAAAACAGATCAGCAAAGACACTTGATAATATGATGTGCTTCTAAATTGTTAAATGATTAACCTAAAATAGTCACACTTAATGTGAAATTACGTTACATCCGTGAAAATATTAACTAGAAGGTTTGTTAATTTTTAATTTTCAAAACACGGTTGGTAAAAAAATCAACAACTTGAATGGCAAAAATAAACAAATAATACTTATTCCATATGTTATGTAGAGAAAGTGAAAAGCGCCTCTAAATATGTTTTGTAGTACAGTACAGTCTGGCTGTTAGTCAAGTTCCGATGTTCGCAGCTGGAGTATTCCGGTCTGAAATGAAGCTCACGCGGGGACTGAAAGAACACTCTGGAGTAGAACCATTAGAACGTAATATGGTAAAATCATTTTTTGTCTTTAGGCGTGGTTTAAAATAAATAATATTTTCACAATATGTTACAAAACCAAGAATCGTGTAGATTATATTTTTAAATAATAATTTTATTAAAACCACAAGATATTTAACATCATTCAGCTCTTAGATAACTTCCCCATCTTACATTCTTTAAATCCCAAAACTGGCTACGATATTATAAAAAAAACAAGAATTGGATTTTCATCCAACAATGTTTAGGTCCTATTTTATCGTAAACGGCCAGCGTTTTTTGTTTACTTTAAATCATGCGAAACATTTACGTACCACGTATTGCGTAGTCAATTATTTCAACTAAAACCCCTAATTTGACCAGCATTAGGTTATTTCAATGAGAACTTTATCATGTTCATCAATTAGTTCTATTTATAAAACATTCTTTTCACAATCTTGTCATAGCAAGTCTGTAAAAACCAATGTAAACAAACACGTGTTACAGACTCAACAATGACCAATTAATAAATAATCTGCATTTGAACAAAGCATACAAATAGAATGTCATTAGGACTGCTGTTATGATGGTTAATCTCATCCTGTATTTTAAAGTGTACTATCCTACATTTGATATCGTGTTACATCTGTCAATATACTGAGCAATTCCATAGACGCATCGTACAGTTTTATGCTAGGCCTACAGAAAATGTTATTTGTATTCTAAACTAACTAATAAGATTCAACTGATAAACATACTTTTAGAAGTATATTAAAATTTACTTTAGGTGATAAAAAAAACATATTATGCTTAATTTATTAAAAGATTTAGCCTATACAAAAAAATTAAAACCGGTAAAAATATTATAGACTTAAATAATCACATTGGTTATGCCTTTTGTGGATTTTCCCTTTACAAATATGCAGTTTTTTAGGAGTTTTTTTAATGGAGTTAGCATTTCAATAAAACTCGAAAGAGGTCGAGAAGCAGTGAAATCCAAGGGATCGGACAAGAGTAATTGCTTGTGTGATTAAAAGAACGGATTGTGGTTTGGGAGAAACGAACGTGAGCCTAAGAGCGCTGAAGTAATGAAAAGGCGCGTAATTAAACGAACGTTTTATTCATACAACTAGATGATATTCCTAGAATTGAATAGTATGCAATTAGTTAAACTTATGCTTTATAGATTTATTATACAAATATACTAAATAAACTATACAAATATATTATTTAAAAAATAATTAAGATTTAGAGTGCGAATTTGACTTTCTTTTATCTCTTATAAATCCTAGTAGATTATGAAGGGTAGTGCTCTTGGAGGTTTGGACGGAAGGTGAAAATCCCAGCTTTAACGACACGACTACGACAGTCTGATATGTTTAGCACGCTTCAGGAGATTGTTTAGTATTCTGCCACAGCCTTTCTTGGGGATAAACAAACTGCTCTCATGCATGCATACTTTGTACACCATAGAACGCTATAGAATCAATTTCATAGCACTAGAAGAATGTGTGGGCACCACGTCATTTAAACATACCTACAAACGTGCCGGCTTTGTCATGGGATCATTGTTTGAACCAAAAGTTTTTTTAAGCTCAATAGCAAGTTTACTGAAAAGTGTGGAGTCTCGACACATGAAATGCATGAGTTGCTTCTTTGTTGTCTCTCCTTTTCAATTCCTAGTAAATAGTTTATTCGTGTTCATTCAATGTTTTGTGACTGTGTTTAAAAACAGTGACGTGACATTATAAAGACGTTTAATGTGTTGCGTATCAAACTCTGCTTACAGTTTAGGATTCACTTTTGACTCCTAGTGACACAAACGCTAGTGGTCACTTTATGTCATTCTGAAGAGGCAGTGTATTACTCAATAATGTGTCAAAATAAATGTTATGACAAATGTCATACAACCACCATGTCATACAAAAAGAAATAGTAATGTCATACAATTGTGTTGGTGTATAAATGCCCTCCTTACAAGCCTTAAAAATCTATATTTATATATATATTATAAATATTAAACCACCGGGACTTTTTCCCACCATATTAAGTACACATAATATAGATAAAAGCAGATCGTAACATGTTTTTGTGGTAAAGGATTCCGATAAAGCTTTCTGGTTATAGGAAAAGAGCATTACAGCACCATGTATCGGGATATCTGAGGGGGGCTTGGAAATCACCTGCTGGGCTTGAGAAATGTAACAAACCAAAAAGATCTCATGAACAGACTTTTAAAATATAAATCTACATCTTATTTTTATCATAGTAGGTTCGGGTGCATAGTTTTTTTTTTCTTTTAATTATCATTAATATGGATGTCCTACATTATTAAATATAAAATTCCTCCTATTTTAGTCCAAAAGATTAACTGAGTGCAAATTCATTCTTGGAAAAAAATCTAATTAATTAAATAAAAAAAAAACTTAAGTTTAACTTTTAAGTCAAATTATAATTATTGCCGGAATAGTGTATAGACTACTTTAAATACACACACACTTTTGTTTAAATAGGTTCTCAAATATTAAATACTTAAATTAAATGGCTAAGTACTTTCCACCATAAAACATATACATTACATTAAAAATATAATTTTTTTAAGGTAAATAAATTATTTAGACTAATCATATCGGTATTTATATACAAATTATATTAGCATTATTAAATAAATACAAAATCTACGGCTAACGCATTATATACAAACTAAGTAAGTGTCAAATTAGTAAGTTGTGTATGTTGAAGTATATAAACTATCAAAGAATGTAATACAAACACATTTTGATTAAACTTTAGTTTTTACAGTGAAAGTAATATCTACAAGCTTGAAATCTCAAAGTAAATTACATCCAGGTGGGAACCGCAGCTTTGGCGACAAGACTTTCACAGCGTAACCTGTTTATTTCGCTTGAGAGACGCTTGTTTAGTATTCTCCCGCAGTCTCTCATCTTTTGAGACAGCATGAGTATAAAACAAATATAAAAAAACCTGGTAATCAAGAATAGTTGAATGGATTGTGATGATAAATTACTTATAATATTTATACGTATTACGATAAAAAATATTATGAAGTGCGTGATGATTTTGACAGCTCTGGAAAATATATTGTTGATATTGCTTTTACTATGATCACGGACTATAGATTAAGGTTCATTATGTGACAATTATGTTCTACAAATTATAATTTAAACGCTATATATTTAACTAACCTGGGTTACAAGAAAAATCAATTAAAACTCTGAAACCTTTCCCAATGAATAGGGTCCATCTATAAGTTATTTAAGAGTTTTTTACTTCAACTGAACTGTACTGAACCGGTAGGTCTTTTAAAAGCTTTATTAATATGTGTAAGATATATATCGAAGGTACTAAAACAGGCATTCATTAAAACACTATTTACTATCCTTATACACATGTATATTTCATTTGTTATTCTTATAATAAATATATATAAAAGGAAATCAGTAGCGATTAGTAATAAACTAAGAAGGGCCTAATAAGATGCCAATCCACCTGGTATCCGTTAGAAATGTTTTCATTTTGTTAGAAGTTAAATATATAGTTGTAATAACTGACATCATATTAAAGTATTAATTAATTGTTCTTTTAAATACATAATAGTCAATATTAGCAGTTACAATTATCCTACTGTTGTTAAAATATAATAAAAATAATTTTAAATTCAAACCCGCTTTAGTTACTAATGGTTATTCAATTACGTATAGCACTATTGAATTAAGCCAAGTCACTAAAGAATAAATAGCTCCATGAGCAAGAGGGAACTCCTTACTGACGGGGTAAAAAAATATTCGTCTTATTAAAAGGTAAAGAAAGGTCTCTTCTAAAATTACTCTTATTCCCTAATTAAAAGTAACCAGAAAACAACAAAGAGTTCATGTTTGCACCCACATTAGCATAATGAACATGGGTACTTCTATAAAAACCAGTGTCTTGCACACATTTTCATTCACTGTACTGTGACGTTTGTTGAAGGCACCTGAGCATAAGAGGCTGATTTATCTTTGAAATAAGTGTGCAGTTATTTAAAAATAGAAAATATATATTTCAGCTAAACATTTACGATGTCGCTCTAATATTTAGTATATGGGAACTTTCAAATATGTTACGAGTTGATGAGTTGTGTAGGTTCATCTTATGCTGGCTTTGTTTAAAAATCGTAGATAACAAATCCTAAAATAAAAAGTCCTTGGCCAATTAAGATTATAGCTACAACCAATTTTTTTATTACGTATTATTTCTGCTTAAAAACTAAAAATTCTCTATAACCACCTCTATTAAGCAATGCTAAAAACCAACGCCTAAGGAAACCATTTTTAAAATGCACCTTTAACACCATCAAAACCTAATACACCGTACTCGTGAAATTAAATATTCAAGATGAAACAGAAATGGAAAATTGCAATCAGTCAGTTAGATGAGATAATTCTGAAGCTAAACGGAAACTGCACTCCAAATGATCAGTAGACAAATTCCATTAACAAGGAGGTGGCATGGTCGGGAGGAGATGGGAGGTGGTGGGAGAAGGTGGGAGAAGTTGGGAGGGATTGCTAGCGACGCAAGCGTGCGTCCACACAAGAGACGGGGCTTAGTTACTGATGATCTGTCGACTGGGCAGGAGTGTAGTGCTGGTGGTGTGCTAGGAGGGTGTGTGCCATCTGTGAACACCTCGGAGGTATATATACCAGGTACTTACATATATGCTTAGTTTTGTTTACAGGTGTGTAGAGATTACAATTGTTTCTAGAGTGGGGTATTGTATGGTTGAGAAATAAAAGTTTCAATAATATAATTAAAATTAATGATTAACCTTTTTGTACTCAATTATAAAATTAAAATACCAGGAAATATCTTATTGGTACGTGTAATCCATAAAAATCAAATCTGATGGTAGATATACTGGTAAATTACATATATACCAGTGTTAAAATGTGGTGGGTTTTACAATGACTTGGAATTTGATGATGATAATATCTTTTTGCAATAAAAGGAAAATATTAAAGAAATATCTCATTGGTGTATGTTACTTATACAAATTAAATGGGGTGGTATAAACAAAGGTACAATTAATACATACAGTCAAACCTATTAGGTCTATACAATGCAAGCGTCTCTAGGGTATGATTGAGAAATGATATATTTTCAACAAACACTAGCTAGTTTGTAATGATAATAGTTTTGGGGTTTTCCGTTATTAACTGAAATTATTTTAAAATTGGAGTTTTGTATAGAAAGCAGTTTTGAACTACTTTTTTAAATATATAAATAGCATTTTAATGTTATAACAAGATAGGCCTATTCAAATCTTGTACAAGTATATAGGAACCAATATTGGATGCTCGGTAAGCATCTTTTAACGTAATGTACCGAAATGAAAGTAATATATTTCTGTATACTTCTGAAACTAATCAATTTTATTAATCTAAATATAATAATAAATATATACATTCGCCTATTGGGTCTGATGATGATTGGAGTGTCCAATCGAAATCGATCACCACTTACCATCGTTTTTGTATATTTACCGTCTTGTGAGTAACAGTATAAGCGTAAATATATGTTTTAAGTGTTATAAGACGTTTCTTTTATTTACTTTCCGTAAATAAAATTTGTATTATAAAGTTTATTGGTACCGTAATTTAACTTTATCCAAAATATCACGATTAATATTTCGATAGTAGTATGGTAAGTAGTGTTTAAAATTCAAATGATTATTGTGAAATTTAATAAATTTCGTGGTGTTATCTCTATACTATGACTTGCCATAGTATTCAATCCTAAGTTAAAATAAAAATTGTAATCCTAAGTAAAAAGATACCCCCGCCGCAGCACACTGCACTCTAATGGAATGTCCATTTACCTGGCTGGACATGATTTGACGTGATAACTTGGGTTTGCTGCTACAGTGAAGGTGTTGAGGTCTTTTTTTTATTGAATTGGAGATATCTTAGTATGAAATAAACAAAAGTTACAAATTCGATTACAATATATCATTAAACAAGCCAACTACAGCAGTTTATTTATACTTTATAAGAATGACACGGGAATTTAAAATTTCCGTTTTTAAAATTACCTCTGTATCCGTTAGGCATACAACAAAAACGCTTCAATAAATATACATTTTTTTTTTGTAAGACCTACGATAATAGCTCATTCCCTATATAGTAAATTTGCTAATATGCAATAATTACTTTAAAACAAAACAAATATAACATTGAGTCTTATATTTGCTTAGAAGTGGGGGGCATTAATTCTGTGGCAGTTAGTTTTCAATTCCTAGCACATGCCTTGTGCTAATGATTTGTTCTAAAAGTGGTAATGAGTTTTACTTGTCAATGAACAACAAAAAATAGTTGTCTGAACTTTTAATACGTCTCACAACTGTCCTCACAGTCCCCCACATTCCAAAAATGTCCTCACACATTAACATTTTAATAGTTTACCAATATTTTCAAATAAAGGATTTCTGATTTCTACTTTGCTTTGGTTAAGTGAGTTTACCACAGATATAAAAATGGGATTGTTGTATTAAAAACTAATATTGTAGTTTAGTTATCACTAAGGAATTTTTTTATTAGTAAAACTTACCGATGGAAATTATTATAAGGATAAATAAATATGATGCCCAGCATAAAGGAACCTAATGTCTCTTTTTGCAAGTGTTAATATTATTTTGGTATTATTATTGTAACTCATGCCTAGTTAAGAGCTAGTTTTAATGGTTGAATGATATCAGAATCATTCTGATCCAAAACATCATTCTTATTGAGTAGAACCATAATAGAAACTATGTGTGGAATTGGTTAGCGTCATATAAAAGTGTATTCAAATTTGTTGAATTGGTACACATATTATAAGGGATTTGCATTTTATAATAGTGAATTCTAATTCTTTAAGTTTGGTTGATAAAGATTTAAGTATGTCAAAATATGTACATCAAAACATACTTGGACTTTTTGTAGTATGAAGAACTTGGTAATATTGCAATGTATATTATGTTTTTCGTATGTTATTCATATTATGATTAATATTCAAGAATTAATTGTGAATCGTCAAACGAACACTCAACATATAAAACCTTAACCCTACATTTGCTCTGCCCCTATTTATTTAGATGTACATCATAACTACATGAATTTACCTATTTTGTATGGTTTAAAATAGAAGGGTACTATGTATTTATTACTTTCATCGCAGATCTTAAGCTCTCTACCCAGAGATCGTCGCTCTCTTATCGAGACCGACAGGAGTTTTACAATTTATACTATGATGTATTACATGGTATTATCTATAAAAATACCATACAAATATGCATATTACATGAATTGCGAAATTGTAATATGTGATAACAAAATTGACCAAATTAACAAGTTTTAGGATTTAAAATGGATGTTACTTAGTACATCATAGCGTTGGATTGGTGATGGTCATTTCATGAATAAATGCCAAGAAACATTATACGAATTTCTTTTAGTTTAATATTGTGATTAAGAAATGTTAATAGTTACAACATTCTTTTAAGAAAAGAGCTCTTCTAACTGCAAGCTACTATGTAGGGTATATAGATTTTTTCCTATTTGTTTGTTCGTGTCAATATGAAACCATATCACAATGATATCAGAAGATTTAGTTTAAAAACTGTATATTGGTACGTTTTCTCTCATATATCTACAAGTCAGTTTTCCTTCGAATAAACAGCCTTGTCAGTTGGTCTGTGTATACAGCGACTGTCACTGACAGTGGGGTCAAGGTAAACATTTCAATGTGGTCTTACCTTACATACCCAGCAGCTCTTATGAAATACGATACTCCATAGTTGTGGAGTGTTGTGGAGTCTGAACTTGACAAAATAGTTACAGAGTTACGTTGAAACGAGTTTATATGAAGTTAATATTTGGAATGTCAAGTAGACTCTACCATTAAATATTTAAAATTAATAGCTGTTGAAATTTTCTTGAAAGATACAATGTTTGGTAACAAATATTTGGAGACAAACGTTTTACAGACTATTATCCTTCTATAATTAGACATTTAAAGTTACAACTATTTGACGCACTAAAAAAAAAATATATAAAAAAATAAAAACAACTACAATACACGTAATGTGGTCGCAATACTGCCAAAAAAATTATTAACTTGATTTAAATATGCAAAATATCTAATTAGTGTATTGATAATACATTCTTAGGTTATTCCGTAGGCTATCATTCCGTAAATCATTATAATATAACAAATTGTGTAAGAGAAAGATGTATTTTAAGTCATAATTTATCGAATATCAAGAATCTAAACTATTGTGAAATTGTTTTTAATCAAGCAGTCTATCATAGACAGTGTTTAAAACTATAATGTGTATTTATTTTTATTTTTAATTCGAACGATCATTGCTTTGTAAAATATAGAATGTAAAGCTATGCATAATTTTATTTTGAATTAAAAAAAAAAACTTTACACATCAAACTTAACATTTATTAGTGATTCGATGTAATTATAATGAAGTATTTTTCCACCATTCCCATTGTTTGAGCTCTAAATGAACAGATTACACCTAGTTTTCAACTAGACGTTAACGAGGTTAGAGCATTGACACATTGATGTTATGAATAAATAAATAATAAAATATGACTTAAAATTTAAATTTATAAATTTCTCAAAAACAGCCTTTCCAGTCATCAAATCTTACTACGTAAATTTAAGGGAATAGAGTCTTGTGTTTTCTATTGTCAACAAAATACTATCTTAAAGTAAATAATAATGCACCTTTGACAAAACTGCATTTAATTCCATAAACTAAGTTCGCACCGAAACTAGTTTGGTTAAATATAAAAATATATAATTTTTTTACTCACAAACACCTTATTTTTGCTTTGATATGATAGTAGCCTATATTTATCAGTTTAAATTTAAAAATTGCAATAAAGCAGGAGATAAAGTGAGCGAATTAATCTTTAATTACAACGGAAGTTGGTTTTAATCTGCCTTAGCCGTTGAGCAGCTTTTGCAAGTGACGTGGCAATAATTTAGTTTTGCAACTGAAAGTTGTCTTTCTGTTGCTGTCCTGACTTCATTATAAAAGTTGTTGCAGATGTTTTACTCGAAAAATAAGTTCCCATTTTACATTAAACCTAGAGATGCATTAATCTTGAATTGGTCTGACTTTTCGCCATTTCAGTTATCCTAGATACATTTCATTACGGAGTTTAGTCTGTATCGCACCGTATCTGAAAAATGATAATAATGTTTTAGAGTTTTCTTCATTTAATTTTAAGATAACAATGTGTGTATACCGTTAGCCCAAATCTCATTATTAGGCACAGAAGGTTGAAGACGCAATCGTCCTCACTATTTGGGAAATGTTTCTTGAATAATAAAAATACGATGGAATTGCCATTAAGATAAAAATCGCTTTCGGTAACAGTTTTTGTTATTATCAAAAGCATCCTATTTGATTTCATGGTTTTCCATCGCAATCCAAACAAATATTCATATTTACCTAGTTTTTTGTATTTCCCTTACCTAGCCTATTCTATTCAATTTGTAGAAGACTATTGTTTCCCCTGGTGACTTGTTTTTTATGAAGTAAACATTACAAGAGAAACTGACAACTATGTAACACTTTCAAAACTGTTCTTCAGACTACTGGCTTCGCAAAACAACATTTTTTTATGAAATATAATAGCTATTTTTAAGTTTATAAGTTAAATAGATTAGAGTTTAAGTTTGTATCAACTTTCGTTCTTTCTTTTTTCTAGCTGTTGTACCCGTGCTTTGCAACGGGAAGAGGACATAAAATAGAAACATTTCAATCTTTACATCTGTTGCATATAACAGTTACACATCCGCCAACGCTTTTAGAAACCAAAATCAATTTTATAGCCTTAATAGAAACGTTTAAGTTATGACTTTTAAATCTGGTAAGTAGTGGGTACGATACCACCATTTTGGTTTTGATTAATTTTAAATCTTGTGTAGGCTGATATGAGAAAAACTGACCAAATCTTTGAAAAAAACTTTGACATACATGATTTACCTTCATCTCCCTTAATTACATATCTTTTAATTTATTATTAAAGAGTACTAAAACTTAAAGCTCTACCGTCTTTAGAGCATTGTATTTATTGGATGGTTACATTTTTATGAGAATAAACTACTGTATGTATATAAATGTGATAACGAATGCTTGTATCATCAGGTTCTATAACACTTATATGCGGTTGTCACATGCATGTACTGTATGTAATGTAACAGACACTTTTTAGGATTAACGTCTTACTGCGTGATAAGGTGAAATGAGCCAAAAACTGATACTACTATAATAATTACTAAGTAATATCCACTCGGACAACGCGACAAAGTAATATTCAATTTCTCTTTTACTTTTCGTACACTATGCCTATATCAAACATACAATCAATATTTAAATAAACAATGGGGAATAAATTATACCGTTCACTTGTAATTTAATGACATGTTGTTTTGTTGAAAGGGTGGGTGTACATGTATTATCCGTGTCACAAGGTAAATTTTCTAGAACATATTTTTGGTAGGTTTCGATTGGTGTAACTCATATTGGTGCGTATTAGAGTAAAAAGATTCCTTAAACTGGTTTTCTATATTTTTTTTGAAAACTTCTTTTTTGGGAAGACACTTCTATTTTCCTATTTAATGTATCGTTTTCTCTCTCTTTAAAAGAAATATTATGTTAAAAATGTGTTACAGTGTGGAAAATATTTCTCCCACATAAATTATATATGGAAGTGCTTTAATGTAAAATTAGGACAAAAAAGATTTAGGAATATTGAGATTTCAATATTTAATACGCATGTTGTAATGTGGTGTTGATTAATTTCAAAGCGTACGGGTTTTTAGGTTTAGTTCAAAATGCTATGTTAAATTTATAAATGTAATAAAATACTATTTAAGAACTATGTAAAGCCTACAATATATCATGGGCATCCAATAATATACGTCCTAATTGCTAGTCCAATTGCAGTGGGCCTAATTGCTAATATACGTCCCTTCCTATTGGACTCAATATATCATTCGGTACTAAAGTCTTTCTTAGATGAAACTACTTTGAAACTATAACATCCAAATGCATAATACTTTTAATATTATTGCAGTTAATATTTAGTAGTAAGAATAGATAATGTAACTGTAATAGTAGTTTACGCAACGATTGCGTTAAGTTAGTCTTTACGACACGAGTAGAAAATTTAAGGCACGAGCCTTGGCGAGTGACTTAAAAACTTCTACGAGTGTCGTAAAGACTATTAATGCGAGTTGCGTACACTACTTTACCTACGACCGTTTTTTAATTACTAACAATCTGGTCTTTAATTACTAACAATCACTACTCATAACTTCTAGAGAGGTTATGTTTTCGTTTATTGTCATTGCCACTGAAAATGATGCAACGACTTATCGTATAATAAGCTGATTTCATGTAATTACGTGTTTGTATAACTTGGTTAAATACTATGTTACTTTTTCAGGGTATAGGTTCTGCTAGTATCATTCTTGATACTTACCATAAATACTGTATCAGGTACAATTAGAGAAATATTGCATATTTTTTGGACAACTGAATAAAATAGTGAAACAGTTAATTTACAGTTAGATTTCAACGTCGAATATGTGGTCCACAACAAGTTGGGTGAAAAGGTGGTTTGGAGGTTTTCAAAATAAACCAGAAGCACATTTTCATTTATCAATTTAACCTTATTTTGTTTCGTCCATTTAATGAATTGCTGGTATGTATAATTTCATACCTTTGTTTAGATTTTGGTGGTAAAAGATTAGTACAAACAGTTTGTGCTATCATTTCCATCTCGTAAAATTCCCTTTCACCAACTGACATTTTGAAATCAGTTTAATCTACCTTCCTTGAACTTCCACCAACTTAGGTTAAAAGAATACGCGAGTATCAACAGGAACAAGTCAGATTAACAATTAAAACTGTCAACTGATCAGCTGATCAGCTGATTAGTTGACGTTCGAAGCATTACAATTTTACTTATTTTCTCTCAATCCTTGAACCTCATTGGTCCGTTACCCGTGTTGTTATGAGAAAAACTATGCTGATATGAAATGAAACTATGCTGTTATGATAGTAAACAGCTGTTAAGTGAAACTTTTCAATTCTAAGAACTGAACTGAAATGGCTACTTTAAAAAACGGTCGTAGGTAAACAATATTTTGTGTATACTGCAGACACAGTACTGTAACAATAACAGTACTGTAGTGCAGTACATGTATATGGTCGCATGACTGTAGGTCGTCTGTGTTAAAAGAGCATTAACAAAATTGAAAGCTCCGCGTGATGGCGTATGGTAGATGAATGTGATTGGTTTATATCATCCGCTCACCAGGTGTTCACGGACGGTAAATAACGCCGATGGTCCATCAAACACTAATCAGCTGTAAAAGATGTACTGCAGCGAGGTATTTTCTTATTTATCACTAAAATAAACAAGGTGAAAGTTCGCGTTTTTAGGCTTTAGGCTACTATCCGTAACATAATTGTATTTAATCAACAGAAAGGTACTTCTCATTTACTGTTCTCAACGTTTTTAATCACCATTCTTATCTGAAATATAAACGTAAAATCATTACAAATCTTTAATTTTATTATCGTCAGTACACAACATGCTTAGGGTGATGTAAAATTATTTCTCTCTTAGTTATAAGTTTCGTGCGGTTCCCAAACGTTTTTGCTGTTCATAAAACTTGACAATAAAACGAATTTGACTAGAAACAAACAAAAATGTTTACTAGTAATGATGACGTATGAAATATTGTTTTGAGATAAAAAAAAAAACAATCCTTGATATATTAACACAGTTTTATTCACAATCAAATCAAAGATCCTAATCGAGTAGTTTACACAAAAAATAACACATAAAGACCAGGTAGAAAAAACAAAAACTAACAAACAATAACAACTTATCGCCCTTAAAATTTGACAAATTCTAACTCATAGTCAATGTTTATTTCCGTTCTTGCATGGTTCATTTGGATAAACATGTCTTAATTGCAGCAAAGAAAATCACATTTTAACTCATTTAGTTACAACAGAAGGGGTCCATCAAGGATAGACCAATCACAATCTTAAATATAGGTGTCTCAATCTTGAAATAACTGTTGTTTCTTAAAAAGACGCGGCTTTGAATATATAATTAAGCCTAGAAGAATATACCTGTGGATACTTGGCCTATTAAAATAAGTAGTCAAGAACTTTATCGTATGTAGGTTATTAATTGCGCTACAATTGCAGCGGCCTTGCTTTTTTCGTGACGAATAGTTTGTCAAGTATATTCTGATAAAGTATAAACGTGATGCTGCTTAAATATTTGAAGAATAACGAACAAATAAGGGAATTAGGTTACTGACTCTTTTCTAATATGACCTTCCGTACAATAATTAAATGAGCAACAAAAAAGGGTAAACAGTTCATTCTATTTAGAATATAATGTCTTCAACAAATACATTTTTAGATTCAAAAACTCATCCTGCATAGTTCAATTTAATTGGTAAATGATAGTAAATAGTAGTAATTAAGTATAATCTGTTAGCCTATTGAACGAAGACGGTTCTCTATAAGACTAAGGAAACTAATAAAACTTTAAAAGAAATCAGAACTTAACAGTTTGAAAGTAGGTGTCGTAGTGATTAATTCGACTGATTTCTGAGTATGTTGTTTTTCTCCCTAAATTAATTACAAAACTGTGTACAAACATATTGATAATTACAATTTTTCATACACACCGATGTTTAATAGCTGTCACACGATACTACAGAGTGCTGCATGGCTGAGCAGATGTATAATACCAGCTGTGTAAAGATAGTTGTCGATCAGACAACGTGTGATTTATTAAGATACTATGACTCTTAATTTTAGTTTTTCACCTAGGACCCATTATCCTATTGTTATGTCAAAACATCTCCAGCATAGACAATGGGCAATTTCAGAAGGATAGTTATTTTGGCATAGAAATGTATTACATCTGAAAACACGCATTAATATAACGTAACTAGCCAATTTAAGCGGAAACTTAAGACAGAAGTGAATTTCTTTCGCATCCCCGTTGCGTCATTCACTCGGATACTTGTGGTCCGAACCCGTCGTAAACTTATTTTTCAACAGTTTTTTGAACATCTTTAGCCATTCTTGGCCACAATAACACTCCTCTTGCTCTCCTTAAACTAGACTCAACTCCTTGGTGTGATACATGTAGAATATTAAGCATGGCACGTATCAAAGAATACCCCCGCCGCAGCAAACCTGCAGACGAAGCGAATTTCAACTTGTCTGATTACATTTTTACTCAAATATTTCCATAAATAAGACATATTTATTCCCTATTTAAATAAAATTAGATTTAACAATTGCTTAGGTTTGCTGCTACGGGGAAGGTAAAAAGTGTTTTTGACCATACGTGAATAGTATGGGATGAAATAAATAAATTTGCCAAATTTTATCAATATATATCCATAAACAAGTAAAATACAACAATTTTTATTTTCTCCATAAGAATAACATGGGAATTTTAAATTGAACTATTTTTGAATTTTCTCCGTGACCGTTAGGCATACAACAGCGCTTCAATATACTAAATTATTTCTTTTTTTAAGCTCTACAAAACGGTTTAGAAAGAATTTTTTTTGTTTTTAGGGTAAAAAATGGGAAAAGCACATTTTTACCCCATAAAACCACCCATAAACCTCTGTTCCCATGGTCCGATTATGCTGGATCGCGAACTCGTTCGAATAAACGTAGGTTTACATGTTTGTACCAAATTTAATCAAAATCGGATCATTTTTGCTCGAGTTATCGCGCCAACGGACACATATATATATATATATGAATTTAAACGGATGGTGTTTTTGGCCTCTAGGGACCTCAAAATGAAAAGAAAATCGGTCCCGCGTCCAGGTCTTACCATGAGTACTACGGTAATAGCTTATTCCCTATATGGGAAATTCGCTAAAAAGGAACTTCTATTAATTATAATCATCACAAGATACCTAATTTTATCACGATTCCGGTTGGCTGTTTTATGTTATGAACAAAGCTATACGCAATCAAACACGGCAAAACGTGGATATAATGAACAATTATTTAGTAATTCATGTATGAAATAACTAAAAGCAATACCAATATTATGGAGTGTTTCCGAGACACATAATCTACGAATCTAAGGTACACGTCCGTGCATTTATAATCTACGAGCATAATGAAAGGAGATATAATAATATTAGGCCTATATAAGAATATACAATGCCATACAGTTACCTATGATTTTCGAATACGCATAGGATTCGACCAGGGTTCTATTAATAACATCATATCAGCGAACGACCTCCAACCTAAAGGTGAGTATGCGTAGCAAACGAACTTTAACGAGGACGTGATTGAGTGATGCCAACGAGCTTATCTTGAAAATCAACGAGCATTTGACATAAAACCACATTAGGACAGGACGACGTCTGTCGGGCCAGCTAGTAAGATATAAGAACATCACGTGGTAATAACAGAAGCACCTTTTCTACAATTTTGCTTTTTTATTTTCCTATTTATTTTTACAAGTATAGTCTCAACCAGTTTTAATAATATCAAAAGCAACTTACCAACCCTAAGAGTCAACAGTTAAATCTATTAATTTCATTATATTGTGTAAGAGTAATTGCTATACCAACATCACTGCCTTTAAAAAACCAAATGGGACAATCTTTTCTCTAAATAATGCCTCATTGGCTATCCTGGTTTTATAATATAAAAGATTTTATTAAATTACTAAGCTAGGCTCTGTGTGAAATATTTTACATTGCAATACGGATTAAATCCGTCTACTGAACATAAGGACTTCCCAACCATATGCACAAAATGCAACATTTAGATACTTGCAAATTTAAAATGAACAATTAAGTTTGAAGCCAAATAAGCATAAATATACAAACATAAATGGTGAGTCTCAGTGAAAGCGGACACTAATGCAAACCTAACAAACATAGAAAGCATAAAGTTCAAAACAGGTTTGAATTTGTAGGAAATTCAAAGATTTCCAACTATTTTATTCATTGTGTAATTAATCTTCAACTTATATTTTTAGTGTTCCTTGAAAATGTTTAAATTTTAATTATTTTAAAAGTTATTTTAATACAGTCCATAAAACCCCCTACGTATTACACTTCTTAATCATACTAAATTTACTGGACTGTTTACACTTCTTTATTCAATTTAATAAAAACCGAAATGTAGAGTTAGTTGTTGGTTAATCCAACATATTTAGTTACATACAAATTCTATATGAAAGTAAATATTATTTTGTCAAACCCACAGAATGCAGCACAAACAAGTTCATCAACTAAACTTTATTTTGGATAATAATTATTGAGTCAATAAATATTACCTATACTTCATTAAAATATTAATTGAACAATATTTATTTATTAATAAATTTGTTTTATATAAAATTTAATAGTTACATACATAACATGCATTAGGAGTCACAATAGCACCTTTTTTGAAATTGCTAAAAAGGAAGAACCATGAAAGATTTTCCACAATTTAACATATTTTTTAATAGCAATAAAGAAGATTATAAAATAAACGAGCTGGTGGAACGCCCTACGTACGGGAATCAAGCTGTCAACTAAAACGGAATAATTCAGAACATCTAGTTTACACGCATAGACACAAATTCTGGCAGTTTTAATGGGGAAGATCACCTTATAAACAAATGTAACGTGACCACCTATTTATTCCATTCGAATATAGACCTAAAATATGGCGATATGCATTTTAAATCCGATAATTTTACCATAAAACAGCATTTGTGTCGATTTGAAAAATCTTGAAGTGAGATTGGCGACCGATTCACACTGGTTTTGAGTAGAGTAGCAACATGCCACTTCCAATTGCATACTGTACTACTTATGTACTTACAGTACCTTCTCTTACCTCCGCGACCACTGACACTTTTATGAGGATTCTCTTCTATTACCTGCATTTTCAAAATGTAGATCCCAGTCTGAGGATGCATTTCATAACTTGATATTTCCCGTCTATCGTGTGGTACTCATTGGAATATACTTTTCAAAAGTTTATGCCTGTCCATCCAAGCTTTACATACTTCTGGAAAGCATCCCTATATTTGGGTGTTAACGCATTTCTCTTAGCTCTCTGTTCTTTTTTATTTCGATCTCTGGGCCAGTATCTTAAACTGGTCTGTATATTTTTCTGAACTTTATTATCTAACCCAGAATTAAGGTTTTTCGGTTCTTTGGTCAGTGTCCAAGTTTCTGAATCATCAGTACTAAGGGGATAGTTGGTATGGTATGAGTCGACTTTGGTTTCTGCTGCACCCTGCAGTTTATTTGACAGTTTTATAGAGGCTTACTACACCGATTGACGCTTTCATTACAAACCAAAATTTTAGTATGCCGACATACTCACATTCAAACATACAGAAAAGGAAGTAGGTATCAACACGTAAACCAATTATATCTTAAACATTTAAGCGATAAACTGCTGAAAAGTATTTCCCAAATATGAGGTGAAATTTGCAATGCATAAACTAAATACTTACACAGATTGCATTTAGGACAAAACTTGAGTAAACGCAAGTGTTTGAGATGTTTAGTTCAAAATAACACATTTCCTGATAACGCAGATCCTTCACGGTGGGGGAAAACTACCTACATTTTAAAGTGAAATAGTATGTAGGCAAACACCAACGAACAATATTTTTGTAAACAAACAACTCGTAACATAAACATTCAATGACAGTTATAAACCAGCTGTTAGTTAAACCAGCATTGAAAATACATTAAATTGCTAGCGTCGGCTGCTAGACTTTTTAAAAATTAAAACTTAATTTCTAAAAAAACTGAAACCCTAAACTAAAATTATGGCTTCGACATTCACTAGTTCTCAAAATTATCTTTCTTTCAACACAAAAATCATGGAAATCCGTCAAGTGGTTGATTCAGAATCGTGAAATAAAAAACCCTGTTTCGTTTTAATATTATAGATTATTGATGTTAATGATTAAAAATACATTTTGTTGTCTTAAAGGGACACGTATTTCAATATGGTATAATGAAGACTGATATAATAAACTATCCTACGTGATTTATTAAAACTAGCCTTCTTAAAACTTTATCGTCTAAAAGTTAATTGCGCTGGAGTGACTCAGTAGAAATTGGTTTACTATATTCAAGTATCACTTTAATCCCTAAGAATACACCATGTTGAACTTAATGAATATCATAATAGAGTGTTTCCTTTAGTTCATATGTAATAAAATAATATTAAAAAGTGGAACTACGATTTCTTAGGTTTAAGGGTTGTACGATCTTACATTTACATTGCATTTTAAGAATCAATCACACTTTTAAATATATTTAAGTACGGTCAAATAAATATAACCTACCACAGAATTTACTTCATAATAAAGTGTATTTCACATTTCTTAAATAATTAATCACGATAGCATTAGTTTTTAATATGAATGAGAGTAAACATACTGTAAAAGTTTACGGCTAATGTTAAAATAGCAGTGTATGATTATTGCATAGCGACGTACAATGATTCTATGAATGATTATGGTATAAAGTGATTATATTATGATAAGATGCATGTTATATAATGAGATGATCATACGGCGTAATTTAAGGTAGAAATTTTAACATAGTACAAAAACTTAACTTTTAGGATTATAAGAAAGTTTGGTTAAAGTTAATTGGACTTATAATGTATTGGTTTTATTGTAAAAAAAAATGTAGATGAGGAAACTTTTCATGAAGTTCAATTTACTGGAAAAGGTTGACAAATCTGTATTGGTCATTGACGCACTCGAAAAAATAATGCATTACGTATTTGTATGCATATATTATATGATGATTGTGTAAGTTGTGCTAACATTTGAATCAAGATTGTAAGCGTTTTATATTGAATATTTAATAGTATATATAAATTTTAAAATTCAAACAATATGTAACTGCTCACTATATTTGTACTTAATAACTTTTTCTAACCTGCTTTATTGTTTATTTGAATATAAAATATTCATTTATGGTATTATTTACAATATGTTAAAAGACTAGTGCACAACAGTATATACCTAGTCTGGTCACACATACATTTTGTGGTGGAAGTGACTATGAATATGCTATGCTAGTAATACGAACGTGACTACAGCGAATATTCTTCCAGCCTGAATTGGAGTGATGTCAGCGTCTGCCATTTGTGATATTGTGTAGGGTATAACGTTTTCACGCGATACAAGATACTCTATGTTGGATAAGAGTGGTAGATAAGATATATTGTCTCAATATTGCTATTCTCAAGCTAAGTTTGTGATCCCATGGTGATAGATTTTTGCATGCGTTAAACATGTGGTACCCTTGTCACAGCAAATCTGCTGCGACTAGGCTTGACTGGACGTTGTACAAATCCATGAAATATGAAAATAATAATCGTAAAGATAGTTCTTGCATTAAGATCTTAAAGAAAAATTATTGGACAGAACGTTAAACAATAAGTGTTTGGTAAAAACTTTAATGAAACCATTCAAGGTCCAAAATCCTCCATAGGCTCTTTAAAAAATACTCTTTTAATACTTGTAAAAAACTTCCAATATATGACCCATTAACAATGACTTGCAGTTTATTAGTTAAACAGATCTCACAATCCCATGGTTTACAAAGTAGGCTACATCTAGTTTAACCAGAGTAGAAATGATTAATATAAACTGCGAGCAATAAGAGAAGCCGTTTCGTATTTTGTGTTTCCCTGAGATTGTAACGGAGAGAAGACCTACGTTTCATTTTCGGACGTAGTGAATGCTATTTATCTTTGCTGCTACCATCGAACCGTCTGTTTGACAAAATTATACACTGATATTGAATAAAAGTATATAGTTTTATTATTGGAAACATTACATCTCTGTTTAGTTATTTACACTACATTTTTACAATCTAACGCATATTTCCAAGATAGGCTACATAATTATCGGAACACAATGCAATAATCTTTTCTAAAATATACATTCCTTTAAATTCTGAAAAAAATGGTATGACTCCCATTTCGGTAAAAATTATGGTTCAAAAGTTATTGCAAATTATGTTATTTTCCCATAAAATAACTAAAAATAAAGTTTTAGAAAAAAATCCGGTTTTGGTTTAACTAAGTATGTTATGGTCCTTAGAATTTCGAAAGTTTTTTTCCATTTTTTTAGAAATTTTAATTTTTAATGGGTATTTTTCCATAAAATAAAAAAAAATCTGATTTTATCAAAAATTGCCCAAACTATTTTCTAAAAAGTCCTTTTTTATTCTTATTTAAGCGAAATAATTGTAACATATGTTGGTAAAAAGCCATCCAAAGTATACTAGCAAATTGAAAAATACAGTACAAATAAAAAGGTAATACGGATGAATACCATCGACCAATACAAAGGCGAGGATGGATAGTTGATTAACTTGATATCCTACCAAAAGAGAAGTGGAAGCTAAAGAAAACAAGGATTGCCTTTCTAACAATAAATGGCCTCGGAGAGGTCTGGAAACTCAAGGAATGCTAAGCTCTCGGTCTGTCTTAATCCACAGTATAAGACCCACTCTATATAAATAAACTAAATGTATTTTTAAATATTTTAATTAATTTCAAGTAATACATTTGTATTGCTTTATTTCATGATCTTCAAATGGTATGAGAATTCCTTCGTATAATGGTTAGAGCACGGTCTAGCTATACTGTTTTATGGCCGTTTGAAACAGTGTTGGTTGTTACAAATTATTTGTTTCTGTAATTATTGGTTAAATATCATCGAGGTTGAAATGTTATATTTGAAGTTCAATGATAACGGTTTTATGTTGTAACGCGCTACTCTGTAAATGTAATATTATATAAAGTTTCCTCTTCGTTTTAATATCCAATGCAGCAGAATTGGGGAAAGGTTTTCTATAAATAAAATAAATTAATAATAACCATAAAACCCAAAATCTATGGAATTATAAAAAAAGAGTTGATTTCCACACTTCTGAGTTTTAATGCGACGTTCGTCCTTAAACTTAATAAATTCCACTAGTAAAACAATATTCTTACATTTTCTTTGACTCTGCTTCTATTTTATCAGGTAGGCTCCCACTGTAAGCCTCTAGTATATTTAGTACATATATTTGTATATGTAGTATATTTAATAATAGTAGCATAAAAGTAAACCTTGTACATGTAGTGCAACATCATGTTATGTTCTGTTTTATATATTGCTAACCATACACTATTAAACAGACGATAAAGCACATAACTTGCCTAAGATATTGTCTGATGAAATAAGTCCTTAAGTTCAAGTTTACCCCAGTGTTTGGACCACAGGTATCCGAGTGACACAGCTGGGATGTGATGGTGATTCATCTGTGTCCAAAGTTACCGCCAAACTTGGTTCATTATGCTTTTGTAATCCAGCCATTCAATTACAAGCCTTTTCAGTGGTGTATAAGATACAAATCTCGAAGCTATAGTCACAATTCTCATGGCAATATTGTCCATAATCTGAAGGCAAACTCATTATAAGATCTCCATTTAGTATTTAGCCACTTTTACATATTTGGATAAAATAATTTCTTAAACCTTTTCGGTAAGTCTTAATATATTAAGCTAGCGTTTGTTTTTAGATAAACGTTTAATTAACTAAAACTACGGGACTGAACTTTAATAATGAGTAAAGAACATCTCAATTATATTTAATTAAAACTATCTATTTAACATAAGATGTTAAATACATTGGGATTGTATCTAATAAGAACAAGAAATCCTTAGAACATTAATTTATTCAGTGGCAATGTCTTTTTCCTAATGCCGTATAAAGTAAATACTTTTACTTTATGGAAGTACAAATTAAAATGCTCAGCCACTCTATCAATACACCCTTTAATTAATTTACTTTTGCTTTTAACAGTTTACTGTCTTAATTTTACATTAATGTTTAAACAGCACAAATATTGTTCGTATTGTATAAATGTTAACTAGGTTAGATAGTAGTTAGATAAGTGGATAGTTTGTTACTATAATATTTACCCTATAAAAATGACAAAACTGGGAACATTAGGAACGTGAACATTTTCATAACGACAGATAATTAAATCGCATTATGTACTAGCGTGATTCTAATTGGTAAAATGTGTCCCTCTCTAGTCAAATATGTAAAAGCCATGCAACACTGCGCAAAATAATGTCGTCACGCCATGATTGTGATGGGAAACACTTTTAATTCAAAATAAATTATATATTTTGTTCACAATGCATTGCAAGGATTGATTAAATGACATAAGAAAGTGAATAACCTGTCCTCAATCAATCTTATTGTTTCTAGTAAAACCCCATTTTCAAATCCATTGTCTTCTTCTCAAACATAAATTACCCAGCATTTGCCGTTGTCAAACTAAAAAATAATTTAAACATAACGAAGAAACATACTCAAAGAAACATTTACTTTACAATATATGCAACTCGTAAGAAACTCGTACAAAATCAAACTCTGAGTCTGGTACAATCCATCTATTTTAATTTTGATAAATAATAGGTTTTAATGATACTTATTTTTAGATTCAACAATAAGGATATTGACAAGAGTACGGTTATATTGCATAGTCTTTCATATTGTGTTTATCTTAAACTGGAAACGCTTTATTGTGAAATTCTTTATCCTACTAATGTTTATAATAATTCGTAAGGATGCAGCTTCTTATACCAATGTATTGTTTAAAAATAATATAGGCTGGAAGACATTCATTCAGCAAAATATCTGTCTAGTAATCAGGTTTTTTTTTATCAAAAGGACTTAGCTTGGAAGTATACAATCAGAAGAATACGTTATCATCAAAATCCGGGTGTTTTTCAATTGAGTTTGTTTAGTTAGGTTTCCTCTTTCAAAAAACTCTGCTCAATTATGCAAACAGGGTGTTTTTTTAACTTGCTATTTTATTTATGTAAAAACTGAAATATATAGAAACATGCAGTTTGCGAGAATCGTCTATTGACGTAGAGGTCACAATTGTTGTGAATTTAATGTGACTTTTCCATTAACCCCCTTTCTCACCCTACCCTTAGATTAATATTTTTAAACTGCAAGGTACCCATTTGACATATCAAATGTGAGGGCATGAAAAAAGAAATAGAATGGTGCAAACTAGAGATCTCTAGTCAATCCTATCAAAGATTATGACTGAACTGTCATAATTTTGTATAGGATTGAGCTAGGATAGTCCTTCAAAAGGACTAGCTGGCACAGTTGTCCGAATAAAAAATCGTAAAAAACCAAGAAACTTTAAACAATTTTAGAAGTATGGCGATTTTTGAAGGTGAAGGAGTCTGATTTTCGGGAAACCCCATAGAATGTTTTGAAGAAAATTTAATTCCTGCCCGTGAAATTTCTTTTAAATCTTTGCTAGCTCTTCCGCTTTCGAGCTACAGTCATTAAAAAAACTTGTTTTTCTTAAAAAAGGGGGGTGAAGAATTCAAATTTGAACTGCCTTAACTTTTGATTGACAGATCTCTAGGCTGCACCATTCTTTTTCTTTTTTCATGCCCTCACATTTGATGTGTCTAATGGGTTACCTTTCAATTAAAAAATTTTAATCTTATGGTATGGAGGGGGGGAGAAAAGGGGTGAATGGGAACTTCACATTAAATTCACAACAGTTGTTGCCCATCGTCAATACACGAGTCCCGCAAAAGGCATATTTCTATCTATTGCAGTTTTTACATGAATAAAGAAGCAAGTAAAAAAAAAAACACCCTGTATTACAACTGTTGTTTTAGTTTATGGGAGTTTTATATCTTGATAATTTTTTTTAATTGTCATGCGAAAGAATAAAAACTATATAGTATATGAGTTATACAGTTGTATCATTTAAATATCTCAGCATGAGCAACGAATTTTGTTAAAATCAAACGTAAGACCTGGCAATGGTGGTTTTAATTGCCAATTTCTCTTCTTGTATACTTCATTTTTGTATTTTTTTTTTAATTTTTTGGTTCTGATAAGATACAATATTTTCTTTCAAGGTAAAGTTATTGAAAGATAGCGACAAACGATAACAAAGGTCTAAGGCCGGTCCAGCTGTAACCTTGTGTAATGAAGTCATCAATAACATGAAGTGTCGATTTGGAGGTCACATTGTCTCGTTTATCTTCAGAATTCTTTATCACTCTCTATTTGTAGAGAAGCTTTGAGTTTCAGATAAGTCAGCCTTGTGTCACTAAATGAAGCTTTGGCAGATTTACATTTCTTTGAAAAAAAAAAATATATATTATAAAGTTTCTCAGTAGCTGAAAATAATAGGTTTAGATAAACTCCTAGTGTGGTCTACTACAAAGTCAATGGCTTATTTCTTAAGAAAGCATAACAATTTCATGTTTACTTACGTTTAGCCTGTACCTAGTTCGATTCAAAGCAAGGTTGTCTTTGAGTGCAGTTGGATTATAATTAAATGACGCTTTCTAACAAACAGTTAACTTTATATAACAATAGAACCAGTATTGGGCAGTTTCCATTGAAAATGAAAATTTTAATTGTCAATAGCGTGAGAACATAATTAAAAATCCCACCACCACAGCAAACCTGCAGAATGAGTGAATTAAATTTATCTGTTTAAATATTGACTAAAATATTTCCTGAAACAACAAGCCTCACCTATTGTCATAAAGATAAAAATATAATCGGTTCCGGATCTATGTCTTAATTCCAGTTCAATTGCCAATTAAATTTGTTTAAATTGTAAAAATGCGTGTACTGAGCCAGGAATGAAATGTGATGCAAAATTAAATTCTCCCTATAGGTTTTGCATAATATCTGAAACTCTGTTTGAAAGATAGTTTACAAATATCAAAGTTATTATTTCGGTAAAATCTGAAAGGGCACAAAACTGGAATTGACATAAAGCGAGTTTTAGTAGACTGGGGCTGTATCAAAGGAGTACAGGGAAAGGGAATAATTTACATTTCCAAACTAACCCACATCATGAAAATATTTTCTGTCTTGCACTTCATTTATGCTAGTGAATCAGTATAATATTTTTATCTTTAATCGTAACGATAATTGTTTTAAAATAGTAAAATATAGCTTACTTTAAATTGTGTTATATGATATATTTTAATTTTATATATAGTTCTATAGGCCTATTCGTATTTTATACAAAACTACTGTCCATTAATATATTTTAAAATTTTCGTTTATAAATATGTAAATATTTTATGAATATTTTGTTTAAATTAACTTTGTGCTTTTTGTGATTTACTGCTTATCAGTAAATTAAACAGAATAACACATATTTCTAGAGTGTGGCAGATTGCATGAAAATATAATTTAAAAAAAATCTTTGATATAAATATTGCACACAGAGTCGGAGAATATTTCTATATACAAGTTTAGGTTTTAGGTTTAGGGTGTTTACAAAACTGTAAAGATGTTAAGGTTTCCAAACTATGAAACACAAAATGTAACATCATAAGTAATACCTATGTAAAGTTAGTACACAAATCGCGCATCAATATATAATAGTATATATTTTGTATCTTGGTCAGTGGCTTAAGGAATGGAAAACGTCATAAGGGATTTTCGTGGAAATGGTAGGAATTAAACTCATCTTTCTCGCACTGAAGTCCAAAAATAGACCAATCGAATAGCAGCACAATCAACATACAAACTCTTCGAGTCTCTTACGCTATAAGGATAGATAGTTGTGACTACCAGTTGTTGCAAAAAGCATGATATTTATTACAGTTATAACATTTAACACATTTGAATGAGTAAAATATATTGGAGAATTAATTAGTTTTCTGGTTCTGTTGCAGACACGTCATGGTTGATCCAGTGACCTCACCTCGTCTGCCATGGTCCCCGTGACTCTTTGTGAGTCATCGGACAAGAGATCCTGGACCGTCGACAAACCTAATCGCCGATATTCAAGACTAGCCTTCAGAAAAATCGTTATTTCTTTCACTCTATTAGTTTTGTTCAATGATTTGTCACTGATCTTTGCCAAATCCATAAATAAACCAGCAAATTCATTTTCGGAAGAAACCACACATGCCACTATTAACGACAGAGACAAAACATTTTCTAATATATTCTTTACCCCTGGCACTAAGTTGAAACAAGATGAGTTTGAAGAAAATGAGACGGATCAGTTTACAAAATTCCATAGAACATTGCTGTCAATAAAAAATCCTGAGAAAAATAACATAACGCTTCCGAATATAAAAAGAACCCCTTATGAACATTTTGACGACCATTTTGTTTATGATGACATTGCCTTCGGGAATCTTAAAACCATGTCTTCCTCCTTTGAAGATGTTAACCCTTTTGACGATAATCCGCTTAAAAATTTTACCTTGTACGAAAATGGCACTTTGGTCAACTCGAGCTTGGAGTCGAACGGTACAGCTGTGGAGGATGAGTCTGATGCTATTTTCATGGGCATCATGTCCGTGGTTCTCGGCATCCTCATCTTGGTCACTGTCATCGGTGAGTACGCTGCTTTAATGCTCCTGTAAGTGTGTTTTGTTAAACATTCTACTAGTCCTTCCCTGTTATTAGTATGGATGTGGAAAATGAATAGGATCCTTAATTTAATTTTTTGTAATGGCTAAAACTATACGATGTCAACTTTATATGTTTATATCAAATTTAATTTAGTATGTTCAGTTAATATTAACACTTGTGTATGCGGTCGACGTAAACCAAGAAGGTAATTGATTGTGAAATTCTATGTTATCTCTTATATTAATACTTGAGGGCTGTTTTTTGTGAACAAAACTCCTCCGTTATTTCTGGACCGATTTTAACGTTCGAGGTGTCAAATCATTCGTCTCAATTCGTAGTTTTGCATAAAGGTTTTGGAATTTAAAAACTCTTAGCCTTAAGGGCACGAGACGCTCTCAAAGGTCACATTTTCCCCATAAGAATTACATTGAAAAAAAATTTAAAAACAAAAACAGCTGTATATAAAAAGAAACTCACCAGCTTTTTGGGGGTAAATATTGATGGTTGTAATATTTAGGAGGTTATAGACAAATCTAAACAGTGAATCAGTTTTGTTGGAAGAACAGTCATTTCTTGAGTTTAAAGGAGAAAATTTAAAACAGGTGTAGGAGACAATTAATAGGAAATCTTATACGTATGAGAAAAGTAGAGGAGAGGCTGGTCTCACGATTTATCATTTCTGCCAGTTATGCTAAGCAACTTATTTTGGAAGTAAAAACCCATGAAGAATATACACATCATGTTGTCACAGTGATGAGTTTAAGTCATGTTGTCTACCTAAAGTCAGATCAAATAAATACATGCAAGAAATGTTTACTGGTAACAGTTTAAGTCGGGAAACATTTCTAGAAAACACTAAAAAATAAGGCCGGGTTCAAAAATGATAAAATATTTTTACAAGAAGCGCTTATTATTTCAAAGCGTATTAAATAGCGTGAGTATTCCAATCAGTTCACATAAGTATTTAGTCGGGTCTTTTAAACTCATCGAAAATTATGACTGTTATTACTGTGGTTTTAAAATAACTTCTGTATAATACCGGTACTTGACAATTAATTGCTCGATTTCGAGCAACAGGTACACTAGTTTTAATTGAATATTGGATCTCCTTGGTGAAAAGATCTAACAGCAACGCAAGAAAATCCATACTGACTGTCAAAAAATGCAAAACACAAAAAAGATCAAAAACCTTAGGTTCAGCATGGGTTGCCAAATGAGGTAGCAAAAATAAGTACGAGTACGAAATAACAGATTTCCGAGATACAATATGTTTAAATATTTAAAAAATCCGCCATTTAAAATTTTTTTTTAAGGAAGTCTCTTACCATCTAAGTTAACACTCTTATTCTTACCACATTTTAGTTATAACAGTAAACAACCTGTTTTGTTGTTTTTATTAGCGAATTTCATTATAGGGAATTTGCTATTACCGTAGGTCTCATGGTAAGACCTGGGCCGGGAACGATTTACATTTTCATTTTGATGTCCCCATAAGCCAAAAACACCATTCGTATGGTGAATGGTTACGGAGAAAATTCTTGTTATTCTCATGGAGAATATTGTAAAATGTTGTAGTTGGTTTGTTTATGGATATATTTGATCAAACTTGGTGGGCTCATTTATTTCATACTAAGCTATTATTATTTAATAAAAAACACACCTTATTAGTTTCCCTGTAGCAGCTAACCTAGGTACTCGCTGAACATAAATGTAAATAAATCAATTGAAAATCAATCCAGGCAAATGGAAATTCGCTTAGTCGGAAAGTTTGCTGCAGGGGGGTATTTTATATTCCCGTATTTTGTTTTATTTTTAGGTAGCTCTACACATTTTTCGATAATTCAAGGCCACTATCCACATTCTTGCCAAATTTTAAGTCTCTATCACGTTTCTGAATGGTTCAGAAACAAACACCGAAGCCAGCCACTTTCAAGCTGATTCAGCATAAGAATAAAATGGGAAACTGTTATAGCCTCATAACAGTGATAAAAGCATTCAAATTTGACATAAAACTGAAATTTTATGGGTTAATGAGTAAGGTAATGAAAAAAAACATGTTAAGAGTAAAATTTAAGGTTAACTAAGGAGAATACAAAGCAATAGAAATATAAAAAAAATTCTTATGTTCTTATGAGTAGCGAAAACCAATAAAAATTTTAAAGAAATTTACCAATTTTTGAAATTATGGCGTTTTTAGGGATGAAGGAGTATGATTTTCGCAAATCGCCATATAAAGGGTTTGTAAAAAATTAATTCCTGACCTTAAAAAGTGTTTCAAATCTTTGCTAGCTCTTACCGTTTTTAGTTATAGCCTATTTGGAAAAACGTGTTTTGTCGTTTTTGGTGTACGTCATTTTGGATTTTTGAGATGATAAAATTTTAAAATGGGACTTTGGCAAAGTTTATCGTTATTTTAAGGTGATTTTTCACACCCTTTTCGAATTTCCAGTCTCTCGGACGTTTCCAAACTATTCAGATGACCATACCAAAGTCTTTACATTTCAATGTTATTCTCCATAAGAATAGCATGGGGCTCGTAAAAGTGTTAAAACATTTATAATTTTGACACTAAACCTAAGTTTTTTGGGTCAAAAAGATAAGTTACGAAAAAAACCTGTAAGGAGTTAAATTTAAAGTAAACAAAGGGGAATACAAACCATTAATAATATTTGCAAAAAAAAAATGCTTATGTAGGATAAAATAGTGAAAACTATTACCAATCAGAGAAAAATGTACCATTTTTTTAAAGTAGGGCGTTTTTTGGGGGTGAAGGGGTGTGATTTTCGGAAACGCCTAAGAGTTTTGTAGAAAATTTAATTCCTGAACGTGGAAATTCCTGCAAATCTTTGCTAGGTCTTACAGTTTTTATTATACCCGTAAAAAAACACCTGTTTTGTCCTTCTTATACGTCCGCCATTTTGGATATTAATGATGGTTAAATGTTTAAAATTGTAGTTCTCCAAATTGTTGCAATAATTCAGGAGCACAATCTATATCCATGCCAAATGTTCAAGTTTCTATCACGATTCTAGATGGTTAAGAAACGAGCACAGAAGTCAGCCACTATAGATTATTCCCCGTAAGAATAACATGGGGAACTGTTATAGTCTCCAAATGTTGACATTAAACTTAAGTTTTGGGGGTCAAGGACTAAAGTTATGAAAAAACATGTAGTAAGTAAAATTTAAAGTTAACTAATTTATATACAAAGCATTAATAATATTTGTAATAAAAATTACTTAAGTATGAAAAAAGCGAAAACCGTAAACAATTTGAAACAAATTAAAAAAAAATTGAAAGAAGGGCGTTTTTTGAAGGTGAAGGAGTGCAATTTTCGTAGAACGCATATGATGTCTTGTACAGAATTTAATTCCTAACCTTGAATATTCTTAGAAATCTTTTTTAGCTCTTACCGTTTTCGAGCTATAGCCATAAAAAAGCGAGGTAATAAAACGTTTAAAAAAACATGTTTTTTTAGATAAAACCCATTTTGGATTTTTTTTGGGGGGGGGGGTTAAAATAAAAAATGGGTCTTTTGAAAATTTCACCGTTAATTTAAGATCACGTATTACAATTCTGCTAAAAGTCTCTAGCATGTTCCTAAATGATTCAGGTGAGCACACCAAAGACGGCTACTTATCATTTTATTTCCCATATGAGTAACATGGGGAAACGCTAAATTTAAGGGGGGGGGGTTAAAGTTAAAAAATGCAATTTTTAGGTTTTCCTGGGGTTTTGGGACCAAGACCTACAACCGTGCCAAATTTCAGATGAGTAGCTATTCTAGAAGTGGGTAAACATTTGTATCCCCAGTCAGTGAGTGAGTCAGTTACACATGCGGCTGAATATATTTTAAGGAATTCAACACTTATAAAATATTTACCGCCGAAGATATGGTTTATGCTATAAACTCTCGTACATTTTTAAACGATCTAAACAAAGGGTGATCCAAACACTCAAGCTATGTAAATAAAGTAGAGTGGTTATGTTACCTCTGTACTAACAATTGTACAGAATGTGTACACAAGGTTCCATTGTCTGTTAGTGTTTTGTAACATTGGAGCTCGCCAAGTCCAAACACAGGGAGAATGTGTCGTGAGTAAATAAATAAACCTGAGTATACTCAGTGGCCAAACAGACAGGGTCAACATGCTGCTGAAAAGAGCTGGTCATTGTCAGTTATTGACTACATTGATATGGCACTCTGCTGTCTGGTGGAGTGGTTTTCAGTTCGTAAAAGTAAAATGTATTCTTTGCCGAGGAATTTTACATTCCTCGAAGAAATATACAGATTTAATATTGGCATCTTATGGCGTTATGTGTTGTTACGGTAAAAATAATACTTTTCTATGGTGAAATTTACAAATATGATTTTGTTTATCTAGCTATTGGTAATTTCAAACTCCCTTAAGAAGAATTTACTACATTAATTATAATACTTAAACAATAACACCACGTTAACTACTTAAAATTGAAATAGTAAATCATTTGGTAAATTACATTAGTGGAATCCTTTCAAATTCACATTTGACCCATAATTTGTTTTCAAACCCCCTAAGACTAATATCATTGACTATAAGGATTCATAGTCAATGCTAATATACAAAAAAAGCTCCTAACTTGAAAGACATCCTTTCATAACCCAATCTACCTCCCACTTCCCAACCATCAGCAAAACCTTCGGGCTGTAATCAATGCGACAAACCATGATGTGCCACTTGCAAATTAATCATCCCATCAAAAACTTTCACAAGCAGCCAAACAAAATATATAACATAAATAGTCACTTGTGATTCTACTAATGTAATTTACCAAATTTCCTGTAAAAATTATCCTAAAGACTACATTGGCAAAACAACAAATGCTCTTAAAGTTCGTATGAATGGCCACAGATAGGATGTAAACCATCCTGATAAACAAAAACTGTGGCTATTCATGCGAGAGAGCATTCTCAAAATTTTCAACAATGTTATTCATTGAAAAGAATAAGAAAATTGGCAAAAGACTTACAGACTTAAAATTAAGACTGCTTGAACAAACTTATCAATTAATACTATCTAAAACACCTTCCGGTCTAAATTTGAGATGGTATATCAAACATTTTTTTTCTTTCTATCAACATTTTATTTTTTAATTCCTTACAAATTATATGTATTTTTGAATTTTGCTAAAACCATCTGATACAGAGTGGTAAACACTTATAATTGTTATTGTTTGTTCCTGAAGAAGGCTTATGCCGAAATATAGAACTTACTTAAAAAGTGTGGGATAAGTTCATTTTTAAATCTACATTGCTATTTCTATTTAATTGTAAGTTTGTATGGTTAATCTTACCCTAGGATCATACAAGTTTATAATAATACAGATGTGTTTCAAAAGAGATTTATCAGTTTGACCTTTAGCGAGAGCTAAAAAGACAACTACATTATTCATAAACTTGTTAGGGAGCTTTCAATATGGTCTTTACAAAGATTTGGCAATTTTGTAGTAGTTGATCATTAGATATTTCACCCAAAAACAAAAGTTACGTACAAGTCAGGTAAAAAATTAAAAAACAAATAATTTTTAATAAATTCATACTGTTATATAATTGTTTTTCGTCTAAGGATTGAATATCATTCTTTAATTGAAATTATAATATTTTCTTTCAAATTCATCCATCCTGGCGTTTAATTATAATATTCATCATAAATAGGACTACAGTATTATAAGTGGATTCGGATTTTATGTATCCAGTTGCAAAATATTAATAAAATAAGTCGAATATTTTTTAAATTTGGCGCTTCGTTTTTAATTGTAACTATTTTAATGTTATATAATTGTATATGTTTGACTTATACAGTATAGGACAGTGATATTGAATACGTATATACTATTATTTTTTATTCCTAAATACCAGAACCCAACAATGAGGTGAGGTAGGAAGGTATAACACGTTGATATTCACGTCACAGGGGAGTAGCCAGCGGCCGTATTGTGTTATTGCGGTTTTGTTTACTTTACTTAACAAGTTTCATGAGAGAAATACGGATATAATGCTTGACAGTTTTAAAAAGATCAAATTCGCTTTAAACTGACGAGCTGTGACTTAAGAAAGGCGAGTAGATTATTAAATGAATATTATTTTTCAACAATTTTTAGTTCATTAGAATAAACTGTAATTAAAACCCATTGATTGAAGTTATAATATAAAGTTATAATATGTATAAATATAGTCATGTATTAACTTTACCAACACGCGTAGCCATACAGCTTGATGACAAAATACTAACTTTAGAGAGTTTTTTTTACTCCATTAGAGGTACATTTCCTTTATTTAAGCATTTTTGTACATACAAAATCTGTCTTATTTGTTTTAGCGTATCGTAGTAATACTATCTTCCACTGTAATAAACTATAAAAAATAGCTATTTACATTACAAGTGTAGTAAGAGCGTTTTTATATCACGCAGGTGAATGTTGTGCAACGAGCGGAAGCGAGTAACAGTTATGGCTATTCAGCTTAATAATTTGCTCAGTTATGTACGCAGTTGTGTGCTAGTAGATGCTTAAACTATACGGTACACGTATCGATACGTTTACAATTTTATATCTACAAACCCAAACATCTTAAAGGAAATGTACATATTTTTGGCCAAAGAACATTTTTGAGCGCCCCAAAGTTTCCACTAAGATAGATATCGTAATGATTAAAAAAAGGAATATTAACCAAAAGGTATCTCAAGCCTTCCTAATACAGTTTACTAGCCTATATAAATACGTCACGGGTTACTATGAAACTTTTTATTTCAGTTTTAATTTTGATCGCATTTAATTCAAAAAATAAATTAAAGTAACAAGACATTTTGCTCGAAAATGCTCGACAATATATTTTTTTAATAATAATATTACTGTATACGCTTTCATTTGTATTTGCAGGTAATGTGTTCGTGATCGCCGCCATCTTGCTGGAGAGGAATCTTCAGAACGTTGCCAACTACCTTGTAATGTCTCTTGCTGTGGCAGATCTTATGGTCGCTTGCTTGGTGATGCCACTCGGCGCTGTCTACGAGGTAATATTGAGCTTGCAATGAAGTTTATGATACAAATAATAAATACTAAACATACCCCAACGTAGCTGTTTTTAATATTTGCTCCATAATCGAAAAATCATTGATTGCTCTTAAACGTATGCATTGTTGCACACTTACAATATTTGTTTGTATTTATGAATATTTTTACAGTCTTTAAATGAGGACTTACATCCATACTTATAATAGTAGCTATAATTGACACTAAATTTGATTTAAATTGGCGAAATTTTACTGAGAAAAGACTTAATAACTTAAAAAAAGACTTAAAAAATATTTAGAATCCATGTTTTAGGATATGTCTAAATGAATATTAAGGAATTTTCCTAATAGAAAAAATATATATTTGACTAAAGTCAAGTGTAGGCTGCAATAACTATATGAACAACATTATAATACACCTACTGAATATAATCTGTATATTAATTGTAAAGAAAACCATACTGGATAGTTTAATCATAGAAAAAAAGTAGCGCGTACGCCGTAACTACACGGCGCTCTCAGTGGTGGACACCAGAACCTATGCTAACCGCAGCACGGGTGACGGTCTATATTTAATTCTTTTTGTTTATGTTTTCATACAGGTTTACCAATGTGGCATTAACTAATTGTTGTATCGTAACAGTAACCAAGTTCTGTATCATAAACCATGTGTATATTATAAAGTAGTGTGGCACAATGATTAATGTGGGACTAATAGATGGTGTGAAATACTAACTTTGTTGTAACAAACGAACTGTAAATTCCTTGCGAGAGACAGAATGTGAATGTATTAATTAAACTTGTTTCGCTCTGTTGCTTCCCTTGCAGACTCCTGTTAGTTCATTTAGTATATTTTAAAGAATTTGCTTTGGTATATAAAAATATGTTTAGGGTTATAAAAATTGTTTTCAAAATTTTTATCAATAACAGATTCGTGAAATGGGGCAAAATGTAAATCGCCAATTTGATATCATACAAACTTAAATATATATTATACATTATTTAATTTGTCCAAGTAATTGAATGGAATTGTTATAAATTTCCATGAACGGACATATGTACAGTAATATACAATTTTTTTTAGTTTTTAACTGTTTTTATTATGATTATAAATGAGGAAAAATGGCATAACATTTTAATTTTAGAAAATAGTATGTATTTTCAAAGTTAGACAAACATTATTAGGTATTAGATAATTTATAATCAGCTGATAAATATAATTTAGTATCCATGTGTGTAATAATATTGAGTTAAAATACAAGCATACAAAGTTACATGCGTGTTAACGTGTTTCTACTGGATTACAACCACAGTTTTAATAAATGTTTAACCTATAAAATGTATATATTTTTATTATTTTGAGGCATAAAATAAAGACCATGTAATCCTCAGAAGTGTCCAAAGGATAAACTGAGTCGAGAGCAAAGGAAGGAAGGAGAGGTAGAGCATCTGAGATGTCATCCCCAGTCATCCTCTGATATTGAGCTAGAAACAAACATTCAATTGCACACAGGAGCTAACCTACATATTCTTTTTCTGTATGCTTTATATGTTAATGTAGCAGAGGTTTTTTGATAACAAATTTCATATTGATTTTTTTTTCTTCTTAACTATTTGAATACATTATTTCATAAAAGGATTTAAGGTAAATTGTAATAGTCACACAAAACTATTGGTGATTTAATGGGTCTTTTGATGAAGATCTAAACATTGTAAGAAAATGAAATGGTTTCCTGTAAAAGAGACCCTTAGTTTTGTTGTTAATTGTATTTATTATGTTTTTATAGATAAGCAGAGGATGGATCCTGGGCCCGGAGTTGTGCGACATGTGGACGTCCAGTGATGTCCTGTGTTGTACGGCTTCCATCCTTCATCTCGTAGCCATCGCTGTGGACAGGTAAGAGTAATTTTATAAAGTTCATTCTTTGAAAATTTTCTTGGACTATTATTATGACTAATTACTTTTTGAGAAATGGTCAAAGTTTTCGATACAATAATATTTTAGCAACAAATCAATTTATTTACTGTTTGAATGTTTTTTTTATACATGCAACTGAGTATACACAAGGATTGAGGGTAATATGAAGTAGGACACCTTGTTTGAATATTTTATAAGGACTGCCTCTGGGAAAAATTTTCAGCTCTGTTTATTAGTGATACTGACTTAAAGACTCAAAATTAGCGGTCAATATCTGAAATACAAGTAACTTTTATCTAATCATATGCATGTATGAATATTTTGCATGGTTACAAATGTATATTTCTGGTTATAGGTACTGGGCGGTGACCAACATAGATTACATCCACACCAGAAATGGAGGTCGTATCATCGGCATGATCGTCGTCGTCTGGTCCGTAGCACTGGTCGTGTCTTTGGCTCCTCAGTTTGGCTGGAAGGACCCTGATTATCTGGATCGTATCAACAACCAGCAGCGATGTCTCATCAGCCAGGACGTAGGATACCAGATATTTGCCACCTTCTCCACATTCTATGTTCCACTGCTAGTCATCCTAGTGCTCTACTGGAAAATCTACCAAACGGCTCGGAAGAGGATAAGACGAAGAAGAGCTCAAAGAAACGCAGTCTTAGAATCCTGCAAAAGCAAGGAAGCTCCTCAAGAGAAAAGAAAGGGGTTAGGTTTTCTTAAAAAGAAGAGATTTCTCCGAATGAAATCAGGAGATTCTAAAACTACTACTGAGGGCTTGGCGGCGTCCCTGGTTCTAATTGAGGGGCAGTCCACCTGCTCCACTGTTGATGCTGTCGAGGAGGATGTGTCTCGAAGACCTAGCAACGTAGACGCTCCAGAAGCTACTACTGCCTTCACGATCTCCACCAATCACGCTACGACCCCCAGCAACTTGTCACCAGAGAAGACATCGGACCCAACCGCTACCACCAACAACGGATCTGCACATACGTCAGAACCATCCAAACAAACCCTGTCCAACACCAAGGACTCTTCTGCATCCTTAGTGCCTACCCCCGTCCTGAAACCAGCCAACCATCCACCAAAGCGAGATAAGACCAGAGACCTCGAAGCGAAAAGGGAAAAGAAAGCAGCGAAGACCTTAGCCATAATCACTGGAGCCTTCGTAGTGTGCTGGTTACCTTTCTTCATCATGGCACTACTTATGCCACTTTGTGATTCTTGTGAGATTAACCCTTACCTCGCCAGCTTTTTCCTTTGGCTAGGGTACTTTAACTCTACCCTCAACCCTGTTATTTATACAATTTTCAGTCCTGAGTTTAGGATGGCGTTTAAGAGGATTCTTTGTGGTGTTAGTAGTGCTAGAAATAGGGGAAGAAAACTGAGATAATGCAACCGAATAAAAGTTACCATTAGTATTGTTATAAAAATGTTACATTTAAATGACATTTAAAACCTTTAAGAGAACATATTGAGACATTTTAATCCTTTTTTTGTGATAGGCTATTTTACGTATTTAAAAGGTGCTTTAGGATAAATATAAACAGTGTCAAGACTATAGCTTAATAAACGAGATTTCCTCGAAGACAAGATAAATGTTTGAGCCGATTACAACAGTTTGTTGTTTATGACATGAACTACTCTAATTTAGTCGTAAAATAGTATACAAGGAATGATAATTGTTAAATAGGTTTTAAATAAATTTTGCCATATATCACCCTACCGAGAAGAATTTAGTGTTGTGTATAAGTGATGTTGTCATATATTTTTCACTTTGAAACTGTACATATTATGTATATTATTATTGTACATTGTAAAGTTTATTAAAAGTTACGATTTGAAATATTTTTAACATGTTAGAAGCGGACTAATACTTTAAAACTAAGTTTATTTTGAAGTTCGGAGTGCTTATGGGTATATATAATATAAATTGCGTGTTTGATTTAGTGTTTTCCGTGACTAAGTGTACATCGTGTGTATTTACTCTTGTCCCAAGGAGGTAAGCCTAGTAAGCCCTACATTGGAGCCTTGCTTCCAAACATTACTGTTGTAATATACTAATATAATGTAATAAATATGTATTGAAATGTAAAAATAAACTATGAGACTTACTATTTAAGGAGTGTACTTTTTATTCGTATGTACTTTAGTTTGGGTTATCAATTGCTACATGCATCTACCTACCCTATAACCACCTACTGATATCAAGCCCAATAATAAATGACGTCTTAGGCCCAAATTGACCTTACTTGGACACAGAACAGTAACCTTCACAATTAGGTAGCACAATAACCCTTTAATCTTTCAAATGTTTTGCAGTTTAATAAACAGAAAAATAATAGAACCCTAAGTATTGAGCCTTAAGTATCAGTGAATCCTTCGAATGCATTATTACTGTTTGCAATAAGATTATAATAAACAATACATTCATTGCAGTGTATAGTGTCAGTATTTCAGCAGCAATGAGCAAAGGCTGTAAAGGTGATGGGGTTGAGGAGTGGCAACATATCTGATGGATGGGTTTGGAATTAATGTGTTTCGCACCTTACACACGTACCACCTGTAGCCATCGTTATCTTTGCTATATAAAACTACACCGTATAGCTGCTGAATATACACATTTACTCGTGGACATTTTTTTATTCTCCTTTTAGGTTAAATTGTTTGTTATACAGATATACGCTTTAAGTAATTCTATCATAATTTAGTGTTTTATTCAATGTAAAAATGTATAAATGATAATGCACATTAGCTTTAAAGAATATTGCAAATTTTTTACCAACAGGATTGGTAAAGACTAGTTGGATTGAGGGCAAATAATTATGTTCTTGGTGTAAGTAAACTATACATAACATTTTAGTCTTTGGGCCTCTTCTCGCGATGTAATAGACTAAAGTGAAATAGACTAATCGATCATTCATCGATAGTTTAAACAGAAACATTATCTGTAGAATAGAGTTTATCTCTGGAAAAATCTTTTGAATTGTGTAAATATTTATTATTCTTTTTTAATTAGCAAGGATTTTACCATACAATAAATAATATAAAGAATTCCGATTTAAATACGAAAGGACGATATTAGAACCAATATGTCCATAGGTATGAGTTTCGAAATATTACCTACCCAAACAAGAGGTTGATAAGTGTTAAATTAAGCACACAAAAAATACGCATTCATTTAAATTTTATAACAGATTTAAATTTCTCTGATGAATCATCTATATAATGCATTGTATATAAGCAGCTACCACAAACGACTTGTCTACTCACTTGTATACCATTATCAAAACATTGACATGGTGTAATCACTACGACATTTGATATGTGTTCTATAAGGATTGCTTGTAAGTTTGTTCACTTGACCACGGAAAGTGTACTCCTTTTCTTGTTTTTGCAGAATCAGGCCAAGCCGTAGAACAAAGAGTCTCGCAACTTAAGTGGCCATTGTAGACACAAACCCGTGGCTCTTCATATACCATTGTCTATCAAACCTTACTTGGTCGTTTATCCACTACTGAGGACAAAGTGAATTGCAATTAGAGTGACTATAGCATTAGTATTGGTTTAACAATGTCTGGTTGGCTGTACCCTACAACACTACCATAAATAGAAACATAATGACCATTTTACTGTAACTTATCATCTTGACAGCCTAAGCTAGGTAATAGATGAAAGAGTGTAATAATAAATGACAATCTTACCTTTGATGAGAACATTACACATTTCCGTTTCAGTATGATGTATATCTTTATAGAAAACATGTTTTATATTCACTTTCAAATTTACTTAGCTTGAGGCCAACAATTAATAACAACACTTGCCAAAGGAACGTTATATTAAAAAAAAACCGATTAGAAAGGCATATATATTGGTTGAGTTTTATGCGAATCAGTTAACAGACGCACATTTGATAGTTTTAAATATGCTCTCATGCCGTTATTGTCAATCGTCAAGTTCCAAAAGTTGGTCCAGATGTAAGCTTCTGTTGTGATGCGAATGAAAAATGAAGCGTCAATATGGAGGTCACATTGTCTCGTTTTAGAGTTCTTCAACACTAGCTATTAGTTGAGATGTTTTGTGTCTTAGATGAATGTATCATAGTGAATTTGTGTGTGGTTTTAAAACCGTCAATTATAATCCAATCAAGGGTTAATCCTGATCACAAAAATACTGCATTTGACAAGTTTAATAGCTACAGTAAAGTTTTGTATCGGTTATTTTTTTAATGTTTAATATTTCATTATACTAGAGTAATCATGCTTCTGCACTAACCTTTTATATGCATCGCCCTTACTTGCAATATACTACTTCTATTTTCATTACTACTATTTTTTTTACTATTTTCATTGTTACCCTGTTCAATAAAAATTTTCAATTTACAATATTATACAGAAAGTTCATCTGCAGCACTCGATCTTTGATTTAAGACAAATCAAATGCTAAGGTTATTATCAAGAAACCCATTGTTTTATTCAGTAATGTATATAGAAAGACAAGAGTTGGTATAAATTAAACGAAACAATGATAGAATTATAACCGTTGGCGTTTACATAACAAATTACTTTCCCTGCTATCTTCACAGCATATCAGAGTGGACGTGTTTAAAAAATCATATACACTATTTTATGAATCTGCAAGCTTAAATCCAAGGGGTATCTCTAGACCTAGCGGCAGACCGGCAGCAGTGGAAGGATCCTGTTGGCGAAGCAAAAAACCAGTTAGGTTTGAGTGGCCAAGGAGGTAAGGCAATGCAAGTACATGCTTAAATTTAAATGTGTTACTATAAGAATACCTTGAGAGTTTCAAAGATATAAGCAAAGAAATACAAGTTCCAAAAATAGATTAACATGCATAAATACAAAATCTGAGAAAAGATAGTTACAGTAATACTATAGTCCCTACAAGAAACATTCGACAATTCCATTTGCTAAGTCTGTTAAATTTATAACGAAAATCCGAATAAAAGATAATTCAGGAATGACCATACAGGGTGTTTAGCTTCGACGAGGACGAACTTTAACAAATTATTAATGAAAAAAGCAAACATTGCAATACAACATTAATTTGTCCTATCTCGAAACATTCAGCGTCTGTTTGTATGCGTTAAAAAAAACACTTTCAATTTCTCAACGATATGTGCTGCAGTGTTAAATCTAATTTAAATTGTTAACACTCTATATATAATTTTTTTTTTATGGAGAAATTCGTATGCATTGAATAATAAAATGAATTTGCCAGTTATTATAAAATTGTCAGTTATGTCGTTAAAATCTGTATATTATTTACCAAACATTACTTATCTTGGATTGGAATTGTTGTGTGAAATTAACGGTTTTAGTGTAATTTGTTATACATTTTCTAAAAGCTGACAATTTGGAACAGTTCAAAAGTTGTTATTCACATTTGCTCAACGTTAGTTGCCAAAAAGATAACCATTTTTGCTCAATTCAAACGCTGGAAGCTCAAACCACTAAGAATACAATGTTTGCCAAAAAACGCATACAGACAGACAGACAGACGCTGAACGGTTCGAGATAGGACAAATTTTGTAATAAATTTTATGCTTGTTTTGACCTCTAGTATAATCTGGTGTAGTTTTTCCTAGTAGAAGCTGGACACCCTGTAAAACAAATCAACATCATTAACAAAATGAACAACGTTGAAACTGTTAACTACATGCCTTTTATCCGTGCTCAGGCACCGTTGATGTACGCTTTGACTAAAATTCACTATTATAGCACGTCCATGAATATTCATGTGCTGTTGGCTTCATAATTAGTCAGTTAACTTTCTATTTACAGGTAAATGTGGTGTTATGTACTTTTATCTGAGCGTTCCAGGTGGTCAAAAATAAACAGTAGTTGTATTATGGTAATGCATAATAATTACCATATGGCCTAGTATTGCGATTAAAAATATACTATGGTATATAAAAAGAGTATGTCACAAATGGGGCATTGAACACACAAATCGGTCCCGGGTCTAGGTCTTACCACCAGACCTACGGAAATCGCTTATTTCCTATATTGGAAATTTTCTTAAATTAGCGTCAAAACCTCGATAACAAATCACTTTATCAAGACTTTTTAATTTGGATACGTAATTTAGGTATCGTTGAAAACAACTCTACTTTTGGTCCTCGTATTACCTGTTATGACCCGTAAAAATTAATAGTCAGAACAATAAAACGGCTGTACAATATTTTATTTTAAGATTGAGTTGAAGTAATTTTTAAGGCCATCAGTTTAACAGATAAATTAATACGTTTTTACATGTAATTCGTCTAAATTGATTTAAAACGAAAGTGACTGCACTTGATGCTATAGAGCCAATAAGCTGTTGTCGCATACATCAATATAACGTAATCGGAGCTTTCCAGGCTTAACTAACGCCATTCTGCGTGTTAATGGTGAAATAGGCCGTAAGCTACTGTTGCTACAGTATGAAATGAAACGAAACCATATTTATGCGTACGGACAATCTACAATACTCTATCGGTTCAAACTAATCTAAAAACACAAAACAAAATCATTAGTGAATTTAAAATTATTAAAATTAATTATTTTAAAAGGAATTAATTCATGACGTTTGTTAAAATCAACTAAAGTGACGAAAATTTGGTACGTTTTAGAGTAAATTATCTCTGAAAGCAGTTTTAAGATGTTTATAGTAGTGGAACAATGAAATCTAAACGCACACTAAGTTATTTGTGCGTGTCACTAACTTTTGTAAGGATATAAGTTTATAATGCAAGTAAGAAAGATTTTGCCTAAATTGGAACACAGTTCAACCACTCTACCACAGTATTGTTGCATGCCTGAAGGACATATGTGTTATGTGTTAAAACACACAAACAAAATTGAAAGACAGCTCTGCGTGATAGCGGATAGTGTATGGTAGATGAATGTGATTGGTTTATATCATCCGCTCACCAGGTGTTCACGGACGGTAAATAACGCCGATGGTCCATCAAAAACTAATCAGCTGTAATAGGTATACTACGGTAGAGTAGTTTTTTTTTTTTTTTTTAACAGAGGGCAGGGCTTACAAGTGACCATGGGATTGCATCGCAGCGCGGTAGGGTAGTTGACACTACTAGTTCTGCATTTGATATTTCATACAACAATCAAGAACGGTGTATATATTTCAAGATGACCAATTAAATGTATGACCAATGTTTTTTTTAACTCCTCGATATTCAATTATTTCTTTAATATACCTTATGTGTACAGTAATCATCATGTAATTAAAATGCTTGGAACAAAAATTAATTGCTTTATATAAAATAATCCCCAAAGTTTGTAATATTATATCTATCAATAAAGGATTGATTTTTTACACGTTTTTAGTCCTTGACATTTAAATACAAGACATAATTATATTTAACTTTTATAATAAATAATATATGAAATCCTTGTTTTTGGCCAACAAAAATGTATCCCCAAAACATTAACACTTAATCTTAAGTGGCATTACCGCCAGCATGCAACATGCTAGAGCTGAAGCAAAGCTATTTATCTCTTTATTAATATTTTTTTACTGTCATATAGCTTGACAATGACATAATTATATTTTTATTAGTAAATTACTAAAATATTCAACAAAAGTATAGAAGAATCTTAAAGATGAACTGGTAATATTGGATGAATACTTTGAGAAAACAATAGCAAGATTACATGGTAATATTTTTTGAGCCAAATAAATGTGTATGAGTAAACGTTAGACCAAAGAGAAAAATTTAAATACAATCATAAAAATAATGTTAACAGAAGGAATAATTAACAATGATATAAAAGTATAGTTTGTCTGCTTTTACAAATGTTGTGGGCCACACACATGATGTGATGGACGTGAATGTGCTATGTAGGCCTAATACCAAGTTACCGACTGTATATTCATCATTCCTAAAATTGGAGTCACATCACCATCTGCCATTTGTGATTTATTGCCACTTGTTTTAAGTTACAACAATAATCTATATTGGTTATGTAAAAAATATACTGTCTCGCCATTGTTCATTCTTATTAGCTTTGTGATCCATTGGTGCCCGTTTTTTACTACTTAAGAAATAAAAATAACGGGAGCTCCACAATAACCGCTAATATTTTATTTTGTGGCAGCTAAGCTAATGCATGGGTTAGAGATTTTGCGTTTAATGGTCTCTTAATTAAAACCATTTTCCGTATTTATAAGTTGTTCAAACTATTTAATTTAATTTCTGACAGTTATGAAGTATTAATCATTATCCGAAAAAGGGTGATTCTACAGAATAATTAGAGTGGGTTAAGCAGTTTGATCACTATCCTATAAAAAGCAAGTTGACGTGTATTGTTTGAGGACGTTAATTGAAAGACAATAACTCTGGAAGACCTCAACAATACTATAGATTACTCTCTCCCAGGTTTGTAAAATAAAATCTCGAATTCATAATGCTTATAACTACTCTATGTATGGCACCTGAGTGTAAATAAGACATTCAAAAACATTTTATTTTTCAATATTAATTATAATAGTCAATAATTAACAAGCTAATAACACAACTTGGCAGTTGGCCGTTTAAGCATCCAAACAAGTTGTATATTTGACTGAACGACATAGATATTTACTCAGCTGTTGATGTACATCTGCTAACATTACTCGAGTCTGTACGCTTATGTGTCGAAGATCTTTGCTTGAGGAGTCTCTCTTTGGCAACATGGTTATTGGTGAGATGAACGTATTACCCAAATATGTATAATACATGTTCGTGCCACAAACACATTGTGTCTTGCTTAATTCCGTTTATGTTTATTAAATTAATTATCTTCGTAAATTTATTTTTTTAGTTTGAGCTTAACTCGTTTAATATCGACGATATGAATCGTCGATATTAAACCAGTGGTTCTCATAAACCAGTGCTTATAGTTTGATTTTATATTACGTGCCCATTCATACATCGAACTTTTTTAAACTTTACAGAGTTTAAGAAGTAGGATATAAAAATATTCTGTAAAAATTTCAACTCCCTAACCTTAGTAGAAACAAAAGGGTGGCATATTGAAAAACAATGCTTTAAAAAGATTAAAGAAGGTATTTTTGGTTTTATCAAATATTTTTATTGTTACTTTCCGGGCAATATGACTTAAATAAAAAAAAAAACTAGAACATAGCCTTTATGGAAAACCTTAATGTCCAAAATTATTCAAACTGTAACCCATCCACAGCAACACACTGATAACAGCGCGTAACAAATGATTCGCAAGCTCTTAGAAAGAAACTCTGCGATATCCGAAGAAGTTCTCTTCTATTGATCGTTTATAGTTCCTCATCATTATTGAAGCTGTGGGTATAAACTTGTTCCTTCAAGAAATCCCGTAAAAAGATGTCGCAAACAGTTAAATCAGGTGATCGGGGTGGCCAATCTAAAAAAATCATTTCCACGACCAATCCAACGGCCATGAAGGTTGCCATTTAGTAATTGCTTCAACAGGATTTGCGAAATGAGGTGGTGCACCATCTTGTTGAAAGAATGCTTGATTCATTTCTGGTACCGTCAAATGGGGCAAGACCTGTTCATTTAAAACTCATTTTACAATCAAACAGCTGTTCTTCAACAATGAGCGTTAGAACCGCAACGTATTAAACAAATCAGATAATTAATCGTGAAAGTAGTTTTTATAGGAAGCAAATTGGTAAATTTTTCAATAAGCCGCCATTTTGTTTCTACTAAGCTTAGGGAGTTGAAATTTTTCCAGAATATTTTTAGAACCTACTTTGTAAACTGTGTTAAGTTTAATAAAGTTCGGTGCATGAATGGGTACGTAATATAAAATCAAACGTTTAAACCCCTTCGTGGGACACCCTATATTTATAGTTTTTTAGCTTGTACTATAGTTAACTATCAAATACGGGTCTCGTTTTTTTTACTGGTACAAATGATTGAGGCATACTAGCAAAAACAATACGCTCGTAACCTTTTCTTTGAACTCTTGATGTCACATTTTTATTTGGACCGTTAATGTTTATTTTGCCAATTATCTGTTTGAGTGTTATGATAAAAATTTGAGAGATGTATAATTTAGATTTAAAGAACTTATATGATTATTATAAGTTGTGATAAAAATATCAGTTTAACGTTACTTGTAAAAATTTAGTTGAAATGAAAATTATATTTTGTTGCTTTATATTTGTCATCTCTATTTGTTGTATCCTCAAATATAAGCTCTAGACTAAAAAAACTAGCAATTTAAAATCCTAAAAATATACAACTATATATTTTGTACAACTAACTATTGAAATCCCAATAACATTGCCAACTAAATATTGTGAAAACAAACAATCCTTCGCATAAGGATTTGATATTATGTGATGATTATTTCGTGTACTGTATGAACCAAATATTTCTTCTTTATTGGCGCAGGCATTTACATTGAACATACAATTTTGCATTAAAACTTAAAACAATTTGATAAATATTATTTAATACACCAAATTGAGTGACTTATTATTATAATGGTATAGTAGTTTACACAACGGTCACGTAGAGATTGTCTTGAAGACACTAGGCGAGTGCCTTCAAAACTTCTACGAGTAAGGCGTTCATTGATAATGAAACGGAACGTACGTTTAAAATGATGTATTTGCGTGATGTATTCTTGCAGTTCAGCCATTTCTAATAAAATAGTATTCTAGGTCGTAAATAGTTTACCCAAAAACAACTAACTCCGTTACCACGTTTATAAACATTACCTCTTTGTATTATTAGTAAGTAGGCCTATAACGTTTTAGCAGATAATATTAAGTTTCACTTAATAAAAAAAACATGAAATTTACAGTTAATATTATTAGGTTCATAATTAAATTTTTTAATTAAACCGTAAAAAATTTCCATTTTTGGGAATTAGTGTATTTAGGCCTATTATTTAATCTGTCCTGTTTTTTATTTGATTGTAAATTTTCCTTGTACTTTTTTCAAACTTACCAACATTAAAATATTTCATAAGGCTATAACTACTTAAACTGATGTACAATTGTAAAATAATATTGCCAAGAATACATTCATTGGAACGAAATAATGTTTCTTTGGTAAACAGTTTTTCTAATCAAAAGAGCTTTCAGACGGGATTAAGTCTACAACCAGAAGGTTTTAGTCTTGAAATCCGAGTGTTTATTCAAATGAGATTGTTTCATTAGGTTTTCCCTTTCAAAGAAGTCTGTTCAATTATGCATTGCAAATGTCAGTTGGCTTAGACAAAATAATTTGTTATCATGTTATATTTCCCGCTATAAGTTTTTCATAAAATAAATGTTTTTTAGTAGTTTATGCTGTTAGTTTTATTAGTAAAATATCAAAGCATAACAAAATTAAATATTCAAACAAATTTATATACCAAGGAATAGTGGATTTTATAACTACTAAATAAATAAACCTAAGTATACTCAGTGGCCAAACAGACAGGGTCAACACGCTGCTGAAAAGAGCTGGTCATTGTCAGTTATTGACTACATTGACTATGGTGGAGTGGTTTTCAGTGCGTTGGATTAAATACATCTTTTACCAAAATCAGTTCGACAATTCACTGGGATTTCTGAATATTCAGCATATATTGTCGTTGGTTTGTTCACAGTAAAAAACCTCTAGCATCACGCAAAAAACATTCACCTTTAGATTAATAAACGTGATTAAATAAATAATGATAAAAACAACAACTGATCTTTTTTAATTGAAATTAAAATATCGAAATAGGATTGTGATCGCAAGAAATATTTCCTAATAAGTATTCAAGTGTTTAAAAGTTTTAGTAAAATCATGGGATATTTATTAGTAAAAAAATCCATCAAATTTTGGTACATGTGGTTAGGGGTAAAGTTCCAATAATTTACACCAGTAGGATCCTCTTTAAATGTATCCTCAGTATTAAATCTACAAGAAATGGCTTGATATTGCCACAAGTGGTCTAACTGTAAATTGGTCGTAAGCTAGTCTTATAGTACTAGGTCCAAGAAAGTTTTAGTATTCAGATGTGTTTCAGAAGAAGTTAAACCATTTCACCTGTAGCGAGAGTTTCAAAGACCACTAAATTATTCAACAACTTGTAAGGGGCCTTTCAATATAGTTTTAGGGAAGATTTAGCTATTTTGTATTAGGTAAATATACTACTTATTCCATTTCTGAATAAGCGGTTCGTACTATAGTTCAATCAGAATATTTACTATCATAATACCTACAATTATAATATTTGTTTCGAATAAAAATATAGCCTTTAATAGAAAAGTATATTACTGATGGGGCTACATAGGTAGGATCTATATGTTATGTTCTCATTGTGCATTTTTATGCAGTATTAGTATCTTTATGAAATAGGTAGAAAACTGATTGCTACTTTGCCATATTTTAGGTAGTTTACGTTATTTCACTCTTTAAATTTGTATATGTTTCATTCATATGGGTTGTGCATATCACAAATACAACAACATAAAACCAAACATAAAATAAAAACAAGTACATTTAAGATTATATATATATATATATTTAATATTGCAGTTGCTTTTCGCGTTACGGGAGAGTAGCCAGTGGCTGTGTTGCGCATTTATTGTGGCTTTATTTGCTTAACCTAAACATTTCCATGAAAGTAGTATGGAGATTATTCTCACTAAATTTAAAAGATGAAGTCCAAATAAAATAGCGTTTAAACCAATCGTTTTAGTTATTATTATTTTCTGTAGAGTTTATCATACGTAAAAGTAGTTTTATTAGTTATACGGAATTGCATTATAGCCTATACCCTTTGAATGTAGTTTTTGTTTATATGAATATATTGGTCAACAAGATAGCGAAATGGTATATATATTATATTTATCAATACGCTTAGACTAAAAGCTCTCGTTAATGATAAATAACAAGGATAAAATAGTTTCAGTGGACTCGTTGGAATAACGCTGAATTTATTTAAATAGCTTTTTATCCATACTTTTGATTAGAACTATACGATACTTAAGCTCTGTGGATACTTTGAAAGACTTTTCAAAATATATCCCTTCCACAGTAATAGAAAAACAAAAGAATCTTTTTTTTCATAATAAAATGTATGGTTTGTACAGTAAATCATTCTTTTAATTGTACTTATAATGCAATAACTGGTGTAATTTCTAGTACTATAAAGACTGTTTGTGCTCGTAATACACACAAGATTTTTCCTACCACCATAATTAACGTATTACGACACACAGATTAACATTGTAGATGTTTGTAAAATGTTATTTAGGTTATGTTTCAATTATTTAAGTTTATGTTATTTGCATACCAGTTGTTAACAAACGTACTAGATCCGCAGCTGTGGTTGGTCTAGAAACTACAACAGTGAAATCAGCTGATTATCGGGTGGGACTGATCCATTTCCGCTCTAGAGCGGCAATGAGATATTTTGGGCACTGTTTTCAGATATGGCAATGTGGTCATTTTCATGCAGTTGTCGGAAAATAAATTAACTGATAGAAATTATAGCAAATCACTTATTTTGGACCACTGGAATATTTTTACAGCAATTTAGAATTGATAAACCATTGGCGTTTTTTAACATCCAATAACACCTGGTGAGCGGAGGATATAATCCTCTCATAATCCACCATCTGCCATCCGCCATCCACTCCGCCATCCGCACTCCACCATCCGCCATCCTCTATCCGCCATCACGCAGAGCTGTCTGTCTATTTTGTTTATGTGCTTTTATCCCAGATGACTTTCAGTCATGTGACCATATACTAAAAAGGTACAAAATTTAATGCAAACCCACCTACTTTCAGGTACCATAAACTTATTATAATACTTGAGTAGGATACGCTGTACTTCAGGCCACCAATCAGAGAGCAGCATTTCATCCCCACCCCTCCCCCTAAGCCACGCCCCCTTTTGTCCCACGTGGTCGCTCTCTGGTGTCCCACGTGGTCTAACCTCACTTTTGTTTTCGCGCCAAACGAAAAAAATCACCTTCCCGCCAAGTAACATAACCTAACTTTTGCACCGAACGAAAAAAAACACTCTCCTTCCCGCCAAGTAACATAACCTTACTTTTATTTTCGCGCCAAACGAAAAAACCTGACTTCTTCTTCACCAATTCCCGCCAAACGAAAAAAGAACCTTACCTTCCCGCCAAGTGACATAACCTCACTTTCGCGCCAAACGAAAAAAATCACCTTCCCGCCAAGTAACATAACCTCACTTTTGTACCAAATGAAAAAATCACCTTCCCGCCAAGTGACTTTTGCGCCAAATGAAAAAAACCTCACCTTCCCGCCAAGTGACGTAACCTTATTTTTATTTCCGAGCCAAACAACGTAACCTTACCTTCCCGCCAAGCTTCACTTTACGTATTGCGTAGGTTCCCGCCAACTGATATAACCTCTGTAATGATTAACTCTTGCCAAATGAAATAGCCTCCACTGAGTTATGTGTCCTGAATAATTACACAGATTGTTTGATTTAAAATATGTTTTAATGCCACTATATCTACGATTTATATTTACATATGTTTAAAAATATTTACAAATACTATAAATCTTCTTCTTCTTCTTCATCGTCACGGTTCTGTAACAAAACAAGGAAGTGTTAAAGGTGTGTATCCTGGTTGCTGATTGGTTGTAATAAGCTTGTACCTGATTGGTTATAAATAGGTGATCTTTTGTGTGATTGGCCAATTTTTGCTATTTAAACTTTTCAGTACTTATTTTCTTTCACTTTGCTCTTGGCAATTGAACGTGTTGGACGTGTGTTCTTGTGTTTGATGTTTTGAGGTTATGTTTGCAAGTTATTTCTAGTGTTAAATGTTAGTTTGATTATTTACGGTATATCAGTGGTAAGTGAACTTTGTTTCTTTATTGTAACGTATTGCGCAATCGGTGTGCTATATTCAGCTTTGTGTGCGCGCAGCTGTGTCCCCACCACATCTTGTGTCTCAGTGTTGTTGTGTGCAATCGGTGTGCTATATTTAGCTGTGTGCGCGCGCAGACTGTGCCCCCTCTAGATCTTGTGTCTCCGCGTATCTTGTACTTTGCTCTAGGCATTTGACGACGATGGATGTTAGTATGGCCGATAACGTATCTGATGAAGTAGTTGAACCCGTAAAAGTAGTTGAGCCTGTTAATTTAATAAGTACTGATCAAACTTATGTAAATAAATTTAGATTGTATGGGAGTAAAACTGTATTTAAATTCACCAATCCGCCTCCAGAAACTAATGAGATTGATTGGTTGAGACAGGGGTTTGCACAAATTGTAAATAGTATGAAAGAACAAGCTTTTGAAAATGATCAACTTGGATTTACCTTGGAGAGTCTCAACTTGAAATCAAAAGCACCCGGCTATGTAAATTTTCGTCCGGCTACTGAAATTGATGAAAACGTTTTGTGGCAAATCTTTGGTGGTATTGTGCAATCAAACTCTGAATCCATAAAATCTACCGACACCTTTAAAGTGGAATGCACTAGAATTAACCTTCCTGTAGGTTCTGGAAGGGTAAGACCAGGGTTTTACAATACGTTTGATGAGGAATGCAAGGCAAGACGGGGAATTGTTGTTATAAATAATAAAGATAAATTGTGTCTTCCCCGTGCAATTGTAGTGGCTATGGCCAATGTAACTAAAGATCCTGACTATAATGCAGTTAGAAAGGATAGGGCAAATAGGCAAACAGTTAGGGCTCAGGAACTTGTGCGTCGAGCTAGGGTTGAAATGCCAGAGGGTGGAGCTGGGATCCCGGAACTTGAAAAATTTCAGGGGTTTTTAACAAACTACAAAATTGTCGTGTACAACTATGATAGCAAAGGTCGCGATGTCTACTTTGAGGGAAATTTAGAAAATGCAAAATTCACACTAAATTTACTGTTTCACGATGGTCACTACAATGTGATTAATAGTTTGACTGCTGCTTTTGTTTGTACATATTTTTGTGAAGCATGCCATGTACCCTATGATCACAAAGGAGCCCACCGCTGCTCAAACATCTGCTCACAGTGTCAGACCATTTCACCTCCTTGTGTAGAGGAAAATGGTGGTGTTCTGTGCCCTAAATGTAACATGACTTATAAAAATCAGGGATGTTTTATCGCGCATGAAGCTGACAAGTGTAAAAATGTAAAGAAATGTCTCGATTGTGGGAAACTGGTTTGGATTAGAGAACGGTCCAAGCCTCACAAATGTGGCGAAGTATATTGTAAACCGTGTGGTTCTTTTGAAGACCCTAATCACAAATGTTATATGAAGCCTGACACGAGAAAGCCAAAGTCAAAAGATTTTCTGTTTATTTTCTTTGACTTGGAAACCCGTCAAGATGAGTCCCTGCCCTCAGATCCCGAGTCTAAATTGCATCAAGTAAACTTGTGTGTGTCACAACAGTTTTGCTATCAGTGTATTGAGGCTAAATTTTGTATGGCTTGTAAAAATCGAACAAGAGTCTTTAAATCTGAACCGGTCACTCAGTTCATGGACTATGTGATGCAGGTCCGTAAAAATTTCAAAGATGTCTGTGTAATTGCACACAATGGGCAGGGCTTTGACTTCCAATTTTTGCTCAAGTATGTGCTAGAAGATACAAAGTTCACCCCGAAACTTGTAATGCGGGGAACTAAGGTAATTTTGATGGAAATTGACAATGTGAGGTTTGTTGATTCACTTAGTTATTTCCCTATGCCTCTTGCTGCACTACCTAAAGCATTTGACCTGCCTCCAGAAAAGAAGAAAGGCTATTTTCCCCACCTTTTCAACACCCTTGAGAATCAAAATTATGTGGGCCCTATGCCAGCAAAGGAGTTTTACTGTCCAGAATCTATGTTTGAAAAATCACACAAAGATTTTGAAAACTGGTATAATGATCAGGTTGCAAACCGCGTTACATTTGACTTTAAAAAAGAAATCCTCGAGTACTGTATCTCGGATGTTGATATCCTAGCCCAAGCTTGTTTAAAGTTCCGTTCAATTTTCCTGGAAGAGTGTAATGTGGACCCGTTTCTCGAGGCTGTAACCATTGCCAGTGCTTGTAACCTGGCCTTCCGTCGGAACTTTTTGAAGAAAAATACTATCGGCATCGTTCCTAAAAACGGTTATAGGCTTACAGACGCTCAATCGGCAATCGCGTTACAGTGGCTATCGTGGGAAGAGGAGAAACGTGGAGTTAGAATTGAACACGCTGGCCGTGGAAAAGAAGTTAAGATCAATGGAATGAAAGTTGATGGGTATGATGGTCAAAATATTTACGAATTTCAAGGCTGCTACTTCCATGGCTGCCCCAAATGCTTTCCCTACGACCGTGAACTTGCTTTGAAAGAGGATCCCTCTGACTCACTTCACTTGCGATATGAACGGACTAAAACTAAAATAGCAAAGTTGGGCGATAACGTCGTACAAATGTGGGAATGTGAATTTAGAAAGTTAAAAAAGACGGAAAACCTGAAACACCTAGAAAAGTTGCCGATCCTCAACAATTTACCTCTGAACCCGAGGCAAGCATTTTTTGGGGGCCGAACCGGTAATGCTAAAACCTATCACAAATGCGCTGAAGGGGAAACCATTGAATACGTGGATGTATGCTCTCTCTATCCCTGGGTATGTAAATATGGCAAGTACCCTGTAGGCCATCCAACGATCTATGTAGGTGATAGAGAGTGTAGGCAGAGAGGTCTTAATGTCGAAGGCCTATTGAAGTGTAAAGTACTCCCACCACGCGATCTTTACCATCCTGTGCTCCCGGCCAAAATGAATGACAAGTTAATGTTTGTTTTGTGCGCGACTTGTGGAGATGGTCAGATTCAAAGTGATTGCGACCACGAAAGTGGTGACAGAGCACTTATTGGGACCTGGACCATGGACGAAGTTCGTAAAGCCGTAGAAAAGGGTTATGTTGTACTCGACATGTATGAACTTTGGGAGTATAAGGTAGCCACATATGAAAATGGGGGATTGTTTACTGACTTTATAAATAAATTTTTAAAAATGAAACAGGAAGCATCCGGGTTCCCGGGTTGGTGTGAAACAGACGAGGACAAAAACAAGTACATTGACGACTATTTTAAAAAAGAGGGTGTCCAGCTGGAAAAAGACAAAATTGTAAAGAATGGTGGCTTGAGGTCATTGGCTAAACTGATGTTGAACTCGTTTTGGGGAAAATTTGGACAGCGTGAAAATCAGACCAAAGCTACGATTGTCAGGGACCCAAAAACACTTTTCAAAATGTTAACTAGCCCTGAAATTGATGTAAATAGAGTACAGATTGTCAATGACGAGGTTGTTGTTGTCAGCTGGGAGTACATTGATGAGGTTGGTGAGCCATTGCAAAATGTTAATGTTGTGGTGGCAGCTTACACTACTGCCCAAGCGAGATTGAAGCTCTATGAGCATCTAGATGCCTTGGGTGGTCAAGTGTTGTATTATGATACTGATTCTGTATTGTATGTATACAAGGGCGGTTTGTATAGAGTTCCCACGGGAGATTATCTAGGGGAAATGACCGATGAGTTGGCCGAGTATGGACCAGGTTCATATATAACAGAGTTTGTATCTGGAGGACCAAAAACCTATGCATACCTCGTGTGGTCAACAAACAAACAAAAATTGATTCCCGTTTGTAAAGTAAAAGGGCTTACATTAAACATGAAAACTTCTAAAAAGATTGGATTTGACAGTTTGAAAGAGATGGTCCTTGGTGATGCTGCACAAACAATGGACATTGAGGAAAATAGAATCAGACGAACAAAGGATAGGAATATAGTTACAATCAGTGAGGTCAAACAGTTTAAAATTACTGGACCAAAAAGGAAACATGGTAGCAATTATGATACACTTCCATATGGGTTTAAAATTCAAAAAACTCACCAAAATCTCAACTCCTGAATCACTACTACCACTGTCACTCCACTCCCCCCAGTCCCCAATATCCACCTCGTTCCACCCGTTCCACCCTCCTGGTCCCCAATTGACCCCAAATTCCGAGTCTGTGTCTGAATCGTTGTCTTCTTCAATCAAATTTAAAAATTCACATATCCTGCGATATAAATAATGTTGAACAAAATCACTAACGATCAGCATCAGAGAGATCATGTTGGACACTGAACACATGTTGCACATGCTGCACATGTGTTGCGCTCCCCTCTCCACTATCACTACATACCTTTATGGTGGCATATTCTGTGTTTCTCGGTGGTAACGGTGGTGGCCTGAGATCCAAGGGTCGAAGTTCTTCGTAGATTGGCTCCACCGGCCTAAGAAATACCACCCTTGTCTTGACGATAAACGGTGACGGCTCGTCGCGCTTGATGGAGAATATCCAGCCGAAACACGATGCGAAACACATGGTGGCTGAGATCCAACTGGAGTGGGGCTATTTTTGAATGTGTTTGTACATTGAGGCGCTCAAATCTGGAGGGACTTGAGCTACTCCTTGTGCATGTGTGAATGATGGTCACTGGCGCGGCTGACTAAAAAGCCCGTAAACCATGTGTGAAGGTCACTGGCACGGCTGACTAAAACGCCTCTAAACCATGTATGAAGGTCACTGGCGCGGCCGAAAGGCCCGTAAACCATGTGTGGAGGGGTGAGTGTCATTCCACTTGGAACCTTCTCGCCACCATGTTGTCCCTACTTGAGCTCTCAGCTAGAACAATTATTGATAACATGTTTCTTTTGAGTGCTGTAAAGCAAGCAGCATTCCCACCAGTGATTAAAGATTATATATTCAATTACCACCATGAAAACTGTGGCTATGTCTACTACCATATTTGTTTTCTCGACAATGAAGAGTTTTGTAAGGATTGTGGAGAGGCAGCGAATATTTTTTTTCGACGGTTTGGAACAATTGTATGTGTACCAAAATTTAAGACTCCAAGAGATAGATGCACCATCTGTGCTGCACGTCTATACAATTGGACCAGATTGAGAAGATGTTCCTGTCTACAATCCTTGATCCCATCCTTGAGAAGGTGGTAAGAGAAATTTTGGGGGAACGGAGACGGCAACTAGTTTGTTTTTGGAGGCCGTCACGAGCTGCGGCGGTGGAGGGGCCGCAGCTTTTCTGGGGGGCAAATAAAAAGACTATTCTATTTGGAACCTTCTTGCCATCATGTTGTCCTTGTCTGAGCTTTCAATTAGGGAGATTTGTACAAACGTTATCCTTTTCCCTTATGTAAAAGAAAGTGCTGATCTTCCATCAGCGCTAAGGCAGGACATTTTGAACTGTCATAGAGAAAACTGTGGTTACGTAACCCTAAACTACTACGAGTCTTTTAGAGGCTCTAGTAGGTTATGTATTGACTGTGGAAGAATGGTTGATCTTCCTTCTCGCTTAAAGCGAAGAGGTAACTACATGTATCCAAAGTTTAAAGTCCCCAAAGAAACATGCCGCATTTGCATGACTCCGTTATTTATCTTCCATAAAGTAACTTGTAAATATTGTAAAAACTAAATGTTTGTAAAACAAACAAAAAAATAAACGGAGGTGGCAACTAGTTTGTTTTTGGAGGCCATCACGAGCTGCGGCGGTGGAGGGGCCGCAGCATTCCTAAAAACTTAATAAATTATCAATACACTGTCAAGTTGTATCATTTTAACAATGAATGTCAGACGTGCTATAGCTGAAGAGCTACACAAACCTGCTAGAAAAAATTACACTAGACGGAAAGTGACTCTTAAAGGGTTGAATGATTTGTACCAGGCCGATCTCGTAGAGATGCAGCCTTATGCAAAGCTAAATAAAGGTAATCGGTACATCATGACTATGATCAATTGTTTTTCAAAACTCGGGTTTGCAGTCCCATTAAAAGATAAGACAGGTCCGGCAGTTGCCAAGGCACTTGAACCTATTTTGATAAAACATAAGATGAAACACTTTCAAACCGATCAAGGAACCGAATGGTTTAATAAACATATTGGTGCCCTCATGAAAAAGTATAAAATTAACCATTATTCTACGTTTTCTGATTTAAAAGCTAGTATCGTGGAAAGATATAACAGAACTTTGAAACAGTGGATGTGGAAAGAGTTTACCGCAAAGGGTACATATGAATGGTTGTCATTACTTCCTGATATTCTCAAACGATATAATAACTCGGTACATAAAACAATTGGTATGAAACCAAAAGATGTGAAACAAAAGAATGTAAAGGAAATATTAAAAAGGATAAACAAGAAGGGAAAAAGGGTGGCACCAAAATTTAAACTGGGGGATAGTGTTAGGATTAGCAAGTATAAAAGAGTTTTTACTAAAGGCTATCTGCCAAACTGGACAAACGAGGTTTTCACCATTTACGCCATCAAACCGACAAAGCCACCTACATATGTACTCAAAGACCATAACGGTGAAATACTAAAGGGAGGGTTTTATGAACAGGAGCTAAATAAATCAAAGACTGGAAATGTATATTTAGTTGAAAGAGTGTTACAGCGGAAAGGAGATAAAATAAAAGTCAGATGGCTTGGCTTTGACAAGAGAAGCGACACGTGGCTTAGTAAAAGCGACATTCTTATTTAGAGCATCCGGTGACGGCTCTGTGTAGATCAAGCAGCTGCATCCGGGCGTATTTATAAACGATAGGGTGAGTGTGCTACATCAGTTGAACACGATGCGTGTGGCACAGCAGAGTCCCCCTTTGACGGTAAAAAACTATGACGAGTATCTCGGCGAGGGTCTGGCATCTAACAATAAACATGGCCATCTGCTACCAGACTCAATTCGCGGGATTCTTTCAGGCCCCAGCAACTCGGGTAAAACAAATGTTGTGTTTAATTTATTATTCGATCCAAATGGTCTTGTTTTTGAAAATATCTACATTTTCTGTAAATCCCTGAATCAGCCCAAATACCAGTTTTTACCATTGGCTCTGCCTAAGGAAATTGGTTATTTTGCATATGGTGACAACAACTTGGTAGTTCATCCAAATAAGGCTAAACAACATTCAATAATGATATTTGACGATATATCCTGTGAGAAACACAACAACATTACAAACTATTTCACTATGGGTAGGCATAACAATATTGACACCTTTTATTTGGGTCAGACGTATAGTGCTATACCAAAGCAGCTTATCAGAGACAACGCAAACCTTTTAATACTATTCAAACAGGATGATACGAATTTACGACATGTATATAGCGACCATGTCACTACCGACATGCCATTTGATAAATTCAAACAGTTGTGTTCACTGGCGTGGAAAGACAATCATGGGTTCTTAGTTATCGACAAGACTCGAGACACTAATAAAGGAAGATACCGTATAGGATTTGACAGTTTCATTGAGGAGTTATAATGGTTAACATCTACACCTACAACGACCTTAGAGGTTACGATACCAAACTTCATAATGTTAAATCTAATCTTTGCACATATTACTATTCCGATAAGAAAAAGTTTTGTGGAAACTACTGTAGCAGAAAAGGACGTCATGGTCACAAGTACAATAGGCGGTGTTGGAGACATAAAGTGCCAAAACAGAGCGCTGTACTACCCCCGGTTATCTTGTTAATGATATCTGCGAGTGAACGTACATACAACCGTGAAATTTGGATTAGATTTTTGGAAAAATGCGAAGAAAAGAAAGTTCCACTTGAACTGGTGGTCTATCACGAAGATATGAATAACTGCACAGTTAGAGAGTCCCATAATATTATTTCGAGATTTAGACCGTTTCCGGATATTTTTGGTAAGGTTTTACCATTGCGCAACCTTCATGGTAGCATAAACTTTACCTAGATCTACCTCCGAATGCTCGAATATGGTTGCAATATTCCCTATGCAGCAAGATGTATAGTATTGACTGAACGGACTCTACCAATAAGATCACCTCTGACGATTTATAAAACTGCGATGGCGTCGAAATGCCATATCGATGTGAGTTATAATGTAGCATATGGTCCGGTACCTCCGGGATTACCGAGATCTCGTGGTAAACCTTATGCCGGGGTAAACAACTTGTGCCAAGGACTGTTTACAACAGAATTTCTAAAGGCTGCGTTGCCAACTTTACAACAATATAGCGAAAGTTTTGGAATAAGTTTCAATAATGGCGTGTATACGATAACTGATCGTCAACTGTTTGACCAATGGCGTGAGTTCACTGGAGCGAATCCAAGTGAATTTTGGTTATTGAACTCGTTTCTGTTACACCACAATGAGATGAAGCGTCCAATGTCTTTTTTGCAGAGGTATATGGAAAAAAGTGACGTTAGTGAGCGGTATACCGTAGCGGAAATACCACAATGGAGAGATAATTGGAAAAGAACGTTTGTTTTTCGGAATTGGTCAAAAAGGTACACTATTCCGCAATTTGATCTAGTGACAAAGAGATACTACCGAGATATAGATATTACCTCGGGCATATCTTTGAAAGAAGTAGTGCACTACCTACGTAAACATAAGAAACGTGCACTATTTTTTCGGCAGATTGAATTGCCTTAAGAGGCTAGCTGTGGTGTTTTAGGCTCATTATCAAAGATGACGCGGAAGAATAAACATCTCACTCTGCAAATAGCAGAGTTGAAAGAAGCAGTTAGGCGTAAATTTAGACAGTTTAAAGATGGTAGTGTGGAGAGTGAAAAACTGCTAGAGCAGCAATACAAACCGTTAATTAGAGAACTAAAAAAAGGCGAACCAAAAACAGATGTTAAAATTGAACAGCTTTCTAAAGAAGAGCCAATGGACTATGAGAGTGATGACGATGATTACATTGGACAATCGTTTAAACCAGAAGCCATATCAACACCTAGAGCTGAAACTAGTCAATTGGAAGAGGTTGTTTCGTCTCCATTAGGCTTTCAAACAGCATCTAAGTACATTGAAGAGCAGTTTGAGAACCCGTTAACTAGAAAATATATGACCCAGTTTATACGAGACGCCGGTGGAAAACATAGAACTATTGACCACGACTATGGTCCAAGGTTTGATGAAAGAGGAAAAACTTTAATGATTGGAAACAAGGTGATGGAATTTGACACTGACGGTACCATTATTGTTAACAACACGAGATACCCACCTTCCGAGGGGCTCTATGAGCTTATATTTAAAAGACTGCCAAACAGCGATGTGTATGCAGAGGACGATCTAAATGCTTACAAAAGTATATTGATTGCGTCAAATGCTCACAAAAAGGGTTATAATTTTGACAATCAAATCAGACGTGATAGTAGTTTGAAATACAGACACGTTATCAAAGATCTGTTTCCCGTCAGACAGGGTAGAGGAATGTCATGGAAAAGTACAAAGTCTCGCGATATAGTGCATTGGGATAATCCCAACGAGTTGGTCGATAGACTAAAACTGTTGGTAGCATCAGCTGAAACGGGAAATACTTCACATAGTAACGAGATTGTAAACATTGTAGAGGAACTACACGAAGCAGGATACATAAAAGGTAGCGGAAACAGTCGATACAAGTCAGTCTCACGATGGGCATAGACAAGTTTGGACGTTATACTAAGAAGGAGAAGGGTCTTGTTGGACCCAAAGGCGTAGGCTTTGCATTGTCACAGGATGGTAGCTACGATATGCAAGGTAAACGTCTGTGCAATGTCGACGATCCAAAAGACAATCTTGATGCGATGAATTTTAGATCGCATGCGAATTCACTTTTAAACTGTATGACACTGCAAAGTGGTCATTTTGATGCTCAAAACACACGTGTATGTAATATAGCTGATCCAGTTGATGTTAAAGATGCGGTAACAAAACAATATATGGATCTTCATACCCCGCTTAAGTTCTCTGACGCCACCGCATACTCGATACACCATTACCGGCTGCAAGATGTTGCTCCACCAAAGGCGGATGGAGATGCCGTTAACCTATCATTTCTCAAGGAAATCACTATAACACGAGGTGCGGGGTCTTTTGATGCAAAACAGTTGGTCATACAGAATGTTGCCTCCCCAGTTGCCAACAAAGACGCTGTAAATCTCGAGTATTTCAATAAAAACACGTTGCAAAAAAATAAAAATGGAGCTTTTGATGTTAAAAATACAGTTATTCAGAATGTAGCACCCCCCAGTAAAGGGGGAGATGCCGTAAATAAACAATACTTGGACAATCACACACCTTTACAAGGCGGACTAGCATGGAATTTCAAGAATAAACGGTTAGGACAGGTCTCCGATCCTTCCCACATTCACGATGCAGTTACCTTGCAATATCTACAAAATAATTCAATTTTACCCGATAAAGATAAACATTGGGACGTTAAAAGTAAACGGCTGACAAACGTAGGTAAACCACGATGGTTAAACGATGCTGTAAATAAAGAATACGTCAAGGAAGTGGTGGCAGATCTGGCCTATACACTGTACAAACAGATAAACAGGGGGAGGGCTAGTTACCCTAGTTTTGAAGATTGGAATACACAGGTTGTCCGAGAGCAGTCTACATGGGATGACCTATTTAAAACATTGTAGTACGTATCAGTCATCAGTTATAAAATGGCAGGGAAGAGGAAAACATCGGTTAGACGCAGACGAGCAGTCACAGGAAGAGGTATTATATCCTCCGTTGTAAACAAGGCTGTAGATTTGTTACCATTTGAAGCTCACTTACCTGGTTATAATTACTGTGGGCCAGGTACAAAATTAGCCAAAAGATTAGCTAGAGGTGACAAGGGAATCAACGGATTAGACGAAGCTTGCAAACAGCACGACATTGCGTACTCGCAATACAAAGATTCCGAGAACAGACGGCAGGCCGACGCTGAATTGGCCGAGCGCGCGTGGCGACGATTTAAATCCTCAGACGCATCTTTGGCTGAAAAAGCAGCTGCTTGGGCTGTTACTACAGCCATGAAGACTAAAACAAAGTTAGGGGGTGGTAAAAAGAAGAAGAAAAGCCCAGTTAAGCGTAAATCTCCCACCAAGGGAAACGGGTTGTACCTTAGACCGTACCCAAAGGGTAAAGGTTTGTACCTAAGACCTTACCCAAAACAAGGGGCCGGTAAGAAAAAGACAAAGAAAAGAGTTGGTAAAAAAAAAGCTCGATCCCGATAAGGCCTTTGACAAATTATGATTTATTACACTATGCAAAAGAACTACGTATACCACACTTTAGAGGAGTTTATATGAGAGACACTCTACCTAGCGCACCAAAAGAAAATGAATCGGCTATTGTAAACTTGGATTCTAGTTTCGGCAACGGTACTCACTGGGTGTGTTATAAAAAGGTAAAAGATATCGTGTACTATTTCGATAGTTTTGGTAATCTCAAGCCACCACGTGAACTTTTACAGTATTTTGGTAACTGCGACATTTACTATAACTACGAGCGGAAACAAAATTTCAATTCAGTTGTATGCGGACACTTGTGCTTACAGTTTCTCGACAATGTTTAGCTTGAGTGGAAGGGGTTCCTATGTTTCAAAAGATTACTTCCCACCTGTTGACGTTAGTGAAGGAGAATGGGAGATTGGCCTTATAGACTTGATGACGTTTCACTCGATCCCAAATATTGAAGCGGGTAAAAATAACAAATTTTACTACGGCGATGGTAAAATGATTGAAATAGCTGAAGGGGCATATGAGATTAAAGATTTAGAAACTGCTCTAAAAGAAAAAGTAGGGAAGGATGTGGAATTGGAATTGAAAGCAAATAATAATACGCTAAAATCGGAAATAAAGTGTAGCCAAGCTATTGATTTTACACAAAGTAACACGCTTGCTCCTCTACTGGGTTTTGATAGTAAAATTTTGAAAGCAGGTGAAAAACACGCTTCCGACAGAACAGTAAGCATCATTAATGTAAACGTAATACGTGTAGAGTGTAATATAGTTCGAGGCTCGTATGACAATGGAGCTGAGGGCCATGTTATACACGAGTTCTACCCAAACGTGGGTCCGGGCTATAAAATAGTGGAGGTACCCAACACAATCATTTATTTGCCTGTGAACGTCAAGAGGATAAACAACGTTACAATCACTCTCAAAGATCAAAACGGTGAGAGAATCAACTTGAGAAACGAAAATATATCCATCAGACTGCATATAAGGAGGAAAAATGGGTTTGGTATTTAGGGAGGTCACAAAATCTTTACCCATCAGTAAGCGTCAAGACACTGTACGGTTAACATCAACCAACACAAAGTTTTTGCGTTCATTAGGATTTAAAGTTCAAAATGCTGGACATAGAAAATAAAGCAGAGTACAGTGATGTAATCACAGGTATTGAGTTTCACACTCATAAACCGTACGCTTCATCGACCTTTAAGAATAACGATGAAATACGTATACCAATCAGTCAACAGGACATAATAACTGCACCGTTTGACAGTACTCTCCATATCGTGGGCAGAGTTAGCGGAAAGAAACAGGATGGAACCGCTGCAGAAGTTCATTTTGTCAATAATGCTGTGGCGTTTCTTTTTGACGATATTAGATATGAAATCGGGGGTGTCGAGGTCGATCGAATAAAAAATGTAGGTATAACAACCACCATTAAAAACCTGTTATCGGTACAACAGGGTGAACTGGAAAGTTTAAAAAACGCTTGTTGGTTAGGTTCTGGGAAAACGGAGAAAATTACAGAGTTTTCATTCAGTGTTCCTTTGCACATGTTGCTGGGTTTTGCCGAGGACTATAAGCGTGTAATTGCAAATGTCAGACAAGAATTGATTCTTTTGCGGTCATCGACCGATTTAAACGCAGTGCACAGTACAAATGCTGCTGAAGTAGTTTTGGAAATTACAGGGGTATACTGGAGGGTGCCACACGTTACCGTATCTGATCCTTACCGTTTGAAACTACTAAAGATGATTGAAAAAGATACAAAGGTACATTTACCGTTTAGATCTTGGGAACTGCACGAGTATCCATCAGTACCGCAGACCACTTTACAATCTTGGACTGTAAAGACCTCCAGTCAGCTTGAAAAACCCCGTTACGTGATCGTAGGATTTCAGACTAGTCGCAAGAATGACATAAAAAAGGACATGTCATGTTTTGATGCTTGCGATCTAAAAAATATTAAAGTTTATTTAAATTCGCAGTACTATCCATATGATAACATTCACGGTGATTGGTCTATCTTCTATGAAATGTTTTTCCGTTTCCATTCTTCGTACTACGGGAAACAAAGCTATCCAGCAGTGGACAAGGAAAAATACAAAGACAAAGCACCCCTGTACGTTATTGACTGTTCAAAGCAAAATGATTCCATAAAATCAGGCCCTATTGATGTGCGAGTAGAGTTTGAGTCCAGTACAGCCTTTACAGCAAATACGTCCGCGTACTGTTTACTTTTACATGATACTCACATGACATATTCATTACTGACAGGTACTGTTAATAAAGTAACCGTTTAAAGAAAATTTAGTATGAGCGATGACGTTGCAGGGAGCGGATGTAAGTATAGAGCCGATGCTCATTCCCAAGAGCAAAGAACCTATAAATTTGCTAACCGGGGTTTTCTTGAAATCAGACTATCATTTGGATAATGACCTAACAAAATGTGTCGTGACGGGGATTTTTCTAAATAGAGGGCTCGGAATATTATTTAAAGGCAGAAAAGGTTGCGTTTATTGGTCATACGATGCATTTTGTCAGCTCGCAACTCACTTTAATGACGTCACCCTAGCACTCGAGGGTAAGAACCAATACTCGTTCAAAGTAGATACAGGGGAGGATATTAGGGTAAACATGGTCTTTGGGCATCAGTATGCTTACGTCTCTGACGGCGAGCACTCTATAACTCTCAACCAGAATGAATGGTGCATGTTTATTAATAACCTCCCTCTAATTTACATTTCACTTAGGGAACTTTTTTACCGGGACGATTTAATCAAAGAGTGTATCAATCAAGTCCTTTCCGGTGTGAACGAGTGTACAGATCAGTTGCCTACTTTAATAGCCGAACGTTTGTTTAACGAGATATCACTGTACAAAAGGTGGCCAAATGGCGTTTGCAGTAGTTGAGTTTCAAGCCTTCACAGATAATGATAACAAATTTATAATTAAAGAGTTGGCCGTTGTCGGTGGCTCTTTGAACTGCCAAATTATTTTCAAACCACCTTATAGTATTACAAATTTAAATGATAAAATGCAAAGAACCGCTCGCTGGTTAACTCGGCATCATGGTATCCGTTGGAATGAAGGGTCTGTACCATACAATGAAGGTTTAATTACAGCACTTTGCATTCCTTTTAAAATTATTTACACAAAAGGTAGGGAAAAGGCAGAGTTTTTGCGAGGTTTTCATCCCAACGTACGGGAAATCTCTGGCCCGTCCATTTACAATTTCTGCCTACCGGGAATAAGCTGTGTCACCAGTGACCATAAAAGGTGCGCTTTCAGCGCAGCCTACACTCTACAGTACTACTTAAACCTTTCCCTCCATGAAACCGGTCAGTATGAGCTTGGAGATGGAGAACGCCTGGTCACTATTGTCTCAGGAGAGCAAAGAGCCCCACGGGGTTCTAACAGACAAATTTGTCATGAAATTTAGTAGATTTTTAGATTGGGAAATTTTATCGTCCCATTATGATTTTTCCATTGAAATGCTCAGAATATACTTTCACAGAGTGAACTGGGCTCCAATTTTAAAGCGCCAGAAATTCCCCGAATACTTTCTTCGGGAAATGGCTGTAAACTTTGACGGGTGCTGGAGTATTGTATGTAAATATCAAAAGTTGTCGGAATCATTTATCCACGACTTTGCAAATAAAGTAGATTGGGACAATGTAGTTTTATATCAAGATGTAAGTAGTAATTTTGTAGATAACCATTTAATGTACATGGATAGAGATGTTCCTTATTAAAAAACGGATTATAGTTCGAGGTGTTTCCTTGTGTGTATGTGAGTATGTGTACTCGCCCAACAGGCAGGCTTAAAATCCATAAGTCCAGGGGCTGGTACGGAGGTTGGCCTAAAAATCGTAAAACATTGCGTTATCCTCCCTATGTGTGAGTGTGTGTGTGAGTATGTGTACTCGCCCAACAGGCAGGCTTAAAACCCATAAGTCCAGGGGCTGGTACGGAGGTTGGCCTAAAAATCGTAAAACATTGCGTTATCCTCCATGTCACCTAATTTCCCTCTCACCTCGGACTATAATCTGACAAAAAAAATAACAAAAAATTAAAAAATCTCTGTCATTCTTAGTAAATAAAATGTCGTAGGCTAAAATGAACGGTTCGCCTAGTAAATGGCCTGATGACTTTTAAAATGAACGGGTTGACAGAGACAAAAAAAAACATATTAAAGTAAACTATCCTTTGTCAATGGTAAAAAGGGTTAATTGAAAGGCTTCACCGAGTAAATAACCCTTTACATTTGTCAAAGGACCAAAAAATTGGGAGGTGGCAAATCTGTTATGGAGTGGCCATCACCGTAGGCTGCGATGGTTGGGGCAGCCTACCCCAGAGGTTAGGACTCTTGGTGAAGCTCTGGGTTAACAAAAAGAACGCGCTGGGACCCTACGGCCTAGCCTAACAGCTTACCGTGGTGTGGAAACTGGGTCACTTGTCTAAACTCCAAAGAACGGGTAGAATCTCTCCACAAACAAAACATTTGAGTTTGTCAAAGTCCAAATCACAGATATTTGTAACGAACCAACCACATTCTTCATCAGCACCATCAATCAAAAAAGAATTACACACTCTACAGCAAATGAATCTATTGAATATCGGATAGTACCAGAATTTCACTAAACACTGTCCGTACTCCATAGTCCACGCGGCGGAAGTACCTGGAGGGTTCTCTCTCTCCTGTCAAAAGTACCTAAAGGGGGATCTCCCCTTGTGATTTTATATTTAGAACAAGGGTGCCTATTTAAGCACAAAACACATGCGAGCTTCTCAAAGCCATGGCTCGTCTCAACGTGTGTGTTTTCCTACTGATGCTAGTGTCCACTTCTGACGCTGCTCCAGAAAAACGTCCAAGAGTAAGTACTAGTAACATAAAGTACTAAACAAAACACAAATTAAAATGTAAACTGATTTGAGTTTCTTTTCAGGAAGAAACCCCTCCTAGGACAAGAGACAGAAATTATATTTTAACAAGTACAACATTTTTAAGTGACGAGCGAGCTACATCCGTTATCCAAGCGGTGGGTTTATTTGTATGATTTTTGTTAAACTTGTATCCACCATTTAAGCTGCATTTACAACATGTCCATGTTTTTATTTAGATGGCTGAAGACCGTACATCTCCGATTGACAGAGCTCTTGTAGAAGCCGAGGATGCGGCTAATAATTCACGCGTGAGCTTGGACCACCCTCCACCAGTCTACACTACATTGACCCCTGTACAAAGATCTCAAGAACCCCAACCATCAACATCTTTAGGGGTGCCAAGAGTCCTTCCGCAATGGATGCGAGCTCACCCTGAACCATCAACCTCAACAGGAAGAACTAGGGTAAGGAGATCGGGATTGGGGAAAATACATATAAGTATACATTTAGGCATACAATAAACACTTACCTATGTTTCCAGATGCGACGGTCTGCTGCTCGGTGTGTATCGTGCCAAGTTGAAGCCGATCGTCAACAAATTCGAGAGTTTAGGCTGGCCGACTTTTTACAAAGATGGAGTGGTAGCCGACCGGAAGGTTACGATCTAATTGATATCTTGACAGTAGTTCAGACTGTCAGAGTGGAATTGCAGGACACACTATGGCTAACTAACCACTTTATGGAGGATACAAATGTCCCAGAAATGATTCGTATAGCCCCCGCAATTTGGGAAGACATCCGAGACTCGTTGGAAGCAATACTAGTTTCTACTGGAGAGCGAATAAACAGAACCAGAGATATCGATAGCGATACCAGTTCTAATGAAGAATTGCCCTCTGCAGGATCAATCAGTTGTCGTATTTGTTTTGAAAATCTACCGACTATAGTATTAATGACTTGCTGGCACACTCTTTGTAAAAATTGTGCTAATCGTATTGTTAGGTGTCCATTCTGTAGAAAGGCCGTCCTCGGCAGGAAAGAATTATTTTTCTAAGCCCCGCCCTTGCGCTCCCCACTACCCCTGTATAAAACCAGAGGCATCTGCCGAGGGGTAGCCACTCTCCGCATCCCCTACAACAAGGTAAATATCGCTGCTGTAGTTTACTAATGTAGCTTGTAGTATAAAAATAACAGCATGGGTCATCTTTGCTATCATATTTACATAGTTCCCATAGTTGTTAGGGATCGACCGGGGATCGAACCAGCAACCTCCAGATTTGAAAGCAAACACTATAACCACTCGACTATCCAGACAATATTATTACGACAATATTATATGATTTTAGATGGATCTTTCTGCAAAGCTGTCGTCTTGCGAGGTGCTCTCTTCCCCTTTGAAGGTCCCCATCAAAGATCTGACCGAGCCGGCAAAAATTCAGTCTGCTAGACGAATCAACACGAGATTCGGAACCATGGTGATCGTACTACACATCACCACATCTGCCGGCGAGGAGAGGGTGACATTTTTACCCTCGAGGTTCACCAGCCTCCTCACAGACGAGGATTTAGAATTTTTCACAAACTCTAAATTATATAGTGTTAAATGTACGGGGATGGTGGGGAATTCCCCAAATGTGCTTATCTATAAACACTAGTTTTTAGCACGTAGTTCAGTAGTAGTAGTAGTGGTCAGTAGTTTTAACACTTCACTCAATTCTTTATAAATTAGTAATGTGTCTTGCTTGTAGAATAAATATTTGTAACATTTTAACTGCGTTTTCAATTCCAAGTGCACCCTCAAAATAAGGGAGGGGGGTATTATATGGTATAATACTAAGCCAGTTCCTCTGGATACAAGTACGATACGATATAATACCTGAACCTGGGGGTGTCCTTCAGACACTCGGACAGTCCCAAACCCTGTCCTAAAGGGTGCACAACAAGTTTTCTATATACTATTTGCTAGGGACATGGAGGGAAGTTTTTTCGTTTGGCGAGAAGGTCAGGTTTTTTTGTTTGGCGCGAAAGTTAGGTTATGTCACTTGGCGGGAAGGTGATTTTTTTCGTTTGGCACGAAAGTCACTTGGCGGGAAGGTGATTTTTTTCGTTTGGCGCAAAAGTTAGGTTATGTTACTTGGCGGGAAGGTGTTTTTTTCGTTTGGCGGGAAAGTAAGGTTATGTTGTTTGGCGCGAAAGTGAGGTTAGACCACGTGGGACCAAAAGGGGGCGTGGCCTAGGGGAGGGGTGGGGATGAAATGCTGCTCTCTGATTGGTGGCCTGAAGTACAGCGTATCCTACTTACTTGCTATTAATTTGGCATTTTGGAAAATTGTTTACATTCACATAATTTATTTTTCAAAGCATATCTTATCTCAAAAATATTTCCGTGAACCACATTTTCTTAAGGTGTTGATGTTTTAAAATATTTTTCATTAAAAATGTTTCTATTGCTAAATCTTTTACTGGTCTCAAACAAAAAAGTAAGTTATTTGGAAACATAGTTTATTGGCCTTATATTACCGAATGCGTAAATAGTTTGTTATGTACCAAATAAAACCTTTAAGAGATTTTGACATCAATAAAATATTCAAGTTTTGAAATGTATCAAAGCTACAGTTTATATAACAAACGTTCAGCATGAGATTAATATCATAAATAAGTTTTCTACTAGGATATATTTTCTATTTTATAGTTTGATAATGTGTGAACGTAAATTATATCAAATACATTTTAAGAATAAAAGGTTGCTTCTCAAAAGGATGGATCATGCTGGAATATTAAAGTTTATTTTGATTAGCTTATTTTTATAGCACAATAAAAAGAAATATAGTCTCTTATATTTGATTCAAAATTTCATACTTTGTTTACATGACGGGTAGTACGTTAGTTATAGGCGCCACTATGGGTTTGGTGTTGTTATTTGTAGATTTTAAATACCTATTTAATATTTATAGAGGACAACACTTTTGCTTACTTAACGTGTTTTACTACTCATTTTTTAAATATTTTTCATTTAGTTTTTCATATTGAAGTGACAGTAGGTTTTGGCCAATTTTACCATTAACACACAAAATGACATTGTTAAGCCTGTAAAGCTTCGTATACGCCACATTGATGTATGTGACAATAGCTTATTGGGTCTATAGCACCTGGCGCTACAATCATTACGACAATCCTTATCATCTTTAAATAAATAGCTCATTATCCAAGGATGTATTGTGTACATATATCCATGAAATACAACGAATACTCGATAATTAGTTAGGAATTGGGTCATTAGAGCTTGCAAGCCTTAACATAACATCCATAATCATATTCACTTGTTAGCGTAAAAACTAAATAGGATATATACAATTTTCGTATAATTTTACTGTGTGATTCTTTTTAAAGTAAAACCAGTTGGCCAACTTTCATTCATACACTTTTGATTTCATTAAAGTTATAATGTTGTTACGATAGTTAAAGACTCACACACGTACACATACACATAAAATATATATCTATATAAATAATCAAACCTATTTGCCTTGATTTATGAAAACAACCATTACTTTCCAATAAATTATTGTTTCGTAAAAATCTATTTACCTATGGATTTCAGATAAATATTTACAAAATAATTTAACTATTAATTGTTAGTTAAAGATATCTTCTCAAGAAAAGTAACTATACAAGTTACTTTTGTATAGGGACTAATTTCTGAAATCATATGTCTGACGTTCATCATTACTGGTAAAAAGGAATATTTAAGATTCCCAATTCGTTCATTTGCATAACTTGTTGACACAATTCATTTTTAAACAATTTTTTTACACACAGAATAGTTTATAAAAACCAAAAACAAATTTATCCTTAAATATTCAAAAATAAAACCATCCTTTAAAATGTCTTCATTATATCTCACATAACTAGTAATTGATAATTACGAAATATATCGACATCTCATAGATTACACACTACAATTAGATTAATCAGAGTTGACTTGATTTATATAAACTGTGAGCAATAAGAGAAGCCGTTTCGTATTTTGTGTTTTCCCTGAGATTGTAACGGAGAGAAGAGCTACGTTTCATTTCCGGACGTAGTGTATGCTATTTATCTTTGCTTCTACCATCGAACCGTGTCTTTGACTAAATACTACCTAAATATAATTGATTTGTATTAGTATAATAACAAATAATAAAGCAATATCCAAAAATATTAAAACATACTAAGCTATTAAACTTAGTAATTTAGTACATGGGAATAAGTAAGTGTTATAGTTGTATGAAATGAAATATAATTTATGAAATCTTAATAATAAAATAAAGTTAAATTATTTTTTTATTTATTTTACTGTTACTTAAGTTACTGTTCTGTGGAGTGCAATATGTTTTAAATACAATTTCTAATTTGGAAAAAAATTAGGCTCCAACAAGGCTATATACACAGCTCATATTTTTGCTACAAGTTCCATGAATTAAGTTTCTGTGGAAACCAAAATTCTAATATGAAAGCAAAACAAATAATACTTGTAGTAGTGTATATAAACGTTGTGAAATCATTCTAATCAAGCGAAGAACACTTTATATAAAGATAAAAGTCCACAACACACCACTTTATTTTCACTAGACCAAAACTAAATCTTTTAAGTTAATAGGGGATTGTTAAATAAACTAAATATCCTTCTAAACGAGAAGTGGTAGCCAGGGAAAACAAGGATTGGCTTTCTAACAATAAATAACCTCTGAGAGGTCTGGAAACTCTAGGAGTCCTAAACTCTCAGTCCATCTTAATCCAAAGTTCATAGCCTACTGTCTGCCTAATAAAATACATAAAGAAAATATTCCAATGTACTTAATTGTTTTTTTATCTAATTTTGATCCTTTTCCGCGGTTGTGTATGGAAATCGCATTGTCTTCCACAGTGATGGCAAAATCCTGAATATTCCCCGTGGTAACAGAAACACTATCACCGTAAAATATTGTAAATTTCCCTTGGAAGTGTGCCCATCGTCATTGTCTCAAGGGGTCACGGCAAAACCCTAAAAAAAACATCCACGGTAACGAAACACCATCATCGTCTTCACCGTTCGCAACAAAATTTTGACATTACATACATTAAAAATAATATGCCAGAGGGGATAAGGTCACCCCCTTCACCCCTCCCCACTGCATCCACCACTATTTCAAACTAGGTTACTATTCATGTGTGAAAAATGATCTGTGAGTGTGGGTGTGTATTAGAAAAAAACGCGCCTTCTTTTGGATTTAAAAGTCTAAACAATCTTACATAATTCGGCCAAAAAAGTCCTATGTACTGATTGTAACTGTAAGATTTCCGCAATTATTGGAATTATTTGTGCGAAATGTATAAATAAATACAAATTACGGAATCAACTTATCCAACCAAAGCAGCTTACATTTAAAATCGGATTAATCCACTCCCCTGCAAACACAGGGAAACATACGCAATTTGCATCTTTGATACCATTACTTTTAACTTTGTAAACCTTTTTAAACCAACTACCTACAGTACTGGCTGAATCATATTGTAGCGTAAAACAAACTTTCAAAAAACTGTAAATTTAAGTGTAAACTTTTATTTAAAACATACCTACTTTATTTGATTTTAATTTCAGAGTAAGTTCTAAATTGCTAAGGGGCCGTGGAATGAAAGCTATAAAAATGTTATTGAAATTGCACTGTTAAAAATCATTTGAACGTCAGTCAGTCTATGCAGGCCCCATGTTCTGGTTTGCCACATGTTTGTACCACAGGTATCCGAGTGAGTGACACAGCTGGGATGTAAAGGAAATTCATCTCTGTCCAAAGTTGCTGCTAAACTTGGTTCATTACGGTATTGTGATCCGTAGCAAGTTATGTAATAAGTTTATAATAAGTTAAAGTATAATATTTTCACGAAGATACAATGCTATACACATACTTACATTGTAAATTCTCGGACTATGATAGATTATTTTGATTCCCTAAATAGCTTTAAGACGTTCATTTGAAATTTTACATCAAGTGCTTTGTATCCAAAGCCACTTAAAAAGATGGACAGCAACTAATGGTATAGCAACGCAACACTGTAACTTATTATCACCAAGTTTATACTAGACAATTCAGCGTAAAATTTAATTATTATCGACAATTGGAAAATAATAAAATAAATACAAAATGAAACCTCAAAAACTTCGGACATGATTACGTATGCTATACTCCCAAAGAATCTTTGAAAAACCTATGGTTGAGGATTTATCGTTACCTTACTCTTACGTAAAAGAAAAAAGTGTTTGAATCTATCGTAGGAAACAATAATAACTGTTATAGATATTTTCCTTGACAACCTCTATTATTTAGCCACCTTTTGAATGTGTAATTAGAATAATATCCATGTTTTTTTTTATAAAACCTTTCAGGTGAAGTAAAAAAGCATAAATAGCATAGCCACTGGTTACTTTACTGTGACGAGAATATCTACTGACTCTACTTCTTACATCGTTGGGTCTAATGTTTTGTTGTTGAATTTGGGAATTGACGGAATTACATATACTAATGCATGCATATAATAAACTAGTTCTTCTACCCGACCTTTGTAATGGTTCTACAATATAAGAATAAGGATAACGCATTTCTTTAAATCGATTACAAATAGTTAAACCCCTTTATTTATCATAGAAAGAAAACTCAACCGAGCTTATTGATCATTTTACTAAACTTGTATTTGATCTGGGCTATTTAATTGAGATCTATGTATTTGCTATGTATTTGCAAGTATATGCATGGCGGTACAAAGCTGATAATTACTTCATTGTAATGAATAAATTATAGCTATGATACGATTAAGAAGCCTAACTAAGGGTAATAGTGAACAAACAACCTAAGCTGTGGCATTTCCAATATTTTAAATTTTAAATAACACAAAAATCAATCAAGGTTAACTTTAAGAAGGGTAATATTTAAAAACATATTTTTTTCTGGGTGATTGCATATCAAGACATATTTACTAAGTTTGCTCACTTCAAGTAATAGACGTTTCTAAATAGATCCATTTTAAATATACGTCAGAAATGAGCTTCTTAACTATCGCTAAACGTCCTCTAGAACTGGCTTATTTTAATTCATTTTGGTTTATTAGTTACATAACATTCATATTTTGACGTATCTTACATATAAAACAAACTCTTTTATAACTTAAGATGTGTAGGCTATACTGCATGTGTGTATGAAATGTTGTGTGGGCTATGTAGAATTTGGATGATAGATGCAACCTACGGTTTTCTAAATGGGTTTTGTGCAATTAACTACATATACATACAAACATTATGTATATATGAGGTCAATTAATTAATAAATAATTGATTTATAATCTTTTCAATAGCCGTAGAAAAATGTTTGCCTTCTCGTTTACTTCCCATTACTAATAAGCAAAATAATAATGATACAACCAACTAAAATCCATCAATTCAAATTACGAAGCTTTATCTTTAGTTAAATCAAACTAAATCGTTCTAGAATTAAGACCAACAGAATTAGCTTTGTTTTCAAAGCGATAAATCACCTTTTGATGATAATTGCAATTACCTTTGTAACAGAGAGGAGGGCCGGTAAGTGCTTTAAACAACGAAATATAAAAAACAAAAAGGGTTTCTGGCTTGTAAAGTAAGTGTTCCATGCAAATTAATTACAAAACTAATTAACTTAAAAATAATAAAAGTTAAATGTTTGAAATTTAGGTGTGATATTAAACTTTTATTATTAAAAAAATACAAGGAAAATAAATTAAGGAAAATAGATAATGAAAAATTGCGCATATTTATAATTAAAGGGAAAAATACATATTTGTTTTTATCAAACAACTAAAATTATAGTTTTCAATGTAAACGCAATGATCGTGACTGAAAAATAAATCCTACCTGCCACTCAAATACGAATCACTGGCTGCCGACATCAAATTAAATCTCTGACGAGGTTTGCACTTTTTCAGCAAGTTTTTGCGAACACGACGAATCTTGGAATCATTATTATACTGTATTATCAAAAGTATTACAATTTACAAGCCATTCATATTCTAGCCTTGGCATATTTGAAAATAGCACGGATAAAAACAATAAATCTTACTAATAATTTATAGGCAGGAAACAGAATAATTAATATCTTACAAAGGAATTTGTGTATATTTAAAAAAATAATAAAGGAATAGCACATAAATAGTTTATTCTTTATCTATATAAAAGGATAGCTAACTTGTTGATTTCACTACACTACTATGAGTTGAGCTGTTTTCATTATGTGTTTAAAACCTGCGAAACATCATATTTTCAACAGCTGTCTATTGTTTACTACCGAAAATAACATTGTTTACATATAAAAGTCCCAAAAATACCCATGAACTTTTGAGAATACTACGTCACACCACCATAAACAATATACTTAAAATGTTCGTCATGACGGGCAACCTTTCATTCTAAAGGGAACTTTCCATATAACTAATGTTTAAAATACCTCAAATGTACTTATTTGTTTGTTATTCTTTCACTTTATTACCTTATTAAAATCAGGTGTGATTATTTGTTTGTATTACTGTATTATGTTTTGTTTATTTCAGCTTAACGTAACCAATCAATATTTTTGTTTAATACTTATGAAGTCAACCGAGGTGAAGCTCGTGGATAACAGTTAGTTTTCTCTAATATGTATTAGAAAAATGTACAAATATTTGAGCTTAATGTAACCAATCAATATTTTTATTTAATACTTATGAAGTCAACCGAGTTGAAGCTCGTGGATAACAGTTAGTTTTCTCTAATATGTATTAGAAAAATGTACAAATATAATATATAATTTAATATGTATATTTTAAGGTTTTAAATATGTGAAACATATTAATAAAAATGTCATCAAAATAAAAATAAAATTAAAACAAGGATGTTAAGTAGACAATAATATGAGTCTAGTATGATAGGTATCAAATGTTCTTGCCCAAGCCACCGAAATTTGCATCCAAATCTCATCAAAACGAGAATAATTAGCATTTTTTTCCTTTTATACCTAAGTTTAATTCTAGCTTATCATAATATATTATTGGAGTATAAACAACATTTGTAAATAATTTTCAGTCCGTTCAAGTCGTATTGGGTAAGTTATTTTCAATTCTGAAAAATAAAAATAAGACTAAGTGACCTCTTATTTGTTCACTGTACAGCACGTACACCATCTTATTTCCACGAAGCTGAATAATCATAAACAAGAAGCTCCTTAACAAATGCCTAAAGGTAAACAATTTTCAAGATAAACGCAACAATGTGACCATAAATCGACACTTCATGTTATTGATGACTTCATTACACAAGGTACCAACTGGACCAACCTTAAACCCTTGTTATAGCTTGTTGCTACATTCTGTTGGAATTTTCACTAAATAAAATATATATCATATGCGTTTTACAGAGCAATTAATGAACTTAACTGGTTATGTGCGTTAGTCTTAGGTGATAGGATTTTTTTGTAAAAGAGTGTTTTAAGGGCATAAAATCAAAACAATGCAAAACGCATTACAATTACAATTGATTATTAAATACTTAATTGGGTGGGCCTTGGACTGTGGATTAGGGTAGACGCAGAGCTTAGGATTTCTAGAGTTTCTAGAGCTCTCAGAGTTTATTTATGGCTAGAAAGCCAATCCTTGTTTTCTCTGGCCCCAATTCTCGTTTAATAAGCTATCAAGATGATTAATCTTTTTTGGGATTTTGTTATTTTCCTTATATTTCTGAGAGTGTGTTGTTTAAAGGTGTTAATTTTTAAAATTTCACCATCAAGGTATTAAGTTTGAAAAGTTAAAGTATTAAATTATATATTATGGCTTTGAAGAAAATCTTAATTTTATTCCGAAATAATAAATGAATTCTAATAAACTTGTCGATAGGCAATAACATAAAATAAATACTTAGACACAATTTCAGTTAATTAAATATATGTAGTTTTTTGAGATTAGCGACGATTTACCAGTTGATATTTTTTCCTAGATAATATTTTTCCATTTGACTAGTAGGATTGCACCTATATTTTGGAAATCTCCGAATAGGCTGGCCTGTATAAGCTCCCCCAAATCACCGTATCCAAGGTGACTGTGGCAACGATTTTGGATCTACTAAGCTTAAGCCAGTGTCCCTTGGTGCTTGTACAGCCTCAAATTAAAGGCGATTTAAATAGAGTAAGTCTTAAATATATAATTGTTACGCTAAAAAAATAAATATTTATCAATAATATTTACAGGATTTCTAATCACAATACAAGACAAAATACCAATTTACATATTAACATTTTTTTTTAGTTATTGGTCTTAAAAACCCACTGGTTCACTATAAATTTTTTGTACAATATGAATAAAGCTGTACTGCTTTTAAATCTAATTAATAAAAAATTCTTTGTTAGAATCGTTTCCAAAATATAAATGTTACTTCACTTGTAGGCAAAAATTTACTAACGGGCATCTGCTATTCCTTGGCAAACAAATAAACAATGTACTTAATATGCAAATACAAACTTATTTGAATGTATCATAATGTACAAACCACTACCGAAGCGTGCTTTTTATTATGACCTTACCTTTGTGATGTGAAAGGGGATTAATTTCTCAACGTTGATCAAGATTGTTCTCAGTTTTATACTTATTTATTTTTGTTGACATCATTACACGCCCACACAAGTATTCTATAATAAAAAGAAAGCAATAAAATTAGTAATGTAGTAAATTCGGTTTACTTTTTATGTCAGTAATTACGTAGCACTGATCACCACCAAAGAAGATTGAATTATATCTCATTTTACAATAATTCGTTCGGGATATTGTTGAAAGTATTCAAAAAAATTATTAAAGTGATTTAAATACCTACATTCAATTAAACCACAATCCATTGCTTTATGTTGCAACCGGTTTTAACTCCGCGGTGCCATCTTTAGGCGTACAATGATAAAGCTGTTCATTGGAGGTCGTCAAAGTTTGGAAAAAACGGGTTCGGCAGTCTTTAATAGTTGCAACCAAGTTTAAGTCTATGTTGTCATATTTCAGACAATTTCCAAACTTACGATCGATGTAAATTCAAACAACAACGAAAACATTTTTCTTTTTCAAGGATTTAATCCAACCATTTGTAGTTTGTTACAAGTCTAAGGGACTGATAAGTGATTGCAAACGTTCAATAACGTGTCGATACTGTTGGCAGATAATGCAAAAGGTTGTAATCGATTGATATGTTTGCGATTTTATCCTAATTGACACTTCCTCAAGCAGTATAATATTGAGGTTTGTTAGTCTTCTTGACCAGGGTTAAGCTCTGTTTATTTATCATATAAGGAAATTAATCATCAAAAATTTGATAATAAACAATGAAATGCTATGTCTAAGGGTGAAACAATATGTTAATGCTAATATAGTTTACCAGGTGTAAGATTAGTTACTATCTTGTGAACACATATACTATACAAGAATTATTTGCCAGCAACTATTTTTTTAAATCGTTTTAACTGTTTACAGAATAGTAAAAAAATACTCCGTTACGGAGTATTTTTTGGAGCTATATTTAGTAACTGATATGTTTGAGATTCTAATACAAATAAATTATAGGGTTAATGATATTTTATTAATGGAAACCTATAACTGTATTAAGATATCATTTTGTAGAAAATGTGTGAGGAAATAGTCGCATTCGACCCTAACTTAATTTTGTTCGGTAATTTATACCTATCGATGTATTCTCGGGGGTTCAAAGACATTTCAATTCTAAAACGCATTGTGTCAATGTTGCAATTATAAATTAATCCCTTCACGAGTAATAACATTCAGATGGATTAACATAATTGTCTACTAAGAAACTCAAATTAAAAATAGGATTTCGTTAACCATTTGTTAATAGATAATACATTGCAGGTTTTTTTCCTAATATATATTAATACAGTAAATAACAAATGTAAATGTAGCAGATTTAGCATAAACCATTACCATTTTTTAGCAAAAAAGATGTAGATAATTTGAGCTCTCGGACCACAATAACGTAATGAACCAAGTTTGGCGACAACTTTAGACAAGAGATGAATTGCCATTACATCCCAGCTGTGTCATTCGCTTGGATACCTGTGGTCCAAACATGAGACGAACTTGTATTTGGGTTAATGTGCGAAGAAACCCGCTATACTTACTCAAACATAGCAAAAAATAGACATGAAGTACCTTGAATAAGTTAAGATTGATGACAATTATGATCATCAATCTTAACATTGTATGGGGTGTAGTCCTATGTAGTCCTTGAGTTACATAGCTAACCCTTGGCATCTCTGACCCTAGTCAGGTAAATCTAGATGGATAACCGGGTAGATATAGCGATCTCGAATCGATGAAGATGTAGTGGTTATATCTGAGAAGGAATTCTGATAATGTTTAACGTTAGGTGGAAATCTATAATTTACAGCTATTAATAAATTTATTAATTATTGACACTTGTATTCAGCTACATTTACACGTGAAGCAGATAATATAGTACGTTTATATGGGAAATGAAATGAAAACCCTTCTTTACTGAGGCTAACTTAGGACCTCATGGTCCTTTCTTACAGTTAACCTCTAACCTATGTGAAGCAGCTCATAAATAATTAGCTATTAAGTAAGCTGTAAATGGTACCAGCTGTTTACAATCATTAATGAGAAGATTAGCTAAGGTATCCTATAAGGAGGAAATAACGTATTTATTGAAATTTTAAAATAACTGAACTATTATCAAGTAGACCATGCTTAAGTATTCGTGGTCCAGTTAAAGCGCACAAACGGAACCCATACACTTGGCAAACACATACTGCACGTTAATCACCGGGAAGTTTTGCAATGTTAGTTTCATGTTTATTTCGCGTGTATAGTTTTTTTTTTTATTAACCTGTTCTATCTTTTAAAGTTAGTATTATAAATCGAAATATAAATGCAAACTTAATACCTGCAATCAACGCCTATTACAGTATGGTCAATATCTGACATGGTGTAGAACTATGTTTATTTGTTGTTCGTTTTTCACTCAGAGTAATTCAGCCATAATTAAGGTAAATATTTAAGTAACAACATGGTATATTTAATTTAATTTTATTCTTATAATTTTTTTATTATTTTAAAAGGCCTTTATCTTTATCTCGGTTATAGTTAAGGTAATAGTAAAACCATTTATCGGGGCATAAGTAGTTTAAATTTATAAGAAGGTCATAATGCTGAAAATTAAAACAGTAACACCTACCTTGACTGATCCATTGAACCGGGCAAACCCTAATTTTTACATATCATTCGCAAAGGGTTCACTGAACACTGGTAATACTTATAATTTAAAGATAAATTTTTATTGTTGAATAAAATACAAAGAAATTTTATTAGAATGTGTCTTATGACACAGGTAATTATAAATATTTCCATCACATTCTTTCAGCCTGTGCCTAGTTCCTAGTTAAAGTAGTTAGTTAAGGACTAGAAAGAAAGGATTCAAACAAGGGAGTATTACTTATGAAGATATTTTTTTATAATTTGAATATCAATATTCAAACATAAACAATTTATATTGCAGATGAACAGCAGGGTATTAAGCTATATGTGTCAACGATAGATTCTATTTAACTTCTAGATTTTACTATATTTCCTGATAGTTTATTAGTTTGCATAGCGGCTTTTAGGTAAGTTTTTTAATGGTTTACAATTATTTAGAATTATTTATATTAAGAGAGGCCATATTTACTCATTGATTTTCTGCAGTCCTTGAATCAATATATATGACTTTGAATGCACCAACGGGGAGAGAATAATAACGACTTTATCCTCACCTCCCGTATACTAAAGTGTCATGTCGTTATACACTCAACGTTCAAATACTTATCACAAATGGCAGACGCTGACAATACTCAAATTCAGACCAGTTATATACCCACGATTGGTTGGTATTAAATGCATAGCATATTCATAGTCATTTGAAATTACTTTGGAATAGGTAAGTTCTATTCACATGTTGCTAATAACTTAAATCCTAGAGGTTTTTAAAAAATAAAATTGATAAATTGAGTGACATTTTTTTATAACTAAATTATAATACAACAGTTATGGTAAAAACAATATAAAACTAATCTTAAAAAAAATTAATGAATTTACGATAACCATCACATTATGTTTTAAAGAATTTTGCAAATAAGAATTATATACCAAAACACCTTATCATATCTGCAAAATTTACCTAAAACCTTTTAACTATTCTGAATTTAAATATACGCAAACAGACATAGTTTGGCAAATTTTGATTCAAACTTTTTAAATGAAAGTGAAAAAATGCATAAGGTTAGTTTTTAGTAAGTAAAAACTCTATAAAAAATAAGAAAAAAAAACACTTCAATTAATGCGGAAAGCTTTACAATAAGCTTTACCAAATCGAAACAGAACTTTGGGTATCTATGGATTGAAAGTCAGCCCTATTGTGGTATATTCTTAATTTAACTTTAAAAGCTTCAGTGAAGCATGGAATATAGTTAGTGAATTAAACTTTAATTACAAAGGAAGTCGGTTTTAATCTGCATTTAGTCCTTGTGCAGCTTCTGCAAATAAAGTTGCAATAATTTGGTTTCGTATTACAAATTTGTCCTTTTCGCTGTCGAAACTTATTTATTTTATGATTGTACAAGTTACTACAGATGATACATCAATCGCTAGGCACCGATTTGCCATTAACTTTTAAGACGTTTTGTGGTTAAGTCTTAATGATTGCACATTATTATTTGACATTAAATATGCACGTCAATGTGTACAAAACTAAGAAAAATATTCTCAGAGCAAAGTGCTACGCTAAAATAACTACAGAAGTTATGAGTAGTGACTGTTAGTAATTGAAAAAAAAAAAACTGAAGTAAGTAGATAGATTTGCCCGAAGAAGAAAGTTCCGGAAAAGACTTGCCCGAGGAAGAAAGTAAAAGTCCAATACGCGGCTAAAGCTCGATCTGTTGGGATAGGTCGGCGGCGACCTTGTGCGGTCGAGCCGCAGTGAGTTGTTCATGTCTGAGGGACCGCATTACACGTTTGGAAAGAACAGGAGTAGTGATAAACAGTTAAATTAATGTTTACAAGTATTTATTAATTTAAAGCACATAGAATGATCATCGAGAGAACATTGGTTAATATGTTGTATCTTGAGGAAAAGCGATTGGTGTAAAACTGACTCAACTTGAAGAATCCTTTGTCTGAAACGATATTGGTCCAATAAGCTGGTACACCTCCGATCTTCGTAGTTGGAGAAGTAAAACGTAGTGTCAAGGGGATTTGAAAAGGTGAGTTCCTTTTTGTGAGACATGTTGCAAGAGAGCTGGAAGAGGTCTGCTGATAGTGAATAAGGGATAGTGTATTTAAAGACATGTTTGAGTAAAAACATATATTTTGATCTTAAGCTCTGCACATATTTAATAGATCTTCATGAGTTACTTCTGGAGATATGATGTATCGGCCAGTGACGTCTTGGTCTGCTGGAATATCACTGCGTTCATCCTTTTCTGATCTCTGCTGATCTCGGAAGCGAAGGAATGCACAAAACGGTGAGTTGTAGTTGTGATCGCCGATTGGATCGTCTCCTTCTTCCCACTTGAAAAGTCTTACCCCGCAATAGACACATTTGGTAGTATCCTTCAAACTAACCATCCTAATGAAGCCTCCTTCGGCAAGATGTTTGGCTGAAGGTGATTTGAGTTTCCAGTCAGTAAAAGTTTTCTCCCTCACTGCAGGATCGTTCACGTCTATTAGTTTAGGGTTGTTCATACACCAATCAGCGAGTATGTGAGCGTTGGACTGTGTGCAGTAGAAACCGGGTGCATACAAATGATGAAACAAACACTGATGGGCTTGTTGTTCATCAACGGGTGGGAGTATTAAAATATCACTAGAAAGTGGTGGACATCCCAAAGACTCGAGACTGATCACAGCTCGTTGATGATCCAGTATTTCTTCTAAAACTTTTGCCTTCTCATTTGAAGCAGCGTAAAGTAGTTGTGTACTGCAACAAATGTCCTGCAGTGCAGGAAGTAGAGATTCATACTCGACACTTCCTGTGTCAAATCCGATGCCGTGATAGTGTTTGCTCAGCCACCTATTATGTCCTTCAAACGCTGAGGTGTGCCATACTCCACAGTCAGGTCCAGTATATACTGATGTGCTTGTGTCCTTGGGTAATTTAAATATCCAATGTTGAGAACATCTTGAATCTAAGTCCAAAATTGTAAGCTCTTTGATTATAACCTTCTTGTTGTTCCCGACAAAAGCACTAAAATCTATTATTGCCTTAGCAATCATGATTGTGTTGCCCGCACCAACTGTAGGAAAACGTCTGAGTGAACTAACTGGAAGCTGTGGGATATATAGCCTTTCCCCCTCCACACTTACATTATTTTGCGAACCAAATTAGTGGAAGGATCGTATGTGAACGACTTGTCGTGTATGATTAAACAGTATGCAGTAGTATTGGAGGGAAAAGCTTCACTGGCTTCAAACTCCAAACGAATATCGACCGGAGCAGACCTGAGGGATTCGTTCTGCTTCGAGCAATCAATTACAACTACAGGAGCGTGATTTATGAAACTGCTAACGTTCAAAAGTGGTTGTGAAGGAATATTGTAATATGATTCCTGGAAACGAGTGTACATATCGTACAAGATTGCGTACCGGTTCTTACTGATATTCAGTTTTAAATCATCATAAGGATAATTTATGGAATTAAGATGAAGCTTAAGATTGGATATCTTACAGTGATCAAAACATGCTGCTGACTTCTTGATGTTGTTTTTGCGCCCTTGCTGGAACGCTACTATAACATGCCTAGGTTTTTCCAGTTGAGAAGCAGTCTTTACTGACCATGACTGTTTATCAGACAAAGGTAGGGAGGGATATTCATAGAGTTCCCAGCTTCTAAATTCTACAGGAATGCTTGTACCCCGTTCCAAATGGCGAAGCAAGGCGATCCTTTGTTTGTCACTCAGTGTAACGTATGGGACTCTCCAACACAGTTTTTCAAGTTTAACCTTAACGTCTTCAGGAGTTGTGTCAGTGGCACTGGCAGCAGTCCACAAAACCGCATTCTTATCCCCTGCGGATCTGATCAGAACCAGTTCATGGCGACAGTTGACAATTACTTTTCTGTAATCTTCTGCAAACCCTAAAAGTTTACTCAGTGGTATGCAAAAACTGAAATTTCCTTCGGAATCTACTATATGTGCTTCTAGTGTTGATGACAATCGGTCAACTGTAGATGGCCAGCCTGAATTCCCTAATCCCTTCAACGAAATCTCGTTTAATGAAGCGTAACCTTTAAGTGTAGATGTTATACCAGGATTTTTTACACGATCGATCTCTACACCATTGATTTCATACCGTATTTCATCGAACAAAAAGGCAAAAGCGTTTGTTGTAAATCCAGTGTTCGCAGGCTTAGCGTTGTCTTTAGTAAGAAGCTTTCCCTCGATGTACAAATAGCTCATTGAAGGGAGAACACACAGATCTTGTTGTTGTATAGGTATTCTAATTTCATCGTTGTTCTCAAGTGTGCTAGAAGCATATGGGAAATGAGTGTGGTATTCCATGTGTGATATTGTATCATCAAATGGAACACTTCCCAAAATGTTTAATATATCCATTACTGAAGTACTTGAAATCCCAACGAGCGTAAAAACCGTTGATTAGTACGTGTTAACCGCTTGGGTGGTTGACTAACACTGTTTACCCTTGGCTTGCGGGTGTCTAATAAATAGCCTTTGTTCTCTCTCTGCAGATTAGAAGCACACTTTGAAGGTGTGGGTGGGAAATAAACATAACCCATTATGATGACTATTTCAATCCTGTGACTCTTCTAATATGTAAACAGGTTGTTATACGTTCACCTCTGAAATCCACCAGTCTTTCGTCCTGATCAACAATCTTAAGCGTAATGTTACTAATGACCTTAGTGGTGATCGGCAGGTAAATGACGGAGTTTGGAACTTCAACCAGCTTATATCCGGGAGGTACAGAGGGAAAAAACTGATAGATGGTGTGCGCTTGTCGATTATTTACGTAGGACCCACTCGATATATTACACTCCAGTCTTATTGTGTTTATTTTAAAGATATCTACTACGTTCTTCGAGTAAATTTCATTCCCTGGCTCTGCAACTTCCTTTTGGAAACCCAAAAGAGATCCTACAGAGTTTGGTTGAGAGAAATCCACCTGTACAGTGCTCTTCATGGAGGTCTGTAAAGTATTATTGTTAGTCCCTAGGCGTATCCAATACTTCTTCTCAGACGACTGTGGTAATAGCTTAAACTTCTCTCTTATAAAGCTCTCAATATCCTGTACCTCATAAGTGCCGGTAGGGATTTTAATCACTTTCCCATTGTCAAAATGAAACATATTATTGGTTTCATCAATATTAGGTATCGAGTTGTAAGTCTCAAAGCTGAGAAGGCCAATCTCGTACTCACAATTTGGATCCAACTCAACCGGAGGAAAGTAGTCAACAGAGAGTGTAGAACTCCTACCCGAAAGCACAAACGTCAGAGACATGACTGGACGGGAAGGGACTAAAACATCTTATTTATAACAGGATATTTATTAGGTTGTAGACAAAAAATATAAACACAAATGCCCACAGTTTTCACTCTTATTGTCTACATCCTGATAAGCAGTCTTGTTGTAGGAGACATAATTCCCCTTCAGATATTTGTGAAGTTCCAATGGTGGTGTAAGATCTCCGTAGCTGTCAAAGTACCTTACAAACTCCCCATTCTTCTTGTAGCAGACCCAATGTGTGCCGTGACCAGTGCTGTCGTCCAAGTTTACAATTGCAGACTCGTTTTTCCACGGGCTTTGTGGCAGTCTATCCCGCATAAATACTCCTCTAAAATAGGGAATCTTTAATTTTCTTGCCCAATACACCAAGTCAAAATCGTATAAAGCACGTTTGGGCAAGAAGTTTACAAGTTTTTTGGTTGCTTCTGGTATGGGGCCATGTAAATTCCGAGTCCCTTTTTGTAAGGTCTAAAAAACAAACCCTTTCCATTGCGTAAAGCGATAGCTTCCATGGTTTCGTTATGCCTCTGCAGCTCTCCCAGGCGTTTCTTTGCATCTTTGGCTTCAGTTATTGCTTTAGCCACACCAGCGGCCCCACCTGCCAAGCTACCCAGTGCACTCAAACCCGCGAAAATCGGCAATAATGGCAACACACCTCCTGACTTGGGTAATGCGAGGATGCGTTCTCTACGACGCAAATGGTCAAACGCAGCACGCTTTCCTCTTCGCATGGACTTGATAGCTTGTAGAGCAGACGTGGCGGCCTTTTTCAATCGACGTCTACCTCCATCTTTACTTTCCTTATAAAATTTCAGTCCTGAGCCCTGTACAGCGTCTCTTGCCCGTCGCAATATGTCGGAAAAGGTAAAAGGTTTGGAGGTTAGTTTCTTAGTAGCACTTCTCTTCTTCTTTCTGCAAACGGTCCTTCTACGTTTAGTGGTTGTACCCATTCCAGACTTGGCTTTGCGAGCTCTTCTCCCTCTCTTCACCATACCCGCACCGAGCTTCAACTTTGCATTCATTGCACTGGCGACGACCCAGGAGGCGAGCTTCTCACCAAACGGTACACCTTTAGAGCTAAAACGTGTCCAAGCTTTGTCAGCAAGAACTCTGTCTGCAGCTTGACGACTAGGAAGATCTTTGTTCTTGCTATAAGCTATGTCGTGTTCTTTACATGCACGATCCAACAAGTTAATTCCTTGATCCCCACGCTCCAGACGCTTCCTCAAATCTGACCCAGGGCCACAGTACTGATACCCGGGCAAGTGAAGTTCGATAGGCAAAGAGTCTATCCCGCGATTAAGTAGTCCTCGACCTCTCGAGATCCTGATCATACTGAGCTAGTGATATATCACTGAATCCTTATATATCACAGCAGCACTTTGTGTGTGACGCTTGTGGTGTAAGGATGAAATTTCAAAAGCAACGTGACACGTTCACTGTGGACAACTCAGTGGACAAACTGATCACCACTGACAGTGAAGTTGAGAAACATGGCAGCCTCCTTCCTCGGTCCATTAGGTCTATTGTGTGTGGACCGTCAAACTGTGGTAAAACCAACTTAATGTTCAGCCTTCTGACTGAACCGAATGGACTAAAATATGCCAACATATATGTGTTTAGTAAATCACTAATGCAACCAAAGTACAAGCTGTTAGAGCAAATAATTAGTAATCTTCCATATATTGGGTACTTCACATTTAACAACAGTGAAGAGGTACCGGATCCAGGAGAGGCAAAACAGGACTCGATAATGATTTTTGACGACGTGGCTTGTGACAAGCAAGATAACATGAGAGCATACTTTAGTATGGGTAGACATAGAAATGTAGACACATTCTATCTCATACAAACCTACACCCGCTTGCCAAAACATCTAATTAGAGATAATGCAAATCTCATAATTCTGTTTAAACAGGATGAGCTCAACTTACATCATGTCTACAAAGATCACGTAAACACCGATATGACGTTTGAAAAATTTAAAACGCTTTGTAGAGCTTGTTGGCAAAAGCAAAAGTATGGATTTGTAACCATCAATAAGGACTGTGAAATAAACAAAGGTCGTTATAGGTGTGGTATAGACACGTTCATTACTGATATATAAGGTCAACTGCTTGCCTTCACATGTTATAACAGTATCAGATTGGCCAAGAGAATGGACGTATATACTAGTGTCCCGACAAGAAAACGCCCTAGGAAGAAGGTTGGTAAAAAATTCAAGCTTAATTTGAAAAACCACCAACGACCACCGAGTAGAGAGCAGGCAATCAAACGAGAACTGCTGAGGTTGACCGATTCCGTTCGAAAGAAGTACAGACAACTAAGGAACAATGCTGAGCATGTAGAACAATTGTTGGAAGCCCAAGCCAAACCGCTTGTAAAACCCCTACAAGAGACTTTGGAAACACGTCTGAATGACTCTTATAGATACATTAAGAAGGAAGAACCGGAAGATGTAAAAAAAGAAAACATTTTAATAGAAAAGATACAAAATGAAGAATGTGAAGCGGATAAGTCAATGGATATGTCTACACAAACACCTACACCTAGTCAAATACAAAAATACCTTAAACGACTTTCCGGCCCCTCATATAAGGACAAAATAGACTCCACATATGGAGTTAAACTCGATGGGAGAGGTAATATGACCATTGGCAGTTTAAGGATAAAGTTTACCAACTCGCATGTAATTGTAAAAGATCGTAGCTACGAGGCCACACCAGGACTCCTAGAACTTCTTTTCATGCAGGTTCCCGACAAAGGTTCCATTACACAACAAGACCTACAGTCTTATAAGGAGATACTGCAAGCTTCCAACGCCCATCGTCAAATGTATTCCGCAGAAAAACCTATAAACAGCAACAGAGGTAAAAAGTACTCCACTGTTATTTCAGTGCTGTTTCCACCAAAGTACAGTGTGGCAACATCGGCATCACCCTCTGGGAGTGGAATAACTGTGGAAAACATTGAACCGTATAAAAGCAACGCCAATCTACTGGTAAAACGACTTAAGACCTTAATTCTCTCGAAAGAAGCAGGTCACACAGCTCACAGTGAAGAAATACAATACATAATAGGTTTGTTACAATTAAACGGAATAATAGCTTGACACAATGAGTGACAGACCAACTGAGGAGTCTTTTTCGTCGGCATCCAAGAGAGGAATTGTCAACGAGCTGCATAGACAAGCCAGAAAGAAATTCGTTAGAAGAAAGGTTTTTGTACGCGGTATAGATGATTTGTGGCAAGCCGACCTGATAGAAATGATTCCTTATGCTAGGATAAATGGAGGGAAAAAGTATGTTTTGATGGTGATAGATGCGTTATCAAAATATGCATGGGCAGTGGCGTTAAATAACAAAGCCGGAAAAACGGTTGCATCAGCATTGGAAAGTGTGATTGAAGGAAGCGGTCGGATACCACGCAACATTCAAAGTGATCTCGGCACTGACTTTTACAATAAAGAGGTTAAAACACTAATGAAAAAACATGGTATCAACCACTATAGTACGTATAGTCCATTAAAGGCCTCAATCGTTGAAAGGCTGAACAAAACGATAAAGAACTGGATGTATAAAGAATTTAGCGTACAGGGTAACTACAAGTGGCTAGAATTACTTCCTAAATTGATTAAAAAGTACAATTTTAGGGTGCACAGATCGATAGGTATGAAACCAAAAGACGTCACCAAACAAAATGAACAGTTTTTGGTAAAAAAGTTAAATATGTCTAAGACTAGTAGTGTCGCTAAGTTTAAAGTAAACGACAAAGTGAGGATCTCAAAATATAAAACGTTGTTTGAAAAAGGCTACACTCCAAATTGGAGTACCGAGCTTTTTAAAGTAGTTCGTGTACGTCAGTCATCTCCCCCTGTATACTACTTACAAGACGAAGAAGGAAACGATATAAAGGGCGCATTTTACGAGCCTGAACTACAAAAAACTAACTATCCCAACACATTTCTTGTTGAAAAAGTACTCAGACATAAAGGAAACAAAATATATGTAAAGTGGTTGGGATTTCCATCTCGGTTCAACTCTTGGGTATAGTAAAAACGAGCTACACAAACTAGCTAGGACGTCTGACAGGATCAAGATTTATGTCAAACGCCTTGGTTTTTCCTAAGTGGGTTTAAATAGGCTAATAACATGTTCGTTTCACCATTCTGGTTTGGATATTGTTATGATAAACATATATTGTACAAGCTATGATCAGAAGACACGTTATAGACAAGTTTGGACACGCTTTGTATCAAGAACAGAAGCGTCACTTATCTGATGATGAAGACGACGATGCGTATGTGTTGAGTGATGATGGAACCAAGAGGTTCAGAGCTGCAGTGGACCCTGATGTATCACATCAAAAGGTGTCTAAAGGTTATTTAAATCGTTTCTATGTGAACAAAGACGATTTGAAAGAGGTAGAAGGAAAGTTAAAGACATTTGCTGTTAGCCTCGAAGAGCTCCATCAAGCAGTTAAGGATGTAAAAAAATCAATAGTCTCCATAGAGGAAACTATTAAGACCGACCTAAGCGACATAAAGGAAAAACAGGTATCCTATCACGATAGACTAAACAAGTTACAAGAATCAGATAAGAAATCATCTAAATTAATTACAGCGTTGGATGATAAGCTCAAGACGCTACAAGACTCGGATAAAAAAACGTCTACATCTTTAGTATCTTTGGATGATAAGCTCAAGAAGCTGAAAGACTCAGATGAGAAAACGTCTACACGTTTGATATCTTTGGATAAAAAAATCAAAAAGCTACATGAATCAGACGAGAAAACTTCTGCATCGTTAGTATCTTTGGATGATAAGCTCAGGAAACTACAAGACTCGGATGAGAAAACGTCTGCAAATTTAGTTTCTTTAGATAGAAAAATCGAAAAGCTACATGAATCAGATGGGAAAACATCTGAATCGTTGGTATCTTTAGAAGAAGAGATAAAGAAACTGCAAGAATCAGATGAGAAAACATCAAAATTATTAGGAACCTATGATAGAAGGATAAACACGTTGGATGAATCAGATGTCAAAACTTTAAAATTGCTTACAAATATTGATGCAAAGCTCACTGTATTACTTACGACACCAAAATTATCTCTCTCTTAAAATATCCGTGCGCGCAACCTGTCTAGACTTGTTTTCAGTTCAATGGATTTGTCCTTGACGCTCACCATCTGCATGACAAGGTCGATGATCGTACCTGTCCAGACCTGCACTCCGTATAAAACCTAGAACTGGTTTGCTGGTTTAGTCAGTATGGAAGCGACAGTGAAGCGGTCGGCACCAGTTCCGCGTAAAGATCTTTCGCGAGTGAAACGTAGACGTACTAAAGCTCCTCCAGTGCATAATGTACTATACTCTGATGTAAATACTATGGACATTGACCAGCTTCTTGCATCTTTAACTGGTGAGACTCTACAAGACGTATCTGATTCCGTACACACAACAGCAGGTGCGGTCGAAACAAATTACTATACCCGCGAGTGCAGTCAAAATGGTAACACAGTGGAAGAGGATTACGGTTCAAAGGATGTGGAAGAGTACCGGCCGGAACAACCGTCAATTCTGCATCAGAAAACTCCAGTCAACTCGTCAACAACAAAATCTGCTACACGCGCTAGGTCGAGCCAGGGTTTTCGCCAAAAAGCTCATCAAGACAATCTACATGCCTTGCCATCACCACAACTGCTGCTACCGCCGCCGCCGCCACCACCTCAACGTTCGCAACAACTATTACAGAATACATCAGCATCTAAGTTATCTCCATTGCCACCCTCAACGTCGTCTCCAGTGTCATATACGTCTTCTTCGTCAACACCGACATCTGTGGTGAGTCACTCTCATAGTATACACCAGCCACACAAAACAGCTGTGCGTTCTGATCAGCAGCCTAACTCATGGGAACCACATCTTTTACTTAGACAGATTTATAAAGTTGCAAACCAAGCTCATGCTGCTGTTGGTCTTGATTCAATTAAAGACTTTTCTCCTTCTATTTGTTTGGTAAATAATCAAACCTCAATTGAATTGACATTTGAAGATCTTTTGAGTCTGCAAAGCTCTACAGTTCACCACTCTATCAACAAGTTTTACTCCGATGAAACCCCATTCAATCCGTTCTATCTACATACAGTCATATTGGAACCAAGACCAAATGGATTAGTATCATTTTGTAACTATCGTCTGAGAAACAAGCCGGTTAATCACAATTTGAATTCTGTTACACTTTCAAGACCTTCAAATGAATCTGACATCATTCGACAGACTCCCAGAGTGGTTCTTCAAAATGATGGATGGATCTCTTTCAAACGTTTGTTCCCATCCCTTGAGAGCTACTTTAATATCCTACTTGAAATAAACCCAACTGTGCAGTTTCTGATCTCTCGTTACACACGGTACTTTACCAAACACTATAAGGTAATGGCCCTACTGTCTTCAAACACTACAAATGACTTGGCTTCAATGTCATTGGACAAACAACTCGTTCGCCACATAACAAGTGATTTGCCACGATTACTTTCTGACTTGAATGAAAGAAGATTGCCTGCAGAGACTCAAGATTTTTGGTATGAACGGACAGCACTCAGAACATCGATGTTGCCATGGATTGATAGCGAGGTACGCCGCTTTTGTGTAGCAAACATTATAGAGGCTGTATTGGAGAACATGAAATATTTGTCAAAATGGTAACTGGTGTATTGAATGTCTCTTATTGTAATATATCTTTACTATAAACTTTTGTTTCTTTATTTATCTCCTTTTCTCCTTTTGCCAAGGTGTCAACAACAGAGTTCAATTTTCTTGATGAGTAAAGAGCACTTTAACAGTGACTACAAGAGATGGGTTATTGCAAAACACTCATTGGTTTTGTGAACAAAGTTCTATTACTTGCATACTGGTGGCACAAAGACCTAATAATTTATGTGTGTATCACACAAGATATAAGTCTGTAAGCTCATCAACTTAGTTGTAGTTTTTCAAGACCAACTAATGAAGGAAGGTGTATTAAAGTACAAGATAATTTTGGTCTGTTAAGATGGTTTATTTGAAATATTATTTAACAAAATAGGTGTACAATATAAACCTTTGAAATATAAAGACAATGGCTGAATAAAATTATGGTTTTACAAAACAGTTTAAGCAGTTTAAAGTAGAAAAAATACACAATAATAGTTTATTTACAAACACTTACTACCACCGAGAAAGTTTGTTCTACAAAGACATAGAGTTATTTTACATAGTTTAAAGTAAAACATGTACATTTAGTAGAAAAACGATTTATTTACAATGTTTACACTTGAAATTACAACGCAAATTTTTACTAAATACAATATTAGTTGCACTAGGATACATACATTGCATAAGAAGTCAAAGTAAAAATATTATACAATACTAGCTTGAAATGTGCAAACACATTGACGATACTTTTGTATGGAACAATACACAAACAGTAGAATTCACAAAAAGGGTGGGTTTTCAAAAAGACATTTGGCAAAACGTTCTTAAGGGTTTACGAGTATATTTGCTACTTACACAGAGTTCATTGTGAAAAATGTTACAGAAACGTAATAAGATTGTTTTGGCGGCCCAGTGCGATAGCTATAGGGATAAGCTTATAGAATGTCTGCAAAGACAAACATGTTTAATGGTGATAAGGACTGTACAACTCTGTGGTATTAAACACTCTTACAAAAGACTCATCACTATTGTTGCTGTCGTCATCATGAAAGTGTGTATTATCAGTGCAACCATCAAAGTTATACAATTGAAATAATGGTGTAAGGATACACCAGTCGCACCAACTTTTTCTTGACTTTAAAATATTACAAACATACCATCTGGGCTCAACTTCATAGTGTCTAACAACATGAAAAAACCGCCAATTCATACTTTTCCAATATTCTTGATGGTCGATGTCGTCGTCATAGGTAGGTGCGCATAGCTTCATGAAGCAAGGCCGACAATATAAAAAGGGTTTCTGGAAACCAATGTGGTGTTCATAGTAGTCAGTCGTAAGGTGGGCAACTCCATTGTACGACGGCCAAAAGTCTGGATACAAATTTCTTGGATGTCGCATAAGCATTATAAACTCAAGCTTATCTAGAGAATCAAAATTTAAATCACGGTATTCATATAAGTATGGGTTTTCAGATGGTGTTGAGTTTTTTATCCATATTCTTTTAATTTCTTTTCGGACATCACGCTGAAGTGGAATCGGAAGATCACATAGTACTGGTAGCTCGTCAATGGAATCTACGTTGACCACTGCATCTAAGACACGACAAGTTTCGAAAAGTGCCAAGCTGTATAAATTCATGTTGAGTCGTTACTGCTGTCCTCCTCAGCGATAGTTTCAAGCTTGTAATGACCGTACGGAAGGGTCTTAACATTGCAGTTCAATAGTTGTCTCTTGTCATCTTCCGAGGACAGGGACTTTTTTGATACAGTTTGTGAAGTAAGATTAAAACTTTTACATTTAATTAAATTGTATTCGGCTTTCTCGACTGGTCCGTTTAGAAGAGCATCTTTGTATTTATCAAACGTCAACATTTTTGATACGTACTTATTTTTAATTCCTTTTGCTTTAGCAATGGGATGCACATCATTTGATCCAAACCTATACGAATACATCTTTGGGCGTAGGCCCACATATTCAAAAAGAGCACGACCCTTTGTTTCATTTTTAAATGTTCCAATTTTCCCTTTATTGACGTCAGATCTAAGTGGGTGTCCTATAGGATATACAGATCCATCCATCACTTTTGCAAAGGATTGCTGTTGCATTATTTCAGTAATGTCACGTTCAGTCTTTAATGTCCAAATGCCCCCGTCAGTATCAAGGTAGGCCAGTTCGAGTTCGCATTCAGGCGACTTAAAATGTTCCTTTAGGATTTCATAGTGGAAATAATACATGTGTGTTTTAGACAGATCCAGTACCGTCATTCCTACATAAATCGGTTTATTTAGTAAAACAGAGTTTCTACGCATTTGAACGGCGATTACATTTTCTGAAATAATTCTATACTCCTTAAATCTGGGCTGACGAACCAACTTTTGAAATGCCGCCTCTGTTGTGACAAAACGAACGTCCACGCGGTTGCGCACAGACTCCATAGTTTTGCCAAAAACTGCATTGTTGAGAAGCTTGTAAAAAGCTCGAGAAAATTCGTCTGTAGACTGCGCTCTAAGTGTTGCGTTGAGATGTATAAATTTTGACATCCATTGTGACTGAGAAAACCTAAGAGCTCTATGCACTTTTGTCACTTTTAGTCCAAGTCGAATGGCCTGCTGCCACACGCGGTAGTGAGCTACATACTTAGTTTTATTGACAAGAGTCGCAAGAAGCTTTTTGCTGTTGCTCTTTGCTCCAGGTGGTACTTGACTTTTAGGTAACGGTGGCAAATCCTGCAAATAATCATGAACACTTTGGGGGTATTCCACGTCGCATTCCATTATTAGTCCATACGGATTGTCGGCCGGTAGATTCGTCCAATCAGGCATGTTTTCCAAGTCGATCCAGCGAAAGTCCCCTGTTGGTAGCGGATGATTTCCCATGATGTGTCCATATAGGTTTACACAGTCGAAAAATAGTAGATAACTAGACGGTTCATCTGGTCTGTAGTCAGATTGTTCTTCTAACTGTGGATTGTTTGCTTTAAAGTATTTTATATTGCACTGCACCAGACCACCACGCATACCCGATTCAATCATCAAAAACTGGTCAGCATCCGTGATTAATTCCAGGTTTATTTTTGTGCTTAGTAGCATACTGTGGAACGCCAGTCCTGGGGCCGTGTATTCGTGAGCGCAATCGATTCTATATGTATCAATGCATTTCTTCCGAAACGAGGAAAATACATCTGCCAAGAGGCAGGTGTCGAGGCGAAGATAAAAGTCATGATAATCACCTAACGTTTTCATCTCAAGGGTCTCCCAAACTGCTTGTGCATGACTGTAATCTATTGATGAAATATGCTCATCATTTAGCTTATTATAAAATTCATCTTTAGGCGGTAGACTTGTCTCGTTAAATTTTTGTGACGAGGTTATATAGTCATATGGATAGACTCCTTTACGAGTTATCAAGTTCAAGTGCTCGGCTGGAACTAACTTGGAACTTTCAATAAGCTCTGAAAGTGAAAGGTTTTCTGCCAGTCTTCCAAGACTATCCGCCATAAGGCGGTAGCTATCGAGAAATCTAAGCCATATCTTACCAATTTTTATTGAAATTGATATAAGCTTTTCCGAATTAGATGGTATCGCTTTAATTTCACATCCTTTAAGTGTTCCCAGATGTTTTACGATAAACGATTGGTCATAGTTGCTGAAGTTGTGTACATATATAGGAATGAAATTTGGTGTCCGACAACGAAGATTGCACCGATTACAGAGAGTGTGCCGGTATGCGCCAGTAATATGAGAATGGTCTAATATTTTGCTACTGGTTGTATCATTGAATGATTGCTGACACAAGTCGCAGTCGGTTTTCTGATCATGTCTTCTTTTTTCTTCCTCCGTCATCGCTGTTAGCGGTACTTGTCGGATATAGAGTTTTTCTACACACTCCGCGATGTGTTTCATTTGATGAAGAAACTCGTGACCAGCATTGTCCGATCTATGAAGGTTTAATTCAGTTGAAAGTCCATATTCGTTAAGGAGTTCCTCAGGAAGTGTACTCTTGATTAGGGTGCAAAAACTGTTTGCTTCATGAAACTGGTACGTGTTGTTCGTGCTAGCGGCTGGGAGTAATGTAGCCTCAAAATCCGCCAGTATTACAATCGGTACTTTTATTAATGTTTCATATGCTTCAAACTTAACACAATTATTTGTTTCATTTGGCAAACGAATTTGAGTGGGTCCGTATTTTATACACAGTCTTGTGTGCTCTTCAAGCCATGATTTTGCGTCAGGTTTGCAGCGTCGTGTTTCTTTGTATGTACTACAACGCTTGCAGATGACTATCCTATGAGTTCCTTTCGTAATTTGTGGACGAATGAGCTTGGCGAAATCCGTAATAAGAATATAGTGCGATTTGCCAGACGGCTCTCTATATAGCAAAAGGTCTGTATGATCAGCTAGCTCGCGCTCTACAACCTTTAGAGGAAATATATCTCCTTCAGGTCCACTTTCGAAAACATTCACCGAGCAGTTCACATTTTGTTTTTCAAATTTTCTGACGTCGTTTATCGATACAGGAAATTTTATTCCAGTAAAGTCGTAGCATTCCCTATCTATATTATCAAACGATCGCTCGGTTATTATCGTGCCAGTGTGTGTACGGGGCAGATGTTTAATTAACATACAGTACAGGAAGCATTTATCATCGCTATTTAACACATTAATAGTAGCTTTACGGTTTTCAAGTTTTTTAGGTAAGACTATATGAGCACTTCCAGATGGTTGCTTGTACTTAAAGCGACTTACCCTTAAGGTTAGGGATGTTGGTGCGACCAGACTCCAGCCACTGCCTTTTTTCTGCAACTCTGCCTCCTCTCGAAGTAGTTTGTCCTCGTCTGTTTGCAGTGTGTCTAGCAGCTCATCAGCAGATGACAGCATTCTAGTGGACGTCTTAAAGTTGAACACCTCGGATGACCCCTCAGGATGGTGATACTCCGCCTCGAGGACCAGGTTGTACTTGAATGTTGTGGCAACATCAAGTTCGTCATGTAGAATAGCAGACACCACAAGTAGCGCTTCCTCTAGAAAGGGTCTGAGGTCGATGAACATACCAGGGTTTCGAATTGTATACTCCCTGGCACTCGATAGTGCTTTTCTAAGCTCATAGCTGAGAGTAGTGTTGGCTACTTTGAGTCTTTTTTCTGAAATTTGACTCGATTCTGTTGTTTTCCGTTTGAGCTGTTTCACAGGCTGTGTTGATGGTTGTGAGTTGGGTTGCTCAATAACATGTCCACCTCCAATCTTCTGTAGTATCTTAGCACCTCTGTGAGACGGGATGACAGCAGTAGCAGTCCGTTGACTTAAAACAGCATCGGTCTGGTGACTCGAAGTCGAAGCAATGGCAGTCTGTTGGCTCGAAGCAGCAGCAGTCGGTTGACTCGAAGCAGCAGCAGTCTGTTGACTCGAAGCAGCAGCAGTCTGTTGACTCGAAGTAGCCACAGTCCGAGGGTTTGAAGCAGCATCAGAGATGGGTCTGGTGACAGCAGCAGCGCCAATAGAGGTCCGTATACTCAAGTCAATCGGAGCTGGAGTTACTTGATCGCAGTCAGGAGGAGTTTCCAGAAAGAAAAAGTTCTTAATGGCAGCACAAATCCGCTTGTGTCTATCTCTGGAGTCAGCAGATAAAAAATAAGCCTCCCTACAGCTACCGCACTGGTAGTACCGCATAGTGTGTGTACCTCTGCAGGTGATGAGTGTGTGTGTCGACTCTGTACACAGGCTGGCTATTTAAAGGACTTGGGCGTAGTTAGTGAAAGGCGGTCGACTGCATGTATATAAACCCGGCTCGTCTAGAGACCTGCATCACTTGCACTCGAACTCCATGTCAGTGAAGTAAGTACCCTTTCACTAAACATCATTGTTTTCAAATTAAACTTAGCTTTTAAAACATTTCTATTTTTTACTTTGAGAGATAGTAACATTTCACTCCAGAGTCTTGATATTTTTGCACTTGATATTGTCGGCACTGTAGGCTATCTGTAGATTTTACTAGCACAACAGGAGTAGAATATCGTTATATTTTTGACTTAGACTGTGGTATTCACAGTACAGACATAGTAGTACTTGGAAGAATTATACAATAAGCTAGACTATGGTATTAGCTATTTACATTGTTATACAGTAGTGCACTCACTATAGAATAGGTTATCACTTAGGCTATAGATTAGACTTAACATTAGAGCAAAAGTATCATAGGTTATCGCTTGCGACTAGACTATAGAATGACTATAGCAACGTACAATAGAGCAAAAAGGTATCGCAGGTTATCGCTTACAACTACTTAGACTATGAAATGACTTCACATAGCAATATACAATAGAGCAAAGGTATTATAGGTTATCGCTTACGACTACTTAGACTATGGATTAGATTTAACATAGCACTGTACAGTAGAGCAAAGGTAGCATAGGTGTTCGCAACTATATAGATTAAGCATTATTACGCAGTAGTATAGTCAAACAATAGAATAAAATTAGCATAAGTTTTAGATTACTTAGACCACGGCGATATACTCATACAATAGATAGCATAGTCTATCGCAACTAAGCTTAACATTATTACGCAATAGTGTACTCATACAATGATGTAAAAATAACATAAGATATTGCATAAGATTACTTAGACTATGAATTAGACAACACAGTAGTGTACCCATGAAGTAGACATAGCATAGGATGTTGCTTAAATTTGTATAGATTAAACTACTTAAAATATTGGTTAGACATTATGACATAATAGTATGATCATACACTAGAATAGCAGTAGCCCAGGTCTTGGGTTTACAACACATATTGACTGAACCTTATTCCACAGCATACGTTAGAGTAGAAACTATGAATTCAGTTTACGTAGTCTAGATTGGCATCATAATGTGTCAATGGGCTACTTGTGCAATAGCATAAAATCAGCAAAACACTTGGGTTTAGACTGTAAGGTTCTTTGAGGTTCGTCAAAAGGAGATATTACAAACCCAGTAGACATTCGTCCACCACTGGTTTGCAATCGAACAATACTAGCTTTGTATTACATCGCTGGGTTACTAGTATGATATTTAGTACACGTTTGATATATTTCAAAAACGACATTGTACATATCCTATGTGTATTATTGACAGGTATATATTCCAGTTACAAATAGACAGTTTACAATTTGTAATATTCCATTGGGTCCTCATATTACTTTGCTTTTGTACTTTTAACACATATTTTGCAGTTTTTTATCTTCTAACAACATTTTTACGATTTCAGAATGGACCTCTCAAACAAGCTTAACACTCTCATGTCAGCTCCCCACGTCCCTAGAGTGAATCTCGGGACTCTTACCTCCGAGGAGGGGTATCCGATCACGGCCGCAAGACGAATCAACACGAAATTTGGAGAGGCGGTTGCCGTAGAACTTCTAAAGGATGGGGGAGCAGTAATGACGTTCTTACCGAAACGGTTTGCCATAGGGCTAACAAATGAGGAGTTGGCAGATTTAACGCGTCCCCATACTTATCGTCTGAGGTGCCTAGGGAAGTCAGGATCCTCATATGATGTAAAGATTTGGAAGAACGAATAAACCTTCTTTTTCCTGAAAACATTGAATTATTATTTTTACCTCTAAATACTAACCAACAATACATTATATTAATGACAAGCATTAACTTTTATATCGTCGAAAAATCCTATGACGTCGAATAATCGTCGTAATACTCCAACGTCGTACACAAAATTAATATTTTCACCTTTAAATACTAACCAACAATACATTATATTAATGACAAGCATTAACTATTATATCGTCAAAAAATCCTATGTCGTCGAATAATCGTCGTAATACTCCAACGTCATACACAAGCAGGTTTTGCGTTACATAAGGCGCAGACGCAGACATACAATGACCGCATTTTTCGCCGAGTCATGCGCAATTCACTGCAGCTCGACCGCACAAGGTCGCCGCCGACCTATCCCATCAGATCGAGCTTTAGCCGCGTATTGGACTTTTACTTTCTTCCTCGGGCAAGTCTTTTCCAGAACTTTCTTCTTCGGGCAAATCTATCTACTGAAGTAGGTAAATTAGTGTACGCAACTAACGTAAATAGTCTTAACGATCCTAGTAGAAGTTTTAAAAAAACTCGCCAAGGCTCGTACCGTAAATTTATATTCGTGTAGTTAACACTATATTTTTACACGATCGTTGTGTAAACTACTATAATGCATTAAACTACACAGAACTAAACTACAGGTTTTAACTTAATAACATTTGAATTTGCCCATCCATCATAACATTTCTGTTGTCTGAATGTTTGAAAAGATGCATTTATCAAGTCAAGAATCAAAAGTGTTTTTTTTTCAATTGATCCATATATTACAGAAAAAGGAACATTAAATATTAACTACTTGTTAATACATTAAATAGCACAAAATCTACAATTTAACAAAAGCCATCTATATCATAGCAAAATCTAAACATTAACAATTCAATGAATTGTTACATAAAATGTTGACTCTTAGCAAACACTATAAGTGAATAAAATGGGTTCTTAATGATGTTATTTTTTTAATGTGATCACTCGTGACGCTTAAGGCAGCCTTTAAAAAAAAAACAATTTTCTCTAACAGGTTTAACTGTTTTAAAGCTAACCCGTGTATTGCTATTATACAGGCTACCCTTTCCTATGGTGCTGGTGATCCCTCTTAGGGTTGTAAATGGATATATTGATGCAAGATCCTTCCAAGAGATCTGGAAATTTGAAGTGCCAAGGACTGCTTCCTGCGGACCTTTTTGGACTTTGATTGCAGCTCGTACTCTCTCCTCATTGGCATGTGTGAACAGTGTTATGGCTTCCACCAATATTTTTTTAAGTTGACGACGCTCTTATAAATAATGATACCCAGTTCTCTATCGTTAACCGACTAGTGACAGCCCCGTCTCATTCAATATTGAAATGCTTCCTAAAAAATCTGTTTGTAAATTTATAAAGGATTAAATTAAATTAATAAAGGAATCATTTATCTTAAAAACGTTTTCACAGAAAAACCACGGTGTTCATGGCCCCAAAACGCTTTCATTTTCTCAATATTTATCATCTTGTAGCTAAAATAAATTGTATATTTCTCATTGCCGCACCATGTGTTAAATATTATTTTTTTACGTGCTAAAATGAGTTCTCTAGAGATACTTGATTGATAAAACTAAGTATTAGAATAGTCTCAAATAATTACATCTCGGATAATTATTTCGATGATTACTTACGACCATAATTAGTAAATATATTTCTAAACTAGATGTAGTTTCAAATGCTTCAAACAAGTTCATAAATGCTCAATTACATTCCAGGCTGTTACCCTATAAATATACTATGTCTAGTAGTGTGGTTATATGGTTAAAGGTTTGCCTACGATTCAGGCACTCAACAGTTGGGTTACTGTTGTATACGGTCTGTCGCATGACTACAGGTCATCGGTGATAAAAGCACAAACAAATTTGAAAGACAGCTCTGTGTGATAGTGGATAGTGTATGGGGGATGGGTGTGATTGGTTTATATCATCTGCTCACCAGGTGTGACTTTGGTGTGAGTCTTTTGGTTACTTTAGGTAAATTGTCCATCAAACTCTAATCAGCTATAAAATATGTGAGACAAGTCCTCTTGCCTGCAATATATATTAGGTATATAATTTCGGAAAGAGGTGTTGATAATCTTTTTCCTAAATCGTACAAATATTTGTTTATTATAAATTGTATTCTATCATGTCATGTTTTTTTACTTTTATCTGTATTTTAAATATTCATAGTTTTTCCATAACTCATTATAAATTAATAAATCCCAAAATATACCTAATTACACTCCAGATTATTAGACAATAATCTAGTTTGAAATTTCAGGTTTTCAGTAGGCCTAATATTAATCTAGGTCTATGTATACACGGTATTTCAAGTGTAGCCTCCCATCTCACGAAAAAGGTTTAAAATTGAATAGTTGCTATAAATTCTGTTGTATGTAATAAATATATAATTTTGTATCTTAAACAAATTTGCATCTTAAACAAATAAAAATACAAAAATCGTAAAATTCTCTAGGAATAATCTACGAAAGTAGTATACTTATAAAGAAAATTTATCATCCTTCTCTATTTTCATGTTCATCCGAAGTAAAACGGAAGTGTAGTTTTACAACATCGAGATTCTCCTTAAGGTTTATTATGGCTGCTTTCATAGCATAATCTCATATGGTTTAGTATTTTGGGGTGGTTGTAGTGAGGCAAAACGTATCTTCATCCTTCAAAAACGAGCAATTAGAAGAATATGTGGAGTCTATAGACGGACACGCTGTAAACCTTTGTTCCAAGAACTGAACATTCTCTCACTTCCGTCCCTCTTTATATTGGAATCCACATTGCTAGTTAAGAAGAATCCTAATATTTTTGTAACTAACAGCATGGTCCACAATTACAATACAAGAAGAGCAACAAATCCACATGTACCTCAAGTAAATTCCACCCTTGCAAGCAAGAGCCTTCACTTCAGTAGTATAATAATTAACAATATAAAATGGTTTAGGTTACCTTTTGCGTCGAACGATCCTTGTGTAGTAATTGATAACTACAGCTGTTTCATGCCGCTGGGGCACATCTTCAGGTTGTAGAGCGTCAAGATAAAATAGCTGTCATCCGTGGATGATTTTGTCGAAATAAATATTACACAGAAAACACAAATAATGAAACATTTAAATACACGAATTTAACAAACTTGGCCAAGTGACAAACTGACAAACACGCAAGACAGGCGCCGGTGAATGTTGCGTCATGACTGCGGGCGTGTGTCCAAGCATCAGCTGTTACCCCCTCCCCCCTACTCCTTTATCAGGACCTGTTTTGTTTTGGTCTAGTTGAATGGCAGTATTGTAAATAATGTTTGATCTGAATGAAGTTTGTTCATTTAATAGATGGTCAGGGTGTTCTTTGGATGCCTTGTAAATTTCGAATTCCTCTATTGTGTCCATATATCTGCCTTTATTGCATAAATGCATAATTTCCAAATTATTATGTATATCTGTGTAGTTGTGGTTTGAGTTAATAATGTGGTTGGCGAATGCTGATTTGGAGTTCTTTTTGGGTAGATGTTCTTTAAATCTAGTAGCGAACGAGCGAGCAGTTTGGCCGATGTAGAAGCTCGGGCAATCGTTGCATTTGAGTTTGTAAATGCCGGTGTTATTCACTTTATCAGAAGGAGTTTTTTTCCTTTCTCTGAGCATGCAAGATAATTTGTTGGATGTTTTGTATGCAACTTGTACATCGTTCCTAGACATTTCTTTTCTTAAGGTGTTATTAAGTACTACTCCAAATTCAGCGGAGACGTATTTTTTGTTTCTGGGTTCTGGGATGTCTTTTATTTTATTCTTCTGTTTTCTAATGAGTTTATCAATGAGTGAGCTTTCGTACCCGTTGGAAACTGCAATGTATTTCAAAATGTTTATTTCTTTGTTGTAATTTTCTGGGGTGAGTGGTATGGATAACAGTCTATGGACGAAACTATTGTAAGCAGCTGTCTTGTGGTTGAAAGGATGGTGTGATGATGAGTGGATGGTCTGGTCGGTTGTTGTGGGTTTTCTGTATATTTTATATTCCAGGTTGTGGTCATCTCTTGTGATTGTTACATCTAAAAAATTAATTGACTTGTTGGCTTCGGTTTCGAGAGTGAATTTTAATTTATGGTGGACTTTATTTAGGTAATTTCCGAGTATCTTGATTTGCCTTTCATTACCATTAAATAAAATTAATGTGTCATCCACATATCGGCTGTAGTGAACTATTTTTTCCTTTTGTTTGTTGGAATTTGACCATAAAAAATTATTTTCAATATTATTTAGAAACAGTTCTGAAAGGACGCTGGACAGCGGAGAACCCATTGCTAGGCCTTCATGTTGTGTGTAATACTTATTTTCAAACGTGAAATAATTTTGTTTAAGTACGCTTTTGGTGAGATTAACTAACTCATGTTTGGCTTCTGTTGATAAGGACGAGTTTTTATCTAAATTAGATTCCAGTATGTCAATGGTTTCATCGATGGGCACATTTGTGAATAAGTTCACCACATCAAATGATGCTAAAGTGTAAGAACTTTTTATTTTGATTTTACAGAGTTGATTGACTAAATCAACTGTGTTTTTAACACTGTGGTCATTGTCTAAGGCGGTCTCTTTTCTGATTATTTTATCGAGTTCTACATCGGCCAAACTGCTCGCTCGTTCGCTACTAGATTTAAAGAACATCTACCCAAAAAGAACTCCAAATCAGCATTTGCCAACCACATTATTAACTCAAACCACAACTACACAGATATACATAATAATTTGGAAATTATGCATTTATGCAATAAAGGCAGATATATGGACACAATAGAGGAATTCGAAATTTACAAGGCATCCAAAGAACACCCTGACCATCTATTAAATGAACAAACTTCATTCAGATCAAACATTATTTACAATACTGCCATTCAACTAGACCAAAACAAAACAGGTCCTGATAAAGGAGTAGGGGGGAGGGGGTAACAGCTGATGCTTGGACACACGCCCGCAGTCATGACGCAACATTCACCGGCGCCTGTCTTGCGTGTTTGTCAGTTTGTCACTTGGCCAAGTTTGTTAAATTCGTGTATTTAAATGTTTCATTATTTGTGTTTTCTGTGTAATATTTATTTCGACAAAATCATCCACGGATGACAGCTATTTTATCTTGACGCTCTACAACCTGAAGATGTGCCCCAGCGGCATGAAACAGCTGTAGTTATCAATTACTACACAAGGATCGTTCGACGCAAAAGGTAACCTAAACCATTTTATATTGCAATTTTCGATCCAGAGGCTAACCCATCATGAAAATAATTAACAATAAATTGCCTCAGTACATCACGCAAGAGCCTTCTATCAACAAATTCAAGAACCTGCTAAAAATATTTTTAAGTCAAGCGGCCTACTACAGTGTTGACAAAATAAATATCTAGGCCATGTGCATCCCTGAAGAGGAAATGAATCCATTTTATATCAATTAATAGCAAGAAAAGTATAAAAACCCATCGATGTATAATAACTCTCACGTCGCTGATGCGATACCAGTGGGAATTCTCCAAGTATCCAAGTATCTAAGTATCCAAGTACAAGCCAAAAACCTCGAAGCTTAAATTTCATTATTGGAATCTCACAACAAACAAGGGCTAGTGTGACTTTATTTCTATCTTGCATACATATTTTAAGTTAAAAAAATACGAAAAGTATGCCTCTTAATGTTTATTTTTTTATTCAAGGTTAAACATTAGGTGCATTTTTAATACAAATATCCAAGACTAAAATACAATTAAGATTTTCGTCCATTTTATATAAAATGAATTACTAATTGAAGTCTTAAATATGGATGCCTCAGTCTCGAAATAACTGTTGTATACTTAAAGAGGCGCGTCTTTGAATATATAATGAAGTCTGGTAGAATTACCTGTGGCTACGTGACTTATTATAATAAGCCTTCTTAAGCTTTATCGTCTGAAGGCAAATTGAGTTACAGTTGCTTGCCATAAATTAGTGGATTATGTTTAAATGTTTCTTTAATCTCTGAGAATAAATCTTGAACGTGAATCCTGCAACTTTAACAGTTTTTGTGGTGATGCATATCTTATAGTTTGGATAGAATATTTCTCACATTATAGTTTTTAAGTTTTTTTCTTTAAATTAATATATAGAATTTATTTCACTTATGTAAATAGATATTTCCATTTAACTTATGATTTGACATAAAAATATTGTCTAGGATAGTCAAACTTACTAAATATGCCAGTGTCGAAAACGCAGGCCGGTTATCAAGTTTCTAATATACAAGCCCATTCTGCAATGCTATGATGATAGCTAGGAAAGCAATAATTTTGTCATGTAAACACTATCGGACATAGTTCTACCTGTCGTTGCATGTAATTTGCCTCATTTATTTGTTTGCAGTTTGTTACAAAAAAAATGTGTAAACGAAGACAATTGTCATTCTTACACCATGTTATCTTATATAACATTCTTCTTAACGTAGGATTTAATCACTTATATTACAACAACCATGGAGTTTAACCAAAAAATCAAGAGAGCCAATTATTAAAAAGCACCTTTACAAAAGGTTGGATCATATATTCACACCAGAAAAAATATAATGATGGTTAAATCGTCAAATCTAAAACTATCGACAATCTTTTATTGCTGCAAAGGCTTGAAACTTGTTGTTATTTATTATCACTGAGGGTAATTATTTAGGGACAAGAGCATTGCATTACTCACCCGTGAAAACTAACTAAAACCCACCATTGAAATAAAAGCAAACTAACATAATATCACCTGTTTTCCAATAGAAATAGCACTACGATTAGTTTAAATTTGTTAAATTTCTTTGCATATTTAGTTTTGAATTCCGTCGCAATCAATCACTTAAACTTTCGACTAAACACACTTTTTTTATGTTTAAACGTTAGTATAAATAATTGTATAACCAATAGTTACTCTAGACTCAACGATAAAACTGCAAAAAAAACTAAATGTAAACTGAAGCGGGAATTTTGTTGTGTTTGTATATTGTTATTAACAAGCATTTAACATTAATATAACTATATATTTGTATTATTCTTTTCCTGTTTATGCTTTTTCATTCACTGAACTGCTGTGGAAGATGGTGGTTGCTTTTGATAATTTTACGTCATATTAGTGTGTATTATTCGTACTAATCATGTAATATGTAACATGCTATACGTGAACATATAATATGGTGGATTATGTTTTATAATTATTGTTATAGCATTTATATTAACATTTTTTACCGTAGCTATTCTTGTAATGTTGTAATAATAAATTCCTATTACACCTTTTAAAACTACGACTAACACACACTCACACACCCCCCCACACCTGTAGTCTATTAAGATTTAATTTTTATTAAGAACAGTAGCACGGTGACAATTAAGTCTTAGGATGACCTTAAAACTAGAAAAAAACAAAACGATATATCACAACTAAATTTGACATTTTGCAATAAACTGGTAATAGTAAGCTACTATTTTAGTGCACATGGTGATCGGATGTAAACTATGAGGGACGGCCTACATGGAGTAAGTAGTTCGACAATATTAATGGTAAGCATAGGTTGATATGTATATCTAAAGCTCTTGTTAAACTAAATCGAATGCCGCGACTGGACCTCAAATTGGAAAATCAAGTAAAAAATTACAACTGTCCGAAGATTCGTTGAATTTTCCAATGATGTTATTAGGCCTCTACGCTACCTCCTCAAAGGCTAGAAGACGGAAGAAAATCATAAACGTAGGCATAGGTCGATATGCACATCGTATTAAATTACTTTATTAGTAGAATACAATGCCAGAAATTTGACAAGAGAACAACTGAGTAAAAACGGCTGCCCTCTTTACACCAGTTGTCCATTTTAGGTCCGGTTTGCGGCATTACTTTTAGTTCGACAAAAAAATTCATTTGATAAATATACCAACCAATGCTTACCTTTAATCTTTTTAACGTACTCCCTATGGGCTGTCCCTCAAAAGAGACACCATGTTCGATTACCATGTAGAAAAAATGTAGCTTATTAGACTATTACCAGTAAATATCTACCAATTTTGGTTGTGATATCTCTTTTTTTTTAGTCGTGTCGTCCTAAGACTTAATTTTCACCATGTTTAGTAACATTTGATTATTCTTAATATTGACAGAATAAACAACTAATATGCTATGTTTTGGAAGTGTGACTTTACATAGGAAAGATACTGCAAAATTACAATCACTACAATACACATAATATTACGTATAATTTACATGATCAAAGACAACTTTTTTGTAATCCCAACGTATATAATCCTTCTAGGGGAAGATGTATATTCTTCGACGTTTACACAGCACACAACTTTGCTCTGATTCCTCTTAGACACGAAGCTCCACAAAATATGGCGAGTGTTAAGGAATTCTGAAGATAAACGAGACAATGTGACCACCAAATCGATGCTTCCTGCTATAGATTACTTCATTACACAAGGTTACAGTTGGACCAAATGTTTCCCAGTTTATAATAACCTCCGACAAAACATACAACGAGAAACTGTTAAAACTATTTTTAGTTGCAGTTAGATTGTACTAAAACATCGATTGGTATGTGCATAAACAACACCCTTAGTAAATATTAAACTTTTCTATTTCAATATTTTTTTATATTTAATCTTATAAACATTTAAATTGAAACATGCCTGTTCACTCGTTAGAGTTAAATCGTGTCCTTTACATACAGCGGAGAATTATTAATAGTTTAAAACACTTATTTCTATGCCTTGTGGTGTTGTCTACTTATAACAAATAAGCTGAAAATACTTTATTCAGAGTATTACTATTGGCAGGTGATTTTTATTCAAACAAATAATTTGTTATAAAACATGATTAACAGAAATAGTACCAAAATATGGTGAAACTGGGTCCTGGGTCTCTGGTGACGTTTAGTACTTAAATGGTATGACGCCTTTCTTAGCTGATTACAACACATTTCATACCTGTGTTGTGACACCTCAAAGACTCATCGACTATTTAATTTATTCTTTGGTAGTGTTAAAAAAATGAATATATCAAACTCCTTCAACGAGGTACATGCTAAAGAAATTCATCGTACGAATTTTTCTGGGATTTTGTGGTGATGTTTTTTTAAAAGCTACAAGCTACCTGATTCCTGGAATGATTTGTTTTGAAATAGTTTCCATATTAAGAAACTTTTATTAGAATGAATTTCAAATAGCACAAAATAAACGTTCATAAATGTTTATTTAATCATAATAGAAACAGCCATAATGATATAATAATATAATTGTAAGGTTCACCATGGGATCTTTTTGATAACATTATCAACATTAACAAGTTAAAAGCTTAGGTCAAGCTGAAGCTGGAAAACAATTGATGGTGGAAAAGCTCTTTTTCCGTGTTTTAAACCACTGCACTTGTGCCATCTTACTGACGAACTAGTTAACCTCATTACCTCATTAATTTTCAAACTTCTTTGCCTTCGAATCTTAGCTGAAGCGTTTGGAAAATAATTGATGGATATTTTTTAGTTATACACATGTCATAAAATATAAATGAAAAATATATGGTTGTACAGCAATAATACACTAAACTCCTTGCTACTTCGTTCAGCTTTTCACACAAACACAGCTTTTCAAGTTGAAACCCGTTAGCAGGAGACTTCATACGCAGTAGCGGGTAAATGACCAAGTAAGGTTTGGTAGACAATGGTACGGTACTGGACAATACAGTACAGTACAGTACTGGTAGACAACGGTATACGTATATGAAGACCCACTTGTTTGTGTCTACAATTTACACTTGAGTAGTGGGATTCTTTTTTCTACGGCTTGGCCTGATTCTGCAGAAATAAGGCAAAAAGTTCATTTCCCATGGTCAAGTGTAACAAGCAATTTTTCCTCAAAGAACAAAGTTTTGACATGTGATAATCACATAATTTGATACTGCAATTACTGCCTATAGCATTGGATAGTAGTTTAGAATACAGAAGTACTAACTAGAATTTATTACTTTTCAATGCATATTAAATATTACTTCTTTGGCAAGTATTTTTTTTATATTTACTGTCTTAATGTTTATAGCATGCTTAACAGTTAGTTAATGAAAAGTGTTGGTTTGAATAGTTGGTTTAAAATTAAATATTTTACGTCCCAAAAAAAACTTTTTTGCGAAAATGCCGTACTTATACAATCTAAGACCTACTTTATATTTTTACTTGCTTGTCCATGATAGTCCCTCGTTTTATTATGTACACTTGCAGTTTTTTTTTATTCCTAATCGCTACATTATGCTAATAAGGATCGTACATTGAGACAACCTTAAACCACACACCTCTCAATCACTTACTAGAATGAAATGTTTCGATGTAAAACATCGGCCTTATTAAAGAATTTGTTTCAATCACATTGAAAATGTTGAATATATATGTCAGCTTTTTCATTTACCTGGATTTATAACTGTTTGTTTACTTTTGCCTGAACCAATATTGTTTATTGTTATCATAGATGTTCTATACTATACCACAAATTTTGATTGAGCATGTAAGGTGTTCTTTTGATTTATTTTGTCTTTAGTCTGTCTCCAAGAAGTAAAAGTTTTGACATTTAAATATTTGTGCCATTAGTCTGGCTCCAACATATGTTTTAGATTTTTACAATATTATATTAACATGTATATTTGTATTATTGTTGGTTTTAATCTTCTGTGTACATGTTAAAGAAATATAGAACGGTTGTACTAATTTATGTTTGTTCTTAATTATTTTTAGTGTTTTTTTCTCCCTCAAAGTATTTAACAATTTTTCCCCTCATTTGTTCTTAACTATAAATTTCAAACCTCAAGACACATTGAGATTTATACAAAGAAGAAAATATTTAAAGTCAAAACCTCTTCCTATTTAGTACTACTCAAGCCTGATGCTAAAGTCTAGTCCAACATCTATTTTTATCTCCTCTCTAATCGTATCATTGTGTTTTTTTTATAGTGTAGTATTTTGGTTTTAGTATTAAACATGTATGTATAAGTTTTTAAAATTATTGAATGTTAGTTTAGTATATAATAAAAACAGAGTGATTGATGTCCTAATAAATATGTTTATACTTGCTTGCAATAGAATAAATTTATGATCGAACAAATTACCATCTGCGAATACCAGAATATCATAATACTGTATTTAGGAGATCTATAAGGACTATAAAAGTATACATTAGTACGTTTAGGTGTGATAAAACTAAGAGGTAAAATGTAATCGTTAGTATGTAACTATTTAATAAAAAAAAAAACAAAACTATTTTATTCTGTTTGTTCTTCCTGTGGCGTATTTCCGATTTGGCAAATAGAATGTTACAATTTTAATAAAAATAATAACAATTTTTATTATATCTTAAATCAAGCATAGTTTTTAACATAAAGGACATTCTGTTATTTTTATAAAATGTAATCATGTAATATAATAAAATTTTACAGTGGCATATATTGCTAGTACAAACAATGTAGGCGTGCCTAGATTTTGTAAACATGTTGGGTGAATAGTAAACACAATGAAATTACAAACTCAGCTGTACTGCTGTAGTTTTATATAGCAAAGATAACGATGGCTACAGGTGGTACGTGTGTAAGGTGTGAAACCCATTAATTCCAAACCCATCCATCAGATATGTTGCCACTCTTTAACCCCCTCACACATACAGGCTCTTCTTGCCCTAGTAAAATATGACACGATGTGCTGTAGGCGTACTATTATGTGTTTATTATTAATTTTTAGGACTTATTCAGTGTAATTAAAAATAAAAAAGCCGTAGTTGTTTAAGAACATAATGACTGGTTTTATTACATGATACTAATAATGCATCAACAGCGGTTACTCATCTTTTAGATTTTAATAAAAAAGAATTTAATCGTATCAGGCAATGGTAGGCCTTAGCAATGGTCGGCCGTGACGTCACCATTCGGAAGTCTGTGTCGTCGGGAGTCTGTGCCGTCGGGAGCCCTTGGTATCGCACCATTTTAACCTAAGAATCCAATTTTGGTTTACTAGAGAAGTAAAATATTTGAAGAGTGTGATCAATACTTTAAGAATAGTAAACTATGGGGTATTTGGCAAACCCGTCCACCAAAGTACCTCTTTGATTCTTAACTATTTATTTATGAAACAATTGCAATTCCGTGAGCAATAAAACACTATTTTCAGAACGGAAGAGTATTTAGCCTTTTATTGAACTGATGAGCTTTTATTTATTAAATTCAAAGGTAATGTTCTAAAGTTTCATAAACAATGAACTATAAGTGTTCCTTTTTTATTGTTCCTTAAATATTTTAAAAATACAATCATCTATAAAACAGTTCATAAGGCTGTAAGAGCTTATCATGGTATAATAAGATTAATAAATTTAAAAGGCTAGGGAGATAACTTGAAGACTAAATATTGATGTGTCAGAGGTCATATTTAATTAAATATCACTGTAAACGGTAGTTTCGCTTTAAGTATACAATAGGTAGAGAAAAGTAAATTTATATTTACCGATAAGTTTGTTTCTGATAGTTATGTTGATTCGTATGTATACGTGAATGAGAAATGTATTTATTAACATGTTATAATAATTTTATAAATCCCTCAAAACCTTATAACAATAACTGAAATAGATAACGATAAAACTTGAAAAAGTATTCTATTGATCCAGCCTATTTATTGGTCGCTACATAATTAGTGATTTACAGGAAATATTGTACAAGCTTCTCCCATATTTGATTAGCTCAAATATGCTACTCTTTAGTTAGGTGATTAAAGGTATATTTCCCAAGTTGGATGAAAGTGGAAACTCAAGCTTAATCGGTCATTTACAGATGTTCTAGCCTAATAATTTAGTATCTGCTACCATATTTGATCATTAACCAAAAGGTCCAATATTATTGCCGTCAACATAATACGAAATACATTATACAATGTTTTGTCTAAAGGAACAGTGTAGAAACAGTTTATATAATGTTTTTATTCGGATTTTATCTGAATAACAAATTAGATGCAAATTAAAACTTAATTTGCTAAAAGCGGTAATATCAAGAACCATCCGATACTTTGATGTAAGATCAGCATTATATGCAATTAATGCTACAACAGTTTCAAGTTACCTTTGACGATCAGTTTGAGTATACATAATCCGCCGTGGGTTAAACACTTTATTATACACGTATTTAATAAAACCAAAGTAAGTTTCACAATAAAATATTTAATTGACTATACTTCGTTTGCAATATTTAGCCTTTTTAACCTCACATCGTGAAAATATAAAGTACAATAAATCTTTAAAAGCACCACGTTCTATGTGAGAATCCTTTGAAATTTTTCTCTGTAGTAAAAAGAACTAACAACAAATTGTAGCTATATATATTTTGGATGTTTACTTTAACATAAAAATTTTATTATGTAAACATTGTTTTAGCATCTCAATATGTAAGCCTAGTAACAGCGAAAAACGCGGCAAAAACAATATTTTTACTATTATTTTGAGGGCTGTCTGGAGGAAAAATATTACCCCCAATGTATTTAGAGTGAAACTTTAAGGCATTGCTACAAAGTCCAAAACTCAATATACATAACTTATCCATTTTTTTATTTTTTATGTTCCAACATAGTAAAAATTACCAAATAAGATGGTGAAAACATATACCGGTAAAATAAAAATCATATATATACTGGTTTGAAGCCCATGGATATAAATTTCTGGCCAGAGGAAGGGGGAAAATTAAATGGAACACAGACGGGTAGAATTATCTCCTATGATGTTTACATTATAAATTACATTTATTCATCTTGCCTCAGTATTGCAGGCCTTGTAAAAACAAAAGTTGATTACTAAAACTTTTCAAGAGTGTTGTGTGTAGAAAATTGTGGATAATATTACAAAAATAAAATAAATAATTGCTTTTGCTACACAAATAAATTTAGTTTCACAAAACCTATTAGGATTGTGAAATAACAAATCACAAGTACACTACAATAGTCCTTTTAGCGAATTTCCCCTATAGGGGATAAGCTATTACCGTAGTACTCCTGGTAAGACCTGGACCTGGGACCGATTTACTTTTTAGTTTTGAGGTCCCTAGAGACCAAAAACACCATCCGTTCAAATTCATATTTATATATATTTATATATGTGTCCGTTAGCGCGATAACTCGGGCAAAAATCATCCGATTTTGATGAAATTTGGTACAAACGTGTAAACCTACGGTTATTCGAACGAGTTCGCAAACCAGCATGATCGGACTATGGAAACAGGGGTCTATGGGGGGTTTTATGGGGTAAAAATTGGGTTTTCCCATTTTTGACCCAAAAAATTAAAAATTTAGCAATTTATTTCCAAACCATTTTGTAGACCTTAAAAAAACAAATAATTTAGTATATTGAAGCGTTATTATGCGCCTAATGGTTACAGAGAAAATAAAAAAAATGTAAATTTAAGATTCCCGTGTTATTCTTATGGAGATTAAGACAACTGTTGTAGTTTGCTCGTTTATGAACATATTTTGATCAAATTTGGAAAATGTTTTTATTTCTTACCAACTAGGCTATTAACATTTTACAAAAAAATACCCCCGCCGCAGCAAACCTGCCGTCTAAGCGAATTTCCATTTGGCTGAATTGATTTTCAATTGGTCTATTTAAATAACATTAGGTTTAACGAGTACCTAGGTTTGCTGCTACAAGGAAACTAATAAATAGTGTGTTTTAAGTAAAATAATTATTGCTTAGTATAAAATGAATATATTTGCCAAGTTTGATCAAAAGATATCCATAAACAAGCAAACTACAACATTTTACAATATTCTCCATAAGAATAACATGGGAATTTTAAATTTAAATTTTTTTGTTTTCTCCGTAACCAATAACCGTACAAAAACACTTTGCTATACTGAATTGTTTGTTTTTTAAGCTCTTTAAGAAGGTTTAGAGAAAAATTGGAAAATTTTGTGTTTTGAGGGTCAAAAGTGAGAAAAGCCAATTTTTACCCCATAAAACCCCCCATAAAATCCTGTTCCCATGGTCCGATCATGCTGGATCGCGAACTCATTCAAGTTTATCCCGCCTTACACCTTCAAACCAAATTTCATCAAAATCGGATAAAAATTACTCAAGTTATCGTGTTCACGGACACATATATATATAAATCTATATATATATATATCTATATATATATATATACATATATAAAAATTTGAACGAATGGTGTTTTTGGCCTCTGGGGACATCAAAATGAAAAAGTAAATCGGTCCCGGGCCTAAGTCTTACCATGAGACCTACGGTAATAGCTACTTCCCTATAGGGAAATTCGCTAAAACAAACAATTTTACCCGCCCTGATGCAGCAAACCTAAACTAATTCTATTTAAATAGGAAATAAATGTTATATTTTTAAGTAGACATTTTAGTGTAAATCCAATCAGGCTAATGGAAATTCGCTTAGTCTGCAGGTTTGCTGCGGCGGGGGTATTCATTAAATCTTAAGGAGTAAAATGAAAATTTTTATGATACGATGTATCCTATATAGTGTTATTACTATACATTACCTTTTTAATTTTTAATATACATTTACTTTCTTTCTTCACTTGATTAAAACAATGAAATTAGATTCCGAGATGGGTATGAAAAGAATATTTATCTCTATTTATTTGTACGCTTAGTAGTATATTTCATCTTTGAGGATTGTCTGTATTTTTCGCCATATTGTAATATAAGGTAATATAATAAAATAACTGCATCAAAACACCAAGGAAATTGTTATCATGCTTTTTATTATTAAAATTATAAGTCAACTTCTAACTTTTATCTATGAACAACAACATTTGCTTGAACTAATTTAATTTTCAGTCATAATTTTGTTGTCGCAGATAAAAATGAAAATTCCAATATAATTAAAACTTAAAAATCAATCATAAGATAATCTAGAAAATATGGTTATTTGCAATAAAAGTTATATTCTTCAAGGTATAACAACTGGGTATTTAAGGGATAGTTTCTATGTGAATGTATTTGGTACGAAGTTATTTAGATCTGATATTTCGCCAATAGAGCGAAATTGCAAAAACTTTTGCAGCCCACTTTGTTTAAAACTTTTGGTAATTTTTGAATTTATAAAGAAATGGGGATATTTTTCATGGCCCACCCTTTTTATCGTATTTCCACCCTTTTCATAATATTTACACCCTTTTTCGTCGTATTTTATAGGATTGTGAACTAGTAGGTAGGCTCATGGTCTAGAACATGAAAGTACAAACTGGGCATATTGGATCAAAACTCGTTCCAAACCCCTTTTTATCATTTGGGGTGAAGAGAATAAACATCCATAAAGTAATCCCTTAACTGTTAACTGATGGTTGTTTTTATCTCCGAGTTTATTGAAATGTGACTGACGGTTAGACACCAATGTTAACAGTTAGCTATCAACATCCAAATGGTACGCAACACTTCGATGCACTACAAGGCCTGTAAATAGGTATTTATAGCAGGAGCATAATAGCGCAGACTGTAAATCCTTAGATTTACAGTCAACGATAATCGTTTCCATGGTTACGGACAGTTACGCATTTGAAATTATAAATCCTTTTCTCATTACTGTTAACTCCTTTCCGGACGAGTCCCATAAGATAGTTTTTACCATATTACAAGTAAAACGTGTACTCAAGGTTGTAATTTTTTAATTGTGTTTAATATAGTAATTAATTTACTATGATAAATGTATACAGTAGTTAGTACGAACTTTTAAAGAACTATTTTTTATATTTAAAAAAAGTATGATTTACAGATTAGAAAACAAGCATGGAATTTCATTTTGATTATGATAAACATGCATTGTTATCATATTTAAGTTTTTTTGTAAAAAGTCAATTTTTATAATGTATGTATGTAGTTATAAAAAAAAAAAAAAACTTGTAAAATGTTTAATCTTACAGCACGACTCTTTGAACTTATGAAAGGTATTTGATGAATAATAATAACAGATAACATCTATCATATTGGTTTAACATACGCGCCACACTTCAACTTCTTTAATATCCATAGGTTTTAACAATGTAATATAAATTCTTTTGTTATTAAAGCATCATTACATAGTGGATAAAGTGTTTTATTTTTGTGTTCTTTCAGCCAATTACATAACGGGTTAACCAATGAACAATTTACAACACTGCTCTTGTTGGATATATCAATCAATAATCTGTGAAATAGTGAAGTACTATTTCACAATCATAAACTTCGAAAATTAGATCAGCTGGTATCTATAATGCAGGCTTTGTGTACAGGTGATAGGTAGTGCAATTATGCTAATTACCAATAGCACTTATAGTATTGGATATATAATCCAACATGGTGAATTGGAGCCCAGCTTAACCTGTATGTAAAACAACAAAAACCGAAGTATGCATTATGCTTTCCAAATATTGTAAGTTATTAAGGCGAAAAAAATTTATCTGTATTTAAAAGTTTGGTTCTACTGTTTGATCTACGAGAACTATATATTATTTTCATAATGATACATTTACACCAAGTAGATTTCAGTTTTTTTTTTCTTTTTCAACTAAGAAGATGAAGAATTAATTTAACAGGGTGGAATTGAGCGGATGAAAATCATGTCTGTCTTAACAAGTATTTAGTAGGGTGTAAATACAAACATAAAATAAGTAAACCGTGTAACGTTTGGTAAACTTGTTTTTTTTTTAGATAATGTTACAAGCTGTAAAACATTTTCTATTTAACTATATCTACACTCGCCCAAACACCCTACACGTGTACAAACACATAGAGGTCCATCGTTAAATATACAATTTAATCATTGTAATAATTATTTTTGGGATCGAGTTCCAAGTTTGTTATCTCTACAACCGGAGTTTAAATTGAAAATAAAAAAATTAAGTAATTTATGACCTGATCGTATCATCTTTGTATAATAAAATGGCATAATATTTACCAAGTACATGTGTTGTTTTCTAAACATATCGTTGGGTTCAAGTTCATTTTTTCTCTTATCACCAAAAGTGTACTTTTTGTCTCGTTTCTGCAGAATCAGGCCAAGCCGTAGAACAAAGAATCTCGCAACTCAAGTGGTCATTGTAGACATCAACCCGCGGAGCTTCATATACCATTGTCTACCAAACCTGACTTGGGCAATCTATCAGCTACTGGATACAATGTCACCAGCAAAAATTAAAATTCTGTAGTAAAGTGTTTAGGCCCTACTATTTGCATAAAACCCCAAATATATCTCCCTGGTTATAAACAAATTAAAAACGTTAGTGTATAAAATTTATAATATTTTTACATACAACTTTATTCGTTAACAAAAACTTAAAAACTGCAGAAAAACTGCCGATTGGGTACCTAGTGGTAATTGAATATTGGTTCACCTTTGACGAATCGAGAAATTATTGTATTCTATTTTATGGGCCACTAGTTTTACTGAGCTTTTCATTGTTATATTGAGTGAATAAAAGTTTGTTAATTAGTTCGTTTAAAAAGTGTAATTTTTTATATAGCAAAACATATGAGATTTTTTCAGGTAAAGAGCAGTAATTGTCAGTTTCTTCCCCCTTGTAAAATAAAATATGTTACAATGTTATTTGTGTTTTATAAAAGGGAAGTTAAACAGCAAACACCTCAATCAACCTTTCTTATGGTTAGTGTATTTGACTTTTAGAACTTTTGTTGTCAAGCAACTTCTGTTTAATCTTCTTGTTTTGGTAGCGCAGCGGGAATTTGCTGCCTTATTTCCTCGTTAAAAATTAATTTTAGATTACAATGGACAGTAATTTTCCGTATGTCTGAGGTATATTTTATGAGAAATTCGTGAAAGTCAAAGGAGGGATGTGGAAATAGTGTATGGTTCGAATGTGGGATCTATACTCACTACTGTACTATACAAGGGGATTAGTCTAGATTTGTTCAACACATTACTTTAGGTTATCCCTTTTAATTATACCTCTAGGACATACCCTTAATATGTATCTAATAATTAAATATTCAACTCCATGGGAATGAAGACTCGTTGGGCTTCCACCGGTCCTACTCGTAGGAGTTATGCTAGACAGTCTCTTTTGTGCCATGACAATACGTATAGAGCCACTCTTATACCAAGTGTATTAGTAACACAAAATATATTTTAGGGTTTTCCCTGATGCTAGGCACGAGCCCGGGATTGTTTTTACATAACTCCTCTCTAGACCTAGGGGTTGAGGCAATATCACTTAGAAAAAAATAATTTAGGGATTTGGTGGGATTTAAACCCGGGATCGAAGGGACCAAAGTCCTACGCTCTAACCATTATACCAGCTCACTCCCCTAGACTTGATGTATAAAGACTATAAATCTGCAATTTGTTAAAAGATATTTACAAAATATGATACGATATTTGTGTTCGTATATCATGCATTACATATCCAGCATAACATTTTTGAAAACGTTTTTCGAAAAATTGTTCGTGCTGTTCCCTCAATATTCTAATCCGACAGTCACCTTTTAACAGGCTGCGAAACAAAACAATTAACACACAACAACTGCAAAGGATTACTTTGTGTGTGTTCAATTCTACCTCGGATGCTGAAATGGGCTTTAAACTGGTTTTTAGCCACATATGCCCAAATAGTATTTTCACGAATTACCTAAGTTTTAGTTTACAATCGTGTGTAATTTTTCACTATCCTATAAAAAGGTCGTGTCTGTTGACGGCATTCTGCATTGTGGACAGCATGTAAGATATGAGCAAATTTCTACCAAATACATTTGAATTTTAACTAAAATAATTATCTGGTAAATGTTATCTGGAATATACTACTACAACTGAATCCTCACAAAATATATTTTCCGAAGTCTACGGTTGGATGGCTGTTTTGTACTAAAATGGTCGTTCCCTGATTAGTATATTTTTACTTATTGTTTAAGTTAGTCCAGTGTTTTCGGCTTAACTATTCATATGATTTTCTGAAACATTTTACTAAAATTTACATTTCTGAGATTTAAAATGGGGGTAAAACCACTAGGTTCTAAGCAAATATGACAAAATGTTGACCTTTCAATGTTTATACAAGATCTCTCCTATTCGTCTGGGACAGTATACTTTGCACGTCACAACACGCGTGCATCTAAAGCACTGGCAAAAATGTAGTGTTTTGTACTTTAAATAGTTTAGTAGTAGTGTAGAAGTGTAGGCGTTAATGTATAATTTTTAACTTTGATACTTAATACACATCAATGTTCGCTTTAGGAAATTATTTTATAATACGATACTGTTGCCATTTTTTCTATAATATATAATATGTGACTGCATTTCTTTTTAGTTAGTTGTTGACTACTCATTATCGAATCAAAATGTCTAGCAATATTAACTCAACTTCACTAACTACCAATAACACCGTACATAAATAAAGGTGATGCCGTTGCGTATAAAGCGCATGATTTAAATTTATGTATTTAATTGTATCGTTATCATTATTATAAAATTATCTGAATGAGAATTTCACATATTAATTATTACATTTTCGTAAATAGTAAAGCAGGCCTACAATGTAATTATTTACTGGCCTTCTTATCTTCGTGTTTTCTTACTTTAATAAAAACACAAAATATATTCTATTTGCTTATAACTTCATTTTAATAAGCATTGAAATATTTGTTTTGATCTGATAACATTAAAGGATATCATACTTACGAAACATTATTCCAAGCTTTTTTTCAGTGGGTACCAGCAACCGATCTTTACAAAGGAGGCAGCTGATCCTAAATGTCGTGGTCAATGTCAATTTAACTCAGTCAACTGTTAGAATGAAGCCAACGATTCTTGGTTAAAACCAATAACTTAAAGTTGTTTTTAATGAGATTAGCTTGGACCACTAGGAGGATGAATCGTAGTAAAATACCAAATTAAAATTTGTTGGTATAATTTCTACAGTATACCACGAAAGCAGAAGTCTAATGTCTAAGAATATTATAATGAAAGCGGACAGATAAGTAATAGATTACTTATAATCCAAGAGATAGGTCCAAACTTTTAAGTTATTTCAGTTTAAATGTTTGCAAGTACCCAAAAGACCTGTCATACAAACAATGCCAGTTTTATTATACTCACTTTGACAATATTTGTTTTATTACAAAAGTTAAAGACAAATGTGGGCCACGACAGTTTGATGTGATTGATTACGATAGCGGTTTTGTCATCAGCAGTTGTGGCTGGCCATATATTATATGTACTTCCTAAATGGCATTTGCCCATTTCTCCAAGCACCTTACTCAAAAGAGAAACTTTGTGTATTGAATTTATTGCAATAAAGAATATATAACATTTATTTTAGTAAATAAACAAAACTTCGCTGTCGTTATATGTGCAGTTTTATAAAACATTTTGGACTTTAAAAAATGTCCGAAAATTGAAATTAGGTATGATAATCAACTAAATAAAATACTATAAGCATGGAATGTATTAATACAGGGTGTCCCGCGTAAGGCGTATCTAATTGATTACGGAAAAATGGCTTAACATACAAGTATGAAATAAAATTATTTCCCGAAAAATCTACCCCAAGGAATAACGTTAAAATATGTTTAACCATTTTCCGATACAGAGTGTGCTTAAAAGTAAAGGAGTTTAAATTTCGAAATTTTGAAAAGTAAACATATGCCATGTAATACATAAGTTTAAAGGTATTTAATAGACAAACATTTTGGCGTAAACAGAAATCAATGATATTTTTCCGTTGCGAAATGGCGGCAAGTTTTTTTTTTTTTTGGGAAAAAATAATATGATTTTAATACTATGTGTTTCTTCTACCAATTAAATTAGCCTTTCTCTAGTTGAGTTTTCTTAATCGTTATGAAAGTAGCTTTACATGCAACAATTAATGTTTTTATTTTTTAAAGGAAATCAAATATTTTTTAAATTTGCAAATGGTTATTGTTCAAAATTTTCAATAGCAACATATGTCAAGTGGCACATTATTTTATAGGTTTTTTTTATTCTTAACAACTTTGTAGTCTATACTTACTCCGTATCTATTTTAGGTTTTGTGTAAATGACTAAAATAAGAAAATTTCTATATCAAAGGCATGTTATTTGGGTTTAAAATAAATGGACCTATTTCACTTAGGTGGGACACCCTGTATATTTGGTACATCAAGAGATGCCTGTATGGTGCAGAAAATACTTGCAAGAGCAAATAATTTATCACTTATAAAACTTATGATTATTTACACTCATATGGCTGGAGCATTTTTAGGTGGGAAGTTTGGAGCCTTAAAAAATTCAACAACCAATAAAAAAAAATGAATTTCTATGATAATTTTATGAACAGGCAAAGTAAAAGGATAGTGAGAAAAAAGTACTGTTCACAATGTTGTGAGAATAATCTCCGTATTCCTCTCATGGAACTTGTTAAGTAAAGTAAACAAAGCCGCAATAATAACACATACAGCCGCTGGCTACTCCCTTGTGACGTGAATACTTCGGTGGTTCAGTTTAAGTTCGAATATTTAAATTTACAAACATTTTTATATGAAGCCAAGTAGAATTGCGTTCAATTAAAAACATTTTAGCAAAAATTGTAAACAAAATTAACATTACGGAAAGATTTTTCTTGCCAAAACTAAGTGTTCAAAAATTAGTGTAACACTCAGACACTCAGAACATTACACCGTTTACAATCATACTTCACATTAAAGTTTCGTGTAGTATCGCTGAGCACTTGGCACTCTACAGAATATGACAAATGGCAAACACTGTCATTACTCCAATTGAGGCGGAATGAATATTCACAGTCGGCAGTTGGTATTACAAGCATAGCATATTCATAGTCACTTCCACCGCAACATATGTGCGTGGGCCCACATGAGATATGTAAAAGCAGCCCGCCGTGGACCACGCTGTGTGAAACGTTCTATTAGAACTGTAATAAATGGAGGATACAATATATTTTTGTTTATCGTTTCACTTATACACTTTTGTGTAATAATTGGTGTGGAAAATGTGTAAATAAAAGTAGTACACGATATATTATATTACATTTACCATTTTAAAGTTCTATAATTATTTGGTAATAATGTAAAACCTTATAGTTGAATGTTTTTAATTGTCATGCCATATACAAGGTTTTTTGTGAACGTAAGTATGTGAAATGTTTATCTGAGTTTACTCTACTTTTCAGAAATCACTATCTATACCAAAGACTATAGATCTAAAACCTATAAACGAATAAAAGTGAGATTGTATCTAAGGTTGAATTATAATAAGATTTTAATACGTCTGAATTAGATTTCTGTTTAGTGTAGTATTACTTTATTTCATGTCCTCATTAAAAAATGGTTTGCCTATCAAAAATTCGGAGATGTATTTGCATTTTCTTGAATGAAGCTAACTTTGTCACATTTTATATAATTTTTGAAACTTATAACTCCATGTCTTTTGCACACAGAATATTAAATAATGAAAAACTTAGATGAACCACACAGTTTAGAATATCCTCAATTACACACCGTTATTTAAACGTGTGCATAAAAACTATGAATGTTTTCACTGCTTACTATTTATTTTTAAATTTGGTTTATTTACTACAGTACTTCTTTAATTTCAACCGAATTCTTGAAGCACTCGTAGTTATAAATTATAGATTTGTAATACAACGTCCACATAATAGGTCAGCAATAACAAACATGTAGACAATTCATGTGAATACATTTGATATAATGAGACAACATTTTTATAGTGAACTCGAATGTTCATCTTTGATAATTTATCACTCTATTTTTACTATATTTTATGATAGCAATAACTAGTATGTAAGCAGTATTTTCTTGTTAAACATTTTAATACGTAATTTATCTTATGGTAATCAGATGTAAAGACTAGTTTGGTTACGTTTTAAGAACTCTGTCAAGGAAAATTACAATGAATTCCACAAACTATCAATAATAATACTCAATAATATGACCTGTAAATGCAAGATCAAGCACTGTATTGAACAGGCGGATATTGACTGCCGATTTGAAGTCAAATATAACATTGTAAATTTTCAACTACCGAACCAAAAAAAAGTTTTATGTCAAAGAGTATTAAACGCTACTGACTTTAAAAGACGTGCTGTGTAAGGTAAGACCACCTTGAAATGTTTACCTCTCTGTCAGTGACAGTACACAGACCAACTGACAAGTGACAACTGGTGAGCCAGTAGAGCCCAGGTCGACGTCACTTAACAGAATCAATATAATTCTAGCCTGACAGTTACAAATGTGTAAATAAGACTTACGCTGTCAATAGTATCCCTCAAACTTAAACATGTTCGTTTAATAGTGTTTTTCGTTGATCTTTCAGGTAGTCTTTTCAATGATAAAACTCTTAAATCGAAGCTTTAAGTGTCAATCATTGCAAAATGGTTACCGACTATCAAAATGAGATTAAGCTGACAAATTCATACTAACTGACGAATATCAGTGATTTCCAATTTATAGCATTGTTTGTATAAAAAAAAAAATATTAACAGAGCGGTAAGTAATATAGATATGTTTTTGATATAATATTTTACTTCCACGTGTATCGTATATTGCATGTTATTGGTGTATAGATATTATGTCAGAAGATCAGACACTTCTTAGACACTTTTAATATCAAGGGTTTTGAATAGTGATTGGATTTTTACAACTCCTCTCTGCAATGCTGTGGCTGGGAGGTAATTTGTAATGTAAACGCTACAAGTGACAATACTACCTGTCGTTTCTTCGTGTATTTTACCTCATTCCTAATAGGTTACAATGTAAAATCCATGGAATAGTGTAACTCAACGAAATTGTCCATATTATACTTGTGATATGTTAATAGTGTAAATCAGAGCACGTTTTGAAACTCCATTCTTTCTTGTACTCCAATCATTATAGTTAAAGTGCCTTTTTAAAAGGTCATAAGAACTTATATTTAGTTATTATACCAATATTCATTCCACAATAAGGTAAGAAAGGTCAAAAAACATGAAAGTGTGTTGATACTTAGCCCTAATAGTTGCATAGTTCTGAGCTTGTCACAGGGTATCGAATGCTGCCCAAAAATGGAACAAGCAACCGATTGAATCAGATTTAATACTTTTTATTTTAAGAAAAAAAAACACAATGTAGGACTTATTAAACTATAATTTAAACCTCAAATCTATCAAAAAACTATTTTTTTAAGAAACCACTCATGATAAAAATGTGACATTTTATTCCTTTTCTATGATTTGGTGTATTATATGAAAAGCAAACAGGTTTACAGCGAAATGCAGTGTAATGATATTGGTGAAGTTTAAAAAATCAGTATTGAAATTATATAACCTAACCAGCCTACGCAATGTATTACAATTCCCTTACGTAATCTAACGCTACCAAAGCTACATAGCTTTCTGAAACCTTTAATTGATAGATAGGAAAATATTCGTCAGGACCGAACTAATAATCATTGTTTCATACCTTAAAATTGTCAAAAATGAAATTGCAGTTAATAATTGTTTGTCATTGCGATTCATGCAATGTAAAATTGTATATTTTCATTTATTGTGACAAATTATTTTCAGTCATAGATTAAATTTTATTTCAATGCACATGTATTAAAAGGACAACGTTGTTGGTATGGCATACATCTATCTTCATTATACAGTCAGATTTAATTACCTATTATTATGTAGCAATTAGCAAAATTTTAATCACATTTTGTGAGTTAAGATTATTAAAGGACATATTTATCCACTATTTTACGATGCATTAGTCTTTTTTACAAACCTATTATAGCGGGCCACTCTTTACTTCATCGATAGAATGACCAAGTAAGGGTTGGTAGACAATGGTATATGAAGAGCCACGGGTTGATGTCTACAATGCCCACTTGAGTAGTGAGAATCTTTGTTCTACGGCTTGGCCTGATTCTGCAAAAAAGACAAAAAGTACACTTTCGGTGAACAAGTGAAAAAGACCTGTAGGCGACCTCGTCTCAAAAAACACATAACTTCGACTTGGTAAATAAAATAACATCTTGTAATTTAAAACAGAAGCACGATAAGGTAATAAATATTATTAACATTTTATGTTTGCAATTTATACTTAATATCCAAATCCAATTGAGATATCAATTAGATATTAACTTGAAATCACTAACTACGGAATATTATCTTATTAACGGAATATTATATTATTAACCGTTATGAAAACATCTTATTTGAACCCTTAAGTAGATATTGTTTACAATACCTTGAAACTTACTGTGGATTCCTTCATTCTGATTATATTACACCTGCCATCAACTTAAACATTTACAATTGTTTTTATAAATCTAGAAATTTTACCTGAACAAAAGATATCCTCATGACCGAGAAAATATGACTCACCTTGAAATCAATAATTGTTTGATTTATAGTTTAATTGTTTAGTTTATATTTGTTTACAATTAAATCATGGTATATTTCCGATGAAAGTTAGTAAAATAATATAATAATGGTATTGAAGAAGTAAATATTATAAGGGCCTTATATGCTACTGCAGTTTTAACCTTAGAAGATAACGATGGCTACAGGTGGCACATGTGTAAGGTGCGAAACACATTAATTCCAAACCCATCCATCAGATATGTTGCCACTCCTCAACCCCCATCAAAAATACATACCGTTACTTTACTTGTTACTTTCTTAAATACTGATACTATATGATGTTCCTTTTAAATGATTTTTCAAAATTTGTACGCACAAAGGTTATTAAAACTGAAAACACACGTCATCCTTAAGGTTTGTTCCGATTATAAATAATTTGGATGCAAAGGAAGGAATATTACGATGGGTTTTTATTAAACATGAAGGATGCTGGTATAAGCCTAATCAGAAAGAATTCTGGAATTGTATGCTATAGAATAATTGTGCTATATAAAACAGTTCCACATTGAATTGCATTAAGGTGGTGGTTTGGCGGCTTCCTTTTCAACAAAGTAAATTACAAATAATAACATCATAACTGCGCGCCAGCTAGAAGAAATTATATTCTAATTGTGACAAATTCTTAATTTATGTTGAATATTTTGTAATGGGATGCCGGTTTTCACTTTTTACGAAAAAAAAATGTCATTGGACAAAACATAATTCATATTTAAAATCTTCTTTTTTTTTGTCAAAACATTTAAATGGGGTTAATTGTCAACAATTACCAATACTCAAAGGCTGCATTTTTAAACGTCCAGCAATTCCACGTTTCAAAAAATAGAAGATAACATATAATGACTTTAACATATAACTTCCATGATGAATAAATACAGGTTTTCGTTAAAAAACCAAACCTCTTAAGACAATCTGTCCAACAAATGTTCTTCATATTAGATAATGGCCAGTCAAAAATCGAGAACCCTTTTCAAGACTTTAACTTTCTCAAAAAGGTTTAAAACCTCTGTTTTGAAATTTATACTGCACATATCTACGCTGCTTAAAATGCGAAGCAGTATATTGACAAAAGAGATAATTTTCCCTAATAATTTCAATATTTATTTAGAAGTAGTATAATGGTTAAATGGTCAGAATGAAAATATAACCGAAACTTGGACATTAAATCTTAATAGAGTGTAGTGTTAATGCGAACAAAATTTATGATGACGTCCATTGAAGATGCAAAAATTTCTATGTGTAGTTTAATGTTTGTTACTCGCTCGATATCAGAGAGTGGCTGGGGATGACATCTCAGATGTCTTTGAGCTTACCTCTTTTGCCTTTCAATTTAGTTTATCCTTAGGACAGATTTAAGCCCCATACAGCCTTTCTAATTATGTTATAAACGTATGGAACAATGAAAGAGTAAGCCAAACAAAACTCCCATTTTATCTTACAAATGAAGCCATTATGCTCATCAAAAACATTGCAGTATGTCTACTTGAAATGAAACATTTGGTATTTCGCAATGTAATATAACCTTTTCATTGTAACAAAAATAATGATTCAGAGGATGTGCCACAGGGAGGATAATTAAGAATATTGCACGTTTTGCGTCGTATCGTTCCAGTTACGGGGGGATGTATATAAAGTTTGATATTCGGATACCATTTGCTATGGCTTAGTTTTGTACAAATGTGGTTTGGTTAGTAAACTATTATAAAGCTGTACTATAGTTTTTTTTCCTCTGTTCCTAAATTATAGGGGATATTAGAAGGATTATAAAGGTCCAGTATGTAGGGTTACTAAATTATTTCTTGCTAGCAACCTTACACTTGATTTAGATTGATATAAAGTTAATAAAATATTTTCTTGGAGGTAATTAATAAAATAATATTCATAATTTCTTCATGCTTTGAAATTTATTAAGTAAAAATAAATCTTCCTTTACATTTTATAATCTTTACTTGAAAAGGGGTTTTTACAAACATTTTACTTCAAAACAATTAAAATGGTAAAATTCTTCATTAATACTTCAAATATGTCAAATACGTCAAATACGTCAAATACGTCAACCCTAAAAAGAACCAAAAGTAATTAATACTCTACTTTAAATACACTTCTTTAAAGAGCAAATTATTTCAAGATAAAAAGGTACCTATACTAAAAAAAAAACATCAAACAAATTGGTTACAAAATGATAAATATGGCATGTTCACAAAAATTAGGTTTAGCAAGGCAAATGAATATATCTACTTGAAACTTACTTACCCAAAAGGGGGAATTTTAAAATTACAACAAAACTTATGCTAGTCACATGCATCAAACTACTACTTCACAAAACAGACAGTTAGAGAATGAGCATGCAACTTAGAAAAAGCATGCTGACTGTGCACTGTTCTCTGATTGGCTAAAATTCACAACTTCTGGAACATTCCAGCCAATCAGATCACATCACCTTGCTTCAACCTGTACAGTGATTTTCATAGAATATTCCTGTTATAGACTTTCAAGTTAAATTTGGCTTTATTCTGAATTTAATTTAATTTCATAGTTTTACTCAAATAAATAATTTTCTAAAATGTATAAATTGCTTGAATAAAATATTTTAATTTAAGGAAATGTAGTAAAATTGTTTTTGAAGTTAACAAAAAATAGCTAAAATAAAATATTGAAAATAAAATGCTACAAGTATGATTCAGGAAATATCAACAATTTATAATAGCATATCCCGGAGAGTGTTTATATTCGAAATCTTTTTTCGTGATTCTCCCAATTATGGAATAAGTTGTTGGCGTAGGACTCGTGGTAGAAAATATACCAGGGAGCGATGATCTCATGGGCTTAATCATCACCCGTTCAAGTATACACACATGCGTGTCTTCGTGTACAAACGTTTTGATTAAATTTTGTTCAAATTTGGTACAAATGTACAAACCTACAGTTGTTTTTACGAGGTCGTGAACCAGCATGATTGGGTTATGGGAACAAAGTGTTAAGGCTAAAAACTGTGTTTTCCCGTTTTTATTCTCCTAAAATAATATTTTGCAATGTATTTCTAAACTGGATTGTAAGGCTGAAAAATATAATTTATGTTATTTAAGTATTGTTTGACGCTAAACTATCAAGGAAAATATTGCAAAAAATGCTAAGCTTAAAAGTTACTTTTTTTAAATAGAAACTGTTGTAGTTTGCCTGTTCAGCTTGCACCAAAAGCAATTAAGATCTTATCAAGAGACACATGTAGCGTTCAACCTAAGTAATTATAAAATTTTATTTTATTGAAATAGGAAATGGATCTTAAGGAAATATTTCAGTGAACAGTTATCAAGGCAAAATGGAAATTAGCTTAGTATGCTAGCTTGTGATTTTTACATGTGAAGTGGAATTTACATGTGGAGGGGATCATTAAGCATACCTAGGATTAAAACCACAATGAAACACAACATGCTATAAACATTAAGTACCTAACAAAAGACGAAATAAATGAACTAACTGGAGTTTGCAAGGGAAGCAACAGAGTGAAACAAGTTTAATTAATACATTCACATCCTGTCTCTCGCAAGGAATTTACAGTTCGTTTATTACAACAGTGTGTGTGTGTGTAATAAACACAATTCGTTACCATTGTTTTCTTACTACATCAACTGAATACTAGCAGGATCAAACATGAGGATAAAATTAAAAAGTTAAACGTAAATTTTTGAAATTCAGAAACATATTATGGAAAAAGTAAGACCTTCACTTCGCCTAAAGTTTGTCCATATCAATAGAAAATGAATCAATTTAGATGGGAATGGAGCATGTGGCTTGCAAACGGGTTTAGGCACATTATATCAATAGCTTTGGTGTTAAAATATATTTCCTAGTATAATACTGTATTAGGACTTTTGAAGAAGTTAGAAAAAAGATGCATTGTGAAAAGATACCAAATATAACGAAAAAGCAGTTGGTAATTGAATGAAAGTTCAAAAATGAAAGTCCATTGCTATTCCGAAACAATTTATAGTATTAAAAGTAAAATGGTTGGTATGATTAAGATATTTAAAACCCTTATGTAAAAAGTTTTTACTACCATGTTTTTCTTATTATGAAAAAATACTTTCTTGAAGTTAGCTTTAGTCCAATGAATTTTTTTTTAAACTCCTCATAAGAACAACTTAACCAAATGAATAAATGATAAAAATAAATAAATTTCTCTAGCTAATTGTTTATTTTTCGTCTTATTTATTTTTATTTTGGGAAGTTAATTTCCATATTTCTCTCATAGAACTTGTTCAGTAAAGTAAAAAAAAAAAAAAAAAAAAAAAAAAAAAACGCAATAATAACACAGTACAGCCGCTGGCTACTCCCCTATGGCAGGACTACGGTATCAACGAATTCTGTCTTCGTACCTTATAAGAATGTTTCACATTATCTGACCCAAAATGATATGAATGTAAAACAATAATACATCATTCAACAGAGCATTGTTTTTGTTTACTATTCTTAATGAAATAATCGAAATAATTTGAGATTTATTTCGGTTGATAAAAGTTAATTTTAACAATGTTTTAAACTAATTATAATAAATAACATTATTTAGAAATCAAAACTTACTTTACTGTAAAAAAGGATGGTTGAGGATTTTAACATAATTTTAATTTGGGTAACCTTCACAAAAATACTTATTGATTTTACGATACATTTTTTTTTATTACTCTATAACACGTAGGGCTGAATTATTAACATAAAACATATTGCTAACCCCGAATGATATATAGTTAGTAGCCTAAATCCAGATGAATTTAGTCATTAGATATTTTTAACAAACTGAAAACCACTCCACCAGACAGCAGAGTGCCATATCAATGTAGTCAATAACTGACAATGACCAGCTCTTTTCAGCAGCATGTTGACCCTGTCTGTTTGGTCACTGAGTATACTCAGGTTTATTTATTTACTCACGACACATTCTCCCTGTGTTTGGACTTGGCGAGCTCCAATGTTACAAAACGCTAACAGACAATGGAACCTTGTGTACACATTCTGTACAATTGTTACTACAGAGGTAACATTACCACTCTACTTTATTTACTTACCTGGAGTGTTTGGGTTAGCTTTCATTTGAAGGTTTTGGCAAGTTATACTTGTTTATACTACCCACATAAAAGAATTATTCATGAAAATATATTAAGAATATATTTCAATATATAAAAATTTCTCAAAATATAGTTAATATATATAGTTGTACAAATATATAATTCCATTCTATATTCCTAATATAGTATAAATATACAAAGAAAATAGTTGGCATTATGTATAAATTTTATACTTTAGAACATATATTATAATGTATTTTAAATATAAATCGAATATAAGTTTATTATAAATTAATCGTATTTCTCATAATACATTTTGAATATATTTATTAAAATATATTTAAAGTGTATATTGTATGTTATATTTATAATATATCTTTGTAAATATATTTCATATAATATTTAAATATATTTTAAATATAGTTTAAGAGTATTCAACGTTTTACATTTATATTTTAAATGTATTTGTTCAATATATTAAAAATATATTTTAACATTTACATTTCTAATACAAAATAGATTTATATTATAAATATATTCCACATATATATGCGGCCATATTGTTTTAATTATGTTCAGTTGAGCAGTGTTGTGCCGGCGATAGGTGGGTGTAGGACTGCGTCCGTAGGTTATACGTTGTGGACTTAACAGATATATGCGTATCTACAGGATTTTCGCTGGAGAAATAAGAAAGAGTATGCATGAAAGTGTCTTGTGTTTAAATGTGTGTGTGATTATTAGGCCAGGCAACAAAAATTAGTGCTAATTTGGACCTAACCTCAAAAAATGAGTGTTAGTCATTTAGGTTACGGCCTAGTTGCACGATTCTAGCTTAGGGCAATATGCCTAATATGCGTATCTGTAGAATGTTTGCTGAAGAAACAAGAAAGAGTATAAGTGAAATTGTCTAGTGTTTAAATATGTGTAATTATTAGGCAAGTCAATAAAAATGAGTGCTAATTTGGACCTAACCTCAAAACATGAGTGTTAGTAATTTGGATACGGCCTAGTTGCACGATTTTACGGTAAGTGGATCAACTGTTTATAAATTAGAATATATACGGTACATTTACCAATAAAAAATAATTATTCAATCTATTTTTACAAACAGCATTCTAGCCTATTTTGTAAATATGTGCGCGAGTCTGAATTTTTACTACTATAGTAACGATATCAGGCCGGCCTACATCCCGAATGAAGCAAATCTGTGTAATTAGTAAACCTAAAATACTACGATAATACATTTTGATAAAGCTTCTCTCAATTAAAAGCATAACATTTGTCCATAAAAGAGCTGTCTAAGTAGTCCTAAATTATAGGCCTGGTTTTGTTCAACCCGCCGAATGTTAAGGGTCGTAAAAGCGACTCATAACACACCACCGCGGTGTTATGCGTCGCTTTTGCGACTCACAAACACTGTTTAAAAAGCTTTATATATTATTAATATATTTGAAATACATTATATTAAATATATTTTTAATATACTAGCCCTTTTCCATTTTTAAAAGTAAATTAAGTATGGAAACAAATCTGTATTTTTAAAACCGAAATAGATAGAAATATTCTATTTGTGGCAATAATAGTTAACAAAGATTCCGCAATTTTTCTCATGAAAAATATTTTTTTACCCCCCTAACAGGGTAGGTGGTAGGGGGTGACTTATTTTTTTCAAATAGCAACCCCTATTGAGTGACCCCTCATTTTGAAGGGTTTGTCAAAAGAAACACAATGACGCAAATCCGAGGTGAATATCTCACTCCTAGCTAACATGGCGGATATTCCAAAATGGGCTTTTTTTTACAAAAATTAAATTTTTCATTACCCACCATTTAGGCTAGGGGTGAAATATCTACCTCGGGTTTGCGTCATTCTTTTTCTTTTAACAAACCCTTCAAAATGAGGGGTCACTCAATAGGGGTTGTTGTTGAAAAAAATAAGTCACTCCCACCCCCTACCCTGTTAAAGGGGTTGAAAAAATATTGTTGATTAAAAAAATTGCGGAACCTATGTCAACAATCAATTCCACAAACAGAATATTTCTATCTATTTCGGTTTTAAAAATACAGATTTCTTTCCATTATTTGTGAAATTGGTGCTTTTCACGTACAATAAATCAAATTTTGGAATATCCGCCATTTGGGCTAGGAGTGAGATATTCACCTCGGATTTGCGTCATTGTGTTTCTTTTGACAAACCCTTCAAAATGAGGGGTCACTCAATAGGGGTTGCTATTTGAAAAAAATAAGTCACCCCCTACCACCTACCCTGTTAGGGGGGTAAAAAAATATTTTTCATGTGAAAAATTGCGGAATCTTTGTTAACTATTATTGCCACAAATAGAATATTTCTATCTATTTCGGTTTTAAAAATACAGATTTGTTTCCATACTTAATTTACACACTGTATATTATAAAAACACATTTGAAATATATAATTTATACATAAATACCACAAATGAAATATAACTGAATATATTACTCGGTCCCATAATTTGCATATTTAAAATATATTGACAATATATATTAGCAAATATATAGCTTTATATTTCAAATATATTTTTTTATATATTTTCAATATAAATTTTCTATGTGGGTATATACACGTTTTCTGCTAATAAATATAAAAATTTTTACTCTTATAAAAATGTAAACTAAGTGATGTTTTTAGTAGAAAAGTTCCTTTAAATAACAAGTTGGCTTGTTGCAATATATGTGTATTTTGATTATGCTCAATACGTTCTCTTACGCTGACTAACAAGACCAATTCATAAGTAGGCTTAAATCATTTTGTAAGCAGGAGAACTCTAGTATACTTGGACAAATATTTTAGTCTTTATTTGGTTAATTATAAAACGGAATTACCATTTATTGAACCAACTTTTTTGTTTGATATCCTTCAAAGTTGTGCAACAATTGAACATACACCGATCTGAAAATTGGATTTGCAAGCTTGAGTTCGTGTCTTAAGTTAGAGACATTGTTGGAATCGCATTTCAAGTTGAATACTTAGGTTGATCGTGTGTAAAGTTTGAGATACAGCAAATGCAGAGAATAAATGTCATGGGAATTAAGCAAAGATCTCTAATTATTATGGTGTATAGAGTTTTTATAAAACTAAACAAAATAAACGTTATCCGAAAACTGATACATACTTTCTACATTAGAACAATCCTTATAATGGGCAGATGATCTACGTAATTTGTAAATTAAAATTACAAAACTTTCAATAAATTTTGAGGCATAATTCATATCATTAAGGGTTGTAACATTTTGTTTACAGTTAAAAGGACCATAAAATAGTAAATTGTAATACAAATTGCCTGAGACAAAAAATGTTCGGTTATTATTTTTTATGCACAGGTGATAACATCTTAGGATGGTTGAAATGAATTACATTCTAAACACATTTTCCTACGTCTACGATTAACTCTCTTTAAATAAATACTTACTAAAATATTACTACTGTATCTACAAACACTATTTATCAAGTTTTAAATATTACTTGAGATCGCCTAGTGGTCGAAAAATTGGCCGAAAATATGTAATGTATAGACTTCTCTTTATTTTCATCTTACGTTGTGATTGGAAATTCATCCATTTGTTTTATTTTATGTTTATATTTCATTGTTATTTCGTCACCAGCATGGCACTCCTTTGGCCCAAGCAATTTATTTATATTTAAATGTATATGCTGTGCTTATATTGAGCCCATTTTAATTTATACAGTTACTCTGCAAATCTGCAAGAAACTGTCTTAAAATATATATGCAAAAACTATTTATACATGACAAAATTAAGTTTTAATAATTATTTTATGTGCCGCTTTATGGGCATACAGGCAAATATTACTATTAGATTTATTATCCGTAAGCATTTTTTACGAAACCCACTTACAGGAATTCTTAAGCAGCTTACCACCAAGACCAAGATGACCAAGATGAAGGTGGTTAGGACCAAGGATATTATGTCTATGATAATAGCACTAGACTCAACCTCCAACATTGTACTGTTTAAATCCAGGCTAGAGTTTAAATATAAAAGAGAATACCTACTAAATGGGTACACATCTTAAAAAAGAGGTTCATTAGTATGTCATATTTGTTAAACATTTCAATTGTGGAAGATTTTACTAAGCGAGGCTAAGCAAAATCAAATGCTATAAAATGAAATGTGTAGGTATTTGACTTAAACAATTTTAAGGTCAGGTAACCATAGAAAAGCTATAATGTTTTGTCCCAAGATGCATTAAGGAAGATAAAAGGTTATGCATATATCCTTGTATCCTCATTATACAGCATATAATATCAATGTAGTAGGATAGATTGAGAGTGTAAATTATTCCCTTATCATGTACGACTTTGATGCAACGTCAAACCCGCTTCGCGTCAATTCTACTTTGACGCACTCTCAGATTTCACCAAAAACAGACTTGTAATTTAATTTTTCAAAGCTCAACCAATAAAAGGGTAAATAATAAAAAAATATATATTACAACATTTAAAACTAACCAACAATTTGGATTTTTCAGGTTTTAGGCTTAATCGACCATAAACAAAATTCAGAAAATACATTAAAGTATATTTTTTTATTATATAATACCATCTAAAATTATAATTTTGTCTGATAAATATAACTTGTTTGATAGCAGCAATGAAGATAATTATTGGACCAACAATACGAGTCTGGAAGTTTGGAAATGATTGGCAATAATCTATGTCCATGGGGACATTAGGATGCCATGAGATCTGGATATTGAGTAGGTGAATTACGTTGCCTAACTTTTTTGCTGTATTGAGTCGCTTTTTCATATTGTTTATATCATTATTACCAGTACATGTGTATATAAATTAACGTTTATATGACAAGAAACGTTTTTTTCCTATTGGGACTCAAATATTATTATTCATAATAAGGGTAACTTATATAAAAAAGTTGTTTTACAAATATCGAGCTTAAAGGTCATTAGACGTTTTCATTACGCAATAAATGTACCAAGTAGAATTAAAGTATCGATGGAAATGTTAATTTTTATCTGGATCCCATTTGTATTTTTTGTTATAATTCCCACAAGGAATAAGCTGATATTCTCCTTAGAGCAATTAAATCAGCTGAATACAATAAACATTTTAAAACTACATTTTTCACAGTACTAATTGTTATTGCATAACCCTTAGTTTGAATGTTAGTAATTTAACCAGACATTGCATCGTAATAAATTATTATAAAATACAGAGTCAAATTAAAGAAAAAGTATTTATTAAAAAAATTTACTGCTATTAATTTTCCCTAATAAAATTACTTTTCTCTACTTATACTCTCCATAATTGTGTGGCACAATAATATAAAGTAATTTGTAATGTAAACGCCATCAGCGATAATTCTACATGTCGTCGCTACATTTGATTAATTGACTTCTTCTCATTGTTTGCAATTCACACAAAGGGTTTCTTTTTTTAATTGTTTTCTTTTTACTAAAATTACAAGTTTTATTAAATATTCGCTTTATTTTATAACACATTATGCTGTTTGGATTTGTTTTCAATTTCTATTAATGGGACGTTTTTTTATTAGGCTACCTTCATTTAAATGTGGTAAAAACCAAAACGCGGGGTCAAAGATTTGAGCCTTACAACCAACAACTTTAATACCCTAGCTATAATAGCTCAACAAACTACTTTATCAGAAATATTTTTAATTTTATTGTGTTGTGGGACTGAAATGACATAGGCTATAATATACCAATCTCACTTGGGGTTCCGACATAACACATAATATCAAGAGTAAGAGATTAATAAGGTTTTGGTTTTTATTGATTTTTACACCTTCTTATAATAGGTTAGTGATAAAGTTTCTAAAGGAAAACGAACAATGTTACCGCCATATCGACACTTTCTGTTATTGATGATTTCATTACACACTGCTACATCTGGAAAAACCTTTGACCTTCCTTACAGTTTATCGCTGTCTTTCAATATCGTTGTCTAGGAAATATGTTGTTTGGTATCGTTTTACAGAACATATTAAGAACTTATTAAGAAGGTTTTTGTGGCTTTTCTGTATGTTGAAAATCTTGCATAACTTAAACAAACTACAAACTGAGGTTTTCTTGTTTGTTAAAATATTTAATATTTTAAAATGTTTACCTACTTAGTATGGGAATAACAACATAATTTCTGCATATACTATGTTCAGGGGGAGGAAGTAATACATTTTATGATTGAGTACAATTTTGAAATGTGTTATCATTTTGATAAAACAAAATTTATTCTTTACTTTGGTATATCTACTAGTAGAATCAAATGGTTTTTGCAAAACTAAGACACACGTTTACTTAAAGGTTGCAACAATAAAGGAAGTGGCTGAAGACCAAGGGTTTTTAACAACTGATTTTCCAAGTACTCTGAGGTTCTCCAAAGCAAAATTTTTAATACCGATACAAGAACTTAATACTCTTTTGAACGTATGTTTATATGACACACCACAAAAGAATAAAGAGCTATCAAGTCCTGCAATGGTATTCATAAAAGGTAATATTCCTATAATTCTGAGTAGCAACGTTTTGAGTGAAAGCCTGTCTGGCTTCCTATAGAAACACGTTTATTGGCAAACAATGTGTGTCTGTGCACTTTGATATAACATTCGAAAATGCATAACTGTTTTAATGTCGATACTCAGTATACTTTTAACATTCATTTGACACTCTATGTTTCATTCAATGAACACCTCTTTTCCTAGTAACATTTATGCAACAATTTATTTTTCATCATACTGTCCGGAGAAAAGGCTATTTTAGGTTTCTAAATCATCCGCAAAATCATCGTTTTCGGGTAAAATTAAATTGAGAACAAAAACATATTGTGCATTTTTTTCTAACTTCAAAATTTTTGTGAGTAATTGTATAATTACTTTATGAAAACACTAAGCACACGAAATGTTATGTTATGTTTGTAAACAACAGGGATGTAACATTGATAACGACTTTGTAACCTTAAATTGTGACAATTGTGTAGTATAACTTTTTAACGATTGGAAGGTAATGTCAACAAAAATGATGAAAAAGGATGAAAATCATAAAATGATCGATTTTAAAAATCATGATTGTTTAAGATGTTCATCATACGAAGTGAACGTGTCTTTTCGTACTTGATCGTACAAAAAAGAGCCACTTTCGCTCGTAGTGATGAAAACTACTATAATTATTTAATTGTTGAAATTAAGTGTTATTTCACAATTTAAATAAACAAATGTCCTACTCTTGTGGCCATTAAAAGTATGTTTAAATTTATTCCCTTCTTATATTCTCTAATTTCAATATTTCCATTTCACAACACTACTCTCTGGTCCTTCGAATTATTCCTCATTAACGATTCTCATTAAACGCTATTTTATCTCAACCATTAACTCTATTTTCGTTGATTACATTTTATTCCCATAACAAATATCAGCCCTTCCTCAGCAATTTCCCATTGTTGTTTTGATTCCGGATATTGTTTATCATCCCTTCTCTGCATTCATCCAGTCGAACTGAGCCATGTTTTTTCCCATCAGAGAGTTTGTCTAAGATAATACTGATGTTTTATTTATTAAGTAATAAGAAATATTACAACGCCAACTGTCCGAGTAGCCAAGTAAAGCTGCTCCTCATCAAATCTGAAGGTTATTATTTCGGTTTTAAAGTGCGGTAAGTTCTGTTCCCAAAATGACATTTACCATGAGACCACCATCATTAACGATGCTGTGGTTTTTAAGGGTCTTGGTAGTTGGTAACACGACCGTGTTCGGACTAATCCCTCATTTAAAATAATATTAAATTATGCATGTAAATAATCTAGTACCGGTATGCAAGTATTTAAACATGTCATTCATAAATTATATCATTGCTGATATTATAATGTAATTTTAACTGTATTTAATTGAAATGTGTCCGATTGTCAGCAATCGAAAAAAAAATCATGAAGATTCACTAAAAGTTAGAAGGTAATATTCTATAGAACTAAACCAAATACACATCACAATATTTTTACACAGTATACGTTAACAAGTATTTTACTAACAATTATATTGCAAACCTTACGGGTAAAATGCTTGTAAAAATAGTAATTAGAATACAGTTTTTGATAGGAAAAGACTAGGAAAATAACGATAAAACAGACTATTTGAACTAAATTATATCAAAAGTATGATGTGGCAGAGTTCACTGAAAGAGAAAACCTAATCAAACGATCTCATTTAAATAAACGCTTGGATTTCAAGACTAAGACCTTCTTCTGATTGGAGGATTCATCCCAGCTGAAAGCTTTCTTTGATTAAGAAAACTGTTTACCCCAGACAAATATCAATCTAAAAACGATTTGAATGCATATGTTAAAATACTGCCGTTCATAAGGATCTTATTAGTTTTTCTAAATAAAACTGTACTATTATTGTGTTTAATTTACAATTCGATTTGATTAGATATTGATGCTATTTATTTAAAGACCTTACATAATATCGTAAGTATTGGTTTGACCAACTATGAAGTGTATTTCATAAACAATCACTCATGTAGGGGAGTGCTAATTATTTAAATCTAAAGCATAAAAAAAAACTTATATTTGCTGCTTGAGATCTCTCAAACCAAATTAGTTCATCCACTATTCCTCACTTGTGCTATGCAAACCTTTTTCATCTCAAGAGAAAGCGGTGAAATAGCACTTGTCAACTATCTAAAGAATATAAAAGACTTTTTTGTAAACAAAATATTTTAGCATATGTGACGTTATTTTAACAGAACTTAATAGTGTATTGAATTAAAAATATAAGGCTATATCCTAGTAAAATAAGTTAGAAAAAATAAACAGTCATACAATTAATTTCGTAAAAATAAATAAAATAATACAAAATACTAATTTAACCGTCTATGTTATTAGTTTTTAATAAAACCGTTGATGATTTTAATATAGCATTTTAAAAAGTCTTATAGTTGAGCGTATGGATCACAATACCGTAACCAGGCAATTAATTCCTACTGTATATAGTTCTGGCTCGTCCCATGTCTGTACCACAGACAGGTATCCGAGTGACACAGCTGGGATATGAAGGCGATTCATCTCTGTCCAAAGTTGCTGCTAAACTTGGTTCATTACGGTATTGTGATCCATACGCTCAACTATAAGACTTTTCAAAGTGCTATATTAAAATGATCAATGATCTTATTCAAAACTAATTGACATTGAATACATAGACAGTTAAATAAAAATTGTGTATTATTGTATTTCTTTCTACAAAAATAATTGTAGTTGAATATTTATTTCTGAGTCAGGTCCAAAAATGTCATACGTTAGTTTAAGCTTTATTTTTCCTATATAAAGCCTATATATACATTATAAATAAACGGTATCAGCAATCTGACACATATTTTCTCCCATTAGCTTGATAACAACCTTTTTATGGGATCTTTATTATGGGGTGAAAGTAAATATGATATTTTATAAGGAAAACATCTTTTGGACCGTAATTGTTTCAGCAATTTTAGGTTGCACTATTTTGTTTGAAATTGTAAGGAAAATAACACATTAATTTTAATCAAAACCGGCTTTTAACCTAAAATCCATTTTTTTTATTTTATGGATTGTTAATTGAAAAATAGAATAAGTTACAATACCTTTTAAACCAAGTTTTTACGGAAATTGAGTTTTTACCATTTCATTCAGAATTTAAAGGACCATAACATACTTATTTGAACCAAAACAGTTTTTTTTTCTAAAATCTGATTTTTTTAAAATTTTAATATTTTAATTGCATAATAATATGAGTTATAAGTCAACCTTTAAACCATAATTGATACGGAAATGGGGTTTGTTCCATTTTGTTCAGAATCTAAAGGGCTACATTATATAAGTATTTATAAAAATAGTTCATGCCATTTCCGATAAAATTTAATATTTTCAATATTTCATGGGTTTTTGTAGGGAAACCACCATTATAAAATCTAAATTTAAAAAGAAAATTTAAAAAATGCATGGAGATACCATAGATTAATACCTACATACCAAATATCATCAAAATCGGACTAAAAGTGTGGTCTAGCTCTGTACACATCCCCACATACAAACAGACATCACTTCGAAAACCACTTTTTAGGGTCCAGGGGGACCCAAAACGGATATATATATATTTTTTTTTTTAAGAAATCTTTATTGTTTTTTCCATACACAACACAAAATACATTTACACATGAAAAAAAGAAAAAAACAATAACCACCTTAGGTTAAAAACCTATGTTGGTGGATTTATACACTATCTTATGTTCTAAAAATCGAAGAGGCGGTTTTGTCGGGTCACTTATATCACTTGGTTATAATATATACAGTGAGAGTGAGTTCTACACAGTGATCTTCTTCAGCACAGAGTAAAAGTCAATACACTTACAAACAAAAATGATACAACAGAGTAGTTATTTATATTACTTATTATCTATATTAGTCACTTCTATACTACTGTATATATACTAAATTCCATAAAAGTACATTTCAGCATTTTCCAAACATAATAAATAAGGCCACAGCTGCCTAGAAAAATCTGCTTCTGAGATGGTTTTGAGATTGGATGGTAGAGCATTAAACATTTTAGGTACAAGGTATATATAAAATTTCTTGAAAGCTGTTAAATTTGGTTTTGGAACTATTGCATTATACCTATTTCTTAATGTTATTCTCCTTTCAGACATAGTTTCAACCTCATCTCCACTTCTTTTATAAAATATTCGTAAAACTTTATACATATATAGATTTCTCAAAGGCAAAATTTCTAACTTTTTAAATAGTGGTGCTGCATGTTCTGTTCTATATTTGTTACTAATTATCCTTATAAAGGTTTTTTGCAAGACAATAATGGCTTAATTGACGAAAAGTAAGCTCCTCCATAGATAGCTAAACCATACTCCAATTTAGAATTTATCATCGCATAATAAATATTTCTGAGTAGGCGTTGATTACACATATTTTTTAACATATAAAATATGCTGACGTATTGTATTAGTTTATTCTTAACATAATCTATATGGCGTTTCCAATTTATCTTTGAGTCTAAGTGTAATCCCAGATATTTAATTTCCTCTACCTGCTCAACAACAGGACAATCACAATTTGTAGATTGGCAGTTTGTTTGGTGGTATTTTATCGGAGTAATAAAACTTATGTTCCTTGATAGATTAAAAATTACATATTTAGTTTTTGGGCTCATTACCATGAAGTTGTTGGTAAACCACCATCGAAGAGCATTTACATCGTATTGAATATTTAATTTTAAAGTTTCAATGGAATCTGATTTGTAAAATAATGCAGTGTCATCCGCAAAAGCCACTAAATTTCCTCTAAAACGGCTATTACACAAGCTATTTACGTATATTAGAAAAAGAGGGCCAGATAGAACAGATCCCTGTGGAATGCCATGTAATACAGTTCCTTGGTCACTAATCACGCCGTTCGCCCGTGTACGTTGAGTACGTCCAGTGAGATAAGAAGCAAACCATTTATGAGGCACACCTCTTATCCCAGCTTCATGAAGTCTATCCAACAAAATACCATGATCTACAGTATCAAAAGCTTTCATGACGTCGACAAAAATGCCAGCACAATATTTACCTTCATTTAAACCTCTATACACTTGACTCATAAAATGTAATAACGCCGAATTAGTGCTTAGTTTTTTCCTGAACCCAAACTGCCCATCACTAAAATATTTGTACTTTTCTAAAAAAATTATTAGTCTAGTCTTAACTATTTTCTCAAACATTTTAGAGAATATAGATAAAAGAGCAATTGGTCTGTAATTGCTTGGATCTGTTTTAACACCCTTTTTGAATAACGGTTTTACAATAGCTGTTTTTAAATCATTGGGAAATTCACCTGAATATAAACTAAAATTTATTTAAAAAACAAGAACCTCAACAATATAAGTAGAAATTTTCTTAATAATCAAAGGAGTAATATTATCATATCCTGGTGCTTTCCTGTTTTTAAGCGATTTGATTATGCCAATAACCTCGTTTTCGCAGGTTGGATAGAAAAATATTGAATTGTTACATGTAATTGTCTGAAACATGGGTTTATATTCGTTTACTAGCTGGGGAACTATCTGTTGTTCTAATATAATACTTTCTCTCAACTCCGTTGCTATAGAACAGAAGAATCTGTTTAATTTATTTGCAACTGCTTCAGGGCTTGTAATTAACTCTTTATCGTCACCTTTCAATACAATAAGTTCTTCATCTTTCTTATTTTCTCCAATAAGGGTTTTGATTGTATTCCATTGTTTCTTAGGATTTTGATTATTTTCGACTAATATTTTGCTGTAGTACTCATTCTTTGTTAATCTTACTTGGTTTATTACATAATTTTTAAAAACATTATAATTATTCTTAAGCTCTACATCATGTGGCTGTTTTTTACATTGAAAATCATCTCAAAACTCAAACTCGAAAGTTTTGACGAAAACGATACTTTCTCCATATACTATGATGGTATGGGGGGGAAAGGAAAAGTTGAAAGGTGACGTGTAATAGAAAAACAATACATGTACTCCACTCCATGTTTGTATTCATTCTATCAGGTTTTTTGCTAATAAAGAAGAGGTTTTATTAGAAGTTTTTATACATAACTATTTAAACTCCATGTTTTAATATGAATTATAATCACATAAAACTTACGTTAAGACTATGTTGAGATTAATGTAAAGTTTATTTAAGAAGACGGTTCGATGGTAGAAGCAAAGATAAATAGCATCTACTACGTCAGGAAATGAAACGTAGCTCTTCTCTCCGTTACAATCTCAGGGAAAACACAAAATACAAAACTTCTTCTCTTATTGCTCGCAGTTTATATAAATCATGTCAACTCTGATTAATCAAGATTTACTGGGTAATCTGTTGGATTGTGAGCTCAATTGTAACTCTTATAAACAGTGAGTTATTATTAATGTGCACTAATTGAAGAGTTTCGTGGTATAAAACTAACATGATGCTATTATAATCAATTCCTAAAAATAATTGGTTAATTTATTCGTAAATGAATTGAATGTATTTGCTTCATTAGATAGTGTGATATTTACTGAGATTTGAGTTTGAGTTGAGGGTAGTATATTTTTCTTCTTGGTCATTGTGAACTAGTTATAAGATCATTTGGGACAGAAAACTATTTAAGCTGTCAATATACCAGAAGTGATGTTACTACATTCTACATAATATTTCATTTTTGAATGAATTCTGATGCCATACAGCACATCTATATAATACTCTATCTGTTTTGTCAAAGGAGTATTATCGATCAATTATTAGCTTTGAAAAAGTTACTTACCAAAACTTCATTTCCAGAAAAAAAAACATAGTTAAGAGTTTTGTAATTCTTGGAAAGTAGTACGTAGTTAACGAATCAAGTATTTTTTCGTGACTTAAAATAGTTTTCGAATCACTATTAAACTGTCTCTAAAACTAGGAATACTATAAGGGATTTCAAACTACATTAGACTGCTGATTTACCAATAAATACGAATCCACGTGGTACTGTTCCCGCGAATTATGTATACAATCCGTGTTATTTTATATATTTTTCACAGTTATGGGTAATTTTATGACAAGCGTTCAAGAATAAATAAATCAAATATTATTTATTAGGTTACTCAAATATAGCTAAAAAAGCTTGTTGATGACCTATTGTATAAAAAAAACGTAATGAACCAAGTTTGGTGACAACTTTGGACAAAGATGAATTGCCTTCAGCTGTGTCACTCACTCGGATACCTGTGGTCCAAACTTGTGGCAAACTTGTAGTTGGCTGGTAAATTTATGAAGAACACCTTTATACAAAATCAAACAAGACAAAACATCCATTAAGTTCCTAAACTAAGCTAAGATTGATGTTGATATCGAACTAACTCTCACGTTGTACGTTGTCTGTTATAAGTCCATGAAAAACATTCTAAACTATATTTGTGATGCTAAATATAAGCTCAAATATAGTAGCTAAAACTGCTTGAGAGAACGTCTAAGTGGTATTCTTACTTATGAGTAACAAGCGCCAAGACGTGCCAACTCATAAAACAGTATTGCAAACAGCATTGCCAATTTAGAATCGTATAGTGCAATGGATATTTAAGTTACAATCACTTTGGTACTTCTGAAAAACATATTTTTGAGATGGTAAATAACGGTTATTTGAAATTAACATTGCTCTTAAGATGGGGAAAATCAAGATGGCATTTGGCCCCTAACAAAAATAATTACAAAAACTCTTAGAAAACAATTACAAAAAACATATCTAATCTCAAGTACCCTATATATTTAAATTGCAATCATTTTAATGATAAATCAATCTTCAGCAGCTGTTTTCCAAACGGGCCGCTAGCCTCCAAGGACTCTTAAAATAACTTATGATTTACAGCAATTTTGCAATTTAGTGGACAATGTTGACATTTTGAATTTCAGCCTACTCGCTGTAACTAACGTTCAAGCTAAGTAACATATAAGCCGACATAGTCTACATATTTTTAAGGAACCTTTGTAACATTAGTTGAGACATTTAAGTTAATTATGTAATGTATAAGACTTAAGCCTAGTAACAAACAACACACAGAAAAATTGTTATAAAGCAAAGTTAGACAGATTATATGTTATTTTTTTTTACTTAATAAACTAAATTGAACACAAAAATTTAAAATAGTCGGATTTATTTTCAACCAAGCAATTTTTTGAACAGGTATATGTAAAAAAATTATAAACATTAGCTTTGTTAAAAAAAACCTTAAGGTAAACATAAGTGTAGATTATTATTAAACGATTATGATTAGTTATCAGAATGGTTGCGAATTTTGGAAACTCAAATGGATACAGGTCCAAGTTCAGCGAAGTTTTTGTTTTGGTTGTTGAGTGAGCTAATACTATTAACTGTTGACAATGAGATACCTAGTAAACGGTTGAGCGTAGTTTTTGTTTTGGTTTTTGAGTGAGCTAATACTATTCACTGTTGACAATGAGATACCTAGTAAACGGTTCAGCGTAGTTTTTGTTTTGGTTGTTGAGTGAGCTAATACTATTCACTGTTGACAATGAGATGCCTAGTAAACGGTTCAGCGTAGTTTTTGTTTTGGTTGTTGAGTGAGCTAATACTATTCACTGTTGACAATGAGATACCTAGTAAACGGTTCAGCGTAGTTTTTGTTTTGGTTGTTGAGTGAGCTAATACTATTCACTGTTGACAATGAGATACCTAGTAAACGGTTCAGCGTAGTTTTTGTTTTGGTTGTTGAGTGAGCTAATACTATTTACTGTTGACAATGAGATACCTAGTAAACGGTTCAGCGTAGTTTTTGTGTTGGTTGTTGAGTGAGCTAATACAACTGTTGACAATGAGATACCTAGTAAACGGTATGGACATTACGAGTTGGGCTAGCTTGACTCCATAACCATAGGAAGCAGCACTTACTTGAATTAAAGCCTTAAATTAAGCTTTGGGTCGGTGGGTCAAATGTTTTTGGTACTTGCAGAGTAATATAAAAATGTTAATACTATTGGTTGTTTTAAATATAATTTTTATTTATTAAGTGCTGTGACAGCTCACGTAAATAAATTAAATGTATTTGCTTCATTAGATAGTGAGATAGCCTTGCTAATAGCGTACATTCCTGACTCTGGCATCCAAATGAGACACCCTTTTCTCTAATTACTGCCTCATTTGCGACATACTCTCTTTAAATATAAAATTATGTTTACACATTATGCAGGAAATACTAATGAACTATATCAAGGTCAACGGGAAAATTAAGCAATAACTTAGTGGAAGATATTTATTAGTAATTTGGAAATATTACCATCAAGCTAAACATGCATAAATATTCGTAGTGTAGCGAGTTCCAGTCTCAGCGTATATTAACGCATCCCCAACACATATGGTTGGCACGTAATTAGCTTAGCGGGTAGTTGCACAATGTCACTGTCATTTGTGTTTCACGTGTTTCTATTTTAAGAATAATCCAATTTAGTTTTGCACCATTTTTGTACATTTTGTAGCTTTTTTATTGATGATTCAAAATAATTTGTTCAGATATTTACGAAAACTGTTTAAGCTTACTGCTGCTATAAAACAGTAAAATATATAACCACACTTTAATCAAAATGGTTCAGGAACTACGGTTAAATGTACTAGGTTATGTATGAAAACAAGTTAAAATAACTACTTATCAATTCAATTCAATTTTTGAACAGGTTATGCAACTGGTACTATGATAATTTTTCATGCAATAGTAGGATAATGATATTAACTTCTTATGTTCTTCCCGTGTCGTATTTCCGATTTGGCAAATAGAATGGTACAATTTTAATAAAAATAATTACAATTTTTATTTTATCTTAAATCAAGCATAGTTTTTAACATAAAAGGATTTTCTGTTATTTTTATAAAATGTAATCATGTAATATAATGAAATACAGCGGCATATATTGCTAGTACAAACGATGTAGGCGTAACTAGATTTTGTAAACATTTTGGGTGAATAGTAAACACAATTAAATTACAAACTCAGCTCTACTGCTCTAGTTTTATATAACAAAGACAACGATGGCTACAGGTGGTACATATAGAAGGTGCGACATTAATTCCAAACCCATCCATCAGATATGTTGCCACTCTTTAACCCCCTCACACATACAGACTCTTCTTGCCCTAGTAAAATATGACACGATGTGCTGTAGGCGTACTAGTATGTGTTTATTAGTAATTTGTAGGACTTATTCAATGTAATAAAAAATAAAAAAAAAAGCCGTAGTTGTTTAAGAACATAATGACTGGTTTGAATACATGATACTAATAATGCATCAACAGCGGTTACTCTTCTTTTAGATTTTAATAAAAAAAAATTTAATCGTATCAGGCAATGGTAGGCCTTAGCAATGGTCGGCCGTGACGTCACCACTCGGAAGTCTGTGTCGTCGGGAGTCTGTGCCGTCGGGAGCACTTGGTATCGCACCATTTTAACCCAAGAATTCATTTTTGGTTTACTAGAGAAGTAAACTATTTGAAGAGGGTGATCAATACTTTAAGAACAGTAAACTATGGGGTATTTGGCAAACCCGTCCACCAAAGTACCCCTTTGATTGTTAACTTTTTATTTATAAAAAAAATTTCAATTCCGTGAGCAATAAACCAATATATTCAGAATGGAATAGTATTACCCTTTTATTAAATTGAGAGCTTTTATTTATTAAATCCAAAGGTAATATTCTAAAGTTTTATAACCAAAGAACTATAAGTGTTCCTTTTTGATTGTTCCTTTAATATTTTAAAAATACAATCATCTATAAAACAGTTCATAAGGCTGTGAGAGCTTATCATGGTATGATAAGTTTAATAACGTTTGGCCAGGGAGATCACTTGAAGACTAAAACATTGATGTGTCAGAGGTCATATTTAATTAAATATCACTATAAACGGTAGTTTCGCTTTAAGTATACAATAGGTAGAGAGGGAAAATGAAATTTATATTTTCTGATAAGTTTGTTTTCTGATAGTTAGTTATGTTGATTCGTATGTATACGTGAATGAGAAATGTATTTATGAACATGTTTTAATAATTTTATAAATCCCTTAAAACCCTATAACAATAACTGAAATAGATAATGATAAAACTTGAAAAAGTGTTCTATTGATCCAGCCTATTTATTGGTCGCTACATAAATAGTGATTTACAGGAAATATTGTACAACCTTCTCCCATATTTGATTAGCTCAAATATGCTACTATTTAGTTAGGTGATTAAAGGTATATTTTCCCAAGTTGGATGAAAGTGGAAACTCAAGCTTCATCGGTCATTTACAGATGTTCTTGCCTAATAATTATTATCTGCCACCATATTTTATCATTAACCAAAAGGTTTAATATTATTGCCGTCATCATAAAACGAAATACATTATACAAAGTTTTGTCTAAAGGAACAGTGTAGAAACAGTTTATATAATTTTTTTTATTCGGATTTTATCTGAATAACAAAATAGATGCAACTTAAAACTTTATTTGCTAAAAGCGGTAATATCAAGAACCATCCGATACTTTGATGTAAGATCAGTAGTATATGCAATTATTGCTACAACAGTTTCAAGTTACCTTTGACGATCAATATCAGTTTGAGTATACATAATCCGCCGTGGGTTAAACACTTTATTATACACGTATTTAATAAAACCAAAGTAATATTCACAATAAAATTTTTATTTGACCATACTTCGTTTGGAATATTTAGCCTTTTTTCCCTCACATCGTGAAAATATAAAGTACAATAAATCTTTTAAAGCACCACGTTCTATGTGAGAATCCTTTGAAATTTTTCTCTGTAGTAAAAAGAACTAACAACAAATTGTAGCTATATATATTTTGGATGTTTACTTTAACATAAAAATTTTATTATGTAAACATTGTTTTAGCATCACAATATGTAAGCCTAGTCACAGAGAATAACACGGCAAAAACAATATTTTTATTATTATTTTAAGGGCTGTCTGGAGGAAAAATATTACCCCCAATGTATTTAGAGTAAACCTTAAAGCATTGATACAAAGTCAAAAACTCAATATACATAACCTATCCATTCTTTATTTTTTATGCTCCAACATAGTAAAAATTACCAAATAAGATGGTGAAAACACATACCGGTAAAATAAAAATCATATATATACTGGTTTTAAGCCAATGGATATAAATTTCTGGCCAGAGGAAGGGGGAAAATTAAATGGAACACGGACAGGTAGAATTATCTCCTATGTTTACATTATAAATTACATTTATTCAACTTGCTTCAGTATTGCAGGCCTTGTGAAAACAAAAGTTGATTACTAAAACTTTTCAAGATCGTTGTGTGTAGAAAATAGTGGATAATATTACAAAAATAAAATAAATAGCTGCTTTTGCTACAAAAATAAATTTGGTTTCACAAAACCTATTAGGATTGTGAAATAACAAATCACAAGTACACTACAATAGTCCTTTTCATTACATCTTAAGGAGTAAAATGAAAATTTGTATGTTACGATATATCCTATATGGTGTTCCTGTCAAAGACAAATCAATTACTATACATTACCTTTTTACTTTTTACTGAATATTTACTTCTTTTCTTCACTTAATTAAAATAATGAAATTCGATTCCGAGATGGGTATGAAAAAAATATTTATTTCTATTTATTTATACGCTTAGTAGTATATTTCGTCAATGTATGGAAGATAAAAAGTTTTGTTTAGCTGCCTTCTTGGATGTTAGCCAGGCATTCGATAAGGTGTGGCATGTTGGCTTGTTATATAAAGTAAAAAAGTTTTTACCCCATTCAATTTATAGCATTTTAAAATCCTACCTTCAAAACAGGACTTTCCAAATTAAATATCAAGATGTCCTCACTAACCTACGTCCAATTGAATCTGGGATTCCTCAAGGAAGTGTCCTCGGGCCGTTTTTGTATATTCTCTACACAGCAGATCTCCCAGAAAATGAGTTGGTAGAAATTGCTACATTTGCGGATGATACTGCGGTTTTGTCTGTTCATCGTGATCCATTTCAAGCTTCTCCAAATTTACAGCAAAATCTGAACATAATTACTGATTGGTTTAAGACATGGAGGTTCAAAATAAATGAAACTAAATCTGTCCACATTACTTTTACTCTAAATCAAAATTCTTGTCCTCCTGTCACAATAAACAACACCCAACTTCCCGAAGTAACTGAGGTTAAATACTTAGGCATCCATTTAGATAGGAAGTTAACTTGGAAAACACACATTTGGAGAAAACGGCAACAACTAAATTTAAAATCTAATCAATTAAATTGGCTCATCGGAAGAAAATCAAAACTTAGTCTAGAAAATAAATTATTGCTATATAAAACTATATTGAAACCAATCTGGACATATGGAGTGCAACTATGGGGCTCAGCGAGTACTTCTAATATAGAAATTCTCGAAAGATACCAATCGACAATGCTGAGGAAGATAACAAATGCACCATGGTATGTCAGCAATAGGACACTACATCAAGACCTTAAGATGCCTACAGTTAAGGACGAAATCATGACCATAAGTGAACGATATATTACGAAATTGGAATCTCATCAAAATCATTTAGCTCTTAACTTATTAAACAACGTGGATACAATTTACAGACTTAAGAGGCCATCAATTCTCGCTCGACCTGCCCTACAGATTTTTGTAAAGTGTTTTTATTGAAAAATTTGTTGTTGAGAGTGCTTAACAGCTATTTTTAATGTTCCAAAGTCAATTTTTCGTATTACATAGTATTTACTTATTGTTCAATATATAATAGAACAGATTGTAAAGTAAATAAATAATAATAAAAAAAAAAATCTTTGAGGATTGTCTGTATTTTTTGCCATATTGTAATATAAGGTAATATAATAGAATAACTGCATCAAAACACCAAGGAAATTGTTATCATGCTTTTTATTATTAAAATTATAAGTCAACTTATATCTTTTATCTATGAACAACAACATTTGCTTGAACTAATTTAATTTTCAATCATAATTTTGTTGTCACAGATAAAAATAAAAATTCTAATATAATTAAAACTAAAAAATCAATCATGAGATAATCTTGAAAATATGTTTATTTAAAAATAAAAGTTATATTCTTCAAGGTATAACAACTGGGTATCCAAGGGATAGTTTCTAGGTGAATGTATTTGGTACGAAGCTATTTAGATCCGACATTTCGCCAATAGAGCGAAATTGCAAAAACTTTTGTAGCCCATGTAATTTGTTCAAAACTTTTGGTAATTTTTGAATTTATAAAGAAATGGGGATATTTTTCATGACCCACCCTTTTTATCGTATTTCTACCCTTTTCATCATATTTCCACCCTTTTTTGTCGTATTTCATAAGATTGTGAACTAGTAGGTAGGCTCATGGTCCACAACATGAAAGTACACACTAGGTTTATCGGATCAAAACTCGTTCCAAACCCCTTTTTACCATTTGGGGTGAAGAGAATTCACATCTATAAAGTAATCCCTTACTGTTGTTAACTGATGGTTGTTTTTTATCTCCGAGTTTATTGAAATGTGACTGACGGTTAGTCACAAATGTTAACAGTTAGCTATCAACATCCAAATGGTACGCAACACTTCGATGCACTACAAGGCCTGTAAATAGGTATTTACATCAGGAGCATAATAGCGCAGACTGTAAATCCATAGATTTACAGTCAACGATAATCGTTTCCATGGTTACGGACAGTTATAGGTATTTGAAATTATAAATCCTTTTCTCATTACTGTCAACTCCTTTCCGGACGAGTCCCATAAGATAGTTTTTACCATATTACAAGTAAAACATGTACTCAAGGTTGTGATTTTTGAGTTGTGTTTAATATAGTAATTAATTTACCATGGTAATGTATACAGTAGTTAGTACTCACTTTTAAAGAACAATTTTTTTCTATTTTTAAATTAGTACGATTTACAGATTAGAAAACAAGCATGGAATTTTAATTCGGTTATGATAAACATGCATTGTTATCATATTTAATTTTTTTTTGTAAAAAGATCAATTTTTAAAATTTATATATAGTTATTTAATAACAAAAACTCGTATAATGTTTAATGTTACAGCACGGCTTTTTGAACTTATGAAAGGTATTTGATGAATAATAAATGATAACATCTATCATGTGGGTTTAACATACGCGTCACACTTCAACTTCTTTAATATCCATAGCAATATAAATTCTTTGTTATTAAAGCATCATTACATAGTGGATTAAGTGTTTTATTTTGGTGTTCTTTCAGCCAATTACATCACACAACCGGTTAACCAATGAACAATTTACAACACTGCTCTTGTTGGATATATTAATCAATAATCCGTGACATAGTGAAATACTATTTCACAATCATGAACTTTGAAAATTAGATCAGCTGGTATCTAGAATGCAGGCTTTGTGTACAGGTGATAGGTAGTGCAATTATACTAATTACCGATAGCACTTAGTTATAGTATTGGATATACAGGGTGGTAAAAAAGTCCCAGGACAGTTAATTATTTTAAAAAATAATGCAGATAGAGCTACAATACTTGGTACAAAGTTACAGGGCATAAAACTCTATTTTAACACATATTCAGTGATCCAATAACTCTTCAGGGGGACGGCCCATAAGGAGTCGGAAGAAAATCTTAAATGAAAGCATAGGTCAATATGTACATCACATTAAAGGTCTTTTTTAGTAGAATACAATGACACAAACCGCACTTCGAAAGGTTGATCCTGCGCAAAATAACAGTTGTTCAAAGATTCATTTAATTTACATTGCTATATACGCTTACTCCTCAGGGGGCACAGCCCTAGGAATCGGAAAAAAAATTTTAACGTAACCATAGGTCGATATGCACATCAAATTAAAGGTCTTCACTAGTAGATTACGATGCCGTAAATTTGAGCTCAAAAGAATGCCTGAGTAAAAAATGGCAGTCGTCCAAAGATTCAAAATGGCGGATTCAAGAAATCTTTGAACATCTGCCATTTTGCACAGGATCAACCTTTTGAAGTGCGGTTTGCGGCATTGTATTATACTAAAACAGACCTTTAATTTGATGTGCATATTGACCTATGCTTCTATTTAAGATGTTCTTCCGACTCCTTGTGGGCCGTCTCCCTGAAGAGTTATTGGATCACTGAATATGTGTTAAAATAGAGTTTTATGCCTTGTAACTTTGTACCAATTATTGTAGCTCTTTCTACATTATTTTTTAAAATATTTAACTGTCCAGGGACTTTTTTACCACCCTGTATAATCCAACATGGTGAATTGGAGTACCCAGCTTAACCAGTATGTAAAACAACAAAAACCGAAGTATGCATTATGCTTACCAAATATTGTAAGTTATTAAGGCAAAAACAAATTTATTTGTATTTAAGAGCTTGGTTCTACTGTAAGATCTACGATAATTTTATATTATTTTCATAATTATAGGTTTACACCAAGTAGATTTCAGCTTTTTTTCTTATTTTCTTTTTCAACTAAGAAGATGAAGAATTAATTTAACAGGGTGAAATTGAGCGGATGAAAATCATGTCTGTCTTAACAAGTATTTAGTAGGGTGTAAATACAAACAGAAAATAAGTAAACCGTGTAACGGTTAATTATAATTAATGGCTTAATTATAACGGTTAATAATAAAATGGCATAATATTTACCAAGTACATGTGTTGTTTTCTAAACATATCGTTGAGTTCAAGTTCATTTTTTCACTTATCACCAGAAGTGTACTTTTTGTCTCGTTTCTGCAGAATCAGGCCAAGCCGTAGAACAAAGAATCTCGCAACTCAAGTGGTCATTGTAGACATCAACCCGCGGAGCTTCATATACCATTGTCTACCAAACCTGACTTGGGCAATCTATCAGCTACTGGATACAATGTCACTAGGAAAAATTAAAATTCTGTAGTACAGTGTGTACTATTTGCATGAAACCCCCAAAAAATCTCCCTGGTTATAATAAAACAAATCATCAAAGTGAGTTTCTAAAATCCTATAATATTTATACATACTACTTTATTTTTTTACAAAAACCTTACTGTAACTGCAGTAAGACTGCCAATTAGGTACCTAGTGGTAATTGAATATTGGTTCAGCCGACTATCCCAAAGTATTTTCTTCATGATTTCATAGTATTCCCCCCTAACAGTTTTAAAATATTCGCTTTTTAATGTTTTTTTTTTCTGCACATATACTTGGTGCTCGTCTAAAGAACGATATTTATAATTATTATCACACATATTCTGTTTTTATTCTATTTGGGCCTAATGGTAAATTAAGTTATAAATTACTACACATATTGCTAGCTTGCGAGGTTGGAATAATACCGACTTATTAAATAGTAAATACAAATTTGTCTAGTATACATGCTTTAACTGATTGAGGTATTATTATAATTTATTTTGGGACCCTAGTTTTACTGAACTTTTCATTGTTATATAGAGTGAACAAAAGATTCTTATGAGATTCGTTTAAAAAGTGTTTTATTTTTTATATAGCAAAACATGGAAGATTTGTTAGGTCTATAACAACAGCAGTAATTATCAAGTTTTTCCTCCTTTAAAGTAAAATAAACTATATTACAATGGTATTTCTTTTTTATAAATGGGAAGTTAAACAGCAAACACCTCAATCAACCTTTCTTATGGTTAGTTTATTTGACTTTTATAACTTTTGTTGTCAAACAACTTCTGTTTAATCTTCTTGTTTTGGTAGCGCAGCGGGAATTTGCTGCATTATTTCCTCGGTAAAAATTTATTTGAGATTACAATGGACAGTAATTGTCCGTATGTCTGAGGTATATTTTATGAGAAATTCGTGAAAGTCGAAGGAGGGATGTGGAAATATTTTACGGTTTGAATGTGGGATCTGTACTCACTACTGTACTATACGAGGGGATTAGTCTGGATTTGTTCAACACATTACTTTAGGTTATCCTTTTTTGATTATACCTCTAGGACATACCCTAAATATGTATCTAATAATTAAATATTTAACTCCATGGAAATGAAGACTCGTTGGGCTTCCACCGGTCCTACTCGTAGAAGGTATAATAGTAGGCTACACAGTCTCTTTTGTGCTATGACAATGTATAGAGCCACTCTTATACCAAGCGTATTAGTAACACAAAATATATTTTAGGTTTTCCCTGATGCTAGGCACGAGCCCGGGATTGTTTTTACATAACTCCTCGCTAGACCTAGGGGTTGAGGCAATATCACTTAGAAAAAATTAATTTAGGGATTTGGTGGGATTTAAACCCGGGATCTAAGGGACCAAAGTCCAAGGCTCTAACCATTATACCAGCTCGCTCCCCTAGACATGATGTATAAAGACTATAAATCTGCAATTTGTTGAAAGATATTTACAAAATACTATATGATTTTTGTGTTTGTATATCTTGCATTACATATCCAGCAAAACGTTTTTCGAAAAATTTTTCACGCTGTTCCCTCAATATTCTAATCCGACAGTCACCTTTTACCAGGCTGCGAAACAAAACAATTAACACTCAACAAGTGCAAAGGATTACTTTGTGTATGTTCAATTCTGCCTCGGATGCTGAAATGGGCTTTAAACTGAGTTTTAGCCAAATATGCCCAAATAGGATTTTCATGAAGTAAGTTTTAGTTTACAATCGTGAATTTTTCACTACCCTCTAAAAAGGTCGTGTCTGTTGACGGCATTCTGCATTGTAGACAGCATGTAAGATATGAGCAAATTTCTACCAAATACATTTGAATTTTAACTAAAATAAGTATCTGGTAAATGAATATACTACAACTGATTCCTCACAAAATATATTTTCCGAAGTCTACGGTTTTATGGCCGTTTTGTACTAAAATGGCCGTTCCCTGATTAGTATATTTTTACTTATTGTTTTAATTAGTCCAGTGTTTCCGGCTTAACTATTCATATGATATTCTGAAACATATTACTAAAATTAACATTTCTGAGATTAAAAATGGGGGTAAAACCACTAGGTTCTAAGCAAATATGACAAAATGTTGACCTTTCAATGTTTACACAAGATCTCTCCTATTCGTCTGGGAAAGTATACTTTGCACTTCACAACACGCATGCATCTAAAGCACTGGCAAATGTAGTGTTTTGTACTTTAAATAGTTTAGTAGTAGTGTAGAAGTGTAGGCGTTAGTGTATAATTTTTAGTTTTGATACTTAATACACATCAACGTTCGCTTTAGGAAATTATTTTTTAATACGATACTGTTACCATTCTTTTCTATAATATATAAAATGTTACTGCATTTCTTTTTAGTTAGTTGTTGACTACTCATTATCGAATCAAAATGTCTAGCAATAGGGTGACAAAAAAGTCTGGAAACCGTTTTGTATCTTTTTAACTAAATCCGTTATAAAATTCAAACCTTTCACATCAACTTACATGTATAAAAACTACTTTTTCCAAGAATTATCATTTTTTGACCTCTACCAGGGGACGACCCATGAGGATTAGGTACATAATCTTTAATGTAAGCATAGGTTGATATGCACATCATTTTAAAGGTCTGGTCAAGTGGAATTCATTGCTGGAAACCTCGTCAAAAAAGGTTCATCCGTTACAAAATGGCGGCTGTCCAAAATTTTTGTTGAATATACCTGATCAGGCCTTACTATTGGTAAATACTCGTATTAAACATTTGCTTGAGCTCTGAAACTGTATTTTAAAGTCAAATAGCTCATAGACTAATATCATTCAATCTTCAAAACTAATTTAAACGGCTTTCAGATTTCCCGGCTAATGTTGAATATGAGTATTTACCAATTCTGAGGCCTCTGCAGGTATTCCTCAAGAACTTTGGACAGCCGCCATTTTGTAACGGATGGACCTTTTTTGACGCGGTTTCCGACAATAAACTCCACTTAACCAGATCTTTAAAATAACGTGCATATCAACCTATGCTTACAATAAAGATTATGTACCTACTCCTCGTGGGCCGTCCCTTGGTGAAGGTCAAAAAATGGCAATGCTTGCAAAAAGTAGTTTTCATCACTCCTTAATGAAAGTAACTATTTTCGATAACAGCTGACATCAATGAAAGTAGTCGTTTCCCAAGCTCTAATTTAGGGCGAGGGAAAATCGATCAGATGATTTTCCCTCGCTCTAAATTTACTTTCCCTCGCTCTCAATTAGTTCTCCATTTATTCCCTACGCACGCTAGTGTTTTGTTACGGTTTAATTTAATGATTTTAATCAGCTGTATGTATTTTTGTTGTTTTATTCTTTTATTTTGATGTTTAAACAAAATTTATTGAGAAATATACGTAGGTTTCTTTTTAGAAGATTTTATTTTATTTTAATGTTCAATCATATTAATTCAGAAATAAAATTGTTTTAATATTACTGAGGTCTGCTATTTTGTGTTTTTGTATTTTTGCGTCGTGATGAAAAGTATCGTTCATAATTCGTACCAAAAGTTATTATCCGGCACTTTCTCCATTATTCCCGTCCTCGGCTTTGCCTCGTACGTGAAAATAGCTCTCACATACTCGGCTTCGCCTCGCACGTGAAATTGGAGTTCCCTGTGTTCGGCTTTGCCTCACACAAAAACTTGAGCGCGCAACGGAAAATGCCACTTTCGGTCCTAGTAATGAAATATACTATTTCATACATATAAGATGATGTGAAAAGTTTTAATTTTCTAACGAATTCAGTTAAAAAGATATCAAGCCGTTTCCAGACTTTTTTGTCGCCCTGTATTAACTCAACTTCACTAACTACCAATAACACCGTGCATAAATAAAGGTGATACCGTTGCGTATAAATCACATGATTTAAATTTATGTATTTAATTGTATCGTTATCATTATTAGAAAATTATCTGAATGAGAATTTCACATATATTAATTATTACATTTTGGTAAATTGTACAGCAGGCCTACAATGTAGTTATTAACTGGCCTTCTCATCTTCGTGTTTTCTTACTTTAATAAAAACACAAAATATATTCTATTTGCTTATAACTTCATTTTAATAAGCGTTGAAATATTTGTTTTGATCTGATAACATTAAAGGATATCATGCTTACGAAACATTAGTCCAAGCTTTTTTCAGTGGGTACCAGCAAACAATCTTTCTAAGGGAGGCAGCTGATCCTAAATGTCGTGGTCAATGTCAATTTAACTCAGTCAACCGTTAGAATGAAGCCAACGATTCTTGGTTAAAACCAATAACTTAAAGTTGTTTTTAATGAGATTAGCTTGGACCACTAGGAGGATGAATTGTAGTAAAATACCAAATTAACATTTGTTGGTATAATTTCTACAGTATACCATGAAAGCAGAAGTCTAATGTCTAAGAATATTATAATGAAAGCGGACAGATAAGTAATAGATTACTTATAATCCAAGATATAGGTCCAAACTTTAGTTACTTTAGTTAATAACTAAAGTTATTTCAGTTTCAATGTTTGCAAGTACCCAAAAGACCTGTCATACAAACAATGCCAGTTTTATTATACTCACTTTTACAATATTTGTTTTATTACAAAAGTTAAAGACAAATGTGGGCCACGACAGTTTGATGTGATTGATTACGATAGCGGTTTTGTCATCTGCAGTTGTGGCTGGCCATATATTATATGTACTTCCTAAATGGCATTTGCCCATTTCTCCAAGCACCTTACTCAAAAGAGAAACTTTGTGTATTGAATTTATTGCAATAAAGAATATATAACATTTATATTAAGTAAATAAACAAAATTTCGCTGTCGTTATATGTACAGTTTTATAAAACATTTTGGACTTTTAAAAATGTCCGAAAATTGAAATTAGGTATGATAATCAGCTAAATAAAATACTATAAGCATGGGATGTATTAATACTGGGTGTCCCACGTAAGGCGTATCTAATTGATTACGGAAAAATTTCTTAACATACAAGTATGAAATAAAATTATTTCCCACAAAATCTACCCCAAGGAATAACGTTAAAATATGTTTAACCATTTTCCGATACAGAGTGTGCTTAAAAGTAAAGGAGTTTGAATTTCGAAATTTTCAAAAGTAAACATATGCCATCTAATAAATAAGTTTAAAGGTATTTAATAGACAAACATTTTGGCTCAAACAGAAATTAATGATATTTCTCCGTTTCGAAATGGCAGCAAGTTTTTTTTTTTTTTTTTTTTTTTTTTTTTTTTTTTTTTTTTATGAATATGATTTTAATACTATGTGTTTCCTCTACCAATGCACTTAGCCTTTCTCTAGTTGAGTTTTCTTAATCGTTATGAAATTAGCTTTACTCTAATATGCAACAATTAATGTTTTTATTTTTTAAAAGAAAACAAATATTTTTTAAATTTGCAAATGCTTATTGTTCAAAATTTTCAATAGCAACATATGTCAAGTGGCACATAATTTTATAGGTTTTTTTATTCTTAACAACTAATGTAATCTATACTTACCCCGTATCTATTTTAGGTTTTGTGTAAATGACTAAAATAAAAAAATTTCTATACCAAATGCATGTTATTTGCGTTTAAAATAAATGGACCTATTTCACTTAAATGAAACATCCTGTATATTTGGTACATCAAGAGGTGCCTGTATGGCGCAGAAAATACTTGCAAGAGCAAATAATTTATCACTTAAAACTTATGATTATTTACACTCATATGTCTGGAGCATTTTTAGATGGGAAGTTTGGAGCCTTAAAAAATTCAACCACCAATTAAAAAGAAAATTTAAATTCTATGATAATTTTATGAACATGTAAAGTAAAAGGATAGTGAGAAAAAAGTACTGTTCACAATGTTGTGAGAATAATCTCCGTATTCCTCTCATGGAACTTGTTAAGTAAAGTAAACAAAGCCGCAATAATAACACATACAGCCGCTGGCTACTCCCCTGTGACGTGAATACTTCGGTGGTTCAGTTTAAGTTCAAATATTTAAATTTACAAACATTTTTATACGTAGCCAAGTAGAATTGCGTTCAATTAAAAACATTTAAGCAAAAATTTTAAACAAAATTAACATTATGGAAAGATCTTTCTTGCCAAAACTAAGTGTCCAAAAATTAGTGTAACACTCAGACACTCAGAACACTACACCGTTTACAATCATACTTCACATTAAAGTTTCATGTAGTATCACTGAACACTTGGCACTCTACAAAATATGACAAATGGCAAACACTGTCATTACTCCAATTGAGGCGGAATGAATATTCACAGTCGGCAGTTGGTATTACAAGCATAGCATATTCATAGTCACTTCCACCGCAACATATGTGCGTGGGCCCACATGAGATATGTAAAAGCAGCCCGCCGTGGACCACGCTGTGTAAAACCGTTCTATTAGAACTGTAAAAAATGGAGGATACAATATATTTTTGTTTATCGTTTCACTTCTAAATTTTTGTGTGATTGATGTGGAAAATGTGTAAATAAAAGTAGTAAAAGATACCTTCCTAAACTTCTATAATTATAATTATTCAAATAATGTAAAACAATATAGTTAGATTTTTTCAATCGTCAAAACATGCAAGGTTTTATATCAACGTATGTGAAATGTTTATCTGAGTTTACTCTACTTTTCAGAAATCACTATCTATACCAAAGACTATAGATCTAAAACATATAAACGAATAAAAGTGAGATTGTATCTAAGGTTGAATTATAATAAGATTTCAATACGTCTGAATTGGATTTCTATTTAGTGTCGTATTACTTTATTTCATGTCCTCAAGAAAAAATGGTTTGCCTATCAAAGATTTGGAGATGTATTTGCATTTCCTTGAATGAAGCTAATTTTGTTCAATTTTGTCGCATTTTATATAGTTTTTGAAACTTATAACTCCATGTTTTTTGCACACAGAATATTAAAAAATGAAAAACTTAGATGAACCACACAATTTAGAATATCCTTAATTACACACCGTTATTTATACATGTGCATATGAATGTTTTCACGGCTTACTATTTATTGTTAAATTTGGTTTATTTTCTAAGTTAGCCTACTACTTCTTTCATTTCAACCGAATTCTTGAAGCACTCGTAGTTATAAATTAGAGATTTGTAATACAACGTCCACATAATAAGCCAGCAATAACAAACATAGACAATTCATGTGAATACATTTGATATAATGAGACAGCATTTTTATAGTGAACTCGAATGTTCATCTTTGATAATTTATCACTCTATATTTTTACTATATTTTATGATAGCAATAACTAGTATGTAAGCAGTATTTTCTTGTTAAACATTTTAATACGTTATTTATCTTATGGTAATCAGATGTAAAGACTAGTTTGGTTACGTTTTAAGAACTCTGTCATGGAAAATTACAATGAATTCCACAAACTATCAAAGACATTGTTTATATGGAACGTGGTGACCTGTAAAATTTGGTGATAACGTTAGGTCCACCACTCAAAAAGGTTTCTTTGTTGAAATCGGCCTCAAAATGCCAAAAGTAATATTATTGCTGTAATAATTAAACTAGTAATAACTAAAGATGGATATACATAATGTAACTCAATAAGATGACCTACTAATACAAGATCAAGCACTGTATAAAACAGGCGAATATCGTAGACTACCGTTTTGAAACCAACAAAAACATTGTAAATTTTCAACTACCGAACCAAAAAAAAAAGTTTATGTCAAAGAGTATTAAACACTACTGACTTTAAAAGACGTGCTGGGTTTGTAAGGTAAGACCACCTTGAAATGTTTACCTTGGCCTCACTGCCAGTGACAGTACACAGACCAACTGACAAGTGACAACTGGTGAGCCAGTAGAGCCCAGTTCGACGTCACTTAACAGAATCAATATAATTCTAGCCTGACAGTTACAAATGTGTAAATAAGACCTACGCTGTCAATAGTATCCCTCAAATTTAAACATGTTCATTTAATAGTGTTTTTTGTTGAGCTTTTAGGTAGACTTTCAATGATAAGACTCTTTTAATCGAAGCTTTAAGTGTCAATCATTGCAAAATGGTTACCGACTATCAAAATGAGATTAATCTGGCTAATTCATACTAACTGACGAATATCGGTGATTTCCAATTTATAGCATTATTTGTATTTTAAAATAATTACACATTTTAATCACAGAGCAGTAAGTAATATAGATGTGTTTTTGATATAATATTTTACTTCCACGTGTATTGTATATTGCATGTTATTGGTGTATAGATATTATGCCAGAAGATTAGACACTTCTTAAACACTGTTAGTAACAAAGCTTTTTAATAGCAATTGAAATTTTACAACTCCTCTCTGCAATGCTGGGGCTGGTAGGTAAATTGTAATGTAAACGCTACAAGTGACAATACTACTATTTTACCTCATTCCTAATAGGTTACAATGTAAAATCCATGGAATAGTGTAACTCAACGAAATTGTCCATATTATACTTGTGATATGTTAGTAGTGTAAATCAAAGCACGTTTTGAAACTCCATTCTTTCTTGTACTCCAATCATTATAGTTAAAGTGCCTTTTTAAAAGGTCATAAGAACTTCTTTAGTTATCATACCAATATTTATTCAACAATGAGGTAAGAACTTTTATAAGGTCAAAAAAACATGAGAGTGTATTGATACTTATCCCTAATAGTTGCTTTGTTTTAAGAAAAACCCCAATGTAGGACTTATTAAACCATCATTCAGACCTTGAATCAATCAAAATAAATTTTTTAAAGAAAACACTCATGATTAAAATGTGATATTATCTTCCTTTTCTGTGATTCTGTGTAGTATAATATGTAAAGCAAACAGGTTTACGGTGAAATGCAGTTCAATGATATTGGATAATTTTAAAAGTTCAGTATTGAAATTATACAACCATCCTACGCAATATATTACAATTCCCTTACGCAATCTTACGCTACCAAAGCTACATAGCTTTCTGAAACCTTTAATTGATAGATAGAAAAATATTCGTATATATGAACTACTGATCATTGTTTCATACCTTTAAATTGTCAAAAATGAAATTGCAGTTAATAATTGTTTGTCATTGCGATTCATGCAATGTACAATTGTATATTTTCATTAATTGTGACAAATTAATTTTAGTCACAGATTAAATTTTATTTCAATGAACATGTATTAAAATGACAACGTTGTTGGTATGGCATACATCTATCTTCATTATATAGTCAGATTTCATTACCTATTATTATGTAGCAATTAGCAAAATTGTAATCACATTTTGTGAGTTAAGATTATTAAAGGATATATTTATCTACTGTTCTACGATGCATTAGTCATTTTTACAAACCTATTATAGCGGGCCACTCTTTACTTCATCGATAGAATGACCAAGTAAGGGTTGGTAGACAATGGTATATGAAGAGCCACGGGTTGATGTCTACAATGCCCACTTGAGTAGTGAGAATCTTTGTTCTACGGCTTGGCCTGATTCTGCAAAAAAGACAAAAAGTACACTTTCGGTGAACAAGTGAAAAAGACCTGTAGGCGACCTCGTCTCAAAAACACATAACTTCGACTTGGTAAATAAAATAACATCTTGTAATTTAAAGCAGAAACACGATAAGGTAATAAATAATATTAACATTTTATGTTTGCAATTTATACTTAATATCCAAATCCAATTGAGATATCGATCAGACATTAACTTGAAATCACTAACTACGGAATATTATCTTTAACCGTTATGAAAACATCTTATTTGAACCCTTAAGTAGATATTGTTTACAATACCTTGAAACTTACTGTGGATTCCTTCATTACGATTATATTGCACCTGCCATCCACTTAAACATTTACAATTGTTTTATAAATCTAGAAATTTTACCTGAACAAAATATATCCTCATGACCGAGAAGATTAAAATATTATAATAAAATATGACTCACCTTAATTGTTTGATTTTTAGTTTAATAGTTTAGTTTATATTTGTTTACAATTAAATCATGGTATATTTCCGATGAAAGTTAGTAAAATAATATAATAATGGTATTGAAGAAGTAAAAATTATAAGGGCCTTATATGCTACTGCAGTTTTAACCTTAGAAGACAACGATGGCTACAGGTGGTACATGTTGTAAGGTGCGAAACACATTAATTCCAAACCCATCCATCAGATATGTTACCACTCCTCAACCCCCATCAAAAATACATACCGTTACTTTACTTGTTATTTTCTTAAATACTGATACTATATGATGTGAATCTTAAATAATTTTTCAAAATTAATTTGTACGCACAAAGTTTATTAAAACTGAAAACACACGTCATCATAAAGGTTTGTTCCGATTATAAATAATTTGGATGCAAAGGGAGGAATATTACGATGGGTTTTTATTAAACATGAAGGATGCTGGTATAAGCCTAATCGGAAAGAATTCTGGAATTGTATGCGATAGAATAGCTGTACAATATAAAACAGTTCCACATTGAATTGCATTAAGATGGTGGTTTGGCGGATTCCTTTCCAACGAAGTAAATTACAAATAATTACATCATAATTGCCCGCCAGCTAGAAGAGATGATATTCTAATTGTGACAAATTCTTAACTTATGTTGAATATTTTGTAATGGGATGCCGGTTTTCACTTTTTACGAGAAAAAAAAAATTTCATTGGAAAAAACATAATTTATATTTAAAATCTTCTTATTTTGTCTAAACATTTAAATGGGGTTAATTATCAACAATTACCAATACTCAAAGGCTGCATTTTTAAACGTCCAGCAATTCCACGTTTCAAAAAATAGAAGATAACATATAATGACTTTGACATAATACTTCCATGATGAATAAATACAGATTTTCGTTAAAAAACCAAACCTCTTAAGACAATCTGTCCAACAAATGTTCTTCATATTAGATAATGGCCAGTCAAAAATCGAGAACCCTGTTCAAGACTTTAACTTTCTAAAAAAGGTTTAAAACCTCCGTTTTGAAATTTATACTGTACAAATCTACGCTGCTTAAAATGCGAAGCAGTATATTGACAAAAGAGATAATTTTCCCTAATAATTTCAATCTTTATTTAGAAGTAGTATAATGGTTAAATGGTCAGAATGAAAATATAACCGAAACTTGGACATTAAATCTTAATAGAGTGTAGTGTTAATACGAACAAAATTTTTGATGATGCAAAAACTTCTATGTGTAGTTTAATGTTTGTTACTCGCTCGATATCAGAGAGTGGCTGGGGATGACATCTCAGATGTCTTTGAGCTTACCTCTTTTGCCTTTCAATTTAGTTTATCCTTAGGACAAATTTAAGCCCCATACAGCCTTTCTTATTATATTATAAACGTATGGAACAATGAAAGAGTAAGCTCCCATTTTATCTTACAAATGAAGCCATTATGCTCATCAAAAACATTGCAGTATGTCTACTTGAAATGGATCATTTGGTATTTCGCAATGTAATATAACCTTTTCATTGTAATAAAAATAATGATTCAGAGGATGTGCCACAGTGAGGAAAATTAAGAATATTGCTCGTTTTGCGTCGTATCTTTCCAGTTATGGGGGATGTATATAAAGTTTGATATTCGAATACCATTTGATATGGCTTAGTTTTGTACAAATGTGGTGTGGTTAGTAAACTATTATAAAGCTGTACTATAGTTTTTTTTCCTCTGTTCCTAAATTATATAGGGGATTAGAAGGATTATAAAGGTCCAATACGATGCAGGAAATATCAACAATTTATAATAGCATATCCCGGAGAGTGTTTATATTCGAAATATTTTTTTGTGATTCTCCAAATTATGGAATAAGTTGTTGTCGTAGGACTCGTGGTAGAAAATATACCAGGGAGCGATTTTATTTTTCGTTTTAATGATCTCTTGGGCTTAAACATCACCCGTTCAAGTATACACACATGCGTGTCTTCGAGTACAAACGTTTTGATTAAATTTTGTTCAAATTTGGTACAAATGTACAAACCTACAGTTGTTTTTACGAGGTCGTGAACCAGCATGATTGGGTTATGGGAACAAAGTGTTAAGGCTAAAAACTGTGTTTTCCCGTTTTTATTCTCCTAAAATAATATTTTGCAATATATTTCTAAACTGGATTGTAAGGCTGAAAAATTTAATTTATGTTATTTAAGTGTTGTTTGACGCTAAACTATTACGGAAATATAACAAAAAATGCTAAGTTTAAAAGTTAAATGCATTTTTTTTTAGAAACTGTAGTAGTTTGTCTGTCCAGCTTACACCAAAAGCAATTAAGACCTTATAAAGAGACAAATGTAGCGGTCAACCTAAGTATTTATACAATTTTATTTTATTGAAATAGGAAATGGATCTTAAGGAAATATTTCAGTGAACAGTTATCAAGGCGAAATGGAAATTAGCTTAGTATGCTAGCTTGTGATTTTTTCATGTGAAGTGAAGTGGAATTTACATGTGGGGTGGATCATTAAGCATACCTAGGATTAAAACCACAATGAAACACAACATGCTATAAACATAAAGTACCTAACAAATGACGAAATAAAATGAACTAACTGGAGTTTGCAAGGGAAGCAACAGAGTGAAACAAGTTTAATTAATACATTCACATCCTGTCTCTCGCAAGGAATTTACAGTTCGTTTATTACAACAGTGTGTGTGTGTGTGTGTGTAATAAACACAATTCGTTACCATTGTTTTATTATTACATCAACTGAATACATACAGGAACAAACATGAGGATAAAATTAAAAAGTTAAACGTAAATTTTAGAAATACAGAAACATATTATGGAAAAAGTAAGACCTTCACTTCGCCTAAAGTTTGTCCATATCAATAGTAAATGAATCAATTTAGATGGGAATGGAGCATGTGGCTTGCAAACGGGCTTAGGCACATTATATCAATAGCTTTGGTGTTAAAATATATTTCCTAGTATAATACTGTATTAGGACTTAGAAGTTAGAAAAAAGATGCATTGTGAAAAGATACCAAATATAACGAAAAAGCAATTGGTAATTGAATGAAAGTTCAAACATGAAAGTCCATTGATGTTCCGAAATAATTTATAGTATTAAAAATAAAATGGATGGTATACTTTAGATATTTAAAAGGCTTATGTAAAAAGTTTTTACTACCATGTTTTTCTTATTATACTTTCTTAAAGTTAGCTTTAGTCCAATGAACTTTTTTTAAACTCCTCATAAGAACAACTTAACTAAATGAATATGATAAAAATAAATACATTTTTTTATCTAATTGTTTATTTTTTGTCTTATTATTTTATTTTGGGAAGTTAATTTCCATATTTCTCTCATAGATCTTGTTCAGTAAAGTAAAAAAAAAAAACACACAATAATAACAAAGTACAGCCGCTGGCTACTCCCCTGTGGCAGGAGTACGGTATCAACGTATTCTGTCTTCGTACCTTATAAGAATGTTTCACATTATCTGACCCACAATTATATGAATGTAAAACAATAATACAACATTCAACCGAGCATTGCTGTAAGGTAGATTTATACTCCTGAGTTATACTCCTGTAAGGCAGTACTGAGGTTGCAGAAGGCGGCCATGCGAGTCATTACTTCTAGTGACCGGCGTGAGCACAGCAAACCCATCTTTAGGAGATTAGGCGTGCCCACAGTCCACTCGATTTATATCTTATCCTCATTGGTACATGTCAAGAAGAACTTGAACGAGGTTACAACCAGAGGCGATGTCCACTACCACGCTACACGTGGCTCTACCAAGTTAGATATACCGAGAACACGCCTAACAAGCACACAACGCCGTTTCCCTGCCATGGCATTGAAGCTGTTCAACAAGCTGCCGGAGAACTTGAGAAACCTTGAGACCAAGAAGTTTGAAAAAAAAATGAAAGACCAACTTATTCAGTTGGCCTATTTCTCCATCAAGGATTTCCTTGAGGATAATCTAGCGAGTAACTGACTCAAAACCCTACTTCACCCGCCACGTTTGTGAGTTGACATATTTGTATATAATATTATTTTTTTTCTTTTGAAATATGACAAGAACATTTGATTTTGCTATTTGATATAATATTAAGAAAACTGACGCAGTTAATCCAGTAAACCTGGTCAAAAACGAAGAGATGGTATTAAGGTATTAAGTTATTGTTTTTGTTTACTATTCTTAATGAAATAATCGAAATAATTTGAGATTTATTTCGGTTGATAAAAGTTAATTTTAACAATGTTTTAAACAAATTATAATACATAACATTATTTAGAAATCAAAACTTTTATTCTACTGTTACAAAATATGGTTAAATATTTTAAAATCATTTTAATTCGGATAACCTTTACAAATATAATTATTGATTTTCCGAACCTTTTTTTTAAATTACTCTATAACATGTAGGGCTGAATTATTAACATAAAATATATTGCTAACCCCGTATGCGATATAGTTAGTAGCCTAAATCGAGATGAATTTAGTCATTAGATATTTTTAACAAACTGAAAACCACTCCACTAGACAGCAGAGTGCCATATCAATGTAGTCAATAACTGACAATGACCAGCTCTTTTCAGCAGCATGTTGACCCTGTCTGTTTGGTCACTGAGTATACTCAGGTTTATTTATTTACTCACGACACATTCTCCCTGTGTTTGGACTTGGCGAGCTCCAATGTTACAAAACACTAACAGACAATGGAACCTTGTGTACACATTTTGTACAATTGTTACTACAGAGGTAACATTACCACTCTACTTTATTCATCTGGAGTGTTTGGTTTAGCTTTCATTTGAAGGTTTTGGTAAGTTATACTTGTTTATACTATACATGTTTTCTGCTAATAAATATAACAATCATTACTCTTATACAAATGTAAACTAAGTGATGTTTTTAGTAGAAAAGTTCCTTTCAATAACAGGTTGGCTTGTTGCAATATATGTGTATTTTGATTATGTTCAATACGTTCTCTTACGCTGCCTAACCAGACCAATTCATAAGTAGGCTTAAATCATTTTGTAAGCAGGAGAACTCTAGTATACTTGGACAAATATTTTAGTCTTTATTTGGTTAATTATAAAACGGAATTACCATTTATTGAACCAACTTTTTTGTTTGATATCCTTCAAAGTTGTGCAACAATTGAACATACACCGATCTGAAAATTGGATTTGCAAGCTTGAGTTCGTGTCTTAAGTTAGAGACATTGTTGGAATCGCATTTCAAGTTGAATACTTAGGTTGATCGTGTGTAAAATTTGAAATACAGCAAACGCAGAGAATAAATGTCATGGAAATTAAGCAAAGATCTCTAATTATGGTGTATATAGTTTTTATATAAAACTAAACAAAATAAACGTTATCCAAAAACTGATACATACTTTCTACATTAAAACAATCCTTATAATGGGCAGATGACCTACGTAACTTGTAAATTAAAATTACAACACTTTCGTTGTAACATTTTGTTTACAGTTAAAAGGACCATAAAATAGTAAATTGTAATACAAATTTTCTGAGACAAAAAATGTTCGGGTATTAATTTTTCATGCTCAGGTGATAACATCTTAGGATGGTTGAAATGAATTACATTCTAAACACATTTTCCTACGTCTACGATTAAATAAATACTTACTAAAATATTACTATCTACAAACATTATTTATCAAGCTTTAAATATTACTTGAGATCACCTAGTGGTCGAAAAATTGGCCGAAAATATGTAATGTACAGACTTCTCTTTATTTTCATCTTACGTTGTGATTGGAAATTCATCCATTTGTTTTATTTTATGTTTATATTTCATTGTTATTTCATCACCAGCATGGCACTTCATTTGGTCCAAGCTATTTATTTATTTAATCTGCAAGAAAATGTCTTAAAATAAATGTGCAAAAACTATTTATACATGACAAAATTAAGTTTTAATAATTATTTTATGTGCCGCTTTATGGTCATAGAGGCATATATTACTATTAGATTCATTATCCGTAAGCATTTTTAACAAAACCCACTTACAGGAATTCTTAAGCAGCTTACTTCAATGACGGTGACCAAGATGAGGATGGTTAAGACCAAGGATATTATGTCTATGATGATAGCACTAGACTCATCCTCCAACATTGTACTGTTTAAATCCAGGCTAGAGTTTAAATATAAAAGAGAATACCTACTAAATGGGTACACATCTTAAAAAAGAGGTTCATTAGTATGTTATATTTGTTAAACATCTCAATTGTGGAAATTTTATCAAGCGAGGCTTAGCAAAATCAAATGCTACAAATTGAAATGTGTAGGTATTTTACTTACACAATTTTAAGGTCAGGAAACCATAGAAAAGCTATAATGTTTTGTCCCAAGATGCATTAAGGAAGATAAAAGGTTATGCATTATACAGCATATAATATCAATGTAGTAGGATAGATTGAAAGTGTAAATTATTCCCTTATCATGTACGGCTTTGATGCAACGTCAAACCCGCTTCTCGTCAATTCTACTTTGACGCACTCTCAGATTTCACCGAAAACAGACTTGTAATTTAATTTTTCAAAGCTCAACCAATAAAAGGGGAGATAAAAAAATAACCTATCACAACATTTAAAACTAACTTACAATTTGGATTTTTCAGGTTTTAGGCTTAATCGACCATAAACTAAATTCAGAAAATACATTAAAGTATATTTTTTATTATATAATACCATCTAAAATTATAATTTTGTCTGATAAATATAACTTATTTGATAGCAGCTATGAAGATAATTATTGGACCAACAATACGAGTCTGGAAGTTTGGAAATGATTGGCAATAATCTATGTCCATGAGGGCATTAGGATGCCATGAGATCTGAATATTGAGTAGGTGAATTACGTTGCCCAACTTTTTTTGCTGTACTGAGTCGCTTTTCAATATTGTTTATATCATTATTACCAGTACATGTGTATATAAATTAACGTTTATATGACAAGAAACGTTTTTTCTATTGGGACTCAAATATTATTTCTCATAATAAGGGTAACTTATTAAAAAAAAGTTGTTTTAAAAATATTGAGTTTAAAGGTCATTAGACGTTTTCATTACGCAATAAATATACCAAGTAAAATAAAAGTATCGATGGAAATGTTAATTTTTATCTGGATCCCAATTTATCTTTTATGTTATATTTCCCACAAGGATAAAGCTGATATTCTCCTTAGAACAATTAAATCAGCTGAATACAATAAAGATTTTAAAACTAAATTTCACAGTACTAATTGTTATTGCATAATATTCAATTTGAAAGTTAGCAATTTAACCATTCATTGAATCGTAATAAATTATTATAAAATACAGAGTCAAATTAAATAAAAAGTATTTATTAAAAAAACTTACTGCTATTACTTTTCCCTAATAATATGACTTTTCTCTACTTATACTCTCCATAATTGCGTGACACAATAATATAAAGTAATTTGTAATGTAAACGCCATCAGCGATAATTCTACATGTCGTCGCTACATTTGATTAATTGACTTCTTCTCATTGTTTGCAATTCACACAAATGGTTTTCTTTTTACTAAAATTACAAGTTTTATTAAATATTCGCTTTATTTTATAACACATTATGCTGTTTGAATTTGTTTTTAATTTCTTTTAATGGGGCATTTTTTTATTAGGCTACCTTCATTTAAATGTGATAAAAACCAAAACGCGGGGGTCAAAGATTTAAGCCTTACAACCAACAACTTTAATACCGTAGCTATAATAGCTCACTAAAACTACTTTACCACAAATATTTTAATTTTTTTTGTGTTGTGGGACTGAAATGATATTATACGGTATAGGCTACAATATATCAATCTCACTTGGGGCTCCGACATAACACATAATATCAGGAGTAAGAGATTAATTAGTTTTTGTTTTTTTCTTTTTTTTACACCTTCTTATCATAGGTAAGTGATAAAGATTCTAAAGGGAAAAGAACAATGTTACCGCCATATCGACACTTTCTGTTATTGATGATTTCATTACACACGGCTACATCTGGACAAACCGTTGACCTTCGTTACAGTTTATCGATGTCTTTCAATATCGTTGTCTTGGAAATACGTCGTTTGGTCTCGTTTTACGGAACATAAGAAGTTTTTGTTGCTTTTCTGTATGTTGCTGATATTGCAAAACTTAAACCTGCAAACTCGAACAAATAGGTAATTTAAAAAAACTTTTTACAAGATGTACAAATAGAGAGCTGTTAAAATGGGTATTAAAAACTGAAGTTTTCTTTTTTTCTACAATACATAAAATTTTAAAGATTTTACTGACTTAGTATGGGAGTAACAAAATAGATTGTTTGAGCGAGTATATTTGTTTAAATATGATATCCTTGTGATTAAACACAACTTTTTGTTTACTTTGGTATATCTTCTGATTGAATCAAATGGTTTTATACCAAATTTAGACGAACATTTAATTAAAGGTCGCAAAAATAAGGAAGTGGCTGCAGACCAAGGGTTTTTAACAACTGATTTTCCAAGTACTCTGAGGTTCTCTAAAGCAAAATTCAGAATACCGATACAAGAACTTAATACTCTTTTGAACGTATGTTTATATGACACATCACAAAAGAATAAAGAGCTATCAAGTCCTGCAATGGTATTCATAAAAGGTAATATTCCTATAATTCTGAGTAGCAACGTTTGGAGTGAAAGCCTGTCTGGCTTCCTATAGAAACAAGTTTATTGGCAAACAATGTGTGTCTGTGCACTTTGATATAACATTCAAAAATGTATAGCTGTTTTAATGTCGATACTAAGTATACTTTTAACATTCATTTGACACTCTATGTTTCATTCAATGAACACCTCTTTTCCTAGTAAAATTTGTGCAACAATTTATTTTTCATCATACTGTCCGGAGAAAAGGCTGTTTTAGGTTTCTAAATCATCCGTAAAATCATCGTTTTCGGGTAAAATTAAATTGAGAACAAAAACATATGGTACATTTTCTGGTTTGAATACTTCAAAATTCGTTTGAGTACTTGTATCATTACTTTATGAAAACACTAAGCACAGGAAATTTTAAGTTATGTTTGTAAACAACAGGGATGTAAAATTGATAACGACTTTGTAACCTTAAATTATGTAGTATAATTTTTTAACGATTGGGAGGTAATGTCAACAGTATAACGAAAATCATAAAATGATCGATTTTCAAAATTATGATTGTTTAAGCAGTTCATCATACGAAGTGAACGTGTCTTTTCGTACATGACCAAAAAAGAGCCACTTTCGCTCGTAGTGATGAAAACTACTATAATTATTTAATTGTTGAAATTAAGTGTTATTTCACAATTTAAATAAACAAATGTCTTACTCTTGTGGCCATTAAAAGAATGTTTAAATTTATTCCTCTCTTATATTCTCTAATTTTAATATTTCCATTTCCCAAAACTACTCTCTGGTCCTCCGAATTATTCCTCATTAACGAGTCTCATTAAACTCATTTTATCTAAACCATTAACTCTATTTTCATTGCTTACATTTTATTCCCATAAAAAAATATCAGCCCTTCCTCAGCAATTTTCCATTGGTGTTTTGATTCCGGATATTGTTTATCATCCCTTCTCTGCATTCATCCAGTGATGTGAGCTATTTTTTTACCCGTCAGAGAGTTTGTCCAAGATAATACTGATGTTTTATTTATTAAGTAATAAGAATTATTACAACGCCAACTGTCCTAGTAGCCAAGTAAAGCTGCTCCTCATCAAATCTGAAGGTTATTAGTTCGGTTTTAAAGTGTGGTATGTTCTGTTCCCTAATTGACATTTACCATGAGACCACCATCATTAACGATGCTGTATATTAAGGGTCTTGGTAGTTGGTAATACGACCATGTTCGGACTAATCCTTCATTTGAAATAATATTAAATTATGCATGTAAATATTCTAGTACCGGTATGCAAGTATTTAAACGTGTCATTCATAAATTATATCATTGCTGAAATTATAATGTAATGTTAACTGTATTTAATTGAAATGTGTCCGATTGTCAGCAATCGATGGAAAATCATGAAGATTCACTAAAACTTTTAAGGTAAATACTGTATTCTATAGAACTAAACCAAATACACATCACAATATTTTTACACGTTATACGACAACAAGTATTTTACAAACAATTATATTGCAAACCTTACGGGTAAAATGCTTGTAAAAATAGTAATTAAAATACAATTTTTGATAGGAAAAGACTAGGAAAATAACGATAAAACAGACTATTTGAACTAAATTAAATCAAAAGTACGATGTGGCAGAGTTCACTGAAAGAGAAAACCTAATCAAACGATCTCATTTAAATAAACGCTTGGATTTCAAGACTAAGACCTTCTTCTGATTGAAGGATTCATCCCAGCTGAAAGCTTTCTTTGATTAAGAAACTGTTTACACCAGACAAATATCAATCTAAAAACGCTTTTAATGCATATGTTAAGATACTGCCGTTCATAAGGATCTTATTAGTTTTTCTAAATAAAACTGTACTATTATTGTGTTTAATTTACAATTCGATTGTATTATATATTGATGCTATTTATTTAAAGACCTTACATAATATCGTAAGTATTGATTTGACCAACTATGAAGTGTATTTCATAAACAATCACTCATGTAGGGGAGTGCTAATTATTTAAATATAAAGCATAAAAAAAACTTTTATTGGCTGCTTGAGATCTCTCAAACCAAAATTAGTTCATACACTATTCCTCACTTGCGCTATGCAAACTTTTTTCCTCTCAAGAGAAAGCGGTGAAATAGCACTTGTCAACTATCTAAAGAATATAAAAGACATTTTTGTAAACAAAATATGTTAGCTTATGTGACGTTATTATAACCGAACTTATAGTGTATTGAATTAAAAATATAAAGCTATATCCTAGTAAAATAAGTTAGAAAAAATAAACAGTCATACAATTAATTTTGTAAAAATAAATAAAATAATACAAAATACTAATTTAACCGTCTATGTATTCTATATCAATTAGTTTTTAATAAGACCATTGATGATTTTAATATAGCATTTTGAAGAGTCTTATAGTTGAGCGTATGGATCACAATACCGTAACCAGGCAATTAAGTCCTACTGTATATAGTTCTGGCTCGTCCCATGTCTGTACCACAGACAGGTATCCGAGTGACACAGCTGGGATATGAAGGCAATTCATCTCTGTCCAAAGTTGCTGCTAAACTTGGTTCATTACGGTATTGTGATCCATACGCTTAACTATAAGACTTTTTATAACGCTATATTAAAATGATCAATGCTCGTATTATAAAATAATTTACATTGAATACATAGACAGTTAAATTAAAATTGTGTATTATTGTATTTCTTTTTACAACAATAATTGTAGTTGAATATTTAATTCTGAGTCAGGTCCAAAAATGTCATAATTATTTTAAGCTTTCTTTTTCCAATATAAAGCCTATATATATTATAAATAAACGGTATCAGAAATCTGACACATACTTTCTCCCATTAGCTTGACAAAAACCTTTTTATAGGACCTTTATTATGGGGTGAAAGTAACTATGATATTTTATAAGGAAAACATCTTTTAAACCGTAATTGTTTTTAGCAATTTTAGGTTGCACTATTTTGTTTGGAATTGTAAGGAAAATAACACATTAATTTGAATCAAAACCGGTTTTTAACCTTAATTTAGTTTTTTTTTTGTTATTTTATGGGTTCTTAATTGAAAAATAGAATAAGTTACAATACCTTTTAAACCAAGTTTTCACGGAAATGCAGTTTTTACCATTTCGTTCAGAATTTAAAGTACCATAACATACTTATTTGATCCAAAATAGTTTTTTTTTCTAAAATCTGATTTTTTTTATTTTAATTTTTTAATTGCAAAATAAGATGAGTAGAAATAAGTCAACCTTTAAACCGTAATTGTTACGGAAATGGGGTTTGTTCCATTTTGTTCAGAATCTAAAGGGCTACATTATACTAAGTATTTATAAAAATGGTTCGTGCCATTTCCGAGAAAATTTAATATTTTCAATATTTCATGGGTTTTTGTAGGGAAACCACCATTAAAAAATCTAAATTTAAAAAGAAAATTTTAAAAAATGCATGGAGATACCATAGATTAATACCTACATACCAAATGTCATCAAAATCGGACTAAAAGTGTGGTCTAGCTATGTACACATCCACACATACACACAGACATCACTTCGAAAACCGATTTTTTGGGTCCAGGGGGACCAAAAACGGATATATCCTCTCAAAACTCAAACTCGAAAATTTTGACGAGAACAATACTTTCTCCATATACTATGATGGTATGGGGGAAAAGTAAAAATTGAAAGGTGACATGTAATAGAAAAACAATACATATACTCCACTCCATGTTTGTATTCATTCTATCAGGTTTTTGTGATAATAAAGAAGAGGTTTTATTAGACGTTTTTATACATAACTATTTAAACTCCATGTTTTAATATAAAATATGATCACAGAAAACTTACGTTAAGAATATTTTGAGATTAATGTAAAGTTTATTTAAGAAGACGGTTCGATGGTAGAAGCAAAGATAAATAGCATCTACTACGTCAGGAAATGAAACGTAGCTCTTCTCTCCGTTACAATCTCAGGGAAAACACAAAATACAAAACTGCTTCTCTTATTGCTCGCAGTTTATATAAATCATGTCAACTCTGATTAATCAAGATTTACTGGATGATCTGTTGGATTGTGAGCTCAATTGTAACTCTTTTAAACAGTGAGTTATTATTAATGTGCACTAATTGAAGAGTTTCGTGGTATAAAACTAACATGATGCCATTATAATTAATTTCTAAAAATAATTGGTGAATTTATTCGTAAATAAATTGAATGTATTTGCTTCATTAGATAGTGTGATATTTACTGAGATTTGTTTTTGAGTTGAGAGTAGTATATTTTTCTTCTTGGTCATTGTGAACTAGTTATAAGATCATTTGGGACAGAAAACTATTTAAGCTGTCAATATACCAGAAGTGATGTTACTACATTCTACATAATATTTCATTCTTTGAATGAATTCTGATGGCATACAGCACACATATAATAACTCTATCTGTTTTGTAAAGGAGTATTATCGATCAATTATTAGCTTTGAAAAAGTTACTTACCAAAACTTCATTTTCAGAAAAAAACATAGTTAAGAGTTTTGTAATTCTTGGAAAGTAGTACGTACTTAAGGAATCAAGTATTTTTTCGTGACTTAAAATAGTTTTCGAAACACTATTAAACTTTATCTAAAACTAGGAATACTATAGGGGATTCCAAACTACATTATTGTGCTGATTTGCCAATAAATACGAATCCACGTGGTACTGTTCCCGCGAATTATGTATACAATCCGTGTTATTTTATATATTTTTCACAGTTATGGGTAATTTTATGACAAGCGTTCAAGAATAAATAAATCAAATATTATTTATTAGGTTACTCAAATATAGCTAAAAAAAGCTTGTTGATGACCTATTGTATTATTGAATAAAAATAACGTAATGAACCAAGTTTGGTGACAACTTTGGACAAAGATGAATTGCCTTCAGCTGTGTCACTCACTCGGATACCTGTGGTCCAAACTTGTGGCAAACTTGTAGTTGGCTGGTAAATGTATGAAGAACACCTTTATACAAAATCAAACAAGACAAAACATCCATTAAGTTCCTAAACTAAGCTAAGATTGATGTTGATATCGAACTAACTCTCACGTTGTACGTTGTCTGTTAAAAGTCCATGGAAAACATTCCAAACTACATTTGTGATGCTAAATGAAAGCTCGAATATAGTAGCTAATACTGCTTGAGAGAACGTCTAAGTGGTATTCTTACTTATGAGTAACAAGTGCCAAGACGTGCCAACTCATAAAACAGTATTGCAAACAGCATTTCCAATTCAGAATCGTATAATGCAATGGATATTTAAGTTACAATCACTTTGGTACTTGAAAAACATATTTTTGAGACGGTAAATAGCGGTTATTTGAAATTAACATTGCTCTTAAGATGAAATGAAATGAAATGAAATGTCTTTATTAGCTTTTAAACATGAAAAACATGCATTGCAATCGTCAATGTTACAGTCACTTATCATACAAAGCAAACCATGCAAAAATACAGATAATAGGCTAGGCATACTTTTTTTTATCGAAATCCTCAACTCTGGCTGGACATTTATTAATTAGCCAAATTAAAAAAAAACTTTTGAATTTTTTACCATTCAGTTCTTTAATTGACTTTGGTAATTTATAAAAAAATATTGCTCCCCTGACATAAGGGCTTTTTTCTGTTCTCTGGAAATTTCTCCTCACTCTGAAAAAATCATTACCTTGTCTAGTGTCATGGTCATGTATTTGTCCTACATTAAAAACTAAATTATCAGAACAACTGCAAAATTTAACCAAACATACAACCTGGTATACATACATAGCGTACAAAGTCATAATACTATGTGAAACAAAAATATCTTTACTTGGAGTGAAGATGGGGAAATCCAAGATGGCATTTGGCCTTTAACAAAAATAATTACAAAAGCTCTTAGAAAACAATTACAAAAAAATATCTAATCTCAAAGTGCCATTCAATATATTTAAATTGAAATCAGTTTAGTATTTGAACAAAATAAATTTGAATGATAAATCAATCTACAGCAGCTGTTTTCCAAACGGGCCGCTAGCCTCCAAGGACTCTTAAGAATAACTTATGATAACAGTTATTTTGCACGTTGGTAAACAATATTGATCTATTGCATTTCAGCCAACTCTCTGTAACTAATGTGCAAGCTAAGTAGCATATAGGCCCTCATAGTACATATTCTATATGTGTTTAAGTAACCTATGTATCATTATTTGAGACGTTTAAGTTAATCATTTAATGTATAAGACTCAACTCTGAGTAACAAACACCACACAGAGAAATTGTTTTAAAGCAAAGTTAGGCAGATTATATGTTTTTTAAACTTAATAAACTAAATTGAACAAAAAAATTTTAAATAGTTGGATTTATTTTTAACCAAGCTACTTTTTGAACAGGTATGATATGTAAATACAAACTGATAAACATTAGCTTTCTTTGAAAACACTGAATAAGGTAACATAAGTATACATTATTAGTAAACTATTATGATAAGTTATCAGAATGGTTACGACTTTTGGAAACTCAAATGGGTACGTTGAGCGTAGTTTTTGTTTTGGTTGTTGAGTGAGCTAATACTATTAACATTAACTGTTGACAATGTGATACCTAGTAAACGGTATGGACATTACCAGATAGGCTAGCTTGACCCCATAACGATAAGAAGCAGCACTTTCTTAAATTAAGGCAAAGCAATGAGTCCAATGTGTTTTGTACTTACAGAGTAATATAAGTTTAGACTAATAGTTGTTGATTTAAATATTATTAAGTGCGGTTATTATTACGGCTCACGTAAATAAATTGAATGTATTTGCTTCATTAGATAGTGAGATAGCCTTGCTAATAGCGTACATTCCTGACTCTGGCATCCAAATGAGACACCCTTTTCTCTAATTACTGCCTCATTTGCGACATACTCTCTTTAAATAGAGAATTATGTTTACACATTATGCAGGAAATACTAATGAACTATATCAAGGTCAACGGAAAAATTAAGCAATAACTTAGTGGAAGATATTTATTAGTAATTTTGAAATATTGCTATCAAGCTAAACATGCATAAATATTCGTAGTGTAGCGAGTTCCAGTCTCAGCGTATATTAACGCATCCCCAACACATATGGCTGGCACATAATTAACTTAGCGGGTAGTTTCACAATGTCACTGTCATTTGTGTTTCACGTGTTTCTATTTTAAGAATAATCCAATTTAGTTTTGCACCATTTTTGTACATTTTGTAGCTTTTTTTATTGATGATTCAAAATAGTTTGTTCAGATATTTACGAAAACTGGTTAAGCTTACTGCTGCTATAAAACGGTAAAATATATAAACACGCTTTAATATCTTCTACAGTTAAAATGTTTCTGGTATTGAGGTATGTAAAGCTAAGTCAGTGTTAATCTATGACCATTTGTAAAATGGTTCAGGAACTACGGTTAAATGTACTAGGTTATGTATGAAAACAAGTTAAAATAACTACTTATAAATTCAATTCATATTTTTAACAGTTTATACATCTGGTACTATGATAATTTCCATGCAATAGTAGAATAATTATATTAACAACCTAATTTTTTGCATACTATCTGGTTTAAATGACGTGTGCTGCATTTTCTTAAAGGCAGTTTATATATCATTGATGGTAGAGAGTTATTTGAAATAGAATTCAGTTCACATTTAAAATACTATTAACACATTTTTACATGTTGAATTTCAAATGCTTAATTCATTGACACTATTTATAAAACAATAATGGCAGTTTTAGTTATTAAAAATGTTGATATTAAAACCTTTTTTATTCAAATGAGACATTTAGAATAAAACTTAAGTAACATCCAAGGACAACTATGAACGGTGCATTTATGTTAAGGGACAATAAAGTAAAAATACTTTTTAAAATTTTAAAAGAAATATTATAAGGCTAAACAAATAGAATACATACATTTCTGCCATAAATTTGATTCTTCGAGGAGGAGAATGGTAATGAGCATAGTCGATAATTAATAAACAAAGCCAGCTTTGAGTTTGTCAGTAATTTTAGAACTAACTACTGACACCGAGTAGTGTGTAGGTACAAGCCTTCGACATTTATTACACAGTTTTCATGTGTTATATGGAACAGTGTACGGCAAAGGTACAACCGGTGCTGTAATGATATAATTGAGATAAGAACGAAATATTGTTACTCTTCAACGAGGATAATCTACCTCGTGATTTGCTTATTAACAACTCACCTTCTCTCTCCCTTGCTACCACTAAGTCACAATTAACATTAAAGATAACAACTCATGGACAATATTTTAGTTACGTAATTAATATTTTAGCAATATCTCCTCTACATAAATATGTTTTTAAAAGTAATACCATTAACTAACTTACTAATTGATCACTATATAAACAAAACTACGAATGTATTTACAGAGCAATTTGGAAAGGTCCGGATGCGAAATAAGAAATATTTTGAGAAACTATATTCGGGCTCTGTTCCAGTGGCATTTTTTGATCCCTAGAAACTGGCCTTGAAACTTCCTCACGGGGGAAAGATTATTCACGTATGAACGGACAAGTAAGAGAAATTACACCATTTTTCAAGGGAACTGGCATTTAAATAAACATTTTTATCTATCGGAACAGATATTACATTGGTTAAGACAAAAATATTATATTACTTTCTGTGTTACAACCAAATTACAGAATTGTATTAATTTTGAAGAGAATTTCAATAAAGGAGTTGTTATTGCTGTAGGAATCATTATTTACCGTAGCGAATTGTGCCTTCCTTTCACGATGCATATGTAAATTATGGTAGGTGTTCAAAAAAGGTCAGAGGTTCTCTATATTAGTGATTTATTATGTTTTCGACTTTTGAGATGTTTATTGGTAATTGTTACACGGTACAATGGTTTCGGTGATGTAATTTCAGATGAGTATGCTGCGATATAATATAAAACACCTGTTAAAATAAGCTAGTTCGTTCAAAACGAATCCTAAATTATGTACGAGTATATAGATCCATATGGTTTTTGCTACAAGATGTTCAGTAATGATGTAAGTTGTATAAATATGGATAAGATATAGAATTTAATATTTAACAGTGTTTTGGAAAGTATTGTTTGGTAATGTTGAGAGCATTTAATGTTCAGAGCTTTTTTTTAACCACGAGAAAATTTATTTTACAAGACACTTTAAGTAAATTTACGACTCATAAATATTTTTACGTAATAGTTAAAAGATTTCTCTAAAAATTGTGAATGTATAAGTTAAACACCTTCCTTCCAAAAGATCACTGATTTTATGTTCAATATAAAACCAAATGCACACCTGGAGTTGTAGTAAAGAATCACCTTTAGTCTAACACATCCATTGTATTCAGCTTTTTATCAACTCATTGGTTCTCTGACACCAGCCAAACCTTCTAATATTGTTATCATTCAAATGTCATCTTTTAAAGGCTAAAATTAATTATCAGTCTTGTCCAGCGTCATTTGACGTCTTTTTCTTGAAATAAATGTCAACTTATAAATTTGATGTTGACAAATACTCAAAGCCAAAGTACAATTACTACAATTTGGTAGTTATAAATCTATTTAACAAAACCACAACGATACTTGTAGCGAGGAGTTAGTGTTCGCATCACTAAGCAGTCAGCTAAGCTTATGAATATTGTTTTAACTCGAGCAATGGTAGTTATTATACGTGAACTTTGTTGTTATAGGAAAACAGGATCCATATTATGATTTTTAAAAAATCACAAAATTCTTAAAATCTACAGTTCATTTTTACACAATTGTATTCTGATGTTTTTCTTGCACTTCCTAACCCGAGTAGCTAAAAAACAACAAAATTTTAATAACTTAGTTAATCGTGGCATAGTAAGGAAATTCAGCTATAAAAAAGATTCCGCTTCTTAAAAGTCTACATATTTGTACAGTGCTGTTGCGTACGCCTCTTAATAAGCAACACTTCCATTTATTTATATTTTAACAATATTTGTTTACCTTCGTATTTCTTGTTTATTGTTGTGCTCAGACAAAACTTGTACATAACATACTGTAAATAACAAAATAAAAATAAAAAAATCGTTCGAGAGGTTTGTTAACAAATAATTTAAAGTTTTGATTGAAAATACCTCTTACTGGAAGTACTAAAAACACTTGTATAGTATATAAGCTAGAGTATAGTATCGAAGAAAAGCTTTGATAAGCTCTCAGATCACAATAACGTAATGAACCAAGTTTGGTGACAACTTTGGACAGAGATGAATTGCCTTTACATCCCAGCTGTGTCACTCACTCGAATACCTGTGGTCCAAACATGAGTCAAACTTGTAGTTGGGTGGTTAATGTGTTATTGCCAACACTTCCAACACTGTACAAACTTAAACATGCAAAACCCAGACATGAGTAGCTTAACTAAGTTGTGATTGATGTCAATAACGAACATAAATCCTTATAATTTGCATAACCTCAACTAACCAACTAAATTGACTCAAGATTATGGAAAATATGTCCAAACTAAATTCTTTAAAGAGAGTATGATGAATGCCAAGAAGTACAAAACAAAATTTTGAGTCCAATGTGCAAAAACAAAAATTTAGTTTTTAATGTCTATTCTAATCATAAAATCCTAGTTTTATGCTGTTCGCCGCAGAACCACTTTTAACAAATACAATTAGATAGACGATTGATTTACATTTTACTGGCGTGTTATTGTAAATGTCCTATCCAATGGATATAACACAATCAAAACTGATATGGTATAACCTGGTACTGTTATAGTTTACTAAACGAACCTCATTTAAACTATTTAAGCGATAAGAAAGCTCTGGTTTTGGTAGAGATGTGAAAAAAATATTGCTGCTACTAAGTGAACACCCACAAAACCTAGAACAGTTCCCACTTCACGTTTCAGATCATAAAAAAACAAAATACATAGAAATGTAACTAGTGGAGAGGCGTGAGTACAAAAGAATCTGTGAAACAGATAATGCAGCTATTGTTGGGTTGAGCTTTGTTTCTCACTATTTCCTTCTATGTTGATGACAGGTTAACTTTTGTATTGTGCTTTTAAAACAAGTGAAGTAGTTTACAATTAATGTATTATAATTTTTATACTAAAATACAAAGACTGGTATCAATATTTCATTTAAAGATTATGCTATATTTATAGTTTTACAGCCGAATATGTGTGACAAAATAAACCATTTATAAAACCAGTATATTTTCCAAGTTAATAAGTGCTGTCATTTAGCCACAAACTCAGTCAGGTTAAATTGTTACATATCACAATAAGAAATTCTCTTCTGTTTGATGGAGTTAAGGTTGTGTCCAAAGAACAAACATACATATTTAGCCATCAAACTTATATTAAATTTTATCTAAAAATTAATATAATTCTATTGTCATTAAAAGTTAATCTACGATTTATCAAACAACTTCAGCCTGAGAATATGTTTATAAAATCGTCCACTCATTGCCATAATTGTAAACAACGAATGATCATACTATGAAAACATTATCCAAGGTGTTTAACCAGTGTTTTTGTTTTTTTTTACTTTGAATACATTTTTAATGATGGGGCACAGGATGAAACATAAAAGTAACATTAAGAAAGTAAGTAATTTAAGGTGGGAAAAAAGATTGCCTTTATGACAAGGAATAGCTACAGAACAGAATCAAATAAAAGCTACCAATGAACTAAAGTTATCTTCCTGTCTTAATTTTGTCTTGACAGCAGTTTCGTTTTCCTGCCAATAATGTTTAAATAACAGCAATTGTTTTCAAAAGGAAAAAACACTACTACTATTCTAATTTAATATAATGTAAACATAGAATTTTTTTATGCGCTCAATACGTGTATTTGACGTGTGTTTTAGTTATTCAAAAATACATAAAAACACGAAAGAATATTTGCGCAGTTAATAAAACAAGTGAGCAAACCTTTTACGCAACAAACGTTGGTACACAAGTATTGTATACAACATAATATTGTTAATTTGTTTACGAAAGACTAATCTGAACTGGAGAGGCGTACACATAGATTCACGTTAAGTATATCATCATTAAGGTGACGCACATTAGAGTAATCCTGCTATGCCAACGAGGGCTTTACCTGACACCGCTGGCAGAAGATTGTTCGCTGTTGTGTTGTGAATAAGCTTCAAATAAATGTGTCCATAACGGTACATATTTAAAAAATGCTCTATCGTGCTCAACATGCTCAACATGTAGGTGAACATAAAACTGAACTGTTATTAACGTGGAAGTTAGCAATAAGTAAAGATTACTATAGTGTCTTTTTAGAAATAGTAAGTACAAAGAATATATTTCAGGGTTGGAATTTAATCTTCTTTAGGATTATACAAACATTGAACACTCAAACATTATTTTATTGGTGTATTAAACATATTTACGGATTTCCAGATTACTGGTCTAAATTTGCAATATGATTACATTTTAAACTTTGGTTTGTACGCATGTTTCAAAAAGAACTATTAAATTGATTTTTTATGTTGTTTATTTACACGAAATACTTTATCAATTTTGCTATAAATCATGAAATTTATGAAAAACTTCTACAAACCATATTTGATACTGAGGAAGTAAAAACAAACTTTGTAAAAAATTGTTTCTACACAAAAAATATTAAATTTGCAGCGGAGTAGATATAATGTTATAGCTAATAATATAAGACATCGTGGCATAGTATCAGAATACACAGAACTTCAAAAATGAAAAAGAAATTCAAAATTTAATTTACAAAATATATCTTAAATATGAGAATTTGTCAGAATAATATAAATTAATTAGATGAGTATATACACAGTTACTTGAGACTTGAGTCCGTGGGTTTTGTGAAGATTTCTGGCGGTAGACTGAAGCGGGGAGTGAGAAGATCACCAGGGGCGGACAGTCTTTGAATGGGTGAATCTTCTCCAGGATCAGGTAGAGGAGGGGATTCTGTGTAGCCGTAGAATCCGTAGAATGTCTTCTTCACAAAATCATTAAGAGGTCTTCCCGTCACAACACTTTGGTATTTTTACAGTTAAATGGCACTCTCTGACATTTAGAAGGGGGAAATATTATAAAACACATACTTCAATAATTAAATGTTAAACGTTACTTTAAAACAGTCAAAATCTAATCTACTATATACAAGAGAATGAACAAGGTTTACATGTTGACTCTAGGTTAACTAATGCAAGAGTGGACAGTGCAGACTGGAAAAGTAGGTTAGATAATATAAGCTATCTTTGGGAATCCTTGTAGTAGTTGAAAATGCAAATATATTAAACCAAAACCAAACATTGTTGCACGGTGAGCAAAAACTATATACTCCTGGTAGAGTCAAACATTGAAACGGAAAACAAACTTAAAGTTTTATTTAAATTAACCAAAAGTGTATTTTATACTCCAGTGTTACTGGTCTGTATGCTTGCGTGGACAAATGAAACTTAACCGTTGAATTAGACAGATCGATATTTTTAATTGACAATGTCTTGGAGGCTTGGAGTTAAGGGTGGATAAAATCACGCTTATTTTAGAAAGTCAACTATTTGGACATCGTTTTAAATTATAATTTAAATACCAACTCTCTAGCAACAGATATATACAAAACATAATTGAAGGAATTATCACTTAAAAATTAAGTACAGTAAAGTGAAAAGTTTCTTAGAGCGCTCCGTTGATAGATAGCCTGAGGGAAACTTAGATTTGGTTATTTATTCTGGGAACACTTCACACGCAAAGCTTTTCTAGATTCTCTGGCAATTTTCATTGTTCTTTTACGGAAATTATTTTCCTAGTCTTTAAGTTCACTTACTTCGTTAAATCCTTAGCATTAATATAAGTTTTTGTACTACTCCACTTACGTTTATTACAGGAATTATTCTCTGTCATATATATATATATATACAGGGTGGTAAAAAAGTCCCTGGACAGTTAAATATTTTAAAAAATAATGTAGATAGAGCTACAAAGCATAGGTCAATTTGCACATCAAATTAAAGGCCTTTTTTAGTAGAATACAATGCCGCAAACCGCACTTCAAAAGGTTGATCCTGCGCAAAATGGCAGATGTTCAAAGGTTTCTTGAATCCGCCATTTTGAATCTTTGAACGACTGTCATTTTTTACTCAGACATTCTTTTGAGCTTGAATTTACGGCATCGTAATCTACTAGTGAAGACCTTTAATTTGATGTGCATATCGACCTATGCTTACGTTAACAATTTTCTTCCGATTCCTAGGGCTGTGCCCCCTGAGGAGTAAGCGTATAATAGCAATGTAAATTAAATGAATCTTTGAACAACTGTAATTTTGTGCAGGATCAACCTTTTGAAGTGTGGTTCGCGGCATTGTATTCTACTAAAAAAGACCTTTAATTTGATGTGCATATACTCATGCTTCCATTTAAGATTTTCTTCCGACTCCTTGTGGGCCGTCCCCCTGAAGAGTTATTGGATCACTGAATATGTGTTAAAATAGAGTTTTATGTCCTGTAACTTTGTACCAAGTATTGTAGCTCTATCTGCTTTATTTTTAGCGAATTTCCCTATAGGGAAGTAGCTATTACCGTAGGTGGCACGGTAAGACCTAGACCCGGGACCGATTTATTTTTTCATTTTGATGTCCCCAGAGGCCAAAAACACCATTCGTTCAAATTTTTATATATGTATATATATATATATATAGACATATATATATATATATATACGTCCGTGAACGCGATAACTTGAGTAATTTCTGTCCGATTTTGATGAAATTTGGTTTAAAGGTGTAAAGCGGGATAAACTTGAATGAGTTCGCGAACCAGCACGATCGGTTCATGGGAACGGGGCTTTACGGGGGGTTTTATGGGGTCAAAATTGGTTTTTCTCACTTTTGACCCTCAAAACACAAAATTTCCCGATTTATCTTTAGACCTTTATAAAGAGCTTAAAAAAACAAATAATTTAGTATATAAAAGTATTTTTTTTTTATTATTAGTAACGGAGAAAATTTAAAAAATTGTAAATTTAAAATTCCCATGTTATTCTTATGGAGAATATTGTCAAATGTTGTAGTTTGCTTGTTTATGAATATATTTTGATCAAACTTGGCAAATTTATTTATTTTGTACTAAGCTATCAATATTTTACTCAAAAACACACTTTATTAGTTTCCTTGTAGCAGCAAACCTAGGTACTCGTTAAACCTAAAATTATTAAAATATATTTAACTGAAAATCAATTCAGACAAATGGAAATTCGCTTAGTCGGTAGGTTTGCTGCAGCGGGGGTATTTTAATATTTAACTGTCCAGGGACTTTTTTACCAACCTGTATTAACAATTAACGTAGAGTTTTAATTTTATAATCAAAAACACAATTCTTTGTTACAAATAAATATTTAGGGAAAGTAAATAAAATAAACGTCTTATAACACTTAAAACATATACTTACACTTATTCTGTTACTCACGAGACGGTAAATATACAAAAAAGATGGTAAGTGGTGATCGACTTCGATTGGACACTCCACCCAATAGGTGAATGTTCGCCTATTGGTCTGATGATGATTGAAGTGTCAAATCGAAATCGATCACCACTTAATTTTTTTTTTATAATAACCGTCTTGTGAGTAACAGTATAAGTGTAAATATATGTTTAAAGTGTTATAAGACGTTTCTTTTATTTACTGTCCGTAAATTTAGGCAGTATATGCAACTTGAATATTCTGCACAGAATTGAAAAAAATCATGAATACTATATCAATAGAAGTTTGGAAAGAAAACTAATTGTTGATATAAGAGTATTTTCCACCTAAGCTTAGATTATCAAACAAATATATGCTATATCTTGTCAAAACTTAAAGCAATTTCATCACAAATTCGCACTTTATCTAATATACTTACTAAATTATTGGTTCAAGTATTCACAACAACTCACGTAGTAGCTTTCCAATAGTCAATGGTAGTAGTTTGAGGATGTGATTTTGGTTTCATTCAATAAATAAATGCAAGGAAGTAATGCAGGTTAAAGGAGTTACGAGTTGGTTCGACCTGTAGGAATCTAGAAACAAGTAATCCGATTACGTAAATTACTTCCTGCTGAGAAAATCTTAGCTCGTGACTCGAGAATTAATATCATAAATGCAAGTGCAGTACATACTTCTTCATTTAGATGTATGTTAGAAAACAATGTTTTTCATTGTGTTAAAAATCTAACTCGCAACATAAATAATATAACTCTGAAATTGATTTGAGTTGTTATTTCTCATAAGGAAGACATTAATTATTATTTTATAATTTTAATTGCTAATTGATTGAGATGTGAACGCATTTTAACTGTAGGTAGAGTATTTATTTATAGTTCAACAGCCGTGTGGCTAAAAAAAGCGTCTAATAGTTGTTGTGGAGATACTCAGAAAAGTATAAAAATGTCAAACCATAATTAAAATTTTAATATGCTATCAAGCCTATTTGTCAACCAGAAATCATGAATCAGAAAAGACTCTATTTTGTTAGATGCAAATACTACAATGCCCTCTTCTCAGTGTTATATAAAAATTATATAATTGATACAAAGAAGCTATGTTTCATAAGAAAGGCAAAATTATTTGTATTACTTGCTATCTGTCTTTGTTTAAAAAGAAAATACCATAATTTACTGTATAAAATCGTCTCTGTACAGAATGGTTTAGATATGAGATAGCAGGACACTTTATCAGCAGCTCAAAATAACTAGGTTATTTGAAATCAGTTTGAAAACATAAAACCCAGCAGTTCGGCCCTTTTTTCAAAGATATTTTTATAAACTGCCATTCAGCTTTCTACACAAATATGTACAACTGATTTAAATAATCCGCTAATCAATATAAAATTGTCAATTGTCAATAAATCTGCAATCTGCATGGGTAAAATAGGTGTGTTTAAATTTAGGTGAATATAAAGAGATAAAAATTAATAATCGTAAAAAGAGCTTAAACAATTGCGTTCCAATATCCCAAGCCATTTAAATATGGCGGCCATTTAATATCTTTCCAAATTTGACGAAAACCGTAAATATTAAGAACATTTTTGTGTAATCAAAAATATAGAGAATTTAAATCCAAATAACCTAAGACTTTTTTTAATCGGATGACAAACAACCGAGTTATCAGTCTTTTGTAGTTTTTTTTTTTACATTTGGATACCCAATTCATGAGGACTACCATACGCTTTTAAGCTAGGTCCTATTAAATTGCGTAACCAAATGTAGAAAAAAATTGAAAACTCGGTTGTTTGTCATTTGATTTTAACAAACAAGGTCTCATATGATTTGTATTTATATTATATCTTTCCGATTATAAAAACGACTTTAAATGGCCACCATATTGCAATGGATAAAGATATTTCATTTCAGTTCACTTGTATTTTCCACGGCAATGCCATTTACAAAATACAATCAGTTAAGATTATAATAAGATTATATAAATAAAAAACATTAAATTACAACAAAACAACATTTCATCAGCAATTGCATCGATACAATCAATCAACAATAACAGCTATACACACAACAGATATTTACACATAACAGATATTTAAATTACATTTTTAAGCTCTTTTCACCTTCTGAACTACTTATTCAAACGAAATAAAAAAATTCTAAATTTAAAAATGGCTAAGTTATAAAACATATTTTTCAAACGCAAACAGACCGACAAACAGAAATTTTGGAATTTTAGACACATACTTATATGGGTGACAGTTTATGTGTATTTTAGTCCAAGGAACTAGTCCCCAAACTATGTCCAGACATTTTGGAGACACCTTGTATTTTATTATAATTACTATTTAGAATATATACACTTTATTCTTCAAATATATTTCATACTCTTAACATAATGAATGTTATGAGTCTTGATGTGGTAGGAATCTTAAACTATCGTTGAAGCAAAAAGATAATGATGATATAAGATATAATCCTTTAAGCCCCGAGGATAGCATACACAGAACAAAATGGACATTCTAGGTTAAATCACATATATTTGGATCATATATGTTTTGGTATCTGAGAAATGATATTGGGACATTGGTTTTATCGGAGTGTTTATCATTGTATGTGTTTGCGTATCTAAACATGTTTTAAAAACGTTTCGATGGATTATTTAAATATAGGAATGGGAATGTATGAATGTCGAGCTGTGAACCTAAGATTTGTGTAAAATATTTTCCATTATATGCTTTTGTTTGTTATCGAGCTAAAAGACTGTTCAGAACCTAGATTATTAATTCTAACTGAATTGTAGGGAACGAATCTTAAGTTGTGAAATTATAGTTAATTGATTATAAATAAACATTTCTTCAGTAAAATAATACCAAAAAGATTAAACCATATGCAATACAAAAAAATATGTGGTCATGCGCATCTTACAATGTCATCAAATACTCTCTGAAATAAACTAGTTAAATATTTAGTCCTGAAAACATGTGTATGTTCTTGGAAGGAATTATAGGAAATATATTGCTGCTCACATAATAAAATTAAGCGTTTAATTGCGTACTGTTTCTCTATTTTATGTAAAAAAATGTAGTTTCATACATAAGCCTCACTTCAAATATAAACAAATCCCCTGTTACAGTAATTACTTATTACTGAAGTAGATCTTAATTATTTTGCCCTTAAGAAATTCAAAACGCGAAGACTTGTCATTACATCATTATTTTTAAAGTCATTTTAAGCATTGTGAATGATGAAGGTAGAATGATTAGGTTATTTAGCATATACCTAAATAAAGATAAATTACCTATATACAGAGAAAAATTATGTAATACATATATCCAATACAAGTTACATATGAGGAGATAACTACTAATCTGAGTTTCAATGCATTTTATAGAGTAGATCGTTTGGAAACTGGGTCTAAACTAGTAGTTAGCAATTCAGTCGACCCTTTACTAAGTTATTTTATATCAATCTCCACTTCGTTGCACCAAGAAAACTTTATAAAATCTGCTATTTAAGAAATATTCTTAAGAGACCGAATAACAATAAATCCGATTTAAAAATATATAATAGAAATTATTTCATTGATTGGTTCAATACACGTTAACCAATGTCTCAAAGAGTGTCATTTCCGTCTTCCATTTAATGTAAAGTACGAATATATTATTGATATAGGTTTTTTTAAATGGCATATAACTTCAATTTAAACAACAATGTCAAATCAATAATTCACTTCCCCAACTATTATTAACTCACATTATCAACATAATCAACAATATTATCAACATTAACTCACCATCACCAAAAATGAACTTCAAACAAAGAATTCAATTCCTAATTCTTAATAAGAAACATATTTACTTTCATACATTTACAGACAATAAAATTGGACATGCAAGATGATAACTTGTTGACTTATTTGTGAACTTATTATAACAATAGAATATTTAGACCTGCAATTAAGACATATTTCCTCATTTCAAAATGCAGCCACTCATTTTATTGTAATCACGTACATATTTCCAAAGGTTTTTACCTCAACAATAGTAAACTTGAAGCTTAAAAACTTAATTCAATACATTTTGTTCAAAAGATATAGGTCCATTATAGTACCAGATTTATTTTTTAAATTATTTGAATTATACAAAAAAACTCGTGCAACTGTTTTCTATTGATGCTATTTCTATCTAGAGTTTGCTTTAAACACAAACCTAGCTAAGCAAACTTCCACTCTGATAACTAAGCCGTAATCTTCTTATACGTTTGTGGAAAGTTTATGTATTATCCGAATACGATAATACCTGTTAGTCTAAACTAATTAATTGTTTTCTGTTTTTATTTTTTATTACAGACGCTCATATAGAGCTAACTTGCTAACCGGAGTTTTTAGATGGATAGTACAACTTTTCTAACAGTATTTAAAAGTTAAGGGCTGAAAATTGTATTAAATATATTTGTTATTTGAAATTAATTGAAAGTTTTAAATTCACAACTAATTCAATTAATTTCTGAGTAGTACTTTCAGTTAGGTTAAGGTTCCATTTATATTATGTTTATTTTAACTAGAAAATTATTCTTTAATCATGGCGTTTGAAATACGTTAGTGAAATGTTTTACTATTCAAAGGTGAGAAATAATATGAACTACGAGACTAATTTTATTCTGATAATATGCGAGATCCATAGCTATGTTTTTGTCAAATACTTTGTTCATTAAATTTGGAAATTAACTCGGCCTATGGTCATGCCTGACGTTGACCAGTGTTGCTGTTCTCTATTGATCGCTATTCTAATTTTAGTTATATATAGAAAGAAGGCTCATTCAAAACGCAACTTAAATAATAACATCTACCATGAGTCACTTTTTAACAACAAAACTAGCTCATGGTGGTATCCCTGTTTTTTATTTTACTTTATTGACGATCAGCTAATATGCATCATTAAAGTTATGAGGTTTAGTGTTATTGATAATTTATTGTAAATAAATCGTTATAGTTTTTCGTATGCTCAAACTGAGTTTGCAAAAGCACCATGTTGAAACATATTTACAATGACATACATAATAACATGAATGTTAATAACACTATAACTCATAAATAACTATGCAAGTATGCATATCAGCTGATTGGCAATTAAATAAGGAATTAAGGGATACCTTTTTGGTACTTTTTTTAATACAAGGATGTGAACCTTATGTATCAGTGTCTTAGGGTACCTGTAATTCAGGCTGCGTTAAAATAAATATGTATATTTACTGTCTAATAAATGTTTACAGTATAAATTTGCATATATCGTATAGTGTTAGAAGGCATATTTTAATTATTTTATTCATATAGCATTTTAATTTACCAATAAACATTTAATATGCACGGTGGATTGTATGACATGTGATCTGTACATTTTTAGTCTACTGTACCATTACACACCGTATACAATAACTGATATGGCATTTTGCTTTATAAGGGTACATTTTTCATTTTAATTTTTAAATGGTTGTAAACCTTAAATGCTAAACAAAATGTGAGTAAATGAAAAAGGATACCAATAGCTAATTGATGTTATCGTTCATTACAAAACTTTGTTAACGCTAAAGACTGAAAGATTCCCAGTTGTTTGTTTTTTATTCCTGCGGAATATTTTGCAGGTAATTAATCATCAGTTGTTTTATGTAATTAATAGCGATCATACAAGTAACTTTCATACAAGCCAAACAATGACACATTTTTGACAGTTTTTGCAGACACCATACATACCACTTCAATAAGAGCTTATTTACTAAATAGATATTTTACTAGAAACTAGACTAGTCCTATGTTTGCTAGTTGAGTTGTTCACACTTTCGAGTTTACTAACCAAAACTTAGTTTCAGAAGCATAATACGATAATACAATAACAATTGGATTAGGTCATTACTGAATTTGGAAAAATATAATTACAAGAATTGGAAAAAAGGGTTTAATTAATAGTTTTTATTCCACATATTCAATTTTCATTTTAAAAACCAAATACAGGGAAAAGATAAAACTCATATTAAATTTATATACAGCCAAACATAGAAACGTTTCTCAGAATGAAACAGCACCAGCTAGCCAGAGGTGAGGCTTGGGTTCTTTTATTTACACAGGAAACCCTTCACACGCAAAGCTGTCTCTCCTTCCTTCCCAATGTTCACCAGTCTTTCATCTGATGATCTTACTTGATTTATTTCCAAGAAATATTTACGTATCAATAATTATTCGTCTACTACATCGCTGCTTTAAAAGGCATACTAGTCATAAACCAAACCCACTCTTAGGACAAGGCATGCGTCAAAAGATTTATTATATCTGACAGTAGAGGATCATCTTGGAAAGTAGGTATGACACGAAAGTGAAACGAGGATCAGGCATCCTAGTTTTTTTCTGGAGTAGCAGAGGGTGTTGTGGTTATAGTAAATTACTAGCTGTTGCTTGGAAAAAGTAATTTCTCTAGGTTGTAACTGTAATGTGTCCGGAAATCACAAACAGAAGAATATATAAATTGAAGAATTAATGGCAATTAAAAATCAGAAAACACATTTTTACCACAGATAATTATATTCTTCTTTGTAATAATTGTAGTTGGCCTATATAGTTCTAGGATACTAACATACTCGGATTGCATACTATTGTATTATGTCACATATTCTGTAATGCATAGTGTGTCCATTGTACTCATTACAAGTTCAGGATTGAATAGTATACTAGTACAGACGTATACATTTGATAATTACACACTGAATAAACACACGCTGATGTTTTGCCAAAAATATCTTAAAATTATTTTGTTTCCATTTAAAACCGTTAACTTTATTCTAATGATATTTGATAGTGAATGATCTTTGTCATAGCCAAACATAAAATCCAAATAAAGTAGAATTATTATTAAAATATTATAATATAATGTTTTAAAATATATTGATATCAATCGTACAGCTCTTCTAATAATAGTTAAATAAATTTGGTTGTGTCGAAAAATCTGAATGTCAAGCACAAAAAAAAAACATAAAAAACTATCCATAGTCCAAATAACCCCTGCTGAACATTTTTATGTGGATTTCTCTCAAAGGCAATGTCTTTGTCTGTTAAGGAAAACTCAAAGCCTTTTACGTAATTGGCTTTTGTTAGTAAGCGCTTAGAAGTAAGGTCCGCATAAGCTTTGTTACTTCTGAACTCTGAGTTATTCAACGTATTGATCCCTTCCTTTGTATCAAAGCAAATCTTTATATAACTCAAACAGTGCTACCATCTTTAGAAATCTCAACCAAGACGTGTTATGATAGCATATATTTCAATTAAATTAATTAATTGATTTGTCTTAGATCAATGACTAGAGTCGACTAAAGACTAAAGTTTGTTTTGAAATCTGAAGATGGCTCAGTAAGAAAATGTTGCGAATAGTTATTTTTATTGTAATCAAATAATAACTTTTACCGAGGGAAACAAAGCAGCAAATTCCCGCTTTGCTACCAACTCAAGAAGATTAAACCGAAGTTCTTCAACAAGAAAGTTCCAAAAGCCGAACAAGCTAACCTTGGAATAGGCCAATTGACGTGTTTTAAATAAAACATTTCCACATAAAAGTTTCATTTTATAATATCCACTAAAAGAAAATTTTCAGAAGTCATTAGTCTTATTGGAAAACGTCTTAAAACCCAATTCTTTGAACAATATTATAGTTTTATTTTAACCATTCCAGTCTGAAAATTATTACAAAGCTGCTGAAGGATAGTTAAATAAAAAGGATAAAATACACCTGATTGTCACCTCGTGATCCAAGGTCTGTCCTACTGGATTAAGTCTGGTGTGCCTCCATGCCCGTGTACGAGTCGTAAAACCGGAAAACCATGATAAACAAAAATGTTGTGATTTTGTGTTGTGGACTTTCAATGCACCCTTCAGGGACGATAAGTTATTAGTTCTTATGCGTATCTGACGATGACGTTCGTACCAAAATCCGCATATTCTAGTAGGAAAAACCTTCGACCACAAGGCGAAAATCAGGTATTTCAAACTTTTAATTTAATTGTCAATCAATTGGTCCGGAAACACCACAAAAAAATCTCTTAAAATGATTTTCACACTAATCAGCAAATTTACAACAGTTTAAAAGTATTATATTGATTACTGTATTAAGAAATTTCAATGAAGTACTTGAAAAAAGAATAATTATTATTCACTGCCCCAAGATGTTTCAATAGATGATCGTAAATGTATGAAATTATATCAACTTAAAATGAAGTGTACAAAATAAAATCTCAGAAGTTGAGTACTTTTGGAAAAACATTTATTTTCTAACTACAATAAACCTACTAGCAGAAAAATTCGTAATCATAACCAAAGTGCATGCAGAAAAAGTGCTTACCCTACTACACGTGGAAGCACTAATTGCCATGAGGGGATTATTATAAAGTGCGCAATCTTAATGAGCTTATACTAAATTTGAATACAGGTTTACTTCCTACCTACCTAGGTTACGTATATCAACTCAAATCTTTGATGAGACACTTACAAAAGCTATGCTATTTAATTGCGAACATGTAACACATAGATGTAGTTTAAATTGACGGATAAAATGAATAAAGATTGAAAATGCAGAAATTAATAAGATTTTTGTATATATTCCATCGCTGTAGACCAATGGTTGTTGTACATTTGCACATACAAACTATAACTTATAAATAATCTTGGAAGAATCCGGTTAGTATGTAATATAATATTTTTTTAAGTTATCCTATAACAATGTTACAATAGAAAAATACTACAACAAGTTCAGTTATGTACCTGATGATTTATTTACATATCTATAATAGTTTTAAGTTGTTCAAAGAATACATAGTTAACGATTAACAAATATTAGTATTATTATGCATTTAATGTTCAAACATAATATTTGTTTAACATTATATGCATAATAATACTAATATTTGTAAATCGGTAAGTATGTATTTTTGGAACAACGTAAAACTATTATAGACATGTAAATTTATAATTAGGTCCATAACTGAAGTTTTTGTAGTATGTTTCTATTGTACCATTGATTCGACCACAATTTGAAAAGAATATTAACCAACCACTAATAAAAAAGAAATCAATATCCAAGTGTGGTTAAATACAAATTAACCTTAAAATTATATATTTTACTTAATACACTTATTTGTAAAAATACATTCAACTATAACAGAATGAGTAGACAAAATGTGTGTCATATTGATCGTATAAATTACCTAGAATTGTGTAAATGCAGACTACAAGTATTAACCTAGATATTATACAAATTATATTCCAAAGACAAAATCTACGCCTTGTTTACAAAACGGTTTACAAACAAAATCCGTTTTAGATAGCCTAGTTTAATATTACAAGAGTTATGTTTAACACAAGTAAAATGGGATACTTTCATCTTAAAGAAACCAAAACATTTTGATTAAAAACGTGTAATAAATACTGGCTGTGGGGAGAGGTGTTATTTAGATTATTTTGGCAGTATTTAAGTATTTATTCGGATATCAAAAATTTACTTATTTGGACATTCAAGTAAAACCCCTAATATTAGGCTTAAGATTTGTTGCGGGTTCTTTATAAGTGAAAATACAAATCTATTAATTTCCAAAAAGGCCCTTTTTAAATCTTCCTATTTACGTAGACTTGTGTTATGCAGTTGACGCAAATTTTTGCATTAAAACTTAACAACACGGGTAACGGACCAATGAGGTTAAAGGATTGAGATTGAAGAAATAAAATTGTAATGCTTCGAAAGTCAACCTAATCAGCTGTTCAGACCAATTTAATTAACTGTTAACGATCAGTGAAATTAGTGTTTGATACGATGAGTCGCTGCATCACTTCCCTTAAAGCTTAAATGAAACATACGTATGCATCATGTGGATGTATACAAATTAATTAAAACTGTTAACATACCTTGTGAATCTTCTTTCGATCATATAACAAAGAATGAAGGATTTAATACAAAGTAAATATCAGCATTGTATTAAGCTACACAGCATAGAGTTCACAAAGACTTAGACACAATAAGTCTTTGAAGGCAGCGGATTGTCAACTTCATGCAAATGTATCTCAAAGCAACACGGTATTGCAAAGCTAACTTATCTTTTGAATGTGGTGGCTTCATAACACAACCAGTATTGATCCAACTTTGCCCTTAAGTATCTGAGGAAAAATTGTACTAAAACTATACTAACAGTTGACTAATCCTTTCTCTTATATTGTAACTTTTGTTGTAGGACACTTACCTGTTGCTTTATGATATATGCAAATATATACAAGGCGATTGGTAGTCGTTGTCAAAGATTTTATGGCATTGTTATAACCAAAAATTGCGATATAAATGCCATAACAGTCATTATCAACTTTTTTCAAAAATACTTCGTATTGAAATCACCTCTTTTAAAATATAAGGCAATTTTCAACTGATGTTTACAATATGCAAAATATACGAGTATACCAATAATGAAAATTTATAATATTAGGAGGCATTAAGGCCCTTTACTTTTTTCTGAAATCAAGATAAATATAGCCACTCTCAAGTGTATGTTTTTTCGTACAATATAATTGAGTGAAGGAATTTAACGTGATCTTTGGTTCCAAGGAAATGTTTTATTTTACCAACTCGAATAATACATTAAACTCATTACCATTGCAATCCTTTAAGGGAACTTGAAAAACCAATATTTAATGTATAGCTAGGATACAGTATGATAAATCGAAGGTTCATTACTCATTTTAAATTAACAATACCTGCTACCCGTGCAATAATATATAAGCAGTATATAGCAAAAGAAATACGACAACATTAAAATCCACACTTAATAATTTAATTAATAAATAGCAACTATTGCAGGATTTAAATATAACTTTTGTAAAGAGTTGAAATTATTTTCTTAAAATCTTATGATTTGATAAAATTTAACATGGCTCTTGTAAAATAAAGGGTATTTAAAGAGAGAATTTATATTTGAAAACAATATTTATAAACGCAAATGTACTTTGCAAACAATTATTCTCTTGGTTCACAGGAAATATATTTTTCTAAGCCCAGAATGGATACACAAAATTGAAACAAGTTTAATTAATTTGTTCATACCTCTCTTGCACGGAATTTCCAGTTAGCTTATAAAGTGGGCCTCTACTTACATGTCGGAGTCGTTTATTTAAAATTGCTCGCCACTTTGAATGATTTGTGTCTCATACAATCTTGTACAAAAACAAATGCAATGTTAAAAGTAAATTATATAGCACTGAAATTATTTTATGTATAAAACCAGGTGTTTTTCTGATAAACTTAAACATCACTAATAAGAATAAAAATATCCCTGTGGAAAAACAAAATTTGATAAAGTAGTTATTTTAAAGTTAGAGCAATAGGTATAAAATACAATGTGGTTCTTTTAAAATCTCTGAATTGAAATTTCACTGCAATAAAATGTAAATAATGTGAAACCATAACACATACCCCCTTAGGGAGTATGTTTAATCCATGGTGAAACACTGTACAATTTTTCTTAAATACAGTCTTAGCAAAATGTATCAATTTTGTTGTTAACTGGGCTTACAGAGTTATTTGGAACACAGTGCACTCTTCATTTTAGTTGGATATTCCAGAAAACCATAACTTTGCATTAAAATGATTTAAGCTACAAAATCTATTGTTAGACGTATGATTATGATTTTTGTTAATAAAATGCTGTTAATACATTTCTCCAATGATTTTGCTGCCTGTCACTCTACCAATTAAACTACCGACTTAATAACTATATAAATATTATAAACATGTAATTAACTATATAATAAACGTTCTTCAATGAAACACAATCAGATAACTATTGGAGTTTATGGAAAAATTTACTGGTTTTTCATTGTATTATTTTAGTTCAAACATGCAAATGTTAAACTTTAACATGATATATTTATAATTATTAAATTACAATTTATTGATAAAGAAAATTAGTTTTTCCTATTTATCGGATGTTTTCAAATATGTTTTATTAAATCAAGCGTTTATTGCATCCTAACGGTAGTTATAATGCATACTCAAGTGTAAACTAAATAAGTAATACCATAGACTAACCAACACTAAGGGAGTATGTTTTATCTATGGTAATACATATTGTATTACATATTTTATTATTATTACCTACATATTTTATGTCTTATTACATATTTTAAGTAATACAAATCAGAGATGTTGATAACGAAGTGATGATGAATCTAAATAACAGTCTTCAAAGGGTTGAGATGTATATATATCTCCTTCTTAACATGTTTCCATAAAATATACTCTATCGCCATGGATCTTATGTAAACGATTTTGGGTACTCAAATCATTGATTTCTAAAAATCCATTTAATAAAGTCCACGAGTAAACAACTGATAAAATTATATTCATGGTTTCTTGTTAAACTGTGTCCTGTGGGTGTGTTTAGCATCAGTTTACTGTCCCCAATGTAACACATACATCAAACCGTCAAAAAAGTTTCCTCTCACAAGTGGGCTGTCATATCACACAACTCAAGTGCACTTAAAAGGCTCATTCAGATTTCCACGTATCTGTGGTTGGCAACATTTTACATTTTTAGTCTTTATGTAAACGTATATATAAAAGTTATCATAAAACGTTCCCCGTTATATATGGAAAATTTAATTTAAATTACTTAAAGGAAATTATTACTTGTGCAAACTGTTCTGCTTTTGGTAACAATGGAACAGTAAATATATTTAGCGAAGCGTGGCAAAAGAGGCAACGTAGTGAAACAAGGTTAATTAATATGTTCGTGTCTTCACTCTTGCACGGAATTTTCAGTTTTGCTATTAAAGGGTTCTCCATCTAAACTTTGAAGTAGTTTGGTTAAAACTCATTGCAACTTTAGATTGTTTGTTTTTTCTACTTTTACTCACATCAAACTGTCAGTATTTTTATATATTTTAAAATCAAACATATGTTGTTTTTTAAACATTCGTATATACGTTTTGATAGAATATAGCCAACAAAACTAAAGTTGCCCTTGTTACTGAACAGGGCACGCCTGTTCCTTTTGGACTTTTGATATGAAATGTAATTAATACGAGTATAATTATTCTTCACAATTTGTCTTGAAATTGCTCTGTTATCAAACTGTAAACTGTGTGATATAATAACAATGGTAAATAGCGTTGAAACCAAGCCAACAAATACAATAACTATATATAACAGCTATCTAGAAAAAGTCACACCCTTCATTTCAGCTGCAACTTTTGGCTAAATCCTTCTGAACTACAATAGTTCAATAACAATAATAACTGTACAAAACAGCACGTGTTTTAGTTATTAAAATAAAGTTCTAATAAATAATTATAGCACCTATCATAATGTAAACAGTGATGCCAAATCTACATAACCCCACCACACCAACCGTTAAGTTATGTGTATCGTACTTGGGTTTGCTGTTAAGTGGTAGGTCATAAAGTGATAATCGTTTAGAAAATGAATGTTTAAAGGTTTCATAGTATTTTCATCCTGATGTAAAGTGCATAAAAAACCTCTTTCCTATGCAAGGCTACGATCAATTATTTACTTGTCAATTAAATTTTAAAGCAAAATTATAAACTGAGTTTCTCGGACTTTAAGTTTGTTAACAATTGGATAAAAAAGGAATAACTAAAGCCAATGATATTTCCTGTCAACAATTGGAAAGCTTTAATTATTGAATGAACTATTCTTTAGAACACCCCATTATTAAAAAGAAAAATCTTTATGTATGTTGTTTAAATCTGATAAGGTAAATATGAATAACACAAAGGGACGTGACTACTGATAGGGACTGACGGATTTTGAATAAATCATCCCTTAGTCTGAGTGGCAGGTAAACAGCAAGTATATAATTCACGCTGCAGACTTTCCTATACAACCAATAAATAACTGAACATTCCTACTTACAAACATTGTCTTACTTACAATATTTACTGCCAAAAATATTATTTCATCTATTGGTAAAGAATTGATTATTCAGGCATTTATTCTAAAATATGGAGGTTATTTCATATTTTTTACAAGTATACCGATATCCAGGAAAGACACAATATATTAAATGTAAAGACATTTCATAGCTAGCTAAAATAAAATGCAATGAATAAAAAAGTTGTAAAAATACTATAAAAGCATCACGCAGAAGAAAAAAACTTGTTATACAGATTATTTATATTTTGTAGATTCAGGTTAGAAAATATCGGGGTTTCGTATCAGTTGGTCTATAAACAAGTGCGGATTATGATTTAGATTTATACACAAGGTTTTGTTTGTGTGATATAAAACACATAAAAGTGGTTTATTTTTTAAACAAGCGTGATTTTCCGTATGCCCAAAAAGATTGTAGCAATGTTAATCAATCACGATGTGACGAATATTTTCATCAGAATATTACAATAACAATGGTAGGATCATCATGAACAAATCAGATCGTTTATAAAACCAAAAATAAATATTAGACAAGAACATTTCCTGAAGTTATATTTATTTTACATTGTAATTAACTATTATCTGTAGAATACATTTCCACTTATAAATTTTTTGACTATTTGGAAGGGGTTTTTTTATATGGCGGTGAAATGTTTAGCTAAAATTTGCCAACAAAAACTATACAGATAGGTCGTGTTTGGTTCTCCATTGTGTATGCTCTACCATACTTATATGTGTACTAGCGGAAGAGGAAGAAAGAAGAGGTGAATTGTTAATGAGCAAATCAAGAGCTGGATTATCCCCTTTGCAGACTAACTCACTTACATTGTAATATTGTAAACATATCACAACGGTTTGTATAACCTAGAATTTATCTGTATACGCTATAAAATACAGAAAAATGAAATTTTGTAGCTAGATAAAGTGTTCTGCAAAAAATTTAGACCAGAAAAAAATATTTATTTATTTTCGTAAATTATTACGATAAAAAAAGTTGTGTAGTATTGTTACTTCAAAGGCACGAATACAGATTTCTACCGTTACCTATATTAAAGTTGATATAGTTAATAAATTGCAAAACCATACAACGGTTTGATATATATATTATAGGTAGGATATATATTAATAGCATATCTTCACATTTACACTATATGCAATAATTTTGTGCATATACAGATTTTTTGAAGGTTTAAAGGTTTATTATCGATATATAAGGGAAATATTCTTGATTGGCGTATCCAACTAAATATGGGACAGCTACCAAAAGTATTATCCAAAGTAGCGTTTAAAAGGAGTTGGAATAGGCCCTACCAAAGTCTTAGTAAAATTTCTCACCATCTGGCAAAGGCATTTAGATGAATTTGACAGAGTTAATTCAAATGAACACTATCTTGCTCGCTCGGACATGAATCTTTTCTGCCGGGAATTTGTTACCTATTGTTTTTTAATGGTAGCCTAGTACAGATTTAAGAAAATGTATAATTTCAAATAGAGTAAGACAGTGATCAGCACATCGATAAAAGGCATGCAGGAAAGCATATTTGACTGAATATGTATGATAAAGAGGGAGATTGTCATGAAAATGTAAATCTGATTTATAGTCGGTGAAAGATACGTAATTATTAGTAATTTATTTAATTAGTTTTGGAGTAAAAAATATACACAATGTATGAATTCCTACCCATTTCTCTTATCATGATGATTAATATTAGAATGCTGTCTCAAATGCCATATTATAATTTTATAATTATATTTCATTATACTTAAGTATTAGCGCTATTCATTTTGTTTACTTAAGTTTATTAAGCTATTTAAAACTTTGCTAAATATACACCAATTACTGACACAGCCAATAAAAAAATATTAAAATTCAATAATTAGCATTTTGAATACGGCATGCCAACAGAAATAGCTTATGATATAGCTGTCTTAAATTTTTTAAATAAATTGTTCCCATTTGGACGCATTTCTACGCCGAAAGCATCCAAATTACAAGCTATTAAAAATAATGAGAAAATTATTTAACGTTACACCATGGTTAATTATTGTGAAACCATATCCTCCATGTAAGATTGAAATAGCGTATCTTACATCAGTATTACAATCCCCAATGTAGCATATACGTCAAACCGTCTCAGTAAAAGGGTTTCTTCCAAGTGGGCTGTCATATCACACAACTCAAGTGCACTTATGTGGTTCTGCCAGCTTACTTGTAGTTGGCAGATAACATTTTGTGGGTGTTGGAGGCTACTTTTTACGTGATAATGTATGAGGGAGTCCCATGAAAAGGGTATGAAAGGGTTCGTTTGATTTCACTAACTGGTCCATTTTTGCGCTGAAAGCCTTGAAACTGTAGTGAATATATAAAATAGGTTATGAAAAATATTACGTCGATTGTTGAGGTTATTGGCTCCTTGCTAAACTGACTTGGAATCTAGGTTTCTTGCATTTGCAACGTACTTGTAATGTATACTACGGGAAATATTGTAAACTAACTAAAATACAACGAACATTACGTGTTAAAGTACAATTACCAGTGTAGTTTTTTACTTTTTTAATACTGTTAAGTTTTATCCAATAACTAAAGAGGTGGTGGGGACCACCGGCCATCTTTGATTTTCTTCCCATAACAGCAATGTTAATGGTTAAAGCATATTACGGCAATTGTTTATTAAGATGAATGTTGCAAAATATCTCATTTAAAGCTATTGAAACCGTGGATGTGATTTGGTATTTATTTTTTAATCTTAATTAATATTATTTTGTTAAACTACATAATATATACATTGACTTAAACTGAGCTTTTTAACCTCTAAAACAAAAGTTTAAAAAATCGGAAAAGCAATTCACACGGAAATATATTTAATAATCAAATAAAATGTTCTGCTCGGTAATCAAGCTTACAGTACATGATTAATATGCTTCAACGTGAACGTATGTTTTTGCTGATTGGCGCTAAGACAACCACTGTTTAATCTGGCATCTGACGGTCAACAACAATGCAAAACTATTGACTCCTGCCGAATCTTAATATTCATTACAATATTGTATAAGAACATCTATAGTTTTCCCTTTTTTGCTTATTTACATACATATTTTAATGCGATCGACGAACTTACTTATTAAGATAATTTAGGTAACATAAATGTGAAAAAAAGAAAATATTGCCAGTTTTTTCGCTAGGTAGAAAAAGAGAGGTAAAAATTTGGCCAGAGGAAACCTTGAATTCTGTTATTTATTCTTGAGACCCTTCATAAGCAAAGTAGCCCCCGCTCTTCATTCGATGTACGCCAATCTTTTATGGAACGATGCTACATTTTCTCTCAAATTGAAAACTTGTCTCATAATATTTTGTGGAAGTTTCCTTTGTCACGATTTTCATCCATTGTTTTATGCAGCAATTAAAAATTTAAATCATAACTAATACAGTTAATATTTTTCAAATACATTACAAATAATATCTCTTTTTATCTTGAGGTTTTTTATTATTTTATAATTTCAGCGTTTAGTCCTTAGCAAAGATTAAATTTAGTGGTATTTAAATAAGGATGCATTTTAGCCAAAGTGTATATGATGTACGATAACAGGTGTACAGCTGTAAAGTGCTTGTTTAAACAAAAAAATGTTGATAGTAGTAATCAAAATTCATGTTTGTAGTCGAAAGAATACGGTATTAAAAACGTAAAATGAATAATGTTTGCAAAAATCAATCAACATTAATACTTTGTCAGGTTTGAGTATTTTTGTATAACCAAGCATAGTTTTTTTTTTACTCCAATAGTTGACGTTTTTAACAATATATCAGTTAACATATCTCGGTTGTTGTTAATTTAATCGTCGATAGAGTGCAGGTAGGACACCAAAAGGTTTTGCACCCGAAATTTGTATTAATGTTTTTTTCAGTCTGTTTGATGCTATAAGTGAGTTTGTTAATGATTGCGATGCCAATCTGGGAAGAGAAAGAGCTCAAACTCAACACTATGCTCTTGAATTCAGTAAAATTCTTTGTACCTAGTCCCATATATCTATATTCTATCCATTGTAATTTGCAAATCATTCTCACTGCCTTTCCCTACAGTTAGAATACTCCTTCCAGTCTGTAGACTGAACAGTTGCCCACCATTTACAAATGTAGTGTATGTAAAAGGAAAATGTGGCATTGGAAGCCCTTTAGTATACTACCGTAATCCTAAAAACTGCTGACCAAAATATTTTAAAATACGTAACCTAAAAATGCCTACAGTTTAAAATAATAAAATGGCGAGCATATGTTGTTAAATATTATATGTATTGCAGCCTAGTTTATATTAAATTCATACACCCAAAAATTAAAACGTATTCTTAAAAAGTTTGTAGTATAAATTTATTTTTCTATAGATTAAGTAAATGTAAATTTAATTTAATTTAATTTTTAGCCAGTACTAAACATGGAAACCGTCGTAATTTTATATAGTGACAAATTTAAATTATTACTAAGCTTAGTATATAATTATCTAAATGAGGAATGCATAAAATTGTATCTAAACGTTAAATAGAGGTTTATAAATCAAAATATCTACTAAATATTTCCATTGAGGATAACTGTACTCATACCCGTAAAAATTCCAATAGAAATTTCCCAAAAGACTTGTAAATTTTATTAGTGATACAAAAAATACAAAAAACAAATACATATCAATGGGTCTTCAAGCAAACATTTTTTTGAATCATTTAATAGGTTAGTATTATATCATAAAGGTCTATTAATTCATAGCTTCAGCCTTAATTTGGTAATATTGGAAAATGTAAAATGTCCGCCTGTTAAGAGATTTAACACAAACATGATGTTGTTACTCAATGAATTATTAAAATGCAATCACTGCATGAATTGGATATAAGATAAATAAGTAATAATATAAGTGAGGTCTACTGTTGTATTTACTTCGGAAAATAAAGCCGTTTAGGCCCTTAGAGTTGGTTGGACCTTTAAGAACAACAGATCCGATTACGCAAATAACTTCCTGCTGCGAGCAAATCTTAGCTTATGACTCAAGATATAATCACAGCAAAAGCAAGTTCACTGAACTTTCTAGAGAAGGGTTTGAAATATCTCTTATGTAATAAGCTTGTAGCTTAATATAATCCTTTTAGTTATCAAATCACAGCAAAAGCAAGTTCACTGAACATTCTAGAGAAGGGTTTGAAATAACTCGTATGTAATAAGCTTGTAACTTAATATAATCCTTTTAGTTATCATTTAAAAAATATAAATTGTAAAAGATTGCATTTATATTTCATGTGTAAAAATATGTCGGATTGGATTGTTAATGTCTTTGAATCAATTACTTAGTCTTTATTTAAATCGCAGAGAGTAATTTTGTTTTGCAACTCCAACCACCATTAGTACAGTTATAATTGTAATGAATTGTAATTTTTTTTTTCTGAAAACTCTTTTACATTTTAATGCACGCCTCTGCTTTGGTCGAACAGGAACAAGAATGGTATCAAGATACTCAACATTCTTAGTTCAAGTAAAAAAGTAACATTTACCTCAAAATGATCAACGATAATGGAAGCAATCGTTTTACTTCGCCTTTTTAACAATTAAAAATGGTAGTTAAAATTTCAAATAATAATAGTTCATACGAAGTTCAAATATTGAGCGTCTAATTAATTGCACTATGGATTATAATATATTGAGACTTTATGACAAAACTCCCGTATGTATTTAAACCAAGACCATACTTAAATCATGTATTAGTTTTATTATCTATTTGTTTAAGTACCATTTAATATGTGGATGATTGATTAATTAATAAATGAAGATTATATCCACACTAAACACCCATAAGGCTTTTGCTTTGTTCAAATATGTCTTCGATACCTCGCAATTTAAAATATGAACAATATTTCATGCATATTACTTTTCCTACAAATGAATAAGCGGCATTTTAAACAATTAGAAATCTATTTAGGTAGCTTTAAAAGAATAAGTAATTACTTATATTTTTTATTTATTTGTTTTTGTGTGTTAAAAAAAAAAAAAAAAAAACATCTTCTACTGATATATTCAATTGTATTGATGCTAGAAATAACGCTATGTACATGGATCATTTAAGGGAATCAACTACCGAACATGCAACCTAAATCTTTAGTATACATGTATAAAAGATATCTACCGTAAAAGGACCCTAAGTCCATCAATCTATTTAGCTTTAAAAAGATAATTACTTATCGTTTTAATTTATTTGTTTTTGTATCTTTCAAATAAAAAATACATCTCCTACTGATATGTTCAAATTGTATTTATGCTAGAAATAACGCTATGTACATGGATCATTTAAGGGTAACTACTTAACATGCAACCTAAATCTTTAGTATACACGCATGAAATATATCTACCGTAAAAGGACTCTAATTTATCATTATATAGTCCAAGGTTTTCATAAATACATTCTTGATGATATTGCTTTAAAAATTAATGTCCAACCAATAAGATTAAGACTAAAGGACTACCATGTAAGAACCATACTAAGGACAACAGTGCTCAGGAATTGGTGAGCCTGTGGTTCAGCTGAATTGTGAAAGCTATTTATTTATTTATTTATTCATACCAACGGTCAAACCAATACATAAATATGACAAAAATTAATGAGACTTAAGTTAATAAGAGACATTTTTAGAAGCAATTTCAGCCAATTTGAAGTAATGCAGTATCAGCTATGCAGTGATGTCGGGGGTTCGTGGCACTTAACATTAAAATCTATTGCTGTTTTCTCTAGATAAACTATTGCTTTACGTGAATTGCTTACGTGATTCGACATACTTAAAAAAAAAATACCTCAGTCGCAACAAACCTGTAAGGGAAGATTATATTTTTTTATTTGATTTAAAATAAAATATTTTTGTGGACAAGTCACGGAGAAAAGTGCTCTTTGGTCAAAATGTTAATAGTAAAGATTAGAATAATTATTTTTTCCATTAATTTTAATCACCATAGCCACAGTCCACCACCACAGTCGAGATAATTTTAAAATACAATATGAGCCACGTTGAGAATGTTTGATGATAATTAGAAAATCTATTAGACGTTGATTAGGAAAACGATTACGAACTGTAATTGTGTCTCACAAAGCTATGTATTTATTTCTAAAGAAATATAAATATGAATAGTAAAACGTGTTTTGTATATATTTTTCGTTCATGCTTTTATATCCTAAAAATGTAATGGTTTACAATGAGTGACATACACTTGAAAAGGGTAGCAAAGCAGTAGACAGAATAACCTATAGGTAGAATTAATTATCACTGAACACCAACTACAATAGACGTTTAAACAGCCTGAGTTGACTCTAGTTGTGCAATTTAGTATTCACCAACTAGAAATCTAGCTTTGATGTTGTCTGAGTATTGCTATGGAACTAATTGTTTATAATTAAGTCTAGTTTTTAGTCAATTATACAGTATTTTATGTTTAATTTTCTCTTTAAAGTAGGAAAAAAAACACTCATAGTGTATGTCTAAGATAAACTTTTATAGATATTAAATTGTTCATAATTATTATACACACATGTATTTGACTTAATTATATTACCTTTTAAGAATTGTTTTTCATTACAAAAGATGAAGACGAGTGTGACCTGCGCCTGTACACAGTTATTGATGACCCTAGCTGTACTGTCATCTGCAGGTGTGGCTAGCCATATATTATGCTACCCGGAGTGAATATACTTATCGTTAAACAATATAACCCTTAAAGATTCCATACCCAAAAATATTTTACTTAGTAATCAGAATCAAGAGTAACACATTTTTTATTTTATTTGGAGACAATATTTACTAATTCACAAGTCAAAAGAATTTTTTCATCAAATATAAATGATTATACTGAGCCATGTCAGAGAATGACACCCGATCTTATGTATATTATTTGGATAGCAGCTAAGTGGATTCCGTTAACGTTTTTATAGATAAGTCAAAACAACAAAAAAAATGTAACCCTTCCCCTCTCTGTGCCAAGCTTCTGGTTTCTAATATTTCCTCTACGCTTGCGATTATAATCAAAGAATATCAAGGAGCATTCCTTAATTGTATTAGTTTAAATTTGTCTAGTTTTCACAATATGAAGACGAGAAGAGAAGCTTAAACGTTTAACACCAAATGCAGGTCCGGTTTGGAGGATTTATTTAGATAAAGAACTTTGTGAAATCAAATAAATATATATCTGCATGTCGTTCTACAGCAACAGATTGCAAACTAGAGAAAAGCTTTTAAAAAAATTATTTACTTGAGCATTTCAACATACTGTAAGCATTTCAGGGTTTCATTTGTAGGATATTTTTTGTTTATCGGTATAATTAGATTTATTTTAACGTTAATTGTACACTTTCTGCTCAAGTCCCAAAAATATATTCTCACTGATTTGGAATTGGAGTAATCAATGGTCCGTAAAGAGTACATTCCAATGTTAACTTTGGTTAAGTGTTTCAAATTGAGATTAATTAAACTGTCTTTTTTGATCCCAGGCTAACGTTCTAGTGTAATTTTCCAGCATAAAATTATTTTTATCTTGTCCATACAACTACTAAATAACTTCTTGATCAGCATTGTACGTGTTATTAAATTAACGGGAAGTAAATAAAAGATACGTCTAATAACACTTAACACATATATTTACGCTCATACTGTTAACTTACAAGACGGTAAATATACATAAAATATGATAAGGGGTAATCGATTTCGCCTATTGGGTCTGATGATGAATTATTGGGTGCAATCGAAATCAATCATTACTTACCATATATGTATATTTACCGTCTTGTGAGTTAACAGTATGAGCGTAAATATATGTGTTAAGTGTTATTAGACGTATCTTTTATTTACTTCCCGTTAATTTAATAACACGTACAATGCTGATCAAGAAGTTATTTAGTAGTTGTATGGACAAGATAAAAATAATTTTATGCTGGAAAATTACACTAGAACGTTAGCCTGTGATCAAAAAAGACAGTTTATAAGCGTAAATATATGTTTTCAGTGTTATATACGTATCCTTTATTTACTTTCCATAAATCTACCAAATAAGCCATACCTTGTGTCTGTTGGAAGGCTATTGGAACAAAATAAAACCTTGTGCAAAATCGAAATAGTCGTAGTGGAATAGTTTGTGGTGGTTTATTCGTGTCAACTTGTTATAAAAATAGGTTGATAGGTAAGGTAAGGTTAAGTTAATTCCTGGTTTGTGGATTGTGTATAAAGGCCTTTTCTGTACACTAATTGGCCAACTGGCCAAAATATCAGTGACTTGGAATTTTTTACCAACTAATTGACCAACTAAAAAAAAAAGTTTGGGAACAGTAAAAATTTACCTAGGCCTGGATCAGATTTTATCCTGATACTAAATTAGAAACTAAGACCGGCCTTTACCCGTCAAAAAGCTCCTAGCCTATGGCTCGAAAAACTGTCTCAATCTACTCCGAAATCACTCCTGTTAGGCTCGGCTTACATGAAATACCAAAACTTAGCATGACTTCCACTTTGCCTGATACTGTTACCAACAGCACCTATGAAAGGACCAATGGATGGATGGACAATGGATGGTATTTCAACTCTATAGTTTTCCGTAAAATTAAAATGACTCTCTTCACCATTAAAGTTTGATTTTTTGCACGTAAACAATTAATATTTTGTACATTTTTAGTTAGAGTCACGGTTGAATTTGACTGTTGTGTCAGTAACTATTGTATTAAATGGAAACAACTGACCAGCAATATATTAGGCTGCCAACAAGAAACACGTTTTGTGTCATTGTTTGAGATTTATAAACCAAAATCATAAGTTCAGTAATAAGGGACTTCATGTAAATTTTACATAATTTATTTCAGCCAAGATAGTCTTTCAAACATATTAGGCTATGTCCTCGTTGTTGTGATTTTTTGGGCAATTGATATAACTGGTCCTTTTCTGCAATCAATTTGTCCTGGTGCTGCATAGAATTTTTCTCAAACCTTAAAGAATATGCGTATTTGAAATAGAGTGGGAAATACACATTTACAGCATAACGAATCAAAATATTTGACTTACAAAAAAGTATTTATAAAACATTTCCAAATGCTGTATACAAGTGTAAAGGCTATTGGAAATATTAAAAACTCAATAAAGCTAATTAATTACCAATACAATTTACTAGCAGTTATTTAAGAAATTCAAAGCTTTCGAAAACACATGGAACTGTTAACTGATCATTTTACAACTACATTGAACAGGATATTTACCAATTTAAACAGCAGGATGATAAAATAACGGCAGGTGTTCTCACTGTAGGCCTATTGGTAGCAGGTGTTTAACTCAGTCACGTTTTGAGAGTTAATCTTAAATCATGAATAAACTGAGCGTATAGCTATTATTACCTTCTTGGATGATTAATCTGCCTGAAATATTTGTTCTACTAAATAAAACACTGACATATTAATGTATTACACTAGTTTGAAATTTTCCACTAGGACACAAATGCTTGCAAAAAGTATTTTTCATAAATATAAGTTGATGTGAAAGGTTTGAATTTTCTAACGGATTTATTTAAAAAAAATATTATTTCGTTTCTACACTTTTGGTCTTCCTGTATATATATATATATATACATATTAATTTTTTTTTACATAATCCTTTATATAAATATTTAGTAAGAAAAGAGAAAGTAGGATCTTTTGATATTTAACTGGTGAATATTGGGGAGAAAGGAGAACAGCTTTGCGTGTGAAGGGTTCCCGGGTAAATAATCTCCAAGCCTCACTTCTGGCTATCTGCTGTTGTTTTATTCTGAGAAACTTGTCTCTCCAATACCTAATTAAAATAAACAAAAATAATTTTAGATTCATAATTTGACGCAAAATATTACAACTGTCTGTGAACAACGGACGAAGAAAAATATAATAATTTTTAATTGACCAGTTTATTGTAGTTAGTCATGTAGTTTTATTATTTTTTACGTAGGTAAAACGTATTTCCTCCTGTTTAATAGCATAAAAAGGTTATGGATGTTTAAAAACCTTAACCACAACAAATATTCCGGTGTACAAATATTACTCAAATATTACAAGATTACATTAATTATTTTTACCCATTACAAGATTTCACGAGGAATGGGCACCACTCTTATGTTGCGGATATTTAGTTAATTTCAATAAAACGATATGTATATAAACACTTTTCCAACGAATTTAATTAATAATTAGGTCAAATATTTCATATTGAGTATCATTTTTAATGGATAATTGTTAGTATCTATGACTGTTTGGAGAACAATAAAACAGAACCATGTTTATTACTAAACAACACCCATTAAACACTTTATTATTCTTATTTTAAATTTGTTGTAGATAAATGAATATTTAGTCTGCATGGTTGATAATGTATTCTTAATTACCCGAAGTCAATTAATAACCGGTGATCCTTTTCAAAGACATAAAAACTGGATCAATTTTCATTGTTAGTGTCAACAAAGTTAGCTATTGAATGATAACATCAATTAGCCATTAGTTTCCGTTTCCGTTCACCTCTTTTTTTCTTTTTACGAGTTAAATCTATATCAAAAGCGTCGAAAATAGTTTTATAGCAACGTAAATCTAATTTTAATACAAATATACAATTTTATTACCACATTATTAGTTTAGTTAGTGTTATTCAAGAAACCAAACTGTATTATCGGATTTAATATCAGTTCAAATCACGATAGAATATTGATTGGATGTATCGATATATGAATATTTTAGGGCAAATGGTCCTTCAAGCAAGTTTTTGTGCTGTGCTATGGCGGTTAAAAATTAGGTTTAGTTCAGTTAGTTTAGTTAAAAAAGTGATAAAAAAAGTCTGATAACATTCATAAAAACAAAAGTTGATTAGCTGTGTAATTATTTAAGAGATACATTTACAGAAACATAAATTTATAGTCGTAACCTCCTGTTTAAAGTTTAGAAGAAGGTAAATTTGTAAATGGTACCTACCTTATTGGTATCATAAACTTAACTTATCTAAACTAACCTATCCTAAAAGCTGCTGCTCAATGTAAAATAGTGACGGACGCCTCTCTTCTCGATAAAACAAATAACAGATTTTTATATCTAATAAATGTTTTATCCAATAATATATCGTAGGGGTACTCCATCCAGTATGCAGCTCAATAGCGTATTAATTAACAATGATAAGCTTAAAACTGCAAGTGAAAACTTAAAATCTAACCGTTTGAAAACCTCTTGGATTGGCTTTGAACACCATGCAAATATATGAATATTTGAATAAACCAGCAAATATACTATTTCCTTGTATAGTATAAGTTAGTAGATTTATGTTTTTACCTACAACATGATAAGGAGAGCAAGACTCAACAGAAAATATTTGTTTACGTTTCTCTAAACAGGGTTCACTTCCATTACATTTTTTTGTTGTTCTTATACTTTTTTAAATATATAGAGATATGCAATTTGTATATCCACCTCAAAAAATGTCAATACGATAGCTGTGTTTTTAGTCACCATAAAAAATTATGTTTGGTAAACACATATTTTGAGGCTTACGAAACTAAGTTGTACCGGCAGTGAAAATATGTTTCCCCCTTAAGCTCTACAGCTATCACTTGTGAACAGGTACAAAACGGAGGGTCATCGTACAACCAAGCTGGAAATTTTAACTGTTAGACTCTTGGATTATTTAAGTAAATAAAGTGTTTTAACTGACTTTGTTCAAACGTTTACATTTAATAAAAATAAAATAATTTCATAACCAATAAATAAGCTTTTAAACCTTAGTAGACTTAAAAAAAAATTCCACTATCGTAGGCTCAGGTTATATTTAAGGACAGTACTGTAAGTGAGTGATGCCAATGTATATACACCTGCAAAGGGAAACCGAACGATGGTGAAGGCAAATAAAACAATCCTTTATATCCCGAGGCGCTGAACGCAGTTGTCACAACGTTTACCATTGTGAGTTTGTTCTTAAGGCCCGTTTTGCCAGAAGCGTCTCGTGCGTCTGACGCTCAGCGTCTATCGCTCCGCGTCAATCGCTGCCCACTGCTTTGCATTGTTTTAGGTTAGTCTATTTTGCCAGAAGCGTCTATCGCTACAGCCGCCAGCGTCTGTAACTGAGACGCAAGCGTCTGACGCGGACCACTGCTCCTGGAGCAGACGGAGACGCAGTCGCTAGCGATTATTACTGGAATAAGCACGTGTTTAGTTGTTGACTTAACTTTTGTTTCTTAAAAAAAGTTGGGTTTTCAAGTTTAGTGACATGTCACAAACAAAGTGGGGATTCAATAGTGAAGAAGATGAAAACCCGATTGAAGCCATTTCAGTACACGACTGTTAAGTCAATTGTTAATTGATTTTCAATTAACAATTTAAAATATCCTTCTTCAGGCCTCTTTAAAAACATAGTACGCACTTCTTCCCTAGGTTTACACAACATTTCTAATATCTCATCATCGTCTAATCCCTCAGCTAACCAATACTTTACTATTTGCTTTTTACAGGTCATTTTCAGAAACACTCCTTTTGCCACCAAAGTAAACCACTCACTGATCAAATAATCGCAAGGAACAGACGCTTCTGGCAAAATAGGCCTGAGCGATAGACGCTGAGCGATTATCGCTCTAGCGATCATCGCTGAGCGTCGGACGCACCAGACGCTTCTGGCAAAACGGGCCTTTATTCAACCTAAATAAACTAGGCCTACACTTTGCCACGTTAAAGTGACCAAGACCTTACGTTGGTTTAAGGGAGTAACTGTGAATATTGTGGGAGGAACAATGCCAGGGGGTGAGGAAATGTATGGTCAGGACTGATTATTTCTAAAAAGTATATGTGATTATTTTTAAACGTTTAATAGATTGTGAAAATTGTTAAAATATACGGATTTAGTAGTAAATCTCTTCAGACAAATCCCCATATGCTAAAAAAATTACGTACACAATTTGTACTACACGGTAAATGTATACAATTGATGTTAAAAGAGAGGGGCGATGTCTACTTGTACCGGCGTCTAGTTGTACCTGCTGCATTTTGGTGACAGACGTCTAGTTGTACCTCGTCAAAAGCTGTAGGTACTACTTGACGATGGTGCGTACGTCTAGTTGTACGTACGACTAGTTGTCTCTACGTCTAGTTGTATCTCTTAAAAATCTACAGGTACAACTAGTCGGGTACGCCACCGTCTACTTGTACCTCATACGTCTGCGTCTATTTGTACCTACGACTACTTATACCTACGACTACTTGTACCTACGACTACTTGTACCTACGATTAGTTGTACCTACGCCTACTTGTACCTACGTCTAGTTGTACCTACGGCTAGTTGTATCTTCCCTTTAACTTGTCACCAGTTTAAGGGATTTATTTTATTTCTTTAAAAATCATACAATCTTACAACAATTTTTTATAAACAACTTGCTACAAAAGCCAGGAAAATTTGGCTTGTCTGCAGCTCATTGAGAAAAAACCCCTGTTCTTGATAACAATGTAGGCTACTTGTGTCCCTTTGGTCAGTCCTTATCCATATTATACTTTGGCTCTCCTTATTTCTTGTCAAGATCTGCTATCACTGTTTTTTCCACTAAAACTCTACCTTTCTGTAGAAAACTAACCTTAACTAGCTTAAACAACAACTACTATTATCTTAAATAAATAAATTCAGAGTTTACAAAAACAAGTAATTGAGTATAATGAAGTGTTTTTGTATGGTATTAGTCACGAAGATAAAATCGACCCGTGGTACGATTGCTATTTTTCACCAAACTATACAAAACTGAGAAAATATATCCTACTAATATTGTAAATGAGAAAGTTTGGATGTATGTATGGATGGATGTATGTTTGTGACAAGTAAACGCGAAAAATACTGGTCGGATTGGGCCTGAAATTTGGTATGATGATAGCTCACATTCCCGATTAACATAGACGCATTCTTAAAGTCCTTTCGGGCTCCGCCCCAGTGGCTCTGGAGTTTCCCATGTTAACCTTATGAGTAATCGTATTTAAAAGGAATAACAGAATTTTGTCAGCTGTTTCAACCACACAAGTTGGTTCTATGATATTGAATAGCATTTAAAAGTTACAAGGTTTACCAACAGGGTGCAGTACTATTATTTCTTTACATTTATGACAACAGCTATCCTATTAAGGCCATAAAGGCATAATTTTGTTTTTAAAAGGCTTATGTGTAACTATTTTATCAACAGATGTAAAGATCAAAATGTTTCTATTTCGTGTTCTCTTCCCGTTACAAAGCACGGCACAATAGCTAGTCAATAATATAGGCAAGCATGTTTCTTTAAAACCTTTTTATCAGATCGTTAACATCACAGAGAAAAATATCCGCATATCGGTGGAAATGTATTTTCCTGTCGATCTACAGAATGCCTTTATAAATTAAAATAGGCTAAAAAGACATAAAAAAGAATTACAAATTTTTTAAAACTAACATGGGTTTAACGGGTTGCTATGCTGGTGACAAAATAACAACTAATTATGAAAATAAAATCAAAACAAATGGAAAATATTCCAATCACATGTATTATTTACAGTGTATGTTAAATAGAGAAGTCTGTACATTGCATAGTTTTTGTCGAGTTTTCAACCGCTGGACCTCAACTTCATTGTACACTTCATTGTTCATTGTTCACTGGGAAATCCATTGTAAACTATAAGAAATGCACACTAATCAATGCAAATACTTTAAGGTTATGTGAAAAAATATTTAAAGGAATCAGCAAAAATAGTAATACATAATTGCTAGGCAGCGGTCTATTGCAATTCATTAAGGATATACTGCTTGTATATTTAATGATATATATAAATATTTTAATTAAATAAGCGATTTTTGGTACTAGGGCTGGAAAATGTTAATTACAACTATAGCTGTCATTTCGACCCTGGACAGCAATGCGTAGCTTTCAGCCTCCAATTAACGTCTACTTAATTAAAACTACTAAAACATCGTAGTGCGGTGAAAAATATTTGCAAATCATACTCAATTGACTCGGAACACTGCAGTCCTGATTTAATTAAGGGTATTATTAAAAAGTACTCGTGCAGTAATCAATTAAACAGGGTAACGAATTGAAGGATAGATACAACTATACTATAAGGACGCAAAATACGCGTAGGTACAACTAGACGTAGGGACCACTAGTCGTAGGGACTACTAGTCGTAGGGACAACTGGTCGCATCCGTACAAGCTAGGTGATACTACTTGTCGGTGGGATACACGTCTAGTTGTACCTACGTCTACTTGTACCTACGTCTAGTTGTACCTCCTAAAAATCTGCAGGTACAACTAGTCGGGTGAGCCACCGTCTACTTGTACCTACGTCTAGTTGTACCTAGGCCTCGAGGTACAAGTAATGTTTGATTTTACTTTCAAATTTTGTTTTTATTATCCCTAGAGTGACTGGGTTTTACTCATGCCACATTGACTATTTATGTGAGCGATGTGCGCATAACATTGAACATGAAGCAGTAACTCATAATAGATAACCACTTATTGTGCCACTTACCTCCAGTTAGACGTAGGTACAACTAGACGGCGGGACAACGAGACGCGGTCCCAAAAGAGAGAGCGATGCGTCATGCCAATCTGTATGATTGGTTGAAAATATAAACTTTCGTGATTGTTTATTTTATGTGCTTACCATCTTGTTTTTTTTTACAACAAATAAATTAAGCTATTTATAAATACAGGGTGTTTTTAAAAGAATACCGGGATTTCAAACGGTCGTTGCTCAGGGACTATTTAAGATAATTACACGATTTTAACGTCAAATTGAAGGGAAAAGAATAATGTTTTTTCCTCATTCTTTCATACAATGCCGAATGATTTAACAACATTCAGATTTTCAACAATCTTATATGAGCGTAAAACTGGCAAAGTCTGTACGCTTAGGGCAATCGACATGTTTATCTGATGTCTTAACTGAATCTTTTTCGGCACAAAGACTCTATCTTTTACAGATAACAACATAAAGTGACCAATTTAGGCTTTTTAAACTGAAGACTTCGTCGGGCGATAGATTTTTTTGGGCTTATGATGCAGAAATGTCGGATTTCTTCGACTATGTCATTGTTTGTTTTTTAGCCGGCCGGGTGAATGTCTTTTCAAAACACTTCGGTGCCACGAAACTCATTAAACCAGCTTCAAGTTTCTTTATCATCAAGTTGATTTAAATTTAGTTTAATTTTGCAATGGATATAACCTCTGCGAACTACAGATTACAATCTGTACCTTCTGTTGCGCCGTAAACGTCGTACTGGCGACTGGCATCAGGCATATGAGCCACAATAGCGGCCTATCACGCCTAAACTGTTTTACGCATACCAAGGTCAAATGTTCCTCCCTTGCTGCACGGGAAACAAAACTTAGTTATTTTAACTTCAATTTGACGTATAAAACGTTAAGTTACCTTGAATAGTATCCAAGCAATTACCATTTAAAATCCCGGCATTCTTTTAAAAACACCCTGTAATATGAATAAATGAAGATAATTAGTTACTTTTTACAATCACACAATATTTAACCAGTTTTTTAAATCGGGTAAGGTTTTGAAAAAAAGGGGTTTATTTAAGATTTGCAAAGGATAAACTGAAGTAGAAACAGTTAACAAATCATTGCTAGTTTTAAAACAGGATGTAATTTGAAATTTATTTTCCATTCTAATAAAAAGGTTACAAAATGTTTTAAATAGTATACTTTACTAATGTACACCATTCTTTGATATTTTCGTTAACAAGAATGAAATCTAATCCTAAAGCTTGTTTACCTTAAGGATATGGTCGTTAAGGTACGTTAATGTAATCATGTCAATGTCATTAGTGTCTTAACATGCAGCGCTGTTAACCCATAAATTATATTCTGTCCCTTACCATCCCTTACCATATAATCAGAGTTTGTTGTTTAGTAAATTATATTTAAAAAGAATAATTAATCATTGTCACAATTGAATAAGCACGTGAAAAAATATCATAAATATACAATAGATCTTCAATAATTTATGATAATTTTTTATTTTCATATATTGTTGGATTATGATACGTAGTACATTTTGATATTGTTATATAAATTGATATAAAAGCAGTATTTCTCACTATACGTAATCATTTAACGTATAATAGCGCATTAACGTACTATTACAGTAATTGAGTTATTACAATTATATTATTTATATTTTATGTATACTATTCGTTATCTTAGGTTCTACAAGAATTGTTAGGAGAGAAATCGCAAAATTAAAACTTTTGAAGGAATAAAAAGAGAACCCCCAATTTTCACTTGTTAAAACCCTGTACTCGTAGTCCACCTATGCGGGTTGGAGATCTTGCTTGAATGAACGTAGGTTTACAAGTTCGATTAATAAAAATTGGACTATTTTACATGAGTCTTAGTGCAAACGGATTAACAAATAATATACATAAAATGAATTTGAACACTTGGGGTTTTTATCCTCTGGTATTATTAAAACGAGGGATAAAATTGGTCCCGGGTCCAGGCCTTAACATGAGACCTACGGTAATAGCTTATCTCATATATAGGAAATGTTCTAATAAACGATACAGATATGATGTTTAAGCCTATGAAAAACTGGTAACATCGTGTTTGGCCTCCCCCGCTGAGCCTTGAATTTGAAGATCAGGACTGGACAAACAAATAATAATCTTACCGTATGCGTGTTTGAAGATAACTTATCAGGAATGATAATTAAAAGTCTTTAGTATGTTATTTAGATTTACATAATTTATCAAATGTCTTGATATTCATTAAAATGTGTTAGCTGTTAGACAATGTATGTGTGTGAGAGAAGTGCGAAAACCTACTGATGCCTGCATGTGCCACCACTTAACGAAGTTTAATTAAGTTTCAACCAGTAAAACAGAACAGTGGAAATTTGCTAACTGCATCGGTTGATGGACATTGCGCTTGTTATTTTGAAGCAAATACGTTTTAAATCATTTCTTATAATATAGTTTTGTAAACCACTTACTATAGTTAAAGTAAAATATTAATGATAACACATTTGGTTCTTTTAATCGTCTATTAAATGCAGTTACAACAGCGTGGTTGGTCTTAAATTAGTAATAATATGCAGTCTATTGTAACCCCTGATGACCCTTATCTAGGTGAACCGGTGTCTAATATTTAAAAACCTTGTCGATTACAGTATCAACTTCTTATCATAACCTTGGTTTAAACACACATACATTATTGTTATTATGGTTGGCATATACATTTGATCTACAAGCTTATCATGTATGTAATGACAAAATAAAGACAAAATAAACAAACTAGTAAGAAACAACCATGAACGGTGGTCAGTTATAATATAGCCTCGAAAAGAGATATTTATCAAAACATTGTGAAAAATGTAGCAGTAAACGAAATTTAAGGTGATAAAGAGGCACAGCCCTGCAAATACCCTGAGGTAATAATCCAGCTAAGCCGATAACGGGCAAGTGGATTTGCTCATTAAGAATTAACTTTAAATCCCACTTCCCTTATCACCCACAATCTTTGACGTTTTTGCTTGACAGCATCTACCTTTGCATTTTGTGTATTGTTTGAAACTGGAGATAAGCTTGAAATATCGTAATTATATGTTACTACAGTTGCAATGAAGAATATTTTTTTTTTCAAACAACTAACAATTTTAAACTTATGTCTGTTTTTAGCACTAATACAATCTTTTTTCACCAATTATAAGTTTAACACATTCACATGGTAAAATGTGTTTTTTATTGCAAATTGTGTATAAGGTTAAATGAAATATAACACTTTAAGTCTGTATTTCGTTTTGGTAAAATTAAACCATCTCTTATTCCATTCAATGAATTAACAGTCATTAATTGGTTAATTTAAAATTGAACTCTCCTTACAGTTTAGATTTTTTGAATGATATTGCTCATATCATTATTGTAGCATACAGAAAGATTTGGGTCACAACAATTGGTATGTATACAACCTAATACGTAGTGTATGCGATTCAATCTACAAAACAAAAATTAAAAATGACTTAAACTGCTTTTAGTTGATTTGTATAGCAATAAAATTATCTATAATATTTTTTAGTACCATTCAATAATTCCATATATATTAAATCTTTTAATGTATATTTTTATAACTATTAAATAGAGCCTTGCAAAACTAAATAAATCTTGGCTTATTAATTTATTTCAAAGAGCATGAAGTAATATACAGTTCGGAAAAAACTTTCCTTTGACTGATTGATAGAGTGGTTTTTAAATATAACTTTTTAATTATCTCTTCATCAAGAAGTCCTTTCTCTTTCTAAATATGATTCCAAATAAGTTAAGCTAAAAATCACCATGCTGGAACTCTTGCCTTGAATGAATAGCGAATAATTAATGATTTATGTTACTATAAAATATCATAAATAGTTAGATCAATACAAATAAACTAAAAGCAGTTTAAGTTTTTTTTTTTTTTTTTTGCAATTTTATTCACGCAAGTACGTTTTACTTAACAAATAATCCAATTCAAACATGTCTTGGAAAATGTTGTAGAATTTTTTTAATAACGAATGAGAAAAAAATCTATAAATGCAATATAAACATCACACAATTATATTCTAATTCAATTTTAAATTTCCATAGTATAATGTGACCAGTTTGGCATAAATCCGATCTTAACACTACAATTATTTGTGTATAGGGCGGCTTGAAACTGGGCCCTTGATGAGAAAATGTTTACGCAGTTACCACTAGGCCAGATTCCGTTCATGTAAGGCTGAGTGAAACAAAGCTAGCTAAAATTTTAGGTTAGTTATTCCATCGTGCAAACAATATACCATGTTTGGATTTATGAACAAATTTCACCAGAACAGAGGATACTACTTTTAAAAGCTAATTTGTGTATGGTTAAATCTGATTGGCTTAGTATTCCTCATTATTAAGACCTTGCTGTAGAGAAACGTCCTAAAAACATGTAGATGATTTTACCAGCGAAACTACGAGTATATCAATGATGGACGGGTGACAGGTGAAATTTGTGGTTGAGTTTGATGGATGTGCTTAGAATTAATGAACCGCCCATCCACATACCTAGCAGTGATTTTAATTGTAATAAAACCCCATAAAACTTGGAAGCTAGGTAAATTACCTAATATTACATATTTTGGGTATGTTTCTAATTCAATTATTTTAGTTCAATAAGCACAATTGTTCTGAATATTTTAAAATTCGGTTGTTTTAAATGTCCCAATCTTTATGTGATAGGATGCTGGGTTTTAATCCCGAATCGTTTTTCACAGATTCATTTGATAATTGGTAATATTTGATCTCGAGACTTTGGGAACCGAGGTCCCTTTTGGTTTTAAAAGTGTAGGATTTATCCAACCAATTAAATAAATTCAATTTTTAAACGTTTTATGGCATTCTTTTTGTCCTCAAATTTTGAAAGTACGCCCACTTCTTACTTGGAGATTCATTTAAATTTTATTCTTCTCAATAACCAGTGGTATTACAATAACAGTATTTAAACACTTACAGATCACTCACTTTAAGTAATGTAAAGTCAAAAACGTTTTACTATTTAAGGTGACAGGGAATTGACACAAGAAGAGCCATTAAAACTAATGACATTATTACACTGGGAGAGGACTTGAGAGTCCCAGGCCAGTTTATTACTTAAAAGTGATAAGTTGTGGATGATGTTTTTGAGTTTGAATTTATTTTTTTATATGACAACAAATATTTATATATATATACAATTAACACTGACCTAAATACATTAGTGTGCACACCTTAGAACTTATAATTAAATCAAAATGTCAATATCAGAAATATCTAAAGGTTAAACGAAAATATACATAATACCCAGCGCATGCTTAGTTTTAGTTGGAGTATTAAATATTGGTATTTTACGCCTCTACATTACGTATAAATTGCAAACATTACATATCAGATTATTGTACTATGAGATCGATTTAAACACACAACATCAGGTCTGATAAGACAGCTTTTCACACATGTTATTACATTCAAAAGAGGACCAATGAAGTAACTTTCTCATAAATAAACTTCAATTTAAAAATATAAATAATAAATATTAGATACAACCATAAATGTTGATTAGTAAAATAAATAAATAAATAAATTGCTCATAAAACCCTTTGAATTTTAAAATATAAATAATAAATATTTGATACAACCATAATTGTTGATTAGTAAAATAATTAGGCCTAAACTTATTTCCATACAAAAATGCAAATTATGTAAAATGTTTCGGGATTCTGCATGTTTTAACGTACAACATAATATTGCGAACACAAGGTAATTATTTCGCAAAGTAGTGGCCTTATAGCCTTTTTTACAGCTTATCTGGCTAATAGTGAATAAGCCGTGTGCCACGAGTGCAGTGGTAGAAGAAACTTTAATGCATATTACAACTGACAGTCTCCCCTCCAGCCTGATATTAGCTCCATATTAGCTGACATCAGTATACAACTTGATCCTATGCTTTTGGTTTGAAAGTGTAGGATGATATTTTTGGACGACGACGAATTTTGTAACTGTAGAGTTTCATCCACTTGTGAATGAAGTGTCAATCCCTCCTGGGGTCATGACTTCTGGACATATTTTTGTAAATTATATATTTCATTAAAGTCAATATTTTGTAGCCCCAGAGCGGATCCTATGACTAAATCATTATGACCTTCGCCAACCAGCTCCAAATATGTGTAACTGGTGTAAATTACTTTTTACAAAACATACCAACCTAAAGCACATTCAGGGTATCATAGAACTATTAGTTCAACAACAAATATTTACCGTAATTAAAACCATGAAAGGCGTTTATAAAAAAATATTGTTTTTATAAATAAATATGTAAATCAAGTCATATAATTTTTCATTTCCGATTTACGATACATGATTGACTTTTAATAATCTCAGACAATTAAAAAGGGATGTTATAAACCAGGAAGAAGAATGGCCAAACTCTTTTGTCAGTGCCATCTTGTTTGTTTTTTTGTTTTTTTAAGAGGTTGACGGCCTCTTTTAACATTGCATTTGCCCGTCCAGCAAAGCAAGGGGTGAGCCGGTACAGTTCAAAGGTGAACTGTACTGATAAATGTTTGTGGCAGTGACCGGGATCCGAACCCACGACACTTCTGCCTTGGGCCCAAAGTCCGTGACGCTACCAACTGAGCCACCGACTCACCAGAAATAATCGTAATTGTAATTTTATAATTGTAATTATTATTGAAACCTACAAATAAACTAAATAAAATTCCGAAAAAAAAACAAAAATGGCATGCCAAAGTATAATAATAACAAGCAAAAGATTGCGAGCCAAATTAAAATATAATTTAAGAGGAAGCGTGTTACCGAAATGGAAGTGGTAGTGAGAGACAAAGCCCGGGCTGACAAAGGCTACATTATCTGTTTGAGGGAGTCTTTTGTCCCGCTCCTGTTGAAGTCAACTATGATATTTGGGCTGATGGTTTTGTTTTATGATTATTACACTCTTCCCAAAGAGAAATAGTTGTGAATGAGTATGACGTAAACCTTGAATTGATATTCAACTTAATTTTACAGGATTTACAAATATTGATTTTTTTTTACAAAGCCATGACTTGTTACTAAATAATGACAATGTTTGCCTTTTCTTACATTTACGATAACGCATAATTAATTGTCCTAAACATTAGGACTGACGTTTTGAGGTACTTTTAAAATGCCCTGCATCATTAATCAAATACGCACTTTTAATTACTATTCTACAATAAATTCAAAGCTTTATGTTTCTTCGTTTTTATGCAGCCTTTTAAACAATAGTTTACAAGTCACAACCGTAAACGACACTCGCACATACGTTACTCTTGTTTTCGTAAAATAACCATATTAAGTAATATAAGACTAAGTACGTGCACAGAGAAGTCTGTGGTACAGAAAACTGTTAAAATGATCAGTTTTTCTTTGAAATTTTTAAAAATATAATGCTGTTATAATATTATAGTATTTGTTATGTAGTCTACATATTAATAAGTGCCCAATGCAACTTAAAAATACAATCAACGAAATCTAAACTAAACGCCCTTCTTAAAACAAAAGGTATTGTGACAATCAACTAAACGCTTTCCAAATAATTTTAGTTAAGTAATGTTGTCGATAATGTTTTACTCATTAAGGAAAAGGGTATTTGACAATTCATTAGAAGTAAGGACATTGTAAACCTCATATATTTCATTAAGTAAAGCCTCAAGTGACAGTTTATTTTCTTTAAACTGACAGGTAGCGTCAGTTAACTGTTAGGCTTAAATATAAAGAATAATTCATATATTTTTATTCATATCATTTTCAATACTAACGATTATCGCATATTAAATTTCACGAAGCAAAAAATCATTAAAGGCTCATTTAGTTCCGATATAGTTAGTTGTTGTAAAACAAAATATAATCTATCTATCCTTCAATAACATAATTTTATTAGTCATTTAAGTACAAATATACTCTTATATTATTTTGATTGGTGCTTAATCTCAACCATTTAAACAAATTCACGGGAAAAGAGTATTCAAAAAAGAAAATGAAGTTAAAAAGTAAAAGTAGGTTAAGCACATAATCTATAGTTTGTGACCAAAAATGAAGCAAAATTAAAATTCAATTTTTTTATTTTGATTCGTTATGCAACGTACATTATGCATCGTATGGATGGAAAAATCGTAAAACTATGTAATAATTAAATGTTTGATATATTGTGACATTTGAATTTTCAAGGTTGTGACTAATATATTTTGTTGCATCAATTAAAGATTTCATTACAGATATGGTCAATTAAATATTACGAAGACAAATTAATTATTAATAAAAAAACTGTCAATGTTATTGGAACTGTTCTACACATTACCATAACATACAGTATAATTCATTGGTTAAACGCTACAACGCATTCAAAATATGGCTTCATTCGTTATTATATATAAAAGAAAGTATCTAGAGGAAGGATAATTTATTTTACACTCGTCCCAAAGCTGATGAAGACAGAATCAACACAAAAGACTCCCTACGATAGTGGCTATCCATTTTACGCAACAAATTGTTATTGATGACAGCTAATAACTCTACTGTAGTGCGACATCAACAATTGAATATCATTGTCAGTAATAGCATATCGATTTTTAAACAAATTTTAGCGAATCGTGTTTTATAATTCATCGAAGTCAAAACTGACTTGTGAATCTCAACACTTGTTGTCAAAACTTTTTACATTTTTTTACAAACGTGATAGGAAAGTTAACATCTTGACAATTTTGTCAATGCCATGTTTAAACATGTTGTTTTAGTAAATAATTTACAATTTTTTTGCAACTTAACAGAAAACGTTTGTGAGTAGGCCTACAATTATCTTTTATTTCTCTCAGGATAAATAATTTAATTGTGTAGAATCGTTGAAGTATTTGGTCTGTTTGACGTGCTCAAAGAAAGCTCTATTTCACTTCACTACATTCATTTTTCAAATAAAATAGATCAATTCAATTCAATTGATTTATTCAATACAAACACAAAGACAAAGGGCATTTTAACACTAACACTACATAAGCCTCATAAAGGCTTGTCCGTAGCATAATAAAACAACAAAATTGACGATAAAATTTAAAATAAATTGAATGGTACATTAAAAGATAGTAAACTAAGTTGTAGACTGTTTGTTCAGTATTTTGTATAAGTGATGTAATATTATTTGTCAGGCAACTTAGCGCTGCTTTATTTCAATTGTCTATTGTTATCCTTTCCACAGAGATAGAGAGATGTCCCGTTATTCTGTCACATTACTTGCTTAAAGGGGTCTAAGTATTCCCACTTAGGTGAACTAGAATATAGCAACAGTTGTATTGGTCGAGACGGTCATGTGACCACTGGACGCGTCCATTCCCGATACCCACAAGCGTCAGTCTTCGGCGAAGCTCCATCAAGTCTCTATTTTTAGTCAGTTAATTCGGGACAGTTCCCTATTAACAGTGTATTATCATTGGGCCCCCATATTCTTAATTTCTTATAGTGTATTTAACTGTGTATTAACTCTCTGAAAAGTAATAGCTCTTATTCAACGTGGACCTCTTGTGCGGCTTCCGCGAACGCCTGTGAATATTACATTAAAATGTTCTTCAGCCCATATAAACTAACACGTATCGTTTCGACATCAGAAAAGTGTTCAGGTTGGACATTGAAGCCCTGCACTTCCCTTCACACGTCTGGCCATTGTATCACCATCGTCTTCCCCAACAGCTAATGGCGTGGGTATCGGCCACGTTGTCTTCATTCAAACTTCCCGTCTCCACAACTCATGGTTGGTGAAGTCATATTATAAAGGCAGTTAAACTAATGCCTTTCCCAATAATTCATCGTATCTCATTTGCTAAGACACTCCAATTATCCATAAATATTTCACAGTTTATTTAATTTTTATTACAATTCGCTTACTAATTTTGAAGTGTTTAAAATACCATTTTCCCACAAAACACTGTGGATTTTGAATAAATGATTTGACGTATGTGGTATGAAAACAGCGCATGTATAATAGATGTATAATAGATGTCAGTTTTTCCTCTAGCCTGATAGTAGACTTAAATACATAAAATACAACCTTTTATTAAACTGATGAAACGAGATAGATTTGTTAATACATATGTTTAGTGTCTTTAGGTTAAGGTAAAAAAACAGCTTTTATTTAACAGTATACAGTACACAGTAGAGTACAGTATACAGTACAGTAAATATTGGAAGGAGAAATATCCTTCTTTAAAAAATTAAAAAAAAAAAACTATTTAATCTGAGAAAAGAGGGAAAAGTGTGAAATGATTGGCAATTTTAGAATTTTAAACAATACATTAATTGAAACTTAGATTGTGGACTCTTGAAATGGAGCTTTTATTGTTGATGTATCAACAATAATTATATATATATATTGTAATAATAAGTAATAAACAATACCCCTCTAGAATATAGGCCTATAAATTACTCAGCTTTTGTACATATCAAATTCTACAGTAATACTACAGCAGTACAGTGACTAATTTGATGATTAAAGAAGAAGGAACGAAAACTAAAGCCCAGCTGACGACAGCCGGATTTTGCCACCAATATTGCAGTCACGTGACCAATGCCCGCGCCAAAGTGGCCTACGTCAATATTAAACGTACGGCACGTGGAACACATTTCAAAGGAACTTTCTACAAACCACACAAATTATACTTGCCTGTAATAGTTTCTTTGCCATTTCTTCTGACACAAAAGATAGTAATGCGGTTCTGAATTGAGTCTAAAATCTGCCGTGGATAATAATTCTACCTCTGTCATTAATCATATAGGCTACAATAAATTTTTTACTCCTTGGTTTCAAAGGTAAACAAAATATTTATGTGAGATGGTGGAAAAATATTTAGATTGCTGTTGCACACAAGTAATGTTAATAGTGTTTTGAAGTATATTAAAGACGATATTGAACAAAATTTAAAGGTTATTAATTCAAATAAGTGACTTATTATCAAACAAATAAAATTTCTTCTCAGCAAATTTATTCACTCAAAACTCAATATATTCAATAGAGAAGAGGAAAACTTGCTTTGGGCACACTGGTGGTTAGCCTGCAGTATGATAATCATACATTGATCAGACTACATACTAAAAATAACCCTCGACTCTGCTGCACCCAAACCTTGATTTGTTTACCGTTAAGGAATTTAGGTGAGGTTAACATATGACCATATAGCTCGTTCCGTTTCTGGCTTTACATTCCTTTATGATCTAAAATGTATTACGGCCAAGGGCGAGCAAGGTTTTGTAAGAATGTAAGAATGCAGTAGACATGTTTTTTTCCAAAAATTTTCCAATTATATGGTGATGTTTGGTAAAATAAAAAAAAACATAAATTTGTTACAAATATCTAACATTATAGTGTTTCCTAGCCCAATTAGGATTGATTGGATTAGAAGTTGCTTATGAATGAAGACTAAAAGCATTGCTTACACACTTTTGAAACAACCCAAAGCTGATAAAGTGTGTTTTTATTCAATAGACCTTTAATTCTGAAAACTATTTTGGTGGGGTATTGATAGGGATCAAGTTCACTGTTTGGACCGTTTGTTAAATTACAGTTATGCTTTTACTTGATGATATAAAGATCCAAACTGGTTTTAAATCATTTTAGCGAATTTCCATATAGGGAATAAGCTATTACCGTAGGTATCATGGTAAGACCTGGGCTTGGGACCGATTTCCTTTTTTTGTTTTGAGGTTCCCATAGGCCAAAAACACCATTCGTTCAAATTAGTATATATACTCGTATAAGTGTGTGAGTTTGTTAGTGCGATAACTCGAGCAAAAATGATCCTATTTTTATGAAATTTTGGACAAAAGTGGTAAACCTTCAAACGATTTCACGAACCAGCATGGTCGTATTATGGGAACGGGGGTTTATGGGGGTTTTATGGGACAAACATAGTTTTGTTTTCATTCATGACCCCACAAACATAACAATTTGCATTTCCTATACAAGCTATTTTTAAAATCTAACAAAAATAAATAATCGAATAGTTTGAATAGTGAATAGTCACGGAGAAATTTAAAAAAAACTGAACATTTTAAATTCCTGTGTTAAAGGAGTAGAACTAGCTAATCCTCAGGTAACTCATTGATAATCGTAAGAATGAAATGTTATTAATACGACTCAAACATTAATAATCAATTTTAAGATGGTTCATAAAGAAGTATGTCTCGACATTTTGGAATGTCTATCTCATTTATCGCAGTAGCCAATCGTTTTAATATATTGGAACCTTTTCTCATTCTACATCGAGTTCTGGAAAAATTTAGTATCTTAAATTGTAATCGATCTTAATTTTATTTATTGCATAAGTACTTGCAATCATTGACGTGGAAACAGAATACCAAACTAAATTTAGTCGTTGTATAATAAGTTCTTATTTACAGTTTTTAGTAACAACAACATTTGTGGTGTATGATTTAATCATACAATTATCATTACATGAACTTTATTGTTGACATGATTAATTTGCTAACAGATGTAACTATGTTACTCAAACAGTCTCCTAGATGTATTGTCAGCCTTAGTAACATGTCCTGCGGATGGTGTTAACTAAGTGATGGCCGGTAAGGACAAACTAGTAGAAATGCAAAGAGATATATTAACTGACACCTTCGATTTAACTAAATTCATGGGATTACAAGGATATCTGTATGTGTGTTGGTATAGATTCCAATCCACGACTGTTTAACCTCCTGGGACTTATTTATGTCCATAAAACTCCCTAGGGTTTTGGTTGGGTTTAGAAGAATGTTTTAGAATTAGTTATTTATTGTACTCCACGTTTACGACAAAATACAAAAAAAACTTACACTTACACTTACAAAATACAATAATTTTCCAAACAGCTGATTGAATTTAACCGAAGTGATGAGGAATAAACTAATAGGTCTGTGTGAAACCAATGATAGACGTATCTATATCTTTCTACAACGGACTTAAGGTGCCACTTTTTTTCTATTCTGAAAATTCATAACGTTCCTAATGGTAGCTGTAATGAGTAATCATGATTATTAAAAATTGCTATTTATCAAAATACGAAATTGCTGCTCGAGAACAGTAGATGGCCGCACGAAGCAGCACAGTACGGCTTTACATTTCCAGAGCGGCAATGACCGATTGTGCTTGTAATACAAACATAGGTTTTCCGTTAGGTTATACCATTCAGGTCATGTTGGATTGTTTTATTTTATGTAATTTGCTTATCTGACGTTAGTGTTTAAAGAAGGGCCAAAAGTGAAATTGGCTGATTTAGCGAGGAGGACTGAATAAAGTGGAAATGAAATATTTAATAATGTGGATTTGTAATAATTTCCATGCAATGACTGGAAAAATGCATTTAACATAAACTGCATGTGTCTAAAGCTGCCACTGCATTATATCTACTGAATGACAACTTTTTATTTACCATGGAACATTAACACTTGTTATTCTCTTTTACCAACATCACCTCAATAGAATGCACTATTACAAAAAGTACTGTGCTATATCTTGTATAACAAAATGAAAATGTATATTTTCATAGTAGCAAAGTATGATACTTTTAGAAATTAACAATAGGTTAAACTTATCGCATTATTTGCTGCAATAACCGATCCATACCCCAACAATACACTATACATTATCTGCACAAAGTAGTTATCCATTATCTTACGTAATGGTACATTCACTGCAGGTGTCTCAATCAATTACGTATCTTTTGTTGAAGGCGCACTCAATTACTACACAAAAGCATCCCAGCGTTTCAAGACTAACAATCGTGTTTCGGATTAGGCTTTACGAAACCATGAATTCTAGTTTTATTGTTTATGTATCAAGTTTGTTTTTACCTGATAAATCAATAATACAGGTTTTAGCAGTAAGCATTACGATTTTGAAAAATCACAAATTGTTTATATAAAAAATATAATGTTAACTTATCTCTTACGTACCTGAGCGTGATGGTGAATAGCTACTTAAATGAGGCTATAATCGTTCGTAATAATTTAATTAACAAATACCACCAATAAATGGAGCTTAGTGTCTGAAATCAGACAGTTTTTTTATTAAATGGAGTAAGTGATATACACTAGAAAGACCTACACATGATTACGTACAGACATATTGAGACAGCGTTTATTTTGAACATTTCAAATAACGAGAGCGGCAGGTGAACATGCTATGTATAATTCAACTTCAGTCTTTCCTCTAGACTGAATATTTGCAATGGCTAGCCCCAGCGTTTGCACTTTTTATATTTAATAACTTTATGTTTGCATAAAATAACATTTAAAGTAATCAAAAAAATAAATACATTCTCTAGTAGTTTCACCACAAACGCCCGTCTCCCAGAACTAACGGTAGAAACAATGACAACGGTGTTTTGTTGAGAAAAAATATTTTCATCCTACCATTGCAAATTTTCTCTAAAATAAGATTTACTACCAATAACAACTTTTCAAATTAGAGAAATGTCTAAAATCCAAACTGTATTGGTTTAGGAACATAAATGCTACTAAACCAAACCGTTTGAAAATAATAAATTATCACAATACATACTTCAACGGAAAAAGTTGTTTGTTGAAACTCTAATGGACCAAAATGCAATAGAATTCTTGAAAATTATGCACTAAGACATACTTCTAATTTACTCTAAATCTATTAATCAATTGTATTTTAAATCAATTAAAATTGTTTCTAAATCCTTTAGGAATCCACCCTTTGATTAAATAATTTAGTTTGTAATAATAGTTATCTTACTTAAATTTACATACAAACTATACATCAAATATAAAAAAAATCTTTTAACGCAAGATACACTACCCACAACATTGTTGTATCTCGCCACTATAAGCCTAAAGTGTTATCTACTGAGATATTGAGCTTTTAGCCGTCATCAATATCACTAATCCTGAGACGGGAAATTGTATCATCCAGGAAATCTTGGGTCTCACTCAGCCAAGCTGTCTCAATCAAAACTGTCTTCGATCAGTCCTTCATCTTGTTTTTTTTCTGTCTCTCAATTTTACAACATCACAAATAAAATTTGTATTTGGTCTATAAGTTACTTCATTTCAAGCTATCTAAAATCTTACCATGATTTTGTATGCTTGATATATATTTACAACGCTATGATTACAAAGCACAATTATGTCTAATTACTTAACAAATAGCTTAGGCTAAGCAATGTTACATAGTATACTCATCATCATTCATACTTGGCTTAAAATACTAAAAATCGTATGGTCCCCATTTTAAACCACCAAAACATAAATAAATGCATGAGCAAACGCATGTAATGCAAACAAAGAGTAAATGCATTACTCTGTTTGCTGATTACAACACTCTTATGATAATTAGAATAAAATAATTTTAATGTTTGCAATATTAGTTGAGGAATTTTAAGCTGGGAACACAGATGGAACTGTTTGAAATAACGGAGGTTCCATTCTTATGGGTTTTTTAATGTGTTAAAAGATTTTTTTCCAATTTCAACCTTAAAAACAAAACATTTTGCAATTTTCTAGAAGCTATGTTGTAGAGCTCAAAAACTAATAACTTATTATTTTTAGGTTGTATGCCTACTGGGTGAAATTCCAAAACCCCCGTTTAATATTTCTATGTCATTCTAAGGTAGAATAAGTCAAATGTTGTCATCCTCTGGTTTGGATCACTGGCCCAGTATTGCGGGGTGTTTCACAACCCACACAAAATAATAAAGGATCACAAAATAAAATAAAATAACTCTTGTACTTTACATATATTGGATAATGTTGCAACGTTTTTTTGCGATTATAAAATTAATTAAAGTAGAAAAAAGTGTGTGAGACGAATTCAAACATAATTTAAGAGGAAGAGTGTTACCGAAATGGAAGTGGTAGTGAGAGACAAAGCCCGGGCTGACAATGGCTACATTATCTGTTTGAGGGAGTCTTTTGTCCCGGTCCTGTTGAAGTCAACGATGATATTTTGGCTGATGGTTTTGTTTTATGATTATCACACTCCTACGCAAACTGAGCTAACTATTTTTGCAGCCTAAAAAAAAACATGGGCGAATAAGTAGCGTAGGTCATAAGTGTGTAATTGCTAGTACATTTTAACATTACTAAATAAAACAAATTATTAAATGTGAGGTTAGTAATAATGAACATAAAAATAATGTAAATTTATTGTAAGTGCATTTTAAACTCATGTTCAAACTTTTAGTCATCAGTGTGATCATATGAAGTATGAAAACAATGCAAGGGATTTTTTAATTCAACTAATTTTTTTTACTATATGGTTTAGGCCTACAATAGACCAATAATTTATTTAATTCTATATTTTTTCTTATTTATTTTATAATACCATGAAAATATTTAAGGAAATAACTTCAATTTAAAAAATGCATAATTTGTTATTACTATGAAATATCATACATCGGCTGTTTTTGTGCCCTGTTACACGTATTTTTTCGGTCATAACCTCTGTTTTTAAAATTATAAAGTTAGTTTGATGAAATAAACAATACAAAGTTTTATGGATACTGCAATTTTACAATCCCTTCGAAGTAAAATTTGCCACACCCTAGCCATGGATTCCATTTGCATATATACAAAAAAGTCATTTTAGAGTATGTGAATGTTTTATAATATATTTGAAAGGGAAGTACAAATATGTTAACACAAAATAAATCATATTTTCAGGTTATTAATTTATAGTTATATAAGTTGTTTACAGTTTAAGAATAGATATATTCAAGTAAAATTCATAATCCACATGTTTTACTAAATATTTTTTTTTTATATGGGTATATACAATGTGAGCAATATAACAATACAGGAATCAACATTTAATATTAGTATGATAACTAAAATAATTAATTAGGAAATTGTGGCCGAATCTTAATCCATCAATATTACGAAATAACACCATACATATCATCTTGATATGATGTATCACATTTTAATAACATATAGAAATATTCTAGATTTGTTTGTGATGATTTTAAAGCGTTATAAAGTGTATAAAGAGTGTATATGTGTAGTATTAGCTGTTCACAATACTGACACTCATCTTACATAAGTAACCTGTCATACCTTAGACATCCAGATTTTAGCTGGTGAGATGGCAAACATTAATGCATACACAATATTTGTTTGTTTGAATTTAGTTTACTGATATACATAATAATTTCAATGTTCTTGTATCGTACTTTACAAAGGTCTTATATGCAGGTCTTAGTAAGGTAGTAAGGTCTTAGTTTATTACAGTTGAAATTGGTCTAAATACAAAAACTAAAAAAAATTCTAGGTTAATTTAATTATAAACAAACATCATTATATATGTTTTATAGAATCATTAGAATGAATTTAAATATAACCTAGCATTTTTATTGAGTATTATAATAAAAAGAAAACACCTTAAAATATTATTATGGAATATAAAACTATTTTAAATGTACAACAATCATAATGCGCACAGTTTAGGTTGTGGTATAACGAATAAAAAATGCTTGAAGATAACTTAAGATAGGATGTTCTGGTTTAAATTCACTTACTATTCCATAATCCATATTCCCATCGATAGCTACGCAGAGGTCTGTTCTGTTTCTCCGTTAAAACGTTTCAAATTATAATAATGGGTATTTTCTTGTCACAATTTTGAATTAAAATCCATGCATGTTTTAAAAATCTTAAAAATTCTAATATTATCGTTAAATTGAGGCAGAGACGGAGTGTACAATTAAATGATACCCAAAGTGTAGCTTTGTTACTAATAAAGATCAGCTGTTTCATTAGTTAGAACCATTTATCAAAAGCCCAAGGACCGAGGACAGCTGGGTTTAGAATCAAGCCCTCAAAATATACTTGATATTTTAGGATTGAATTCCCAACTGACTACTTGTCAATAATTATAACTAATGATGCAATAGCTCAATAAAAACTGCTTCACACTGAGAGTTGTCTTTTTACACGAATATTTAATTTACAACTTTTTTACTATACTTTTTGTAAGCTGTAAGAGTTAGCATAAATGCTAACTATTTTAAACCCCATAAATTATATTAACTTTGTCATTGGTGGCGATGGAAAGTTATTTAACAGGTTTACCAAGAAAGACCTACCTGAAATTGTCCTGCTAAATAAAACTCTTCAGTTTTAAATAAATTAAGATGTTGACTATTATAACCTGTAACAAAAAAAACCCTTTGTAGTAGGATACGCCTTTTTAAACTGGCATAAAAACTATTGGGTGCCAGATAAGTAAAACTATATTTTACAGTTCTTGGTATGCTGAATAGTAATACCAGAGAATGGTTTAAAATATGGTGTTTATTTATTCTACAGTAAGATAGTACTTTATGTAGCCTTAATGTATCAAAGTTAAAATTCTAACAACAATAAGAAAGTTGTGTTCCAAGTTCGTAGTTTTGTTCTATAATCTTGCTGTATTGTAAGTTATTATAATACTAATATTTTTTTTTTTACTGTAAATTATTGTATGATAAATATCATTATCCTGCCAAAAACCTTGGGGACCAGCTGGTCTAGTAGTAGAGCGCGGGATTCCGGTTCCCGATGCCAAAAGTTTAAATCCCACAATCACTTGTAGATTATATTTAAGTGATAATGTAAAAATTTTTATGCTAGGCCAAGAACGTGACCTTGAGAAGTTCCGTATTTCTCATCTTTCTTTTGAGCATCTTTTCATAGAAGAATGTCCCCCATACCGACTGAAGCGCTAACATCTAAAAAAGTGAATATCGGAATATAAGACAATTTTTGCAAAAAAATCCCCTATTCTCAAGTAAAACCATCCCCATACGTAAAGTTAATGAAACACGTACACATAACAAAACACAAACCTCATCATGCGTATACATTCATGTATGGTAATATAAACATTGCTACTCTGCATCCTCCAACATGTCTCTGACTGCGAGCGAGATTATTGTACAAGATATTCTAGAAGACGGTGAAACATGATTTGACAAATATCTGAACTTACCAACTTGTTCTCTCGAAACACCTATTATCGAATAAAGCATTAGATACAAAATTTAAACTTTTGCATTAGGAACTTTTTAAGAATTTAGTTTGCTTTCATTGATAGTTCTCATATTTTCAACAAAGTGTATAGGATTATAAAATAATTTGAACCAGTTTATAGATTTGATTGTAACGAAAAAAATTTACGAGAGTTGTTTTAGTAAAAATATTAATCCATTACCAAGAATTTGTGATACATCATAAATCACGTATATAGGATGGAAAAAGGTCCTAGGACATTAGTTATTTGTAATAATAATGAAAATAGACGTACACAACTTTGTACTAAAATAATTTTAACACATTATTCAGTGATGCGCTATAGGCTGATATGTACATCAAATTAAAGGCATTTAACATAATACAATTTCGCAAATTTGAACTCAAACGGAAACCCAGTAAAAAATGCAAGCCGTTCAAAGGTTCCTTGAATTAGTCATTTTCAGAATATGTTTATGTATTATGAGCTATTGAGGCTTTATAAAGATAATCTTATAGTTATAGTATCAACCAATTTACAAAATTGCAAGATACAATTAATTGATGTTATTGTTATACAAGATCTATATTCGAAATAATAATGTTACCAATATTTTGACTTATACCTCCTGTTATACTCCTGTTGGAGTAACCAATTCACAATTTTATGACCACCAAAATTTAGTTCATATTTAATTTGTATCGCATTCATACCACTCCGTGAATCAGGAATACCTGAGAACAACATAATATAAAGGGTTTTTGTATTTAACGCATAGGTATATTAAATTATAGCCTTTGTCTTTGTTGTGAAATGCCGTACATTTCCTAAGTATTACAATCCCCAATGTAATATATACGTCAAACCGTCTCAGTAAAAGGGTTTCTCCTACAAGTGTGCTGTCATATCACACAACTCAAGTGCACTTATGTGGTTCTGTCTGTTTACTTGTATCTGGCCGATAATATTTTTTCTAAGTCCTAAATTATTTCAATTATATAGGGACTGATATTATTGTTTGACCAAATTGGAGGGAAACTTGTTAACCCATAACTTTCCTAATTATTAAATATTTTTTGCCCTACTTTTGTAAAACATAGCCGATAAGATAAATATAATTTTCTATTTGTATTTTATTTCGGAAGTTTCTCCTCTTGATTCCAGTTGTTAGAGTAATTGTATTAGTTATATATACATAAGGTAGAATATAATAACCATATAAATATGGTACTTTGACATGAAGATTTTCTTCCATACCCAATAGCCTCATAGTTTGTGGATTTTAACGAAATTACATGTCACTTGTAAAAGGCTCTGGCAGTTTTATCAGTTTTAAGTCATACACCTGTGGAAAAAATGCAGCCTACTTGACCATAAATTATAAAAATAATAAATTATAGTAGAAACCAAAATTATTATTTAAGATTTATAGTTATTTTATATTTATATTACTCGTAATTTATATAGGCACAACATAAGCTATAATGTCTATTACTGAGATTGAAATCAAGTTAAGAATGCGTAAAATATTTCATTAACGGAATAGCTTAAGAGAATTATCGTTTGCGCTATTGTTTACGTAAACCGCACATATTTGACATGTCGCATACCATCCGCCACACTCTTATGTATAGGAGGTATTTTTCTCGCCATTTGCATTTTAAGTTGAAGCCAAGCTTGGTTCAATTTCAACTCTTTTAAGGAAAAGTGGTCCAAACCAATTAGAGTTTTGTGGATGTGCCAGGAATTGAACCCGTCCTTCCTCCAGCGAACTCCAAGACGCTAGTCACTAGGCTAGCAACACGCCATGCTCCCATTGGTATGACCACCATATTTGGTCTTCTGTCAACTGGTGGTGAACGGTCTAACACCATAGAACCTCATAGCATGTGCATGTACATGTGTGTACTAACAACAACATTTAACCCGTTATTTAATTTTCAAAAGTACCATTTAAACACGGCCATGTTTTGTTTAACGCATAGAGAAATTATAATAATATAACACCACAGAGTGGTCTGTGAGGGACAAGCTGTAGTGACGAAAATAAATGTTACCACTTTGTCTACGTCCAGCCTCCGTTAGTTTATACTGTAGATCATAAACTATATTGTTGTGTTATACAGACAAATAATATTTATGTTTTAGTTTTTTTTATTTGGCTTTGTTTAGTGCTGTATATGACATAACGTATATTTAATAACTAAGCACAAAATCAATAACCGAAACCACTCCACTCCGTATTATTTAACTTAAAAAATGTTAAATATATTTAATTTAGTATTACAATATTAAATTAAATATAGAATATATGTATATTTACAGGAAAATATAGCTAATCAATCGGCGTCACTGGTTCAATATTCAGTTATCAATATAACTTTCCACTGTATAATAACTTTCCAATATAAGCGTCACTGTGTTTCTTTTGACAAACCCTTCGAAATAAGGGGTCAATCAATAGGGGTTGATATTTAAAAAACAGAGTTCCCCCCAACCCTGTTAAGGGGGGTGAAAAATATTTTTTTTTTGTAAAAATTTGCGAAACCTTTGTTAAAAATCAATGCCACAAACAGAATATTTCTATCTACTTTGGTTTAAAAAATACAGATTTGTTTCCATATTTGTGAAATTGGTATTTTTCACATAGATCAATTTTTGGAATACCTGCCATTTTGGCTAGTGGTTACATATCCACCTTTGGTTTGCATCATTGTGTTTCTTTTGACAAACCCTCCGAAATAAGGGGTTGAGAATTGAAAGATAAGTCACTCCCTACCCCTAACCTGTTGGAGGGTAAAAAACAATTTTTGATGTAACAAAATTGCTTATTCTTTTTTAAAAGCAATTTCATAAACATAATATTTCAATCTATTTCGGTTTAAAAATACAAATTCGTTTTAATACTTAGTTTATACACTGTATATCCCTTCTAACAATAATTTAGAACTGAGTCGAAATAAAGTGAGGCATAGATATTAACACGAAAGGGATAATATGGAAATATCCATTATTGTATCTCTTAAAAAACAAATTTCAACATTATGACCTACTAACCATACATTTATAGAGAATGATTATATCAATTGCATGTGTCACGTTGTGAAAACTCTGAAGTTTAATTTATAACAGCATTCAGAAATATTAATTTTTAAAGTTATACACCTGATTATTGAATCCACTGAACTTCATTCGGTGTTTCAAATAATTTGGTATGCTTTAGAAAATGTCTTGATTTTAAATGGTAATTTTAGTGTGCTTTACTATGGTGGGATAAAAAACGTTTAAGTTAGGTATATTTTAATAACAACCGCTTCCTACGGTTATTCCCAAAATTAGTACTAAATTAGTTGCAACCAAGCTTATACGATTCTTGACGTTGCATCTACAAATTTTGTGAAATAGCTTTTATAATTAAGGAAATATAATCAGTGGTTAACTCAAACAGTAAAGGTTAAGCAGTATACAATAGAACGTTTATGTTTTAACAAAAATCAAGGAAAGTTCTTGAAGCTGACTTGTGTCAACGTACTAATTGACTTGAATTTGCTTTTAGTCAATTCTCACAAATACTTTACTGCTGGACCATTACCTAACTTTAACATTACTTGTATTTATTTGCATCTCAATAATTATTGGTTGCTGTATGTGCAATTACTGTATATCAGGTTTAACAGCTACCATCCCCAGTAAATTGTATTAATTTTAATTGTTTATCCCTAACGTTCCTCATAAGGCAAATATGACTTACTTCGTTATCAGTGACAGCATACTGAAGAAAATTCTGATTCATAGGAATAATTAAGTGAACAAATATCTTCATAGTATCATTATACAGAAGAACACTTGAACAAGATAAAGCCAGCAAAACTAAATAGGTAAACAATGTTCAGTTTTGTGATTCAGAAATTTATCTCTCTATTCTTCTTTGCATTGAGAACTACAATTTTTTTATTATTTAATTAGCATATGTATATAATTGAAAGTGTGGAAATGGTATAGTCATGTTCTTTTGAATAAAACCTGAGGGATCCAAGTTAGATTTATACTGAGCTATTGCGGATAATCATGAAATCAATTTAAACATCAATAGCACGAATTGATTTGAAATAGTAACATGGTAAACATTTTATCTAAATTTTATAAGATAGCATTAAATAAAACAATAATTTATTCGGAGACTCTAAAGCATAATGCTATTAAGACTTAAAGCTGATGATTTAAAGCGTTATTATGAATCTTAGTGTTAGTTCAACCAAATATAATTTCCAACTCAGAAACTTTTGAAATGGTATCAAGAAAGACCATTAATTCTTGGCTCATCCATCAAAACTAGCTCGCTCGCAATGCTTGATAGGTTTAAAATAGCAAACTACGATATCGAAACCATCATTAAAGTGTTATTTTTGGTCTTTTTAATATAAGATAAATATTTCAAAAAAAAAAAACATTGAATAATACAGTTAAAAAAAATTATAAAATTTATTCATCTTATTTCCTAAAGGAACACCTTCCCATACAGCATCTTTCAATCTGACTTTCAGTCAGAGATATGAAGAGTACATATTAACAATGTTTATATTTTACTAATTACCTTTTTTGTTGCCTTCGTTCTAAAACCAAAGGGTGTTTGTATTTATTTCACTATGTACATTTCGCCAGCTTATGTTGAACCTTCAAGGGTTTTCTATTTTCATATCATATACACTACGAATTGTCTTACAAAAATTATTTACGATCGTCACTGGCCTCGTTGTTGAGCCAAACGGGCGACGTACTGACAGACCCACAAAGAAGTCATTGGCATTTTCTCCTCCGTTTCATTTATTGCCCTCCTGAATCTCACCCTGAATTTATTGCCCTTCTGACTCTTTAGCTCCTAAATACCCTTGTACTCATAATTAATGTATATTCATGCTGTGGTTTGTGTTTAAAATCAAATTTTTAATAACTTACACCTAAGGAATGCGATGTTTAGGTAGGCTCGGGCTCAATAATGATCAGTACAACCCAATTAAGATGGCAGGGTCTAAAAACAAAACCATTTTTAATAAATGGTATGGTTATGGCAATTTAATCATATACCTGTGTTATGCAACTACTGTAAAAACATTTTTTAGTGAAGATTGGTATCTTGGCAAGCTAATAGGAAATGCATTCAGGAACTTATTTTTCATTGTTTTATTTAATTTTTAAGACCGCACTGCTTGGAAAAAGCCTTTTTGTTTACATTTTGATTGTGGGTAAATGAGAAACCAAATTTGCATCGTAATGGAATCCTTGCACGTGTAAAGAGTTGATTTTTTAATGGAATTCTGTGCAATCTTGTGAAATGGAATTGTTGGTAGTGAATTGTTTCTCAAAACAATAATCTTAAGACAATATCACAAATATCATATTATAATATTTCTTGCATAACAGGTCACACAGTTTAACTGCATAAATATTCAAAGAAATGTTTTCGTATATTTTTCATAGAATATAATTAATTTTTAATGGGTTTTATTAAATACCTCGTTACTCTATATAATAATTTTACCAATAAGTTTTACAAGTTTATTCAGAACCTTGTGGGGTTTCAAAAATAAATATGAAATAAAATATAGCTAAGTTCTAAACATTTTATTTTTTTTATTTATTGTTCACAAATATCACAAATGTTTTTTAAATAACCAAAATTAAGAGTTCATTTTGCTAGAAACTAATGCTTGGATGTAACATAGTCTAACCATTTATGCTTCCCACCCCGCCACTTAAGTGCTCTAGAGGTCCAGGATATGACAGGTTACTTATGAGAGGCGAGCATCAACGTTTTCAGTGGGTAGAACACCTTTCAACATTTTGTTATCATTTTAAAATAAGCCTCATATTTTCAAAGTTTTAACTTCACGCATTTAGGAAAAATACATAGCTAAAAGAAATGTAATATCTGTGTAAAATTGTATTTAACATATACCCATTCAGGGCTTTAATGCTTTAATAAGTTAAAACATAGTTAAAATATACTCGGTTATTTTTACGAGTTGTTGATATAAAAATAATAATTGTATGGACCCATTATATTTAACATATCATCCTTGTATGTATACAACCTTGTAGGACATTGTGTTTATACAAACGTATAGCAACAAACATATGGCTATTTATGATTTCCAAATGACGTTGACGTCTGTGTTTTAAATTTGCAGGAGACAGCTGTTTCACGGTGATATCCCATTTAATTAATACTTGAGTCATAGAATTTTGTTGATGTCTTGGATTTTTAAAATAAATTTATATACTAGTGTAATTTCATGCAGAAATATATTTTTGTTAAACCTAAGCATAGTGTTGTTAAAATGTTTGCTAAGTAATATTTAATTATTATGTATTTATTGTAAGGTGTTTCCATCTCGAGTTAAAACAAATGATTTTAACGTCTACAATTTAAAAAAGGGAGGGCATTACAATAGAGGTTATAAACTTTTGAAAAAACTTGTATTAAGTTTTGCCTTATTTGTTAGGCTTAATTGTAGTATGTTCAGATACGCTAAGAGCCCTTTAAGTGAAACTTTAGGACTAAAACATTACATTTTATTCTTTGTTAAAACACATCATGCTGCTAAATGAAATGTTGTAGCAACAAAGGTTTTCAAAACAATTAAATAGCTATATTACTTGCAGTCTTGTCAATTAAGTCTCATTAAACGCATCTTTAATATAATAACTTTGTCTTGTGGAAAAATAAGTTCTTAAGTTTTTAATACATTGATGCTGTGTGAGATTAGTTCACTGTAAACCTTACCGTATACACGTTTTTTATTTTTCTAAAAGACATAAAATGTACAAGAAGCGACTTTAAGATAAACTAGTTGTCATTCTTAAACGTTCTAGATTTCATGAATGTGAGTATTTATAATAATAAATAAGTAATTTATAATATAAAAGTGTTTTTCTGCAACAAAAGATCAGGTAAATATGTAATATGCTATCAAAATGTTGCTTAAATTTGAACCTACTTTATAAAACTATTAATATCATTCTCATTATTTTCACAAAACACACTATACGTCTAATGTAATTTTCTATTTATTAGAATTTATCCTGCATGATTTCTATGGACGGTAAAGGGGTTTTCTAAATGAGGTAAAACGTTGATTCAGTTATTTCCGTCTACTAACGAAAATACCAATAAAACCGTTTAGTACACTATCTATATCCATACATATAACACGATGGAAATGCAACCCATATTTTGCTAACATGGCAAATACAGATATTTTTTTGAGTTTTACTTACTGTTAAATCACAACAAGTTATTGACTGTAATCGTTGATTTCTTTATTTCTGAACACCTTTTAGCGTCAAATACAAACATGTGAAGCGCTAGATAACCTAGTAAGATACATGCACAAAGCGTTGTCTCTGACATAAATCTAGTAGAACAGATTGTAATGTCAGTAACAGTTGTCCCCTTCTGATCTGGAACACTCGCGTTAATTTCGCTTAAGGCAAGATATATTAAATTTGTAAATAAAATACTTTCATTACTGGATCATTTTTGTAAGTTACTGCGTTGAAATATATATAAAAAAAATATTTAAAATGAATCAAAAAGCTGAAAGGGAATCTAATATAATATTAATAATCAGATATTTCGTTGAATTTATTTGTTATTTACAAACACCATTAAAATGGTATAGAACTTTGTTATGTTTTTGTTATTGAAATCCTAATTGTTTTCCTCCAAGAAGCTACAATGATGGCATTTAACATAGTTGCTACTAAAAATCGCTATTATAATTGCGTAGAACAGCTGTAACTGTTATTACGGGTTTCAAACACTTATTTTTTGTCATTACTATCTTCATTGCTGTCCGCATACACGTAGGTGGTAATGTAGGTAATATAGAATATGTATTGGCCTGGATATATTTTTGGTTTTTTAGCGAATGTCCCATATAGGGAATAAGCTATTACCGTAGTACTCATGGTAAGACCTGGACCCGAGGCCGATTTAATTTTTCGTTTTAAGGTCCCTAGAGGCCAAAAACACCATCCGTTCAAATTCATATATATATATTGTTGTAAACTTGTTCACTTATGAGGGCTACTAAGTAATTAATAAATAATATATAGAATAACATGAGTACCCTTTTTTATATTCATTTTTATTTAAGGCTGCATTCCAGTAAAAAATGGAAGCTGATTGAAATCTTTAGAAATCAGAAATAACTTGCTATTTTATATTCAATTGGCTGCCATATTTTATTGTGTTAAGATAGAGACCTGTAGTTTGCGTTTTTAGTTTTCTTTTATTATGACCTTTAAAATGAGGGGCCACTCGATGGGGCTTATCTTTTAAAATTTTTGAGTTTCCCCCAAAATCCCCCATTTTGGGTTTGGGAACCAAAGTGCTATTAGGCTTAAATAGTACTTTATAACATGCCAAAAAGGTGTGTAGAGTTTAGTTTTCCTAGTGTGAGCAGTTACAAAATTTACAGGGGGTCTCCAGACTTGGAAAGCTGTAAGTTAAATTTAATTTCTGAGAAATTCAATTGGCTGCCATTTTTTACTGGATTGAGATAGAGACCTCTAGTTTGCGTTGTTGGTTTTCTTTTACCAGGACCTTTAAAATGAAGGGTCACTCGATGCGTCTTTGTGTTTGAAATCTTTGAGTTTCCACCAAAATCCCCCATTTTGGGGATGTACACCAAGTGGCGGTTATGATCAAAAATTTATTCATAACATGCCATAATGGTTTGCCGAGTTTAGTTTTTCTAGTATGGGCCGTTAAAAAATAACTAATGGGAACAAGGGAGGTTTTATGGGGTAAAAATAGGTTTTTCCAATTTTTGACCCTAAAATCCAAAATTTCACAATTTCTTTCCAAACCATTTTGTAGAGCTTAAAAAAACAAATAATTTAGTATATTGAAGCATTGTTGTGCGCCTAATGGTTATGGAGAAAATTCCAAGAAATTGTAAATTTAAAATTCTCATGTTATTTTTATGGAGAATAAGTCAACTGTTGTAGTTTGCTTATTTATGAACATGTTTTGATTGAATTTGGAAAATTCATTCATTTCTTACTAAACTATTAACATTTTACAACAAAAAGCACTTTTTTACCCTCCCTGTTGCAGCAAACCTAAGTACTTGTTGAAATAATTCTATTAAATAAGTATTAACTGTGATATTTTTTAAGGAGGTATTTTAGTGTAAATACAATCAGGCAAATGGAAATTCGCTTAGTCTGCAGGTTTGCTGAGGCGGGGGTATTTTTATTTTGTTTACATATATTTTGTCATCCCTGAAGATAGTAAATATATCGTTACGGTTTTATAATTTGTGTTTTTTTAATGGTGTTAAGTAATTTCATTTTAATCCGAATTTAAACAGGTCCTGTAGCCTGCAAACTCTTTTTTCTGAGTTTAAACTGTAAACCGTATGATGTGCATAGGACATATATTTACTATATACATTACTCAATATATTATGAATGACAGTCTTAGGAATGTAAAGGTATCGTAAATTGAGGATAGCTTAGTGATAGTACAACAATCTATCTTGTAGTGACTACATATGAATAGTCAATCTAAATAATAATAGCTGATTTAAATTCCAAATAGATTTATACTATTTATATCTGAATATTATTTGCTCAGTATCTCTTACCTAGTAGAATAAGAACATATTTCATACTAAGTCAATGCTGCTTGTTACTAACAGATTATAGAAGGTTTAAATTGAAGTATGAAATGTACTCTAAGTTTGTAAACACCACTATCAGAATAATAAAAATATTAGATATTCTTCAGTTTGTAAACACCACTATCAGAATAATAAAAATATTAGATATTCGTAAACTATTAAAGAAAAGATTTTATAACTCTAAAACGCAAGAAACTCACACTAGTTCATTGTTCAATATGCTGCATTGCATTTGTTAAAACATTGTAGACTACATTGCAAAGCACGCTGTAGGTTGACCAAACCGACACTAATATCTGCACCTGACAGAGTTGTGCAGAAAAACAACTATTACAAATACCTTTGACTGCAACTGAGTCATGTCAATACAATATATTATTGTACAATAAGTTGTTGTCTGAACACTTTCATGTATAGTTGTGTATGTGGGCCCTATACGTGAGCAGAATATGTGAATGTATCGGATCGGTTACGTTTATTACATCAGATGACAAAGAAGAAGAAACTAGTAAAGTAGCTATAGCCTATAACCAAGCGTCCTAGAATTTAAAGGTAGGACATTTAAAAGTATGTTTATGTACATTTTAGAATCCATTATTAATATTTAAAGATAAAACTACATTTTAAACCTGGGTGATGTAAGAAAATATAAGCTAATTACTGAACTGATTAATAGTACTTTAGGTTCTCTGCGAATTTATTAAACTCATTCTATGTCTTAACAATATTATTTTATAAGAGGTATAATCATGTTAGGTAATCAAGAGTATATTAGTTTTTATGTCTTTTCTAGTTCTAATCGTTACGTTTTATTAACGGTAAACAATGTTTTAGAAAAAAATTAAAACATATGTTTAAGTACTAGACATTTTTCTACAGGGATGATATCAAAGATATTCTGTTGTCTCCAAAGAAGGATTCAAAGACTATCAAAGGAAGGAATACAGTTAGTTTTGAACTGATTCAGTTATACTATTTATATCTTATTTTTACGACATAAATGGTATTGTAATATATAAATAATAAAGGTATTATATCATTATAATGCTGATGAGAAAAATATGTTTACTTTGTATTACATTGATACTGTTAAACAGCACGTGTTTTCATTTAATGTTTCTTTAAATATAACTAATAATAATGATTTAAATACCTGATTCTTACAATCCAAATGTTCTCTTCTACAACTAATTAAAACCTGCTAAGAGGTCAGCATCAGGTGAGTACAAGGATGATATTACTTCATATGAAGTTCGTCAGGATTAGCAGTTTTTTTCACACATACGTACACACCAACAAACACATAGCGCGCGCACACACATACGGCAATGAAACATTTAGTAATTTACTAGTTGTGGAAGACAACATTTGGACTACCATAATCAGGTATTTAAACCATTCTTATCATTTATTCTACGCAATCTGGAGGCTACTTACACTACAAGGAAATAAATATAACGATAACATACAAAATAGCTTATCTGTACTGTTTCACCTCAGTTGTAAATCATAGTTAGTTGGCTAAGTCCAGTATTCACGTAGGTATGGCCATGAACAAATTACCAGTAATTCTGAAAGCTATACTATGTATATATTTTACTTCATAACTATATCAACGTATGAACTAGAGATAGATATCATAAACAAACATGGAGGAAAACAAAGGGTAAGTGATAATATCAGAGTATATAACACTGAGAGAATCATAACAGCCAACAACAATGTGTCTATATTATACGCTCCAAGGATCTTATTCTTGCCATTTCTACCTCTTGCGTTATAATGTCAAGAGTATTATGTTTATTTGAAAATAAATACAGTACTGCAACTACTCATCATATGAATTAGAACTATACTAATTAACTAAAATATTGGATTATTTTAATGATTTGTTTTTGTATAATTGTTTACCTATGCATGTTTTTTTATATGATTTAGCTTGAAGTTTACTATTATATAATTCACTGGAAATTATTAGAAGAGAATAGTTTCGTATATTTATAATCAGAAAGTAATGTCTTTAACAATCTTTGTCCATAGTTTAGCAATATAACTTTGTTGCTATGATAACAATCTTATCTTACTAATATTATAAATCTGAAAGTTTGTGAGTTTGTGTGTTTGTGTGTTGCTCAATCACGCATTAACTACTGGACGGATTGGGCTGAAATTTGGCATGATGATAGCTCACATTCCCGATTAGCATTTAGGCATATTCTTATCTCAAAAATCCTTTCGGGCTCCACCCCAGTGGCTCTGTAGTTCCCCATGTTGAGTACTTATATTTAAATGGAATTAAAGAATCTTAACAGCTGGTTCAAATAAACAATTTGATTCTGTGATGTTTAATAGCATTAAAAAGTTACATTGGTTTACCAACAGAGTGCAGCACTATTACTTTTTAAATTTATGAAAACAGCTAATTTGCAACCAAAAGGTGAGTGAGCGTAGCGAACGAGCTAAGCCTGAAGGCAAGTGAGCGCAGCAAACGAGCTCCAACCTAAAGGTAAGTTAGCGTAGCAAACGAACTTCAACCAGGGCGTGATTGAGCGATGCGAATGAGCTCATCTTGAAAATGAACGAGCATTTGACATAAAACCACATTAGGACAGGACGACGTCTGTCGGTCCAAAAGGTTGTGTTTTTTCTATGGTTTATGTACAGTGGTAGAACATTAGGGCTATGGTAGATGTGTGCTACACTATAGGATACCTTATAAATTAAAAGACCAAATTTTCTTAAACCGCGTCCTCTCCCATAATTGTAATAAGTTTTTTATACATGCTAACCCCGTACAAAGGACGGGTACTCTGCTAGTATCATATACATCATATCATATACATAGTATCATAAATAATGTATACAAATCTGTTAGAAACATTGAAATTATTTCATTGTTTTATCTATAATGTCAATGAATAAACTAGAATCGTTAAGAAAATAATTATATCTTCCTTTCGCTATCACTTCAAATAAATAGAATTAAACTCTTCTAAGAGTATTGCAATAACGTTGAGCCAGAAGCGATGCTAATATTTTCTTATTTATTCTGGGAACTTTTCACACGCAAAGCTGTTCTTGATTCTCAGTAAATGTTCACCATTCTTTCACTGAACTATTTTAAATATAAACTTACCTTTACTTTTGTACCTCTAAGCCAATTTAAAATTTTAGTCTCTACACAAAGCTACGTTATATATGAAGTAAAAAGTTTTCTGATTTGTAAATATACTTGATATATTCATTAATTCGGTATTATCTATTTAATATTATTTTATGAATATAGGAAACATTTTTTGTATTATCTAAATTGATCGGGAATAATTCTTGTTTTTGTTTAATCCTAGAAATCCCTTCACAATCGTAGCCGTTTCACCATTTCATTTGATGAACTCTGCCTCATTATTCTTAATTTACTCTCACTTACTTTGATTCGCTAGTTACCATTTTACTGATCTCTATGTATGGGTTTAAGTTCCTTCTTAAAATCAAACTTACTTTTTATCTTTATTAAAATTTTAAATATTTTATATGAAGATAACATGTGGTTAATCTTATAGACCTTCGTTTCTTTTAAGGTAACATAGATTTAGATGACTTTTCTACATCATTCTTCAAAAAGATCTTGCAAGTAAGTACAGTTTCAAATTATACCCCGATTACTCAACAAATATAAAAACATTTACAAACACAGCATTTACTAGTGGAAACATCCACAATTCTGTTCTCTTATAACGCTTTTACAACCATTATGATTTTAGACTTAGACACTGAAACCAATATCGTAAACAAGTAAATCGTCGATGCCAAAACTGCACAAATCATAAAACAACTTCTGAAATCTGAAATCATCATATTACAGTGGCTTGAATATACTTAGTTTATTAAATTAAATATTTTTTTATTTATCATAAAACCTTTTATAAAATTTTAAACATACAAAATATTATCATTGCAATTTGTGCACTAGTTTGACGAGTATTTTTACAATCATTAACAATTATATAATAAAACCTTATTAATAAGTAATCTAAATTATTAGGAATTGCACTGTTTAAGTATTATGTAAATTAAGGAGTTTACTTTCTCATGTAAAGGTATATATATACCATACTGCAACATATTAGAAAAGTAAAATGATAACACTAGAACAAGAATTCATAATCTTATCCGTGAGTCGATTAAGTAACTTCCTTCCTTATATGAGCAAATCTTAGACCATTGATCCGAAATTTGAAATCAAAATTGCTAGTTTACAGAATATCATATTGTAAATAATTGCAAGAATTCAGCTTCCAATGTGGTGTTAATGGCCTGTTTTTAATTATCAATCCCCATGTGCATCTGGTGGTTCCGACTACAGCAATTATTTTAGGTTTGGTTGTATCGAGTTTTCAAGAAAATACAGACACGAAAATGGGTTTTTTAAGTAAGCAGCAATAATTATTATTTAAGCAGTTCAATTATTTGAAAGGTTTGTTTTGTTTGGTCTCTATGAATCATAAAAATCAAATAAACTTATAACATAAAACCAGAGGTAAGGTTATGCAGTTAGTTACAATATTATCAAATTATCAGAAAAATGCAAATCAAAGGGAAAAGTTGTAAAGCCATTTTTTTTTTAACGATGTAAGACGTTGGCTTAGGTTAATTGGCGTAACATGTTTTCATCGAAAAAAAACCTATAGGCCTATTTACACATCGTGCTACATAATATTTATAATTTATTATAATTACAAATATTTAATATTTGTAAATTTATAATAGCATTACGATCTTTCCAGACATGATGATATGATTTGATAACTAAAAATAAGATTAAATATGCCTATATATGTATCCCTAAACACTTTGTTATAGATTTTGTTACTTTTTGAATGAAAGTTATTTGAAATTGTAGGTACTTTTTTCGTATATTCCTCTACATATCGGAACCCTGAAATACACGTTTAAATTACTGTACGGATATTAAAATACGAGTTTTAAATTGTTAATACACACTTAACACTATTAAATCATCTTGAAATGTACGGTTTTAAATAAACATTTCCACATTAAAAAAAATGCCTTTACAAATTTTATTAAAAACTTTCTTATAAACTTATCAAACTTAGTATAATATCATTATAATACACAAGAAAGGTAGAGCACCAAAACCTTCTATCAGTGACCCTAAATGTATCTGGCTTGGCGTGAGCTTCAGTCCTGAAGACCAATAAAAAATAAATAAATAAAACTTATTTGTTTATAAAGCAAAATGTTATGTTTAGTTTTTGTCCGTCCAAGGGATTTATTTTACAAATAAATAAAACAACTCATCTGTAAGAAAAGAGTAAATCTTTATAATCATTTTAAAACAACATAGGCCTACTCTTTATTTTCAATGGAAAACTAGCTTTCAGTTTGTATTTATGTGTATTTTTCAAACAACTATAATAATGAACACTTCTGTAAATAATTGATAAATTACTACCATATATGAAAACACTTTGTTTCAGTAAAAAAAAAACAAAAACAATTTGATTTAATTTTAAAGACGTTTTAAAGACTATAGGCAGTTCTGTTGTGTCCACCGTGCAAACTGATGGTTTGTCCCATGTATTAATGGGGTCGGCCTATTGTCTTTTAAATGTATTTACATTGTGTTTTAGTTGTGAACTTTATGTGTTGAACTGTATTTACGTCTTCATCAAGACTTCCGTCGAATTGAAGACAAACTTTCAATTTGATGTTGACAAGATTTTTTTTATGGGTCTCAGACCCGAAACTAGTCATACCTTGACTAGTTTAATACTGAAGACGAACTAAGGTATGTAACCTATTACATACAAGTAATAAAACCAATCCACATTTATGTGAAGCTCGTACGGGTGGGAATTTGCATTATCCGCAGAAAACTTTAGGCATACAAGGCCTTTTAGGCTCCGGTAGATTTTAGTTTTTTTTTTATCCATGGTCACGACTAGAAAGTTAAATTATTTGATTATCTCAACAGTCAAATGCTACAAACGAATACTAAGATTAGTCTTACACCTAATACCTAACTAATTACAAGTTTCAACTTCACTCTCACCTTAATTAAGACTTGCTGACACCGTATCTGGAATGAGATCTGATACTTGCCAAGTTTGTAATTTTGCTTCTTGTTTGACATTTAACAACGGAAACTCCAAACTAATCTTAACATCCATGTTAGAACTCTTGTTCACTAATTACATACGCATATGTGTTTTTTAATATGTTGAAGACATGGAATGCTCGTTATGTATTTTAACTATGTAGTTACAATGACTACATGTACGAAGAATTATTGCTGCAGGAATCAGAAATTGGTTAGTTATTATCTGTATCCTTCTTCCGTCAGAGTAGTTTTATTGCGAGGTAGTACAGATATTTAATTGTTTGTTTATTTAATAATTTCCTTGATATTAAAGGCTTCGTTTTCCTGGTTCTCTCTTATTTTTAAATTTTTGTATTGACTCCTAAGAAATCGGTGACTATAACATGCTAAACTATTTAAAAACAATGTAAAAGTTATTAAAATGAATATTAATGTCATTTAAACCCACTTTTGCCGATAAAAAAACTTTATAAACATAGATTTAATTTATCAATATTTTATAAACACTTATGCATGACACTGTGGTTTTAAAATTTAAGTTTAGGTGTCAAAAATTTGAATTTAGAATTTTTTCATTACGCTGTCTTAGGGAATAAGAACCTACCACACCGTGTTTATTCCTTTATTGTTTATACGTTATGTAAAAAAGTACATTCACGTAAGAAGATAAATTATATTTTACTTTCTTTCTACCTTTGTAAACTATAATATTTTCAGAAACTTGATTATACTCTATACACTATTTTCAATGGTATTTATAAAAATAAACAATAGTAGTGAGCATTCTGGTATATTTTATGGAATGCCTTTAAAAAGGACTACTCGATGAAAAGTGAAGGCAGCAGGTGTCAAAGTAAAACGAATTAGAGTAAGAAAAATATATGACCAGAACTTTCAACCTCTGCTGGTTTTCCACTAACATAGACTTAAGGGATTGTAATCTGTTACTTACTAAATAAATAGAGCAGCAATGCTTTTCTCAAAGTTCTTACATATTATAATCAATCTTACTAATTATAATTTTTTCAGTTATTAAAGTTTATGATTTCGAATGTTATACAACCGATTAAAAATGTTTAACAACTCAATTGCCCAGTGAATTGCCAGTTAAACTAGTTATTAGAATTAGTCTACATTCATATTGTACGTAGTATCAGAATCACATTAATATGCAAAATAAAACTTATGTTTTCAATTTACTGTTGAATGATTGCAGTGATATGTATTGTGTTTCGTTCTTAATATCTACTCTAATCCCACAGTATTCAATTTAAAATCAAATTTAAAATACAAAAGCCCACTAAACTCGTACATCGGTTTATTCGGTGAATGGTTTATTTTAATGGAAACATAATTTCATTCAATATGCCTATTCCTTAAACCGGGCACAAAACTGTCATCCTGGATGATTCCAGATTTAAATTAGTTGTCAATAGCTAAAACTCATGTCGCATTCAACAAATAGCCACAATCGTTTATACGTCTGTTTATTTAAATTTTGTAAAACAAATTTGTGAATTAAATTAATTTTTCGTTCTAATGCTACTATTTATTTAAAGAATTCATACATTTTCTAAAATTGAATTTCAAGACTAAGTATCAGTGCTATATCTCCAGTGCTTATGTTGAAGAAGTAGAATAAAAGTTTACATCCAAAATAATTTATCATAAAGCATTAATATGTTTGTTATGCTTTATACAATGTTCGTAATAGGTGGTTCTAATCAATACAAGGCGCCTGATAAGCTCAAATATCAATTGTAGTTGGTTCTTATGAAATTTCATGTAATATGATTTAGTCCTAAAAAACTTGTCCCTTGGTGTTTTCTACAAAACTGAATAACCTTTTAATCATTTCCTATTAACTTAACCTTGGTTTTTAATGGGAAAATTTTCAAAGTATGATATTGTTTAAATTTGATTTGTCGTTACCATTACGTAAAAACAACTCATGTATGTTATCCAAAGATTTATTGAATGAATACTTAAAAATGTTAAATATTAAAAACGAACTTTGTGTCTTGCATTGATGGGATTGTTTGACTAGATTCAAAGAAATACTAATTCTAATTTCATTTTTAACTCGTTAATTAAAATTAATATTTCAATTAACAACTGTCACACTGTTATTTACCTGCTATTTATGAACGGAGCACACCTTCTTCCGCTGCCACAGGTCAGGAGGCTCAACAACATGTAGGACAGTTGTCGGTGGACACGGTCATTCCAGAGGGTGAGGATAATTGGACCTGTATGTCACATTTCGTCCAGGATATTCTAAGCGCAAAAAATATGGAGGTTGACCGCGATGCAGTCTAGGTCATAAAGAAATTAAATGCCAGCAACGGTGCGAGCCCTGAGGGCTTAGGTCACACGTTGACCTGACCTGAAGTAATGTGACAAACAATCCCAGGTCTGTGTCAAACGGAGGAGAGTAGAGGGGCTTTTTTTAGTGAAAAGTCTGATAAGCTCAGGAGTCTCACACTACAGGCTGGCTATCTGTGAGCGTAACAAAATTTTTACCTCATCTAAAAAAAAATAAAAAAAATAAAAAAAACTTGTATTTACCTATTACATATAAATCTTTACATTTATTGCATTACGTCTGAACAAAAAATATACGGAAAGGAAATGTTTAGGAAAGTAAAATTATTTTAATTGATACTGACCATGGATTACTAAAATAATAAATGCACAATTTTATGGTGTATATGATTTGTTCTAAATTGAATTGTATTTATGCACTTCAAAAACTTATTTTGTATGTTTAAAATTATTCGAATGATATAAAATTTAGCTGTTTAATAACAGCAATGAATCCCATACCTACTAAAATGATACATAAGGAATCGCTCTTCTTTTGAACTATTACAACTAAACTTAACATCTTTTGAACTTTTCTTTTCCTTTAAACTATTTGAATACCTTTAATACTTCATAAAATGTGCAAAACTTATTAGTTTTAATTTATTATGAAATGCATATATTGTCTTACGTAGTACAACCGTTATTTTCATATTCCCGAATATGTTGATGTATTAGCCTACTGAATATTGTATGGGTTCTATCTATGTTGTACGAACAACAATGTAGCAGTTAACTCTCGAAATTGTATTGATGTAATATTTTGAAACCCTGTACAAGATGCAGTGAGTATTACTGATTGTTTATTCATGTATGGTAGTCACGTGGTCACCCAGCTGATACTACTGTATTGACCTTGCACCGCGTGACATGAAACGTAAAACTGACGTGCGTCCATGGCTGAATAAAAACTGTTTGCTTACAGCTAGAGTATTTTTACAGTTATATGTTCTAAATCGTTTCATGTTGTATGTTTAACTACTAATATTATCGTTTTGATCAACTTGAATAAAGAATGTCCTAACATCTTTGCCTTATAGGTCAGCAATACAGGTTATGCAAAGGTTTTTATGAATGAATAATATATTTTAATAAAAAGTAAATAAGTGGGTATACGAGTGTTATTACAGTTATATGGCAAACAGTTATATCAGACTATTACATCGTTATAGATTTATAACGTTTCAATTGTGATTTTATTTTATTTTTTAATAAACATTTGATAAAACTATTATATTGACTAATAACATTTTACTGACACATTTATATATTAATAGTTTAACATTTTAAAGCGAAATTTATTGTACTAGTCTATAAGTCAAAAATGTTTTCAACCTAATAAATAACTGCATATAGGTTATCTATAAGTAATATTCTGAGAAAAAAATTAACACTGTATGTTGTGCTACCTAAAATTAAATGAAAATTTTCATCACTATTTTTACTATCAGGAAACACCGAAAACCTAGGATCTGTGCCAAAGAAATACAGTAAATTATTTAGTGAGGCGAAGAAAACCGTGAGTCAGGACTTCCTTATTGCCACAATTTCCGGAGATGGTTTTCTCTAGAACATCTGTACTGATATCACCAACTCTAATGTTGCTCCTAGGTCTACTTTTATTGAATTTGCTTTGTAATGCTATCACTGCTATGCTAATGAAAAACATCAATGACAATAAACGCTTGTTTTACGCTGTTTAAGCTTAATACTTGCTATGAGGGTGAATAATATTGGTACACGTGTTTTGAATGTAGCTAGTATAAATATGAAAATTCATCTATTAAGAAACTCTTAACAATTTGACATAGGACTACTGATGAACGATGCTTTTTAGCTAAATATAATTCAGAAAGTGTTTAAAAGTAACAATAAACCTTGGATTTTTAGCATATAAAACTAATTGATTTGTAATAACGAGTTAGTAATTATGAGAGACGTATCAAACATGACGGGTTTTATCATCGGTACAATCAGATCACTCTTATTGAGTACCTATATAAGTAAAAAGTGTTTTCCTACCACTGGATGGAAATGATCACATTGCAACACCTGTAAACAGTACGAAAATAGCTTATTTATGCTCTAGAGCAGGAATGTATCATTCCCAATCGCTGATCAGCTGGTTTCACTGTTAGCATTTCTTCACCAACCACAACAATGGATCAGTTAAGTTAACAACCTGTAAGCAAGTAAAAAAACATAAAATAAAAAATAACCTAAATAATATAACCTTAACATTTTTATCAACTAAATAGTTAATGCGCGTGTTATAACACTCGGCTAAAACTTAGTGTGATAATCTACAGTTCTCGAGCGGCAATGACGTACTTTGCGCTCTACAAAAATAGCTATTGAATCCACTCATGGGCAATCGGTACCCAGTCGTCGTTATTTTAGAAAACTCTCACGCAGTAATAAATAAACCTTAATACGCTGGAACAATCATAGTTAACATTGTGCCTGTCCAGACCATGAGTGTAGAGCGAGGACTTCGATAATTCCACCGTTGTGAATAAAGGTGGTACAATAATAAAGTACGAACATATTGACTTAGTAGATGTGGTATATTAGTAGATGGTTGTTCACAATGTGTATTTAGTTTAAACAAATTATGCAAGCCACAGTAAAAGAGCTGTCTATTACTTCAGATCAGAACTAACCGTTCGTATTGTGGATGTTGTTTTCAACGGCACATAAACATTTATTGTAGCTGTTTATGGCTTTTGTTGTGTGTCAGCAATAAAAGTTTGTGTTTATTTACATACCAGAAGGTTTTTTAAGACCTTCATTCACCGTTATAGCTTAGTTTGGTCAGTATGCGCATTTTAATAGTAATTACATGTTTATAGATGTGCATATAAATAAATTAAAATATCATGGACATATATGCAATGGAGGGTTATCAATACAATGCTTTGGTTTCCGAAAATACACATACATTGACAAAACATAAATCTAAAAATAATCAATTTCTGTTAAGTTCTATCACCTAATAATTTTATTTAGCCTTTACTTAGAACAGCTGATGATTTAAAAAATGATTCATACTGTACAAATAAACATAATTGATTTCTGTTCTTCTTGAAAACATGACTTTTATTTTCTCTCTCTTAATTTTTTCATTAATTTACTCAAACACTCCACATTATTATTGGAGGTCCTTATATCCAAGATATTACTTAAGCGATTTGGAATTACTTTCTTCCACTAAAACTCTTCATACATCAATATTTCCTCATTTTACCCATTGTTTTCTGTGCCTTTGAACTCTTACCTAACTGAACTTTTATTTCCATATTGAAACTGTTAACTCTCTCATTTACACTTTTTGAATTTTTTACATTTATCTCATCATCTTTGTACAATGGCATCTCCAAATAGTGATTTTAAAATTGAAACTCATACACGACTCACATCTTTTATTAAAGTTCGTATGAACAAAATAAAAAACATCATAGATCAACTTGTTGAACAAGAAGAAACATTAGCATTTGTGCAACACGAAGCCTTGAAGACTCTTATGCAAGAAGCCCAGAAGAAGAAAGAAGACTTTTATTCTTATTTTCAGCGAATTGTAAGTACATCAAGTGAAGATGATTTGGATAATGAAACTTTAAGTCAAGATGAAGATCAAATCAATGACCTATTCATCCACATTACAAGCTATATAAAATCACTGCTTCCTGAAAGTGGCTCTAGCCCGGATTCGCCCAAGGTTGGCTGCAGCCCAGCTCAGTCTCAGGTACGTTTACCTAAATTTGAACTTTCAAAATTTGATGGAGATCTAACTAATTGGACATCATTCATACATTTATATGACTCCACTATCCACACCAATGACTTTGTCTAGTGTAATAAAATTTCAATACCTTTTGAGTGTATTGGACAAAGAGCCACTAAATTTGATTCGAAGTCTCCAAATTACTGGACCCAATTATGCAGAAGCATACAATTTGTTGAGAGAAAGATACCACAATGACAGGCGTCTACAACTTTTACATTTAAATCAACTGCTAGATCTACCTAACATTTCTAGTTCAAACATCACTGGTGTAAGAGATTTTGTCAATCGTTTCAATGAAAACACTCAAGCTTTATCAGCACTGAACTATGATGTCCAAGACTCTAACTTGTTGTTGTCCGTAGTCTTATTAAGAAAGTTGGATCTTAATCTTCGTCACAAATTAGAATCAGTTTGTAACAAATTTAATACATCAGATCATTCACTGCCTACTTCAAAACAGATAATTACTTTCCTTAATAATAAATGCACTTATTTTGAGGATGCTATGCTGTCCCAAAACATGACCAGTAATGAACAACAAATGACACCCAAATATTCCTTGAACACTAACAAAAGGTTCCCACTTCAGAGAACTACTGCAATGAATGTAACCAAACCAAACTCATCAAGTCCAGCTCAACCTCCAAAAAAACTGTAATGAATGTAACCAACTCAAACTCATCAAGTCCAGCTCAACCTCCGAGAACAACTGTAATGAATGTAACCAACTCAAACTCATCAAGTCCAGCTCAACCTCCGAGAACAACTGTAATGAATGTAACCAACTCAAACTCATCAAGTCCAGCTCAACCTCCGAGAACCACTGCAATGAATGTAACCAACTCAAACTCATCAAGTCCAGCTCAACCTCCGAGAACAACTGTAATGAATGTAACCAACTCAAACTCATCAAGTCCAGCTCAACCTCCGAGAACAACTGTAATGAATGTAACCAACTCAAACTCATCAAGTCCAGCTCAACCTCCGAGAACCACTGCAATGAATGTAACCAACTCAAACTCATCAAGTCCAGCTCAACCTCCGAGAACCACTGCAATGAATGTAACCAACTCAAACTCATCAAGTCCAGCTCAACCTCCGAGAACAACTGTAATGAATGTAACCAACCCAAACTCATCAAGTCCAGCTCCACCTCCGAGAACAACTGTAATGAATGTAACCAACTCAAACTCATCAAGTCCAGCTCAACCTCCGAGAACCACTGCAATGAATGTAACCAACTCAAACTCATCAAGTCCAGCTCAACCTCCGAGAACCACTGCAATGAATGTAACCAACTCAAACTCATCAAGTCCAGCTCAACCTCCGAGAACAACTGTAATGAATGTAACCAACTCAAACTCATCAAGTCCAGCTCAACCTCCGAGAACCACTGCAATGAATGTGACCAAACCAAACCCATCAAGTGAGTTTCAAACCAAAGGCATCCAGCTTATACAACCTGAAACAAAACTCATCACGAGGTTGGTGGCAAACACTATGCCTAAGTTCGCAAACTCGAAAATTATAAATACCACAGTGACAGTGACAAAACCTCAACCGATGAATACAGACACAACAGTGAGCTCAACTACATTGACAAGTGACAGTGCTACTATCCATCCTACCAACACTGCTGTCATACCAAGTGACCGTGCTGTTATAAACCCCACTAATAAAACTGTCACCCATCCTACTGACCGGGTTGCTATCCAAACGATAGACAGTGCTGCCGTTAACCCAACCCACAGTGCAACCAATACAGTTAAGACAGTCAAGCAATCCAGTCAAGTGGTTGTATCTTCCGATGGAGCTCTGACCAATAGCTATTCTTCATCACAAACCACAGAGGAAGGGCTCATCCTCCAATCTCATCTTGTTGAGTTATTGAAACAAGAGTGCTTTGAATTGAAGAAATGTGTTATGAACTGTCAAGACTTGTTCAATTCTGTTACTCCTCATCTGTTCAATTCTGTTCAATTCGGCCTACAACAAATTTTGTGTTAATGTGTTTTGTTCTAAACTAGGCTAACTGTTGAAGTGAGGACATTTCAAGGCCGGGAGTATGTTAAGTTCTATCACCTAATAATTTTCTTTAGCCTTTATTTAGAACAGCTGATGATTTAAAAAATGATTCATACTGTACAAATAAACATAATTGATTTCTGTTCTTCTTGAAAACATGACTTTTATTTTCTCTCTCTTAATTTTTTCATTAATTTACTCAAACACTCCACAATTTCTTCAAAACAAGTCAAATTATGTTTATTTTAGTGCAAGTACGACGTTGTTTTAAGTTCAATTACATTGTTCCTATATCCATCAAACAAATTGTGCATTTTTGGAAACACACGGTAGTTTGACTAATTATGGTTCACAGCAAGTTTATATAAATATAGCTATATATTGTTTTCCACTTTATATATTCTTTTCTCAACATAAATTTTATTACAGACACATTATTATTATCAATTCGATAACATTTTAACTATCCACACATTTGTTATCCCTCAGTTCTGGCCAAACTACAGTGAAATACACTTATAGGCTAACTCACTTCTTGTATCAAAGCGTGTGCGTATTACATTGCATTAGTACAAACTATCAGTGGGTGGACGTAGACAAAGTGGTTACATTTATTTTCCTCACTTCAGTTACAGGTTCAGTTGTTCCTCACAGTTCACTCTTCACCGATATATGGTTGCGTTATGTGTTATTGTTAGTGCGTAAGTGGATGCACCAGTGACTTTTTGTACTAAAATTACAAACACTTTCAGCGATAGCGGTCCAAATCTTTTAAATTTTGTATAGATTAGCCAGAAATCTAACCCAGTCCTCTGATGCCATTTTAGTAAGGCATAGTAAGCCACATAGCTCTATCGTTAGTATTGTAAACTTGTAAGTTAATTTATGCATTTAATTATTCGTTGGCAATACTTATCTACTTACTACTACCTTTGACTATTAATACAACTTTCAGTATCCAATAGTCAATGCTACTACTGATTATTATTGATGATTATATTCAAAATTTCACTATTATTATCATAACAAAAATTCACGAGTCCCTCTCTCTTCCAATACAATCATGTGTGTCTCTGATACAAGTAAACAGACAGAACTACATGTGACATAAGTGACAGTGCACTCGAGCTGTGACATAACAGTTGTCTTGACAGGAGAAACCTTTTATTCAAACGGTTTTATGTGTAAGTTAAAATTTAAAATGTGAACCAATGAAATTACTTCAAGAATGCAATGGAACAAGCTGTTGTATCTATTTTTATAAGACCTACGAATAAAAATATCTATTCTACTTAAAATAAATATATGTTTTTGTTTTGTATGGATCCATATCAATTATATATTATTTTTCAACATAAAATACTAGAATGAAAACAGCATGTTTTACTACGTTTAGAGTTAAGCAAAGATAAAACATTCACTACCTAATCAATTATCGCTTGAGCCACCACTAAAACAAAAAAAATTCAATAAAAACTTTCTGGAACTAAAATTTTTATTGGATATGAGATTGAACTAGACATGGGCTGGAACTCATTGAAACAAACACCAGAAGTTGTTTCTCTTCCTCTTTCCATAAAATACAGTATTCCCTTAAAAAGTCATAACTGAATGACGTATCCATCAAGACTACGAACCTCCATTGAATATAGCAAATTTGACACTTAAACATATATACAAAAACTACAGCAATGCTTATAGTTATGTTATAGTGCCACATGACAAATTATATTATTTAAGAACTGTTTATCCATTTCAACACCGCCTCGGTCGATTCATAAGATTTGCTGAGCAGGGTTGATTTTCGTTGTGCTCGGGTAGTTCGATCCAGAGGACTCTTTGAGAGAGCTCATTGTTCGACACTGTACTCTTACCACAGTGCTCTGCCTCGCCTTCATCGTCTGGGAAACAGCCTGCCCAGTTACATCGACCTGCTTCAGTTCTCCGAGAATCGTCTTAGGAAAGAGCTAACCAACTTATCTACTCGTCAGAGGAGCATGTGCATGTTTGATTTTTTTGTATTAGCTTTTCGTTAGGAGTGTGGCGATGACTTAGTGTTGGGGCCGTCGACTCCCCTCACTTCCGAGCCAGTGAGTGCAATGTTTCTGTGTGGTTCAAGAGTGTGTGGTAGTGTTGGGGCCGTCGACTCCCCTCACTTCCGAGCCAGTGAGTGCAATGTTTCTGTGTGGTTCAAGAGTGTGTGGTAGTGTTGGGGCCGTCGACTCCCCTCACTTCTGTGCATTACTTTTTAATATTTATTAATATTTATGGTATATATTGTTGTTGCCTTTATTGTTAAGTTTTTTTTTCTTCAGAGTTTACCGTACCCTTTGTACATTGTTCGCTTCTGTAAATTTGCTGATTTTGCCGCCATACTATGTATTTATTTTGTAGTGTTTCATAATTTTGGGTTTGCTTACATTTAGTCTCTACTTCGTTAATATTTATAGTATTATTGTTCCTGCATGTTAACTAGTTTTTATTGCCACTTGCTGTGATATTTATCATATATTTATTTTCTCAAACTTTGTTTTGTTAATTGAGTGTAGGTATAGGAGATAGTTGTAATGGTCGCATGTATTATTATGTAATCTTTTTTTAGCCATCTGTAGTATATAATTGCAATGTAAAATGTAAAATGGTGTTTGCCGTATACAAAAATAAATAAATAAATAAACACCAATCCATTAATACTAAGTGTTGCTGGCTGCTTATTGCCCAGATGTCTTTTCAGTATTTCTCTAGATAATATTCAATACAAACGATGACCACCATTGAATCGCCCAAAAATTATTATTTAAATTGAAAAAATGCAGTGAAAGATTTAGTTCATTGTTACTCTAAAGATTAGTAAAACAACAAAAAACCTCCTTCAAAATATATGGAGTAAATTGTAAGTATTCATGGATTTAGTATCCTATACAATTTGTTGGGTAAAAATGTGTCTAGAACCCTGCAACTCAATTCTACGTTGATTATACTGATGTATTCTGAAATAATATTTTCAGAACCACAATAGCACGATTAGGCCGAATCAAATACAGACAAGATATTATATTTTATATGTTTAAGCAATTGTTATCAGGAGCATTGATACAATACATCGCGCAAATGCAAGTAGATCTAGAATCAACATCAGAGGCTGAGATGTCAGATGTTTAGGAGAAAACCATCTCCGGAAATTGTGGCAATAAAGAAGTTCTGACTCACGATTTTCTTTGCCTCAATAAATAATTTACTGTATTTCTTTGAGAAAGGTGTTAGTTTTTCTGTGTTTTCAACAAAAAAGGAAAATGGCAAAATAAAAAAAAATATAACATATTGGCGTTTAGGTATTATAATACTTCTTAGACCCGGATCATTACTTGAATATAATTTATGGCTTGTAATTAAAGGCATGCATTATGTGTCGGTGCTAGTCCCAAAAGTGACTACTGTAATACAGTACTACGAAACTAGGTAGGTTGGTGACTAGGAAGCCTCAAAATGATATTTTATACAAATAACTAACAAATAATTATTCATAGTAAACGTCATAAGGTCTAGTAATTATTTTAAATGTTTTCATAGCATTTATTACAATTGTGTTGTGAGTTTGCTGTTTGGACGATTAAATTTCAAAATAGAATACAGACTTACGTTTAGTGGAACAAAAACATTGTTGGTTTGAGGCAAGAAAACATTTATTTAAAACAAGTTAAGTATTGTTTTGGACGGATAAGTCCAATACAGGCTAAAACCACAAGTTGTTACGGATAGTCATTTACACTATTCGTATAAAGTTGAAAGATGAAAGCGAGCGTTCTTCTCTTAGCTCGTCATATTTGATTTAGAGAGCGGGTGTTAATTTTTAAGTTCAAATTATTCCAAAACTGTTTATTATGACCCCAAAAGCTATTGTCTGCACGTAACTTAAAGACACAGAAATACGTGTCGTCGCTTCAAATTAGTTACGTTACAAAAAAAATAAAAAATCCTTTATCAACAAAACAAGGTACCTTGAATAAAAAGAGTAAAAGCGAAAAAAACAAGAGAAAAATAAACAGAAGGAGAACATGATAATTTTAATCATTTTAGTTAAACTTTAGATATTATACCCTAATCTAAGAAAAAATTTTGGCATTCGACAAAGAACACGGCAAGTATATTGTGTTTTCATGTCACGTGATGGAAGGTCAATACAGTAGTATCAGCTGGGTGACCACGTGACTACAATACATGAAGATACAATCAGTAATACTCACTGAAACCTATTCAGTGAGTAAAAAAAAAAACCTCACTACACTACAGAACTCACTTCCGATGAAAGATTTATAACACTGCGAAATAGTTTAGTAATTTTAATTTATGCATATTTGTCGTAATGTTTATTTTAAGCTATGATCTACAGCATTTTGCATTAACTCCTCACTAAATAAACTGATGGAAGAGTTTGCTAGTCTGATAAAATTTTAGTTTGATTTTTAGTGTTTTGTAAAAGAATTTTTTAGCTATAAGAAAAATAAGTATCTCCAATCTTTTTCTCAACTGGTCAGTTAAAAATAAATAATTTTTCTTTTCTTATTTAACTTTTTTTAACTAGTAGATTACATAAATTTAGAAATCGAATATAATTACAATTGCATTGCTAATTCATTTGCTTGTTTGGAATGAAAGGTTTTTTTTGTTTATTTGGTGGATAGGATGATAGGATTATGAGCACCTATATCCTAATTATTTTAAAAAAAATCTATTCGAAAAAAGTTTTTCATATGGAAATGTAAACAAGCATTGCGTAGTTTGAAGAATTCTAAATTCTAAATAAAAGTATACAATTATTTAACTGATTGAAATTAGAATAATGGGAAGGAAAGATTTGATCGTAGCGTAGGACAACCAGTGCATGAATAATCAGTTCGGTCAAAACTACTATATATGGTCAAAGATATAGTACAAAAAAAATAGATCTCTTCTGTTGTACATCCTATGAACACTTTATAATCTCTAAATATGTGTTTGACTAGAATCATTAATATTAAATCAAATTAAGTGCCACTAAAACTATGTTGGAGCAATAATCACTTTAGTTTGTACAGCTTCCTAAGTCATGTACAGAACATTTGTATCTTCAAATGATTCAAAATGATAAAAGTTGCCTAGTATATCACCATAAATCTTGAACACCATATGGCTACCCTCTCTCATTATGATACGGTAGTAATTACTTTCATAAATCAAAAATATTTGTTTAACAGAAATTTACAGTGATAATATGACAATGTGATCCATGACTACTTTCCACCGACGAATGTCACTACTATTTTTTGTTTCTGTGTTCAAGTTGTTTTTGTATAGTATGTGTTTTGTCATGTCACTGTTCCGACGTCCCCAGTGAAACTGTTTGCCACGCACTGCTTCTAACTCCTACCGTGGAGAAATTTAGGTTCTGTGGTGTGACGGTAAACTTAGTAATCTGCTGGCGTTCAGTTTAATTTTCTTGGATGATTTTCTATGGATTTCCGTCGTCCAGGGTACAGGTGAGAGGGCGTGGTTAAAATGTAATCCATTTATTATAAAAGTACAACGTTCATAAGTAATATATGTCTAACAACAATAAATAAAAATGTGATATTAGCTCTTCATATAATTAAAACATAATTTAATATCGAAATAACTTATTAAACACTTTAATCCTAATTATAGTTGAATATTATTATTTTAGGCAAGAGACAGACCTTCGTCACCCATTACACGGCCACCAACCTGCAGAGTGACGGCTTCGGTCCAGAAAGAGCTTTTTATCACGGACACGAGTCCTGGATGGATCACTCTCAAGCAATCGGGTTGCAAGGTGGGAGGCCACGTTGACTAACCCTCCCATACCAGCCAGGGAGGAACTGGCTCCTGGCGGAGGCCTTCATTACACGGTGTGGAAGACCCTAAATCGAATCAGGGTCGAGGTACCAAAATGCAAGACAAACATGCAGAAATGGGGTCTCTTACCGGACGAAGAAAGCATCTTGTGTGCGTGTGGTGCTGTTCAGGATCCTGGCCATATGCTGATCTATCCACGGCTAGACCAGTCTTGTACATTAGATGATCTTTTACAAGCGAATGACAAATCCATATCGGTAGCTAATTTTTGGAAAAGCGAAGTCTGATTTCCGGACACCGAAAGTGAGTAAGTAAGTATTTTAGGTAAATCTCAGAAAATGTACTCATTGTTGGGTCGTTTGTAAACAAATTAATTAACTGAATAAAGATTGAGTTTTTGAAATTTTTATAAACACATTAAAATCTAACTTTCAAAATATTAGTTGCAGTAATAATCAAATGTATGGACTATATTGAGAAAAATAAGTGTAACTATTCATCATAGAATTCTTATATTCTATTACAAATTAAACTTTTAAAATTGCCTTTTCAAGTACGATAATCAAGCTTCAAAGTGTTTTAATCAAGCTTCAAGTACGATACGTGTACAATGGTTTTGAACATATATTATTTAGTTGCTATGCTCACAAAACACAAACAAATATTTTTAGAAAGTAAATGAAAGATGACAAGGACCTTAATCCTTAAAGTCAAAGTAATGGGAAAGACTTGCAGAGGTTGAAAGTTCAGGTCATATATTTTTCTTACTGTAATTCGTTTTTCTCTGACACCTGCTTTTCCCACTTCTCTTCTAGTAGTGTAATGTGAAAATATTGTGTGAAATCTACATAAAAATTCCCTGATATTTCTTTCAATACTTATTCTACCCTTTGGTACTTTCAACACTAGCCTAAAATAAAGTTTATTAATATCTGTAAACGCCTTACAGTAGTTATTGTATGAAGAAACACTGTTTGGCTACGTTATGAATGTTAATATTGCGAATTTATTCTTGTGAACAGGTTTTGCTTTGAACAGACCTATTTAATAATCAAATCAAAATATTTTTACTCGTCATCTGTACATGATTGGTAGGTGTACATCGAATAGTGTCAATATATTACATTTAAAATATTTGTAATATAAAGTTGTATAATCAAACAAAATTAATAATAATAATCTCGAAATACCAAACCATACTTAAGTTACGGAATTAATTTTTAAGCATTTAATAGTTTTAAGCTAAATAAATTCACTAAATTAAATCCACTAAATTAATTTACCAGCAGCTTTGGTAAGTCCTCAAGGGAGTAAATAGCCCTTTCAGTCAAGAAATTTTTAATTTACGTTTAAAGGAATTTAAATTGTTGTTATTCTTTATATCACTTTGTATGTATTTCATAAATATTGATCCATTGCAGGTTGTTTTCTTTTCAAAACATCTTTATCCATGTTGATCAGTCTGGACTTAATTCCCATTTCTTGTATTGTAAGAGTGCGTTTAAATGTTTAAAGTTACTTGCTGAGAAATAGATTTTACGTAGATGATTAAATAAAAAAAAATTGCCCATAAACTGTTCTTAATAGTTTATTAATTTTTGTATAATTTATGAATTTCCATTGAATATGAACATACAGAGTGTCCCACGAAGAATTTTGAGTGTATATACTGGCCCCTTCATGCACCGAAAGCTTTGAAAATATATGCTATTGTATCTAATATTTTTTTCATAAAATGGTGCAATTCAGTATTATTTTTTATAGATTTTCTTCCAACAATAAACCACTTTCTTGGATTGATACCTCATTTGTTTAATACTTTGCAGTTTTGACACTTATTGTTGTTGACCAACTGATTAGATGAAGAATACGGATCAAGTGATAATTTAACCTAACCCTTTCTGCTGGAGTTTTGTAGCAACCGAAGTTCGAAGAAGAATTTTAATGTTGTTAAAAGTCACATATGATAAAAAAGTGAAGTTTTATGCGTGGAATTGTTTTTGGTAACGTTACTGAAGCAGTTCACCGAATAAGGGTTGCATACTTAGGATTAGTTACATATTATAGTTATTCTGTATACATAGAATCTTATAATACAATAGAAAGAATCCCTTAAATTTTAACCAAACGGTCATGCAATAATGTATAAGTAAATGAACAGAGTACACCTAGGTATCTAAATAGTTACACTAACTTGTAGATAACTAAGTTAAGTTGATTTCACCGTATGTTTAAGTACATACATAAGCTGAGTAGATGTCACCATATGTTAAAGTAGATATCAAAATTTTAACCTAACGAGCATGTCATATCTTCACTTATTACAAAACATATGCGTATGTAATTAGTGAACAAGAGTTCTAACATGGATGTTAAGATTAGTTTGGAGTTTCCGTTGTTAAATGTCAAACAAGAACAAAATTACAAACTTGGCAAGTATCAGATCTCATTCCAGATACGGTGTCAGCAAGTCTTAATTAAGGTGTGAGTGAAGTTGAAACTTTTAATTAGTTAGGTATTAGGTGTAAGACTAATCTTAGTATTCGTTTGTAGCATTTGACTGTTGAGATACAGATATAATTCAAGTTTAAAGCCTTTTGTAAGCATTATACAAAAAGAAAGTCGTGAATAATAATACATAAGGAGAAAAAACATTATCCGGTGTAAAACCGCCATCGTGTTGTGAAATATGAGGACAAGCTATTATTTATAAAACATAGGCTATGCAAATTATGAATATATTATTTGTATAATAAAATCAGTTCAAGTCCGAGAAATATTCATTAAAAATATCGTGGAAGGTAATAATTTGGCACGTTTGTAATTACTTTAATTGCTACATAATCTGTAAAATTTATTTCAAGTTGTATTTTTCATAATCCCTTTACTGACTAGACTTACGTAATGGAGTAAGATGAAGTGGAGTTCAGGCTGGATGGACTGTTGTTAGAATAATTATTGCTGGATACACCATGAATGGAAACAAAACTTAACGATGTTCCAACTTTTAAAGCAGTGTTAACGTTGGTCAACGTGTAAAACACTGGTTAAGTAAAAGTACATCAGACTCGCTATGGTTCGTGGTCGTGGTCGTGGTCGTGTTCGAGGTCTTGTTCTTAGTCTGGTTGGTGGTCTTGTTATGGGTCTTGTACTTCGTCTTTTTCGTGGTCTTGTTTGGGGTCTTGTTCGGGGTCTTGGATTTATTTGAATTTATTAGGAAATTGAGTTTATTAGGTTAAACTGAGTTTTTTTTTGTTTTTAAATCTCAGCGCAAGGTCGCAAAATATTCTTGAAAAAATATTGTGGAAGGTAATATTTTGAAAATTTAACGATGTTTCAACTTTTTAGCAGTGTTAACGTTGGTTTAACGTGTAGATCACTGGTTAGGTAAACCTCCATCCACACGCTTTAGTTAGTATATCTTTGTAAGCAATCGAGATTATGTTTATGAATTGTTATTAAGATTGTTTGTTAATTGATTGTTGTAGTCCTGGTCTAAATATCGCGTGGCGAAAATAAATAATATAACAGTAGTTGGTTGAACAGTAATATGAAAGCAAATTGTAAACAGTACACATGGTGCGGTACTAAGGCACAATTTGGGGAGCCCATATTGACTCCTGGAGTAGGACGAACATATGTATACTACACCATTGGGGATGAGAAGCAACCTATGGCAGTGCCTACTTGTCGGGAGCGCACCCGAGTTCTCCTGCAAATAGCGTGTGATTTTGAAAACATATGTCGGGATTGATGTGGATTGGAAATGTTTATGGAGTTGGACAGTAGTATAGGAAATGTTTATAGGGATGTATAGGCAAAGGTCAGGATTTTTAAAAAAGTGGCTAAAAATGACCTTTGTGTTTTGGACGTTCTTTATACCAAGAAAAACTTTCGGGCATAGCAAAAAAAAAAACTGTAAAAGTAGAGTCTCTTTCTCCTATTGCCATAATATTAAAATTTGCATAGTTATCAGGTAGTGACATCAGTTTTGATAAAATTTCAAATCATATTATCAACCTTTATGTGGTTCGACGTGTCAATTATTCTAAATTATTTGAGTTTGTAGCTCGCAAACAATATCACGGAATGAAAAACAACTCGAAATATTAAAATGCCGCAGATTGAATAAAACGCTTTTTTCTTTCGTTAGAATGGAATGATTGTTGTAGGCAAAACCTACCATTATTGGATGTTGGTGGTTTTGTGATTAAATCTGGACAGTTAAAAACCACTGTGGAATCTGAATTCTTTTATTTAATCAGTGGTTTGCTTCATGTACAAATATTTTATTTAAAATACTTAGTTATATTCGGATCTTTTCCATGTAATTTTATTAAATTCCAATGGTTACCTGTGGTTTATTTCATTTTCAAAATAATATAAAGCATATCTATATCAACCTTTATCCTCAAATATCTGGGTGTAATAGAAGCAAACAATATCAACAGATTAAAACAATTTATTGTCAGTATCCAATACACGTGCTAACAACACATTCAATATCACTTAATTTCTATGTTATAAAATTATCAACAAAACAAATAGTATTTCGATTTCTGGTAACAATCATCTACCTATTTTAGAAAAAATAGTAAAGATGCTATAGAAACCTTTTGTAAATTGAAAACTCTACAATCATAGCGGTTCTGTTATTTAGTAACAAGATATGTTAAGTTTTCTAATGATTCTACATAGGCGTAGGGTTTTGTATCTTAAGGGGTTTACCAATTAGAATTAATAGTATAAATGCACAGAGTTTTGATAAATATCTATTACAGGCTTTACAGAAATTGAAGAGAACCAATCCAAGCTATCAATAAGTAGTGACCTATGGTCAACTATACATAACAAAAGAAAATACATTGTTTTGACTATAAAACAATATTTGAAAATGGTAACTTAAATTATAGACAAACGACGGGACAAAAGAGGTCGACGAGGGAGAAGACCACTGGAGCCGCTGGAGCTGGGTCTACGTCCGAAAACTGGAGCTGGAACACTAGTGATCGAACTTTGCTCGTAAGAAATAGTACGTCGAAGAACATCAGGTTTGCCAGTATTACCAGCTGATCTTTGTAAGAAACTTGTTGAAGGACTACTAGATCGTTTGAAAGATGGATTTTGATATTCTATATCACAAGGAACTCTTCCTTCGTAGGATATCGATCTTCCAAAATAAGGAGGACGCGAAGAAAATGTATGATCACGACTGGAACATGGCACAATAGAACCTAACGCAGATGGAGTAAAGGTAGATTGAGATGGTGTAATTAGTTTTCTATCAGATGCAGCTGGAAAATGAGATCCATACTCCACATTGTTTCTTGAGTACTCCTCAAAAGACGATGCTCTGGAAATGTACGCTGATCTTTCTAAGGAAGTGGAAGATGGAGTTTCCCTATTTAAAGGTCTTCTGAAGCTGATTTCGTGTTCGCTTGAATTTGAAATGGGTTCTTCTAAGGATGACGATCTAAAATAGTTGGTCAACAAACTCGAAGAGGAGTTTGGATCAATGGAAGAATATCTCGGTGATTGCTCACGGGACAGTTCAGGGGACACTAAGTTTTCTTCGAATGATATCGATCGAGTGAATCTTTTGGGGGAGTGAAAGTTAGATGTGGGTCTCTCTAGGTCTACCTCGTACTTTGATGATGATTGGTTTGGAGTGGAGATCTGCCTTCTGAAAACAAGACCAATAATAAATAAAACTGAAATTAAATAGTAGTTTTGTAACAAAAATCAGCAAGCCTGGACCATTAATACGTGGGTATTTAATGGTGGAAAGCTAAAAGTTACTTCTAAAAAGTAAAACGTTTTAATTAATTTATTTCAAATCATTTTACAATCTAAATACTAAACACACCAATTTGAACAACGTTTTGTGCGTTCTACTGTATATCACCTCAGGGCTCAAACAAATGTATTTAAAGTATTCGTATTCTAAAATATACTTTCTTACTATACTCTACTGTAACAAATTTCTTGCTTTCCATCTCTTTAGGTGGCATTGACTGAATATTTCAATGCATTCTTTCTATGAGAGGGGATTTATAGAGTTTTATTGAGAAATATATTTAATTGTTGTGTGCTCCTTGTCTTTGTCTTCTTTGGCCAGTGGTACTTTAAGGAGGTGGTTTGGTATGAAATTAAATGCTGCAGTTTTGTGGGAATGTGGGTGGTTTGAGTTAACATGAATAACTTGATCGGTGTGATTTGGTTTCTTGTAAATGTTAAATTAGTGGTGCTGGTTATGCTTCATGATGGTTATATCGAGATAATTTATTGTTCAATAATTACTATACTTGTCGCGAAATACAAGTAGGTCTACCAAAGTGTATGTTTTGTCTTTCGTGTTTTTACTTGTGTTTAAAATGTATCATAACAATTTTACAAGAACAAAGTTGTTCATATATCTATTATGAAACAACCTCTATGAAGAAGTGTTGAAGATGGCTTTATAAAGCCAAAACAGACGTACAATAAGTGCAATACTGGATTGCTTCAAGACAGTTAGTCTTATATTTAATATTTAAAAGCAAATCCTGGCCAGCTAACCACAAAGTATTTATTAAGATATTATGTTTTGGTATCTAAACAAATATTGCTTGAATTCGTATAGTTTTTTTTTTCAAATAGTTTCAAATATATTTTCTTATGTCTGTTTCCTTGTTCCTTATCTCGTGATGTTCAAATGCATCATAACATGACTAGGCGATGAAAAGATTTCCACGCCTAGGAGGAAAGCATTTTACTAATCAATTACCTTAGAAGACCTGAAGGCGGTGATTCTCGCGGTCGCACACCAGAATGTTCCCATTGGACATCACTGCGACTCCCTCCAGTCCCTTGAACTCCCCGTCTCCCGAGCCCCAACACCCGAACGCCCTCAGGAAGCTGCCGTCCGGGTTGAAGATCTGGATGCGGTTGTTGCCTGAGTCCCCGACGATTATGTACCCTTGGTCGTCGACCGCCACGCCTCTAAAAAAATCAAAATATTCAAAACATTAAGTTTTATCATTATAAAAGGATTCTTTTGATTTAAGGTACTTGTTTGTAACTTATCATTTAAACAAAATTTGTTTTATTATGTCTTACTTCTAGTTATGTTAAGTGAAAAGCTTAAACATTATAAGCGATTTTTTATATGAAAAGGTGGGTATTGGTACAGTTTTGTACCTCACAGTTTTTCATTTCTCTATTCCTATCCTCTATTTCATATAATTTCTCTATTTTTCATTTCAATGGAATATTGAAATTTAATTGAAGTAATTCTAAGATATATTATATATAGGTTGAAAACGATTCTGCGACAGTGGATTTTATGTGTAGAATATTTATAAAACTACACCTGAAATTTTTGATGTTGTAAAATAATACAATGATGTAATATATTATATTGATCATACGTTATGTGTTACGTTACGGCACACAACAGAACAAAAACTGTAAAAAGTTCTTAACAAAGCTAAGTTAGTAAATTTACATTGCCAACACATCATACGATTCAAAATTACAAAAAAAAGGGTAATATATACAAGTGTAGCATCACATATTTTTTAGTGGCGAACAAAGAGCAGATGAACAAATCGACGAAATGCAATTTAAGGTTTTATGAGCACCCTTAAGAGTTCTGGTGACGTATTAAAGTCTATTGTTATTCTTTTAAATCATAGTTTTACATAGACAAAATTGTATAACGACTTTATTAGCTAATAATAAACAAAACTACTAAGTGCACATTTTAGAGGAATGTTGGTATAAGGACTGACGAAACATATGATGAAAATCTGAAAGTAGGTACACACGAAACTTAAATATATACAGCGTAACTAAAATTTGAAATAAATAGTACATTTCTTTGTTTATGGAATTGACTTGTTACATATTTATTTATTTATTTTAACGGACATCCCAATTTTACCTTAAACCCAGGTTCATAAAAGGATTTCCAGGGAAAAAATAAAACATTATTTTTTTCAAACTACTATTTCATATATCGCATATGCCATATCAAACACCTTAATAATCCTAGTTTTTATTATAGATTAAAATTAAAAGGTGGTGTATTATCTTATATTTTCAATTGAACTGAGTAGGCCACACTAAAGGGTCGAACGCATTTTTAGTCTTAAATTAACTTGAAACCTTCGGTAATTCATTGGATAAACTTTTTCAGGGGAAATACCGGGCTCAAACCAAACAAAATTTTCATAATATCGCCAAACCATGGAAAGCGAAAGGATTGTTTCATTAAAAGCCCGACATTTCAGACTTACGGTCGGCTTGGCGGGTGTCGGGTCCTTGGAAGGAGGGAGTGCATTTCTGAAATAGGATTTTGGGTGAAGGTAAGTTAGTGACATGCAATCGTTTTCTATATATTCTAAGTAAAATAATATAATTGCAAAACAAATGTATAATAATATATTGTGGAAAATTACCTAACAGACTCGAATAATCTTTATCACTCTGATTTTACATAATGATAAATTATTTAGCTATTCTGAGTTATTATTCCATGTAAATAAAAAATTATAAAAAACGAGCACACACTATAAATGTGAATGTCGCTGGACCCATCTTGAGTACATAACAAGGCTATTTCGATTAAGTGGCAAACGAATAACACATATTTATAAAGCATAAATAATTTGCTTTCAATAAATAATCTAGGTCTTCGTAAAAAGTCATATCTCATAAAGCTTTTAAAGTAATATTAAACAGAATTTTTCATTATTTATGATATTTAAGATTATAGTTACTAAGCTAAATAGTGTTACAAGGATTTATGTTTTATCTATGGTGTTACTTAATCATAGTGTGTTGGTGCAAAAACTTTGAATTAAATAACATGTAGTATACTCCCATTGTAAATAGGGTATTTGATATGATTTGAAAAAAAAGCTCTACAAACTCAACCTCCTCAATTGCATAAGTAAACTTCTAAACTGATAAGAATTAAAATTAATACGTTAATCTAAGTAAATTAAATTAACATCTGTTTGTTAATTAATTATTTGATCAAACTAAATGCACTCTGGCAAACAATAGATGAACCCTTTAAAAGTAATTATAACGCGTTATCAACAAACCTTGGGAACTTGAACTGCCCATTTTCCGACCCTTCAGTGCCGAAAGAATTTAGAACTCGGCCGTTTACGTCGAAAACTTGAATGCGATGGTTGTTGGAATCACTTACAATCACCTGTTGACAAAAAACATCAAATTTGTTAGTTTATGTTGCTCTAACATACATAAGGGACTGGCTGATTTAATATCTTGGTCTCACTGGGTGGATTTGGATTTAGTTGCCTATAAGAATATGAGTTTTAACTATGCAAATGACGATTTCATGATTTAAGGCCTTTAGAAACTGCCTATATTTGTAGGCCTTCTTACCTACAAAACAGACTAATAATAGGCCCACATATTAGGGATTATACAGGTTTCTGCGCTAAATGTCATACAATAACTATAAGTTATACATCTCTTAAAATTATATAGCATTACGTCATGATCAAGATAGTATTTATTAGGTAACTGTTCACCTCTTTGAGTAAACACATTACAATGAAATGTTATCACGCAGTATTTGTCAACAGATGCCCCTAAAGCTAAACAAAAGTACTGCAGGTATATGGGGCAGAACATTAAACGAGTGTCCAATATTTCATTTGTGTATAAAGCACAAAACTCTATGGGTTGCGGATGTTGCTTTCAACAGCCAATGAACATTTGCCATGGCTTTATGGCTTTTATTGTAATGTGAGCAATAATATTTGGTGTTCATTTACATATCAGAGTAATGAAACGGTATAGCTCTTTTTTATTTGTTAGCTCTCAACAATTCCTTTTTGCTGAAAGTATTTATCTGCAAGAGAAATAAATAAAGAATTATTTTTGTGCAATGATTTTAGGAGGGCGATGCAATATTTAAGTTTTTGAAACCCAGCAGCCTGCTTTAATTTAAATTCTCAACCCAGTCTGACCCTGTCAACGAGGTCGGGTACATAACGGATTTTGATCTTATTTCATATTTTATTTATCTAACTGAATAATACGAGTACGTTATTTTAATGCTACTTTACCTTGTTAGTGTTGGAAACTGCGATGTAGTGAGGATGTTCTAGTTGTCCTTGTTTACTGCCATGAGAACCAAACTTGCCTACAAAAGTGCCATCAGACTGGAACACCTGAGCAGGGATCGGATGTCAACAGAAAAAGTGATGTAGGTAGGTACTTATTTATTGTTTAATGTAGAACAAATATTCTATTGCCATTGTAACAAATGTAACCACTCGTATCAAGCAAATATCGTGACAAATGATCAAGTTTTTTCGCACGTTACGAGAATACATAAATGTATATATGAACCTGATCAGGATTATACAAATTACCCAAACTGTGTCAGGATATGTGAAGCTATACTTGCAAAATACAAAATTAAAATATAGATCACAAGAAATGGAAAGAAAAATACGTATTCCCTTTCGAAAGCAATACAATACAATACAATACACGTTTTGAAGATATTTAATCTTAATAATATTTTTTCTTAAAACTTCAAACAATCCAGAATTAAGATATTTTAACTATTTTATTTTGTATCATCGAGAAATTTTTTTTTCGTTAATGTTTGTCAATTTTTATTGATTGTTTGAAATCTACTTAGGAGCTCTAGACTAACTAAAAAAGCATATAGATTGGGCTGAATTAGTAGATTCAACACCACAGCACAATATAGTTCTAATATAACTAATAATATTGCAATTTTTTATAGTTTTGTAAATTTTATGTATATACTTTGTGTTTCCAGCGTAATGTTGTGATGAAGCTTAACAAATAATAAATTTATAATGAAGCTTATACATCCAGACACTTTCTTACGTTTAACGTTTTTCTTAGTAGAGCATTAAAGGCATATAAGTCATGTGTTCTACATGAAAACCAGGTTAAAACTAAGAGTAATAAGCTTAATTCATTCATCATTATCACAAGAGTGCAAATTAACGAAAGTATTAAAATACAGATAAAAGGTTTGTGAATTTTACCTGTACTCTGTGGTTTTCTTTATCACAAACATAAATGAAGCCGAGAGCGTCTGTGGTGATGCCCCATGGATAGTTGAATCTCCCATCAGCTGTGCCTTGGGATCCGAATGATCTTAGAAATCTTCCTGACGGATCCATCACCTGAAAAATATAAAAGCTGTGTCAACTGAGTATAGAATAAGTTAATACTTGGACTAACGGCTATTAAATTTCAACGCTAGGAAATATTTTAGTTTGTTTATATGTGTTGCTAAAAAGTCTAAGATTAGCTATGTATTTTAGAATACTATATTACTTTTAGAGATTATTATATTTCAGGGCTTAGCAAATCACTTTTCTCCCTACATATACCCCAATAATTACCGGTTATTTATTAAAAACATTAAATCAATGTGGTAAGAAGTAATTCTAATCAACAAGGATTTAAAACGATTGTGTATCATCTTTCATCTTGTGTATCATTTTTGTAAAACCGATTTTCTGTTAGCTTACTATTTCCATTGCACTGTCTTTTCCAACGATAAAATATTATTGTTTGCTATGTACAAAATAGTTAAATTATTTACTTCGAGTTTTTTTTTTATTCTTAAAAGGCTAAGAGTTTAAAAGGATTCGCCTGGTATTACCAGGAGTATACCAGTACCATTTGAATAAAAAGAGTATATTATTTTTTTCTTTTAATTTTGAATCTTGTGAAAATTAATTTTATTTTAGGATAGTTTAAAATAAAACTGCATTGAACAATGAACAAATTACTGTTTCTTGCATTCTATTCGACTGTAACAACAAAAATGTATTTCTTAATTTATACACCCATAATAATCCGTGTATATCTATATATTAATAGGCAAGCATGTTTCTTTAAAACCTTTTTTCTCAGCTCGTGTGTATCGTAGGGAAAATCTACGCATACCGTTAGAAAGCTATTTTCCTGTAGGTGTGCAGAATCCCTTTATAAATTAAAATAGGCTCAAAAATAAGCACAAAAAATGAATTTGAAATTTTAAAAAATTAACATGGGTCTTATGGGTTGCTATGGTGATGACGAAATAACAACGAAATATAAATAGAAAATCAAAACAAATGGAAGACATTCCAATCACATGTTTTATTTACAGTGTGTGGTGAAAATAGAGAAGTTTGCACAAAACATACTTTTGGTCGATTTTTCGACCCCGGGGCGTGCTCTCGTATATTATTAATATATTATTAATATTATTAATATATATATATATATATATATATATATATATATATATATATATTAAAATATTTGAAATATTGCTCAATTGAAACACAGTAACCTAAATACACACGATATCAAAGCCAAACGAAATAAAGAGGCTTGCAAACGGTAACCACTGGGTGACAGGTTCAATGTGTTTGGTCGCTAGACCAGTTCCCGCCAAATAGTCTGGCTACCGCGGGTTATTGGATGCCAACCAGCTTGTCAACATCTGTTCTGGTTGAAATGTTTAATGATCAGCCCACCTGTATGCGGTGGTTGTATCGGTCTGCAATGATGAACTGGCCGATCCTATTGACCGCCACCCCAGCCAAGCAATCAAACTCTCCCTCTGCGTTCCCGTACGATCCAAACTCCTTGGAGAATATTCCGTTGGAGTCAAAAACCTGCAAAAAATCGTGTATTTTTGTATTGCATTTGTGCATTGTTTAAACAATCAATAAACAACATTTGTAATACCATGTAACACAAAGTCCAACTATGTAACAGAAACTAGCCATCACCAAAATGCTCCACAAAAAAGTTAAAAAATATATTTAATTGTAAATGTAATTTTTTTCAAAGTAGTGAAAACATGTGATTTTTTATTTTATTGGCTGGATTGGAAATGTGCATTTTGAAAACATAACACATTACCATAAATGTTATACATATATTACGTATGAAAGTTATTGTTGACTTGTGTTATACATTAGAGCTAACCTGAACTCTGTGGTTGGAAGAGTCCGCGACTACGATGGAGTTGTCTGGAGCCACGGCAATACCTCGTGGCCAAGTGAAACATCCAGGCTCGCTCCCCCGACTCCCTACCTTGAACAGCATCCGCCGCTTTTGCAGGTACTGGTTCTTAGTACCGACTGCTGCGAAACCTGCAAACATCACAATCCAAACATAACATGGCTCATCAAATATGCATTGAAATCTCCAGAAATCACTGGTGATAAATGTTTCGTTTCGTGTTTCCGTGCAATGCGTTTGTTATTTATTAGCTACCACGAATACTATACAAGGCTCAGTATGGATCATAAACATAAACAAATGACGTTATTGGCCCGAAAGGAAACAAAACCTACTAACCCAACCTAAACTAACCTAACCTATACTAATAGCATTAATTAACATATGTTTTTTTATTTCGGGCCAAACTAGTTAATTGTGTAACTAGTGGGCGAAGATGCACCTTGCTACACACTAGAGAAGTGTTTACGCATGAGTCCTAGGCGAGTATGGATATTTTTCCTACGGTTACTATAAATCATATAAATAATTTGTAGATAATTTCAAACACTGTACAGCACGTTTTTAAGTTGGGTTAATCCAAACATTGGACGAAATGGGAAATGCCGCACAAGCTGAGCGTAGTCGTAATATCTTCAAGTGTTGCCAACTCATTTGAAAGCGTCCATGTACTACTTGCATAATAAAAGTACGCTGTTTTATGTTGTTTGGTTGGAATACTGGTGTGCACCAACGTAAAACCTGTGCGCCAAAGTAAAAAAACGGTGTGCCAAAGTAAGGCTTTCTGTACTATCATCTGTGCAAGGAAGCCCACTTTGTCGGGTGACTGTAGTAGGAAAACGTAGTTTGCTTTTTGTTTATGATCCATATCAGTTCTTTTGAATTCAGTTTGAGATCTCACCGGCCGGAGCCATAACTTGAGTAGGAGAGGTGGGGGAGCCTGGCAGGTTTTTTTGATCGTCTGCAGAGCTGTCTTCTGAGTTGGTCCTGAGAGGGAGCCCAAGACTGAGTCGTCTAGAGGCTGTACCGCTGCTGGTGTCTTTGCCATCCTTGCCTCTGTTGCCGTACTTGTTCTTGAGGTACCTTGCCCATGAACTGAGGGCGGCGCCGTCCTTCTCACCACTGCTGGCTCCAGCTAAAACATACAGTAGATGATGTAAAAAATGAAAACTGACTCAAATAACAACCAATTTGAATATTATTCATTATTTTGTTCTTGCGAACATTAAGTATGAACTAACTAGAAAAATATTTTTGGAGTTTCAAGGTTCGGAATTTGGTTCTTTCGACACATGAGGCATTACAAGGTTTATATGGGCTTACAGGTACTTAAAGTAAAGTTTGTTTATCAATCTTTCTATTTACTGCCATACTTAGAAAACCAGGATATCGTTATCCAGATTCCGAGGAGTCATCACGTATGACAACACGTTCTTTTTATCTTTAAGACGCAATACAAATCCAAATCAATAAGTGTAAATATTAAGTCTAACAAATATATTCGTTTTAATATTGAAATTGAGCTAAGAATTCATAGTAGAGTTTGACGTCAGCCACGTGGCTAACTGAGACCTTCTAGTGCCTTTTGTAAGTAGGCCTAAGGGCGAACAATTTGGCTGCATTCTCCAATCGACAATGAGGTTCACACTGAAAGCTACTAAGGATTGTTAACAAAAAATTAATTAATAACGCCATTTGTGAATACTTACAAATTAATTTATGATCAAATTTAAGTTTTACGTATTTTTAGGAAATATTTTAAAACTTTTTTTAACGTAGGTTACAAATATACTTTTTACGTTATTTAATACCGAAAAGTCTCCGTGTCTCAACAATATTCAAAGTTATTGTGTTGATCTCTTGATAATTATTTTACAAGTTGTTTCATATTAAAAGTTAAAACTAATATGTAAACATGATGAAAATTGCCTTGTTGGTTAAATGGTCTTTGTAAAAAAAAATAATAATAAAATAATAAAAAATAAAAAAACTTTAATAAATAAATCATAGTGAATAATGTTTGGCAGAAAAAATAACAATTTCAACCAAGACAAATTTTGAGCAGAGAGGTTACATGTTTTAAAAGTGGTGCATTGCAGCCATGGTTTGAGGATCTTCCAGCATAACAGATAATTTTGAGACAAGCTAGAAGTTAACCTAGCTCAGCTAAGCTAGGAAATTAACCTAGTTTTTAATACTCTATTAGTAAAGATATTTTAAACTTTTTCAGACGAGATAGTTCTGGACCAAGGTAGGAAAATTGTAAAATTGAATTACTAATATAAAAAACAAGGTAAAAGAGGAAGCCCGTCCTCTTTGAAACACCCTTATAAAACTTTCATTAAAATTCGTAGTAATAAATCTATGGTAGTGTTTGCTTCAACAAAACCTCAAACTAACCTACACACAGTTTGTCACTTATACAGGGTGTCACACGAGAGGTGTCTCAAATTGATTACGGAAAAACGGCTTAACGTACAAGGATGAAATAAAATTATTTTCCGCTAAATCGACCCCAAAGGAATAACGTAAAAATATTTTTAACTTTTTCCCAATACAGGGTGTGCCGAAGACTGAGGGTCCCTAATTCGTATCTCGGAATTTTCAAATGTAAACATATGTCATGCTATACATAATTTTAAAGTTATTTGATAGACAAACATTTTGGCAAAAACAGAAATTAATTATCTTTTTCCGTTTCAAAATGGCAGCAGTTGTTTAAAAAAATATTTAACATTTTTTAATACTCTGTGTGTCCTATACCAATGCATTTAGCCCTTCTCCGGTTGAATTTTCTTACTCGTTATGAAATTAGCTTTACTTTGATATGCTACAAGTAACGGTTTTTTGAAATAATGAAAATAAAAATCAAATTATTTTAGAAAATTTGAAAATAATTATTGTTAAAAATTTTCAAATAGCAACATACATCAAGTGGCACATCATTTTATAGGGTTTTTATTTCCTAACAACTTTGTAATTTACACTTCGTATCTCTTTTAGTTTTTGCGTTAATAACAAAAAACCTAATTTTCCTATATCAAATGCATGTTATTTGGGTTTGGCGTGGTTTAACACTTAATGAAATGGGGCCTTTAGTGTTAAACCGAGTACTTAAGTTTACTGCGACAGGGGAGGGAAAAGGGTTTTTGATAGAATGTTATTAGTAGAGGGCGAAATAAATAAATTTGTCAAATCTTAATAAATCGGTCAATGAGACTCTCGGAATAGCTATTACCCTATAGGGAAATTTGCTAACAATAGATTTTGACTATCAAACAGCTATTGTATCTGTACTCATTTTCACAATTTCGGTTGTGTTTACCTAAAAAAAACACCTTTTCATTTATTTTTGAACTCCCACAGTCAAAATTATCGTCAAAACTCATATTCACTTCAGCTGGTCATATTTGCTTCAGCTGCTGTTGGCTTTACCTACCTGTGGAAGAAGGGCGTTCGGGCGAGTTCTCTCGTGACTTGAGAGTGTGAGTTGAACGACTCCTGGCCAGGTCACTTCCACTCTGGCCATATCCCTTGGCCGCCATGTATGCTGCAGGTGACGTCGTCTCGTCCGGGTCCTCGTCTTCGTCAGCTCCGAAGTTGTGAGAACTCTTGCTGCGAGCTAGACGGGTCTTGCGGTCCTGCCCAACAACGGGATGTTATACTAATGTAGTATATAAATATGCCGGGACACAAGAGAAAATAGATTTGATACAAAAGAAAACAATTTATTTAGCTCCATAACTTTGGTTATCAACTTACTAACGTTAAACCACATCAACAAAATGGAGAAACCACTTTTAACAAAGCTTAAGAAATGGTCTGTAAATTTTGTTATAGAAAATTACTTAATTCTGAACAAACACGCTTAATCATTGAAGCCCTACGGATTTGAAGGAAAAAATTAAACGAAAACTTATCTACTGTGACTTTAATAGCTATAAAAAGTTGACAGTGAAAATAAAACAATTCTACGTTAAACAAAGTATATCTGACTCTTCAGCAAAGAATACATCAATAGACATGGTTTAGCCCCTGAGCTGAATGATGACTATAATATAATTGTACAATTACCTCGTCACAGCTCCGTAGTTTCCGTATATATTTAGGCCGTTTCGGCATCAAAATGCCATCCTCAGATACATACATCCACCGGATTTGGCGTCGTCAAACTTGAAACACACACGTAACACGATAACAAACATTTAAAACATTTAAAACATAAAAAACGAAAGACAGGCCTGTCGCGCACATGATGAGTACGTGTACGGAAGCTGACTGGACAACTGCTAGTTCGTTCCAGCCGTTGTGGTATTATCTCTTGGACTTTGATCCCTTGGCTTGCTTCGTTTGATGATGTTATTGAAAATAGTGTGAGATTTAAATTGTAGTTGGTCATTTAGTATGGATTCATCGTTGTTTTTTATTTTATGGGCTTTATAAATCTCATATTCCTCAAGGGTGTCTAGTCTATTTCCATTAATACAGGCGTGCAGAATTTCTAAGCCATTGTCCAAATCAAGTAAGTCGTGATTATTGTCAACCAGGTGTTGTGCAAAAGTGGATTTTTGTTTGTCAGTTTTTCCGTTAGGGCGATGTTCTTTGTACCTGATGCTAAAGGAACGTCCTGTTTTTCCAATGTACGTACTCGGACAACTAGCGCATTTTATTTTATATACACCTGATTGGTCAGCTTTATTTTTATTAATCTTAGGTTTTAACTTATTTATAACTTTATTGCTGGTTCTGAAAGCTAGTTTAATTCCATGCTTTTTCAACTCATTCTTTAGGCAGTGTTGCAGGGGATGAGAATAATTTACGCAGACGAATTTCTTGTTTTGCTGGGTTAGATTCTGATTTGGAGTTTGTTTATTTTTGTACTTCTTTACTAAGCTATCGACCATTTTAATGTCATACCCATTAGATAGAGCGATTTGCTTGATGATTTTGAGTTCTCTATTGTAGTTCTGTTCTGTCATTGGGACATTTAATAGGCGATATAGGTACCATGCTATTGTAGGCGGCTAGTTTATGTGATACGGGGTGGTAAGAAGTGCTGTGGATGGTTTGGTTTGATGTAGTAGGCTTTCTATATATGCTAAAATCTAATCTGTTATCAATCTTTTCTATTGTGATGTCCAGGAAATTTATTTTACTTGATTGCTCAGTTTCCATAGTAAACTTCAAATTAGGCGCTATATTGTTGAGGAATTTGTGCAAAAGGTCGAGCTGTCTTGTGTTACCCTTGAAAATAAGGATGGTATCATCAACATAACGGTGATATTCCATTATCTTGTTTTTCTGCTTGTTTAGGTCTGAGAATATATACTTATTTTCAATATAGTTCAAATATACGTTGGCAAGTAAACTTGATAAAGGAGAGCCCATTGCTAGGCCAGTTGGTTGGTTGTAATATTTATCATTGAATTTGAAATAATTTTGTCTGAGTATTTCTTTTAACAAAGTTAGTAGTTCAGTAATCGCTTCAGGTAGTAAACTCGAATCTTTGTTGAGGTGGTCTTTGACTATGTCTAGAGTTTGGTCGACAGGGACATTAGTAAAGAGATTGACTATGTCGAATGAAACTAGTAAATCATGAGGGTTTACTTGTACATTTTGGCTTTGTTGATAAAATCATAGGTGTTGATTAGGCTGTAATTATTATGTAGAACTATTTGTTTGCTTAATATATATTCAAGTTTCTTAGTGAGTTTGTATGTTGGGGCTGACGTGTAATCGACCAGTGGTCTTATTGGGCTGCCTTCCTTATGCACTTTAGGCAACCCTCGTAACATTGGTGCATTGGGGTTCATTACACAAAGGCGTTTTATTTCCTCCTCGCTGAAAAGAACTTTGCTACTGTTTATAAGTTTCCTAATTGTCTTCTGGTAATTGTTAGTAGGGTCTTTTTTCAATTCCATTACACCATTACTCTGGATAAAATCGTTGACTTTGTTATTATAATCATCTATGTACATTAGTACAGCTGTATTGCCCTTATCAGCTTTGCATAACAAAGCATTGTTTAAACATAGCTTCTCCTTAATACTACTTAGAGCTAATGTCTCCTTCTTATGTAAATTAATTGAATGTGAGGTTGATTTTGAGTTCTCATGTATCCTATTTAATTTATTAGTCACTATTACACGAGCGGAATTGCGGTTATCTTCATCTTGGATGGCTTTAATTGCACATTCAGCATTAATAAAATCGTCAAACTGTGCTTTTTTGCCTACTTTGGGGAGGTTATACTTTAATCCTTTCTCTAACACAGAAACTTCATCATTGTCTAGTACTATATCGGTGTTATTTATTAATCTAGGGTAGAATTCAAACTCATGTAAGATTGCTGTTTCTTTGTGTTTTTGTTCATTTATTAAGCTTGAAAACTTTTTTTGTAGAGTGGACTTTTTAGACTTCATAATTTTAGTGATAGAAAGCTCAATTTTATCCAACATTTCTTCGAAAATAATGTTGTGTGTGCAGTTTGAAAACTCTAGGTATTTTCTAAGCATGAGCCTATTTAACATATCCTTCTTCCGATATAAAAACTTTATTTCATTTTTAATCCATAACTTTTCTGCCTGTTCTAAAGTTTTCTTGGCTGATAAGGATTTGTTTCTAACCTTTATTTGGACGTAGTTAGGTTTTAATCCATAACGAAGGCAGTCCTTATTAAACTTTATGTTCTGAACCGTGTTGTGTAGTTTCAGTTTGATGTTCTTGTATTGTGTGGCTAATGTTGCTTGACTAGCATATGAATCAATAGACATGGTTTAGCCCCTGAGCTGAATGATGACTATAATATAATTGTACAATTACCTCGTCACAGCTCCGTAGTTTCCGTATATATTACGGCCGTTTCGGCATCAAAATGCCATCCTCAGATACATACATCCACCGGATTTGGCGTCGTCAAACTTGAAACACACACGTAACACGATAACAAACATTTAAAACATTTAAAACATAAAAAACGAAAGACAGGCCTGTCGCGCACATGATGAGTACGTGTACGGAAGCTGACTGGACAACTGCTAGTTCGTTCCAGCCGTTGCGGTATTATCTCTTGGACTTTGATCCCTTGGCTTGCTTCGTTTGATGATGTTATTGAAAATAGTGTGAGATTTAAATTGTAGTTGGTCATTTAGTATGGATTCATCGTTGTTTTTTTATTTTATGGGCTTTATAAATCTCATATTCCTCAAGGGTGTCTAGTCTATTTCCATTAATACAGGCGTGCAGAATTTCTAAGCCATTGTCCAAATCAAGTAAGTCGTGATTATTGTCAACCAGGTGTTGTGCAAAAGTGGATTTTTGTTTGTCAGTTTTTCCGTTAGGGCGATGTTCTTTGTACCTGATGCTAAAGGAACGTCCTGTTTTTCCAATGTACGTACTCGGACAACTAGCGCATTTTATTTTATATACACCTGATTGGTCAGCTTTATTTTTATTAATCTTAGGTTTTAACTTATTTATAACTTTATTGCTGGTTCTGAAAGCTAGTTTAATTCCATGCTTTTTCAACTCATTCTTTAGGCAGTGTTGCAGGGGATGAGAATAATTTACGCAGACGAATTTCTTGTTTTGCTGGGTTAGATTCTGATTTGGAGTTTGTTTATTTTTGTACTTCTTTACTAAGCTATCGACCATTTTAATGTCATACCCATTAGATAGAGCGATTTGCTTGATGATTTTGAGTTCTCTATTGTAGTTCTGTTCTGTCAATTTACTGTGTTAGAGAAAGGATTAAAGTATAACCTCCCCAAAGTAGGCAAAAAAGCACAGTTTGACGATTTTATTAATGCTGAATGTGCAATTAAAGCCATCCAAGATGAAGATAACCGCAATTCCGCTCGTGTAATAGTGACTAATAAATTAAATAGGATACATGAGAACTCAAAATCAACCTCACATTCAATTAATTTACATAAGAAGGAGACATTAGCTCTAAGTAGTATTAAGGAGAAGCTATGTTTAAACAATGCTTTGTTATGCAAAGCTGATAAGGGCAATACAGCTGTACTAATGTACATAGATGATTATAATAACAAAGTCAACGATTTTATCCAGAGTAATGGTGTAATAGAATTGAAAAAAGACCCTACTAACAATTACCAGAAGACAATTAGGAAACTTATAAACAGTAGCAAAGTTCTTTTCAGCGAGGAGGAAATAAAACGCCTTCGTGTAATGAACCCCAATGCACCAATGTTACGAGGGTTGCCTAAAGTGCATAAGGAAGGCACCCCAATAAGACCACTGGTCGATTACACGTCAGCCCCAACATACAAACTCACTAAGAAACTTGAATATATATTAAGCAAACAAATAGTTCTACATAATAATTACAGCCTAATCAACACCTATGATTTTATCAACAAAGCCAAAAATGTACAAGTAAACCCTCATGATTTACTAGTTTCATTCGACATAGTCAATCTCTTTACTAATGTCCCTGTCGACCAAACTCTAGACATAGTCAAAGACCACCTCAACAAAGATTCGAGTTTACTACCTGAAGCGATTACTGAACTACTAACTTTGTTAAAAGAAATACTCAGACAAAATTATTTCAAATTCAATGATAAATATTACAACCAACCAACTGGCCTAGCAATGGGCTCTCCTTTATCAAGTTTACTTGCCAACGTATATTTGAACCATATTGAAAATAAGTATATATTCTCAGACCTAAACAAGCAGAAAAACAAGATAATGGAATATCACCCTTATGTTGATGATACCATCCTTATTTTCAAGGGTAACACAAGACAGCTCGACCTTTTGCACAAATTCCTCAACAATATAGCGCCTAATTTGAAGTTTACTATGGAAACTGAGCAATCAAGTAAAATAAATTTCCTGGACATCACAATAGAAAAGATTGATAACAGATTAGATTTTAGCATATATAGAAAGCCTACTACATCAAACCAAACCATCCACAGCACTTCTTACCACCCCGTATCACATAAACTAGCCGCCTACAATAGCATGGTACCTATATCGCCTATTAAATGTCCCAATGACAGAACAGAACTACAATAGAGAACTCAAAATCATCAAGCAAATCGCTCTATCTAATGGGTATGACATTAAAATGGTCGATAGCTTAGTAAAGAAGTACAAAAATAAACAAACTCCAAATCAGAATCTAACCCAGCAAAACAAGAAATTCGTCTGCGTAAATTATTCTCATCCCCTGCAACACTGCCTAAAGAATGAGTTGAAAAAGCATGGAATTAAACTAGCTTTCAGAACCAGCAATAAAGTTATAAATAAGTTAAAACCTAAGATTAATAAAAATAAAGCTGACCAATCAGGTGTATATAAAATAAAATGCGCTAGTTGTCCGAGTACGTACATTGGAAAAACAGGACGTTCCTTTAGCATCAGGTACAAAGAACATCGCCCTAACGGAAAAACTGACAAACAAAAATCCACTTTTGCACAACACCTGGTTGACAATAATCACGACTTACTTGATTTGGACAATGGCTTAGAAATTCTGCACGCCTGTATTAATGGAAATAGACTAGACACCCTTGAGGAATATGAGATTTATAAAGCCCATAAAATAAAAAACAACGATGAATCCATACTAAATGACCAACTACAATTTAAATCTCACACTATTTTCAATAACATCATCAAACGAAGCAAGCCAAGGGATCAAAGTCCAAGAGATAATACCGCAACGGCTGGAACGAACTAGCAGTTGTCCAGTCAGCTTCCGTACACGTACTCATCATGTGCGCGACAGGCCTGTCTTTCGTTTTTTATGTTTTAAATGTTTTAAATGTTTGTTATCGTGTTACGTGTGTTTTTCAAGTTTGACGACGCCAAATCCGGTGGATGTATGTATCTGAGGATGGCATTTTGATGCCGAAACGGCCGTAATATATACGGAAACTACGGAGCTGTGACGAGGTAATTGTACAATTATATTATAGTAAAGAATACATTCTTCGCAGAGTGATAAATCGATCAATTAAACATTTTCTCACAACCCCTTTTTACAACCTTTTGGATCCATTATGTACCTTTGAGCCAATTCGCTTTAATAGTTTGACAGGCAAACCTAACACAAAACAGACAATAAATCAACTCGGATCTTAATTACCTTGAGGGCGGAGTATCTGGACCTAGCCGTGCTTGGGTATCTGGAGTCATCGGTGCCAGCAGAAGAGAACTTCCTTTCTGGCGCTTCCTCCTCCGGACTGACGGCGGCCGTGCTCTTACTCTTGTTCAGGAATCGGCTCTGGAACCCCCCAGGACCGTACCTGGAGGAGGTAGGTTCCTCCTCGGCTGTGGTGGTGGACGTTCGGGAACGCCAGCTGGGAGTGGTACTGGAGGAGTCGTCCTTGTTACCGTATCTTGACTGATAAGAGCTATCCCCATACCTGGAAATACGATATGTATGTTTACCATGGTGAATTTCATACACATTTCACAGGCAGTACGTCGTACGGTTTTACTTAGCAGTTCATAAAGTATTTTTCTAACTAAATCACCTTTCATAGTTAGATCTCTTTTATAGAGCTAGTTTAGTACTCACCTTGGCGTAACTTAAAGGCATACACATTCCTTGAGCTCAAAGTAGGCTTGAAGCTTATTCTTTTACTACTTCCGTAGTTTCTTGACGTACAAAATTATTACAAAATTAGTACAAAATTAGCTTTATATTTTTCTGAGCAAAAATCTTTGAAGCTCTTAAATAAATATACTAGGCGTATTGAAAATTCAAAATATATATTTAGCTATCCTTTTTATTAACTATAAGAGGTCAAAAGGTTAAACTATCTTTCAATTTAGTAAATAAGCAAAACAAGGTATTACGGTTGTACAGTATTTGGAAAATTATTCATAAAATATTTAAAACTTTTAAAACCATTTTATACGCAAACATTTGTCACTAAATAATGCTCTTAAAGTAAACAAACCTGAATACCTAATAATAAATTGTTTGGTTTAATTCAATGTTTTTGAAAATACCGATGAGTACTGAAGGTTTAGTGACTAACATGAGGGTGTAAGGGTGATGCTAATATCTTATTTGTTGTAGGTTTGGGTTATCCGTAGGTGATTTATATGCAGATAGGGTAGCTGGCTGTCTGTTTATATGACTTCCAAGGAGTGATGCATGGTCTTGGAGCGTGTACTGCATAAACATCCCTTGGGGAACAATACACAAGACAAAGTAAGGCTCATCTTCTTGTGAGACTATCAAGGGCTGAAGAAACCATAAAACGGTGTTTTTACTACAAAGTTCCAGCTATATACTTAACGTGTCCCGTCAATTTAGGTATTTATTTGTTAACAATAGTGTATGAATCCCGTTTGAGATATGGAAGTTAAGGGCTTAAAAATGTAATGGAGTTGTCTATTAAAGTATAATCATATGTAAAAGGCCTATTACCAAAGTTTGTTATACTTTATGTTATAACCAGTGTCTATTCGAATGTTTAAGACTCATATGTTAAAACTCTTTATTGAAATAATTATATTATTAATTGAATACAAGTGATGTACACTGTCTTAAAATGTATTTAAATTTAATTTAAACCATCAACTAAATATTAATTCTAAAAGACAATTAAGTAAAACACAATTATTAGGGTTTGTTTATGTTTGTCAATAGGCCTACCAACAAAACTATATTTACTGATTCCCATGTTGATTAAATTATGTTACAATTCGGATTTAAAATATTAGTTTCACGATCTATTGATTAGTAGTATAAATCACCATTTACCAGTTTTATGGAAATTGAATAGAAAACATTTATTCTTTTACTTTTACTTTGTACATTTTGACGTGAGTGGAATTATAATCAACTGTTTCCAAACATGTCTGACATCATATGTAAAATAATAGAGGCGTAAATATAGCAAAAATGTATTTAAAGTCAATAATTAATGATTTTGGGAGAATACATGCTATGTTATACCAAGTTTAGGGACCAGACTCAAATTTACTGTTTTACTTTATCATTAAGAAAGTAATATTAATCCAATAGCAATAAACCTAGTATGTATCTAATGTCTTCTAAGCTGATAATTTAACAGTAAAACCTGTTTGGTTACGAGGGAAATGAACACATACACTTATACAAAAGTAAACTTGGGTTCGCTAAGGTGTAACATCTACCATACACCTTTTTAAGATTGTAGTGGTACAAATTATAACCCAATACAAACAATATTCAACATCAATTAGGTCATGAAACCAACCTAAAACACAACACATAACTACTTTACAAAACCAATTAGGTATATAAAATATATATTTTAAATGTTATTGATATTGTGTGAAATCGGACAGGTTTTTTTTAAATGACTTATCACACAAACGTAACAGTTTTCGAGTATACGACTATTTGAACAAAAGGTCACTTGCTTCTGGGGACACCAATAAAAACAACTACAATAAACCTGAACTAAACCTTTACGTGAACGCTACAGTAATGCAGTTGGAACATTCTTAACCAACATTCTTGGTTAATGTTAGGAGCATCAAAAATGCTTAGAATATATACTTATAGTAGAAGATTAATATAGGGGGTTACACTAGACAATAAAGATCTACATTTTTCAGTTTTTAACACATTGGGGAAAACTACCAAATAAATTTATTCAAAAGGGATCGTTGGTCACGATATCCACAAGGGTTTCAGAATCTACTAAATACACTTTACACAAGGGACTAAGTTACCTCGACCCGGTTGATTCAGGATCAGGGTCTCTGGATCTAGTAAGATAAGAATGAGGGTCGTCCCTATCTCTAGCGTAAGATGTTCTGTAGCTGGGCTGGCCATACCTAACAAGATATACTCACCTTAGACAAACTAAAACTTCCAAAAATTTTTTTCTTTGATTGAACAGTGTATACTAACACATATATAAATATAATTGATAAATTTAACCAATTGTTTCGTATTCATTTATATTATTTTTGACGTTACAAATGTTGACGTTTTTAGTTTTGTAACTGGGCATGTTTGCTGTGCACTGTGAAATGTGAATTCATAAAAATAATCATTATTGTTTACTCCACTTATATTTCTAAAAATTTTAGTGCTGCAATTAATGTTTGTTGCTATAATATCTATACTTAATCAAATGCAAATGTCGCTTAGTTGCACGTCCAAACAATCAACAAAGCAATTACCGACCAACCACTTTAATTTATTTTCTTGTTTTAATTGGATTCGCAGTGGGTTCGTAAAATGTGCAGTAACTCTTTTTTTGTAAATGGCTATGTTTCAATACATCTTAGCATGATTGTTTTTAGTATTTGGCTAAGCAAGAATATTCCGATCTTGGCTACATTGTAGAATGTTCGTTACAACTGTGTATCCCAAAACATCTACCTTTTACACTAGTCATATAAAATCTTAATAGTTATAAAGATCGACTGTGTAGAACTTAAACCATTATTTTTTTGGTTGGTAAACCATTGAGTGGAAGTTAAATATAGCTTTCCCTGTTTTGCAAGTAATATAAAAATAAATGGCATGTTTTTTCTTCTTCCTTTTTGTTTTCTCCTTGCGTATTTTCGTATAAGCAACGTGATGTTGGTATATACAAGCTGAGACATATAATTGCTACAGTATAACTCTCATGAAAACCTTATACATGACATTTAATTCGTGGTTTGTGAGAGGATGCGTCACATACTCCTCATGTTTCTTAAATTATGTTTTTACGTTTACATCTTTCTGTACGGTTTCAGTTATTAACATTTCTTTGTTAATGACACTTCCTGTTCATTAATGTAGGTCACATGTGCAAGTTTCATGTAGGTTCATACGCGGTAGAATGATGTAATGCTATAGGGAATATTTTGTCCATAGCACATAGTCTTGAAAGTGCCCCGACATGATGTCAGATGAAAGATCATTTTCTTGCAGTTTTAATGCGTATGTTTTATTCCTGCGTAATTGTCATCTTCCATGCTCCATTGTTCTTTGTTGTAAAATAATATCTTTCGTGTGGTTTACTTTTATGTATGCGTTTCAATATTTTTGAGTGGAAATATTGTCCTCAGGAATATTTTGTATCCAATAAAGCCATGTGAATAATATTTTTATGACGTTTCTTGGTACATGTGTTTATGAGTTTTTCTCCATGTAAACTGTTGCAAGAAGTCGACGTAATTAGAGGTACCTGTTTCCTGTAACCTCTTGCTCTTGACTTTCTCTTCTCTTTAGTATGCTCGCAGGAGCCTGGGACGATTCTCTCGTAAGATAAGACTGGTCTCCCCATCTGTAAATCCAAACTTATACGTTTAAAATGTCACTTACATCTCAGCTGACCCACGACTTTCATTAGGTGTGGTGTTGGTGGAAGCAATAAAGGTTTCTATGCATATATCAGTTCTTTACTTTGTGGAATCCATTTTTAGTGTATATCGTGCATTCTTATAGTATATTTTTGCTGTGTATAATTATATAAATTTTTGAATATTTTCGTCATGTAAATCACCAGTGAAGGCTTAATTTTCTTTTACATCTCTAGACAATAATAGATTGAATCCAACTAAATATCTTGTTTTGTTGTAAGACTAAAGCAAAGCCTTTAATACTGCTTAAAATGAGGCCTTGTTTTGCCCATTCCATTTCCTTATTTAAACCTGCATTTTCCAGTCAAGCATGGCCTTCGTTCTGTTTGTAGGACTTTTAATAAAGTAAGAGAAATGCACGCCTTCTCCCTTAGTGAAAATTACCGAAACATGGATTGTTGGCTTCAGCCTATGACATTGCAGCCTAGATCTGCACATGGTTGCTAAGATGATAAATAAAAAAAATGCTCAACCTAAATGTAAACATGCTTTTAATACCACATATTTTTTATGAAATATTTTTAAAGTTTGTAGTAGTCATTTAATATTTTCCCTATATTGGAGTAGCTTTACCTATGGCAAAACCAGTTGTTAAAATAAAGATCAATACATTATAATGGTAAGAATACCCTTTGGGAGGGAACACTATAATGTGGTAGAAACTATAAAAACTATGTACTCACTACGAGCCTACCTTGAAGTGTAACCTTCATCTTTGCTACTCCTCCTCGTGCTAGTACCGCTCCCGGAATCCCTTGCCTGTTGAGATCTTGCCAGAAGAGGACCAATGTCTGTCTTCTCCATGGGCTTAGCCACCGTCTTCGTCTTATCGTCTGATTCCTCTTCGGACTCTGACTCTTCACTTTCAGAACTCTCCTCGCTGCTTTCCTCTTCCTCATCCTCTTCTACCTTGGCTGCCGGAGTCGGAGCTGTAGGAGTTGTTGGGGTCGATGGAGTGCTGGAGGTCCCAACACTTGCCCTGTTAGCTGTTCAACATAACATAACTTGTAAAATTTGTTGTATAATAAGGTACAACACCCATTGGCCAAGGAGATAAGTGGACATTTCGTCCCGCCTTAAAGCTGGAGCAGTTTCAAAATGAAAACGGGCACTAAGCCAAAAAAATAATACCTTGATATCAAATACCGATTTCAATTTGATCCTTAAACCAAGTGGAGTTGACTGGACCTTTTGCAAACTATGAGTATTTCTACTATTATTAAAAATTTGAGTACCAAAAATTAGGGAAGGAAATATAATATCAGTTGTAAACTCTTCGAGTAACTCATTCAAATATTTGAGTAGAAATTGACTACTGCTAGCTGGTTCATGTAGATGACACGTCTACTACAGTATTCAATAGTAAATAGTGAACATAATGCTAATTATATTATAAAGATAAAGATATTCTTAATTATTTCAATTAATTTGTTCAATCACACACAAGTAATAAAATCGAATAGTTAATTATTTAAGACTGTATACAAGCACACAATAACCAACTAGAAAAATAATTGACTACAATTATCCTTGTTTTATTCCTCCATTGGTATAGGGGATCTAATTTCGTCCACATATGTTAAATCTCCCCTATTTAATTCCAACAATAATTGATTTTACGTTCCCTATCGGTTGATATAACATTCTTACACAACCAAATAGTATTATATTCTTTGCAACGTAACAAATAATAAAAACATATTTAAAATATTGTTAAATAAATACATCACGTTTTAAATAATAGCGAGACTCATAATATGAAAGCTTCAGGTGACTGTGACAACGATTATTTTCACCTTATGTAGGATTATTATACATTCACATAAATAATTTATAGTCTACTATTAATTTTGTTTATTAATGCCAGTTTTCTAGTTTTGCTAGTTGTTGTTATAGCAAAATAGGAATATGCCAATATTTATTCTATATCTTGGGGCTTTCATTTTCCCAGATATTTGCCCCCAAGACGCATTTGAACTTTCGGGGTGTATATATATTAGGCTACAACTCAACTATGGCACTTTCTGACCTCATAATACTAACAACGTTTTCTTCATCAACATTTTACAATAATTGCATGATGTTTAATTATTTAATCTTGCGTACGACATCACAGTTTCATGTATAAATTATATGTTTAATATTAATTTATTTTGATTGCTTAGTGATATTGAGCTCATTAGTTCATAAAAATAGTACTATTTTATAGGCCGTCACTCGTGATTATGAAATTTTATGTTTGGTTTTAATGTATTTACAAATTTTAAAATCATTATAAATATTATAATTTTGATTTTAAATCAATCTTAAAGCTTAATTTGTATTTAAACCTGAATCTAAATGATTTTACTAATTTAACATAAAAACATTGTAGATATAAGATTGAAATTTTTTTTTAATTGTCAAAAACTTTTCCCTTGTATTAGGTGTAACATGCAATTAACTTTTGCTTTGGCCCTGGCAATGTAAAGAACCTTTTTTGTTCACGTTTGGAAGTATAATTAGTAATATTGACGCTGAGGCAAAACTGAGACCTTATTTAGCATTTGCAATAAGAAATTGTATTGTATATACATTGTAGTTCAAAAGTACGTGATGGTTTAAAATATATTTATTACATGCATTGAAAATTGCAAGACTTAAACTCCTGGATAGGTGATAGATATTTATCACCTTTGTTTATGGATGTCACAACAATCTTATACATAGTTGTATAACTATATCGCTTTTAATAAATTTTCACTTTATATGATCTACTAATTAAAATTTTCCTTCATAGAATTAACATATTTCCTATGATTACCAATGAGAAATGTACATAGTTTGATGAAAATAATGGTAATATATGTATCTACTTAATTATATGTTCGAGGTCAACGTCTATGTCAAATAGGGCGTTGTTTAAATTTATGACCAAACAGTAATGTATATTTGTACAAAGTGAAATGTTAAATTGGGCATTAAATAATAAATGTTTTGAAAAAATCGTGTGGATACACACAAAAATGTATATATTTAAAAGATTATACTAATTCTCAAAAGTTGAATCATGTAAATATTCGTAAAAAATAAAATATAGTTAAACCTTAATGTTTTACTGCTATTTATATCCTATATCTAATATATTATATATTGTATATCGTTTAAATATGTTTTGCGTATACATAGTATAGTACCACAAATCACCTTTCAACAAACTGTAATTTTTTTAGAATACCTTTTTGGTAATGTTTGTGTGTGGGTGTACTAGAATTATTTCAAGAAAATATTGAAAAGTAGTAAAAAAAATACTTTTACTAAAGATTATAATTTAGACATGTAACTTGATACCTTAAGCTTAAAATTAAAAATACAAAACAAAAATTAGTAAATTAAACATTTTTTCTGCACGCTTTATGTACAATGAGTGTTTTATTCGGTAGTGAAATCAAACCCTGTAGTATGTAAAAAACGCAAAACCATAATTAATCATCTTCAAAAAACGCAGGGTTAAGTTGCGTTGTTACAAAAGTGCAGTAGTTTTTAAGCGTGTGCATGTTATTTTTTGTAAAATCTTTTACCACTTGTGGTGGGGGGATTTATTACCCCTAGGCTACCCCCCCTCAGTAGCCTGGAGCTTGGTTTGGTGGTGTTATAAGCGCCCCTCCTCGTCACCTAAGCCAAAATCCAAATTTTATTTACAAACTTACAAAATTATCTAGTCACTTATCGACAGTATGTAATTTAATCGAACTTTAACTAGTTTGTTCCATCAAATATCACTTAGAAATGGTACTTAGTATGCACATCAAGAGCTTGTTAATTAATTTAATTCCTAAATCAAATGTTACAACTGTACTGTAGATGACTAATATTTCAGTGATACTAAGCAAAATCTATTCTTAGCAATAAAAGATGTTAAAAAAATTAAGAAGTGAGTATAAAATCAAGTAACAGTTTAATGTATTAAATAAAACCGTTAACTTTGTTAGAACAGAATTTATGGTATGTTAGATTAATATCGGAATTTATTTATTTGATTAAACATCCATTTCTCCAAGTGGGTATCATTTTACGTTTCACTGGCTTCGGTTCCGCTTAACTAGAGATTAATTTTCCCTTTGTTTGACAAATCGTTTGTTTAATTTTTGTGACAACCGAACCAATCACCAATTAACGGGCTTACAAATATAACGAGTCGACACAGGGGTGGAGAACTAAAAACAGGCTGGATTAGTCGATAATTGCAGCTGGCTTAACCTGAGGCTGCGTGTGTTTGTACCACATTAATTATACCTTTACAAAGCTAACTTGCTGATTACGATGTATTGTGGAATTATACTAGTGTTATAAGTCATTTTGCTCTTACTGTATTAAAATGTGAGTTTACTTATTATTTGGCATTAATTCTTCCAACGAATTAATCACATTTCGTCTATAGTAGTGGGGGTTGTGCGCATATGGAAAAAACCCTTATCTACCTCATCATGGCAAACCTCATCTATGCTAATATTTTTGAGGAATTCTTTTAAGGTACCATCCCTTTCTCATGCAAGAAGGTGTCTGTAGGTTTAGTTTTCGTTTAACACTAAAGTTTTAAGCCCCATTCTGATGAATGTTATGACTAGTTCGGTACAAAACCTAAAATGCAGGTTTTGTTGAATATTCAACGGGGAAGTATCATAAAACCTCGGTAATTTGTAATGTTGAGTGCAGCTCAAAACTAATTATATCTATTAAAAAAACGATTGTAAAAATCAAATGGATTTTAACACAAATAAATATATATGATAGTTATAATAAATTTACAGTATTTCAAGACAACATATCGTTTGGTGTATGCTATCCTAGGGGATAGTGCTTTGTAGTTTAATTTGAAAGAAATACTATTCACGACAATGGTTTATTATTTCAAAATTTATAATATTTTTGTACACAAGCCCATTAATGAAACTATTAAAAAACACATGAATATGAAAGCATGTTAAATTGATTTTCATCAGTAATTTCACTCATTATAATAACTGTAGTCAGATAAAAAGACAAAGTTGTATTTTCTAGGGGCTTCCAGTTGTATGGTGACACTTTTATATTGCGCTCATTTGGCCTGGCTTGGCAAGTGTTGGGACCGAAATAAATGGGCAAAAACAGGTCAGAGAGTAGGTCAATTGGATTGTCAATATCACTGCCACAATAGCCAAGGTCCAGGGGAGAGATACATTTAGATCCCTCTTGACACTTCCATCAGGGCTGTGTAATGTGTTTTATTTGTCAGGAACGTTATTGGGCTGAATTTGTAGGTCGAATAAAACACTGACAAAAAGAATTTAGTTTTGGATTTTTGTTGTAGAATACTTACGTGTATCTCAACATAATAACAATTAGTTATTGTATTTTAATAGATTTTTCCCGGGAAGTGGTTAAAAACCATTCCCATATGTAAGTTAAGATTGATAATTTGGATGTAATGGTTTGTGATTTGTAGTGTACAAATCGAAATAGAAAAAAACAGAATTTGCTATTTTAATTTGTTTTAAATTTTGATGCTAGATTATGTTATTTGGAGGATTATTGAATAAAATTTCCTTAAACATTTTATAGAAAATTTCGAACTGACGTAAGCAAAATTTTTTCTCATTTTCCCTCAACATAATTCTATGAATAATTTTGCACTAATTTGTTATCTTCGGCTGACTTTGGGCACTAATAATGATTTCTTTTAGGAACTTGGATACGTAAGGACAGTATTGGATTCTAGATCTTAAAACGTTGTAAAAACCTATTGAACTGTACCAAAATAAGCAATGTACATACTCCATTAACTTTATTGTACTGATTGTTTGTGTTTACATGAAGATTAGTTATTCAATCTAAGAAATAGAATAAACATAAAAGTATATGTGTGAAAAAATTTGAATAACATTTGTGAATGATCATTCCAACTCAACAATACCTACTTTACCATTGGACAGTTATATTAGATTAGTGTTACAACAGATTATGATAACATTAACACTGTGTCAAGCAAGCTTTAAATCAAGCAGAATTCAGATGTGCTTCACTCTTACCTCAAACTTATATTTCCATAGCCACTAGATACAAAATTTTCCACAGTTATATGGTTACAATGTTAGTAAACACTTAAATCTTGAAGTTTATTTGCATTTCACACTTGTTAACAAAGGTTTGATTTCGACAAGAATTAGTTGGAACTTTCTCAAATAACTTCACCCAGTAGGTCTTTATGGCAATAAATTTACATGAAATAGAAAAAAAGGGTATCACACGATAATAGTTTTGAGAGGCTCGGTATAAGCTGTCATCCATGATAACTTATAAGTTCGTAGACATTTAATAACGAAAGGTTGGATCAAAGACTTATTGTAACCTCGATATCAATTTTTATGGCCTCAATATCACTCCTGCCGTTGGTACATGGGTCTGATTACTAATAAATTCTATATAGGTACTTCAGGGTTCCCACTGAAGAAAACCCGCAGATAATAAATAACTATACTTCAAAAGAGTAATTTACTTCATTCTTGTCTCAACAAAAAAATATTTTGGTTTACAGATACGAATTATCAAAATGTTAAAATAATTATTTCTGACAAAGAAAATATTGGTTTTTGATGGATGACCACATCGGAAATTTTGGCCAGCATCAGAGACTAATCCCGTTGATGTTGTAGATTGTCCCGAAGATGCAGAACATCCAAAACATTCGTCTGCACAGTTATTCATCACATACCATTACAGAACAGTATACTTTTACCTGTGGAGCCTACCTTCTAGGTTATTATTATTAATTTATTTACAATCAAACGTGAAGTTAACGAGAAAGTCCCGTTTCCGTACCTCGTTTGAGAAAACGGCTGACGAAAGGCTTTTTAGGTTCTGGCTCCTTCGGGTCGGAATGAAGGAGAAATCTCCTTTTCACCTCCTCAGTGGAGAAGACCGCGCCCGTGTGTTGGAGGCGAGGGCTGGCAGGGGCTGGAGCGGGGGTGGGTGCAGCGGGGGCAGCTCTGGAGGCGGCGAGGGGACACGTTACAAGAATCAGGGGCGGCTGGGGTCCTGAGCCAGGGCGAGGTTAAAGTTTGCAGGCAGAGGATAGCATACAGGGTTAGTGTGGCAAACCTCAGATGGGTTCAATTTTAAAGCTAAAAGTATTAGTTTACATTGTAGCGTTTATTTAGTGAAGTTTTTCGAATATTGGGAAAAATGTTGAAAAATGATAAGACCCCTACCATCGGATATTTTTTTTCAAAACGTTGTATTTTTCCAAGCAGGATACAAGAGAATGGTGTTTCTAAGCAATATTTTTTATAAAATTCTCTCTGAAAGACAAAATTTCAGAAATATAAAAATAAATACAGGGTTATTTAAAAAAAGTATCGGGTCTGGTTCACTGTAGCTTCAATCCCCTCCTCTGCCATTTTGAATGTAGGGTGTATTTTCCTAGCTGAATTTTAATAACAGTTTACGTTTACTTGGAGTTGTCTCCACTAAAATGGTTTTAAGACTTTGTTATGGAATCCAATCTTCATAATTTTTAATAAAATATAATTATTTTATAAAGGAAATTTAAATAAAAAACATAAATATAATAAATAATAAAACATAAATTTAATAAAATTTTCATAAATTCAATTTTCATAAATTTCCATAAATTAAATCCAATGATTTACGTGCGAAACTCTTTGTCATATAGCCTATCAAACTGTACTATTGACTTATGGATACAGAAGTAAATACCTCATTTGTATAAACCATTTTTAGGTAATTTTTAATTTAAAAAACGTGTGATATAATTATAAAAAAATATATATAACTCCAACTATTTTAAAGTTTTAAGTTGAATAATTGAATAATAATAAGTTATAGTTGAATAATAATAAGTTTTAGTTGAACAATTTCAAGCTCATAATATGACCTTGACCTGTCTAGGTTTGTTCTAGACAGGAGGTGGAATTTATTTCGGCTGTTGAAGCATGAAGTTGTACATAGTTGAATAAGCCACACAGAGTATGTAGGCTGTTAAATTGATATTTTCTGTTTTTGAGGATTGATTTAGGATAAAATATGTTGTAGTTCCCCCCTCACTCAGGTGTATATGGCAGTGGTCAGTGATTAATGATTTCGTTACTACTGCATTTGAAAATAATCGTACCAAGTTTTGTTCGGTTTTGATTGGACAGCACATTTAAAATAAAAAGAATACTCGTTGAGGTTTACCATGTAGGTTCTCACTTGCATGAACATTTCTACAAACCTTTCAAATTAATCCTGGTAAAACAGATATTTAACAGTGAAATTGTTGTAATTTTCAGTACGCAATTCAGAGGTTTCGCACTATTTAGTAATGTTTAAATTTTAATTTGCATCATAAAGCTGTAGGGAAACAATACATAAATGTTCTTGCAAGTGAATGATTCAAGTTACAAAAGCTATAACACGGGAGGTAGATGTTAGCTTTGGTACTTATGTGCTCCTACTCAAGTTAGTCAAAGTTACTAATGATTAGTAAAGTTTGCAAGGTAGATATTGTAGATAAAGGAAGTTCTGTATTTTGTAATACCTTAGTCTTGTGAGTTTAATGAGTTTTCGGTGTATTTGTTTTCTTTTAAGTATGTAAAATTTAAAAACGGACTTAAACCATGATTTGGATTAACAAATATGGTATCCAGTTCATAATTATTATCCTATAGTGATTTGTGTGTAAGAATTTTAGTTACATATTTATATACACATTGTTTTTGATAAAAATTACGTCAGCAAATAATATCGTATCATTAATGTTAGGAAATTGCAAGGCTTTGCTTTACTGAGTTCACTTAATTTACACATTATCCATTTACACTGTATAACGTGAAAGTGGCCTCATAATGACAGCCACTTTGACCATTAATGGTCTCATAGATTAAATCAACAACGCTCTTCATTTTTATTTCAATGGATTATTCCAACTCAAATGAAATGTAAAAAAATTAAATCGGTAGAAAAAGGTTAATTTGTTTAGTTTGGTAAAACTAAGACTACGTTATAATGCTCGGTCAAGTAAACAATCATCCAAATTTCAAGTGATATAATGTTATGTGGTATTTATGGATTCATTTTGTGCTTACACAATAGGTACCTAGAACAGTAAAATAACTGATCAATTTGTAAGTATATTTTAGAAATTTCAGTGTATTTTTTGTATAAAATGAATATAATTCAAATAATAAATCACAAGGCAAGGGTTCTAAAATTCAAATTTATAAAAACGAACACAATATACAAAACATCAAGGTGCAGACTGCACAGTACAATGCTTACGTAATTTGATCCTCTTACTTCCATGAGGTAACCGATTTTGTCAGGAAATCCCGACATGAGTCGCTTAACAAATGGATAACTCATAATGCAGAGTAACTACAACAGAATCATCAAAGGACATGCAGTTGCAATTTCTACTGCATAACCAGATGATAAGCTAAGCGCTTGCGTCATACCTGTAGTGGTGACTTCAGAGGAAGTGGAAGACCGCCTGGAACCGGAAGTAGGCGTGGTCTTGGCTGCAACAGAAGTCTTTCTTTGGGTTTGCTGTAAGGAGCTTACAGAGGATCCATCATCTGAGTCTGCTTCACTTGACATGACCTGTTGCAGAGGATAGCACATTACATTAACATAGCAGGTCGTGAATCAGGCAAATGTTTTATTAAATTTTATCCTCAATGTTGGTATTGAGGTAGTCTACATCTCAAACAATATTCAAACCACATGTTTACATTAAAAATCAGTATACTTCATGAAAATCTTTGCAAATATCTTGTACCTTGTTTATGAGGAGTTATCTTTAAATATAAGGAATTAAGTAAGCGTCTTTGTTGAAATCGAAACAAAAATACAGTGTGTACGATTGTACATAAATTGAAAGGTGTACAAAATGGTGGCTATCAATTTATATCAGTATATTATAAACATATCTTATGTGATTCATACATGTTTAGCACGTATTTTACAAATAAAAGGTTAAATACGTGTAGTACTGTCGGCCATGACTCATTTTTGCCGGCTAAACCACTCACTCTACCGTATCAGTATTATAATTGGCCAATTTAAAGTTTTTTAAATGTGGTTGTTTTGATTTGTGTATTTTACTACTCTTCTCAGTTATGAGGAGGATTTGGTGTATGTATGTGTTGTTAACTGGCGACAGCTTGAAAATGAACGTTTAGGCTCGAAACCTGGGTCGCTGACCTAAACACAGGTCACCAAATTGTACTAAAGGTATTTAATCTTTAATTTATGTAATTCAATTAATGTTTCATAAATTATATTTGTTAAATGGAAAATATATTTAATGATTTATTTCCAATAATAACAGAAATATGGTTCTCCGGGGAACATTTGACTTTAGGTATTTTTGTAAGTTTTAGTATAAAGTTTCTTTGAAGAGTGATAAATGTAAATGGTATTCTAAATATATTCCTTGAGTAGATTTTGTAAGCATTTCACTAACAAGATGTAGTCTAAACATCACTTTTCTGGCCTACCTCCTGTGATGGCTTCCTGGTGGTGGGTTCTGAAGACGGTGTAGACCTAGAAGACCCTGACGTCGGTGAAGACGCTTGTTGACGGTCCTCTCTCTCTTCTTCTGGCCGTCCCTTTAAGGCAGACACCCTATCTGCTGCAGGACGAACCGGTTCAGGGGCTGAAGATGCCGGTTCCCCAGGTGCGTTCTTCATCAACCTTTTGATCTTAGTCACTTCATCTTCCTCACTTATCTGTCGCTGAGCAGCAGCCACAGGTCTCTTTGGTGGTTGGAACTTTTGAACTGGTGGTGCGGCAGGTGGGGGAGGTTTGTCCTTTTTTGTCTCAGAGTCTTGCAGCCTCTTCATTACTCTAGGAGAGTCGTAGAGTCTGGTAATTCCACTGAGTGGTCCTTTGGCTACATCCTCGGTGTCAAGGACACGTTCTCTTTCTTTCTGTTGTGTGTGACTTCCTTCGGTGAATCTGACAGATCTTCCTCCAGACGTATCATCGTCTGAGTCACCGGCGGCATGGCGGTTCATCCTGGCCCTGATCCTAGATCTTGCTGTAGATCGGTTTCCTTCGTCATAGGGAGAATCGTAATCTCCACCATAGTCACCCCTGTCCCTATTTCTGCCGTATCTTCCACCTTCGTATTGGTCACCAGTATTTCTCGCTGCAGGTCTTTCCCCGAATTTTCTTCCACCCAAGGGAGACACTCTGCCTGATTCAGACCCCTCGTAGCCCCTGTCATACTGTTCTTGTTGTCTGTACTGCGAGGCCAACCTATGGTCACTCTTAGATCTCATCAGGCCTGGCCCAGGAGGTTGTAGCATACCCCCTCCACTCTGGTTGGAAGATTGGTTACCAGTAAATTGATGGGGCATGTTAATAGACAGGTCTCCATAACCAGCCACATGCAGGACTAGTTGGTTGGGGTCGTGTGCCATGATGAACCTTGCTTTTCTCGTGTAATCTCCAGTCTCAGCTTCGAAGTTTCTTACAAACTCGACAGTCTTTAGAAAAATCTCTTTGGCGTCCATCAATTCACAATCGTCCCACTCTATCTCCTCCGACTGCATATGCTTATCAGCTAGATCACAGTTTGCCTGTATGTTGGAAATTTCAGTTTCTAAATTGTCCTTTAACGTATTGAGGTTTTTCAGTTCTGTTGACAAATACCTGTCGATTTCTCCACGTAAAAACTCGGTTCGATCCTTGAGTGCTTTGTTCAGTCTTCTGTAGATTTCGTCTACTTCGTCTGACACAGAGGTACAGTTAGTTTGTAATGCAAGCATGTTCTTCTCTACGACTGCAAGTAGGTCTTGTAGTCGGTGAAGACCTCTCCGGACCTTTAAACATGATATTGTTGGATAGAAATTGAATTTAAGAACATAAACTTAAGTTATAAGCATATATTAATTAAGAAATCTGCATTATATGTGTTATAGATCAGCTTTCTACGTACATTTTAAATTATTATATTTATCAAACGGTTCATACAGCTATTCTACTGGTATCATTTAGAGAAAATAAACTGATATGTCAAGATTTGACGATGAACTGAAATCAGATTAATGTAAATAAAATGAAGGATGGTGAGTAAGATATTTCGATAAACCGTTAATTTTTTACCAATATGATACGATTGATTAATATGATTGAATAACTTTGCAGATGTGGTTACAGAAGGGTCGACAAATATATAAGTTGGAATATAGTGATGAGAATAGTTGTAGAATAGAAAGAAATAATCTTTTAACAATAGTATTAGAACGCGAGAGCCCATTCGAAACGAATGGCTTGGATAACAGTGGAAAACACGGTAAACGGTTTCAAATTTTGTTTTAGAAAAATGTTTGATATGCAAATTTTGAACCATTTATATGATATGATGTGTTAAACATCAACTTGTATCACTCACCTGATTGTTTATCCTGGAAATTTCTCTTCGCAGGATATCCATGTGGGCTCCTTTGCAGTCTGGACAAATGTCCTTCTCGCAGTGGACACACATGCTGCAGTATGCCTTCTCTGAGCATACTCCACACCGCTTCATCACCTGGCCACTGGTAGGGTCTGGCAGCTCTCCTGTGATCTCTATGTGCAGCTCTAGGAAGCGTTGGAGGGTAACGTTTGTAGGGAAGCCCTGGACTCCCTGGTAGGGGATACGGTGTTCTGCTCGACACTCCGGACATTTTACCTATGGCGCATTACAATGGTAAGAGAATGAAAACATATGCTTAATGCTTCATTTTTATATGTTTTTGTTTTCGCTATGGGATATTTTTGTACACTTTTATAATTTTTTTTTTCAGAAATATAATGCATTAATTTATTCAGTGACAATGGAAGTGATAGATGCGACCTGCCTCGAATATGCTATGTCTTGCCTCCGCCTAGGACACTACCGTATTCAGTTACAAACTACCATTTTGCTTAAGCAATTGTATTTTTTTTATTTGCTTAAAGAAATATTCATGCCAATCTAAGTAGGGCTACTCATATTTTTATATTTATAAACTGGAAAAAAAATATCAACATTCAGTATTCGCACCCCCTTAAATCGGCAAACTATTTCGGTTGAAGGGCAAAATAAAATTCGCAATTAAATTTGAGGAGTATATTTTGGAAAAACATTTACAATCTTTAATACTTAAAAATCTGTAACCTTGCTAATGATATGTTTGTCTTAAACACAAACATTGGACGAAACTTGAATAATGTACCACCTTAAAATCCTAAAAAAAATTTACGACAATTTAGCAACAATGAAAAAAAAACACTCCCGTTAGAAATATAAATTTTAGATACTATCATAGATAAAACATACTCCTTTTTTTTAGTTACTATTTTTAAATATCCTATAAAAATTTTAATATCAAAATCTTAAAAATTTAATATTAAGTTAACAGATGTTAACCAAACAAATAATTGAATAACCGATGTAAAACAAGAATGAAAAGATTCCAGAGACGCCGAAGTGAAACATAACTTTGAGGTTTTTATTGAATACTTTTACTTTCCAAGTGAACAGCCTCGAGGAAATGAAGTTTCTTTAAGACAAGGCAGATTTAATTTTAAAGCTTCCTTCGGCATTTTCTTTATGTTCCTTTTATACTTTTTCACGGGTAAAATATAATAAGTTTACAGTAAAACGGCAATTAATTATTTCTAGTAGGAACAAATATAAACTCTGTTTCAATCTAATATGTGACAACAATATTTTAAGAAGCTAGTTCTATAGGTTAGAAATGTATCTTTTAAAAAGACCAATAAATTCATAAATATATACATATCTACTATTTATCTACCTAGTTAACACAAAATAAACATCTTAAAACGTAATAGGCTTATCGTTGTTTTCATATTCTGTATTTAACAGTTAACTGAAAATGCTTAAATCGTCTGATCTGGCGTAATTTATTGTGTATTTAGAAACCTTGTAACTTCCAACTAATTGAGCTGTGTTAGAAATACATATAATTTTATAAAACGTAACTAGATTACTGAGAACCAACCTGTCTTCGGACATAGTCGACCAACCCGTCCATGCAGGGCTCCATACAGAAGGAGTGTTGGCATGGTAACAGCTTGGGGTTGCGGTACCGATCCAAGCAGATGGCACAAGTAAGCAATTGTTCAAACTGCTCCATTGCAGATTATCTAAAAATAAACCATCGATTAAGGATTATAATGTCCATAAAATAAAAAGAATAAAATTTTTTTTTGAAATTGTATTAATAGACAATTTTTATTCTTGGTACTAATTTGAAATAAGAAAGAAATATTGTAACAATAGTTTTACAGTATGAAAAAGAGGTACGGATATCAAACATTTGTTTAAGATTGTATTGCGATGTGATGATTATTGGGTGGGGGGAGGAGGGTAGTTGTCCAGAGTGAACATGTGAGTGTAGTGTAGTAGTGCAATGTCAATGATCAGGCCGGTATAGTACCATGCACATTCACACAACACGCTTTTTTAAAACAGAGGTAGATGGTGATTTACTTTTAGGTACTTTTCGCACATGAAAGTACCTTTCGAAGATCGAAGATCGAGGTACCTTTCGATCAATTATTTAGGTCATATCAAACAGTTGGTTTGAGAAAAAGATTTTGATATTAGTGGGATGGATATACCAACATTTCAAGAATAACGAGTATTATGGGTGTGAGTATTTTTTTTTCAAAATTGTATTCAAAGTGTTTGAAGATGTAAACTAAAATAAATTGTTTTAATCATTATCGGACTGTTAAAACTTTTACAAATAAATCGTCAGTTGGATACTTTTGTTTTCGTTGAATGCATCTAAGAATATATTTTTGAAATTTAAAAAGTGGTTGAAATATTGTTTTAAATTTACTTTCGAATGCTATAATACCGAAAAATAACAATGGCTGGACAGTTGCATTGTATACTGTTTTGATTTCATGCTCATCAAGAATGTTACTTCGTTGGTAAATGCAGTAACATTTTTTTGTAATCATGCTTTTTAAATATGTTGCATGTTCGGACGATTTCATATTTCAATAAAAAACTATACCGAGATATTTGAATGAAACTTTGTCACTTTGACTAAAAAAAAACACACGTTATTAATAGGACTACCACAGACGTGAATTTTATAATCATAGTTGGTTATCAGTAGATTTGCGTAATGATATTGTCATGAATTTATTTTTTTTATATTCAGAGATAATATGTTTTGGTCAAGTCATTTTTAGAAGGAAAAGGTCTGAGTTTATTTTTAACCTCCATATAGGAACTACCAGTAACAATATTGAGAGTGTCATCTGCAAATAAAGCTATTTTTTCATTGGTTGGAATTTTCAAAATGTTTTTAATGTATACTAAGAATGAGACAGGTATATATTTATAGTATTCAATAGGCATAACGAACATTATAAACTTATACACATTATAACATATAACATTATAAAATAAGCCGTTTTTTGAGTAACGTCAGATAGAAAAATGCAAATGGCCGCCATTTTGAAATTTACAATCGGAACAACTTAATTTTTTTCTACAATAGGTCTTGTGTATTGTTACATGGTTACCAAATTTAATTATCATCGAATAAAAAGTTCACCCATAAAAATATTTTTGTATAAAAAACTAAATGGCGGATAACTCGGAAAATATGCATTTTCGAACATAGTCACTCCAAATCAACAGCAAGGTCCAGGTTTCTAACAAAAAGCAAATTGACAAGGTACAATCGGTTTATCTATGACCGGTAGGGTATTTTGGGCTGAATCGTTCGATTTCAGTTCTACGGGAAGTAATAAATTGCCAGTAAAACGTAAGTTAAAAAAAAGTAACGTTTGCTTTCCATTCACCAGGCAGATAGGTAAACATTAAGTCTAAAATCAGTCCCTATGATCTTTTTTCACTTCCTAAATTGCTATTGTAATACAATAAGATAGTTACTTTTTGAAACCCCAATACTCAACAAACTAATCAATATCCAAATACTTTAGAACTCTTAAAACTATGTATTTTAATAAAGTTATTCGACAGATCTAGTTATGAATACTCGAGTCAGTGTAACTTAATAACAAGTCCTGGAGCAAGTTTGGCTAATGATGTTAACAAGGACTTGTAGCGTCTTGAACCATCGCTGACCACTTCTGTCGTCAATTCCAGATATAATTAGTATTATTTCAAAGCTTAAAATTTCTCTGTGGCATTCTTCAAATTCTTATACAACCAGCTCTGGTGACTTTCTCTGGTAATGGTTTTTTTAACTTATTTTCTACTCATTCCATTTTTTTTTTATTTTCATATAGGTAGTTCAACAGTCTAATATTTTTCAAAGAGCTAATCTAGAGAGTGTTATCTTCGAACCCCTTTTTCAAAGATATATTGATATAGAAAGCTAAGGTGAAGTTTTAAAATTGAACCATTAAAACAAATTTACTGGTCTCAGTTTTAGTTTTTTTTTAGAAGACTGTGGAAAAAAAATCTTATAGGTTTTAAGAGATGGTTTCCAATGGAAACCTCTTTTATATGGTTCTCCTCATCAATAACATACTATTATTGGTTATCTCCAAACTTTGGAATTGAGGACTGAAATTTTTAAACTTAGATTAAAAACTAACTACATTCACATACAAATATACAAGGATTTATGACACTTAATAAATTTATGCTATGGCCTGGAAAAACGTGTGTTCTCAAAATGAATCATTTATTAAAAGTCCTATTATTCACCTATACTAACAGACAACAGTGATAAGCCCTCAAACAACAGATGTTCCAGGGTTATATGATGTAGGTCGTGCACGTAAGCGCTTGCTGATATTCAGGACGTTAACTAGAGAATTCTCAGTAGCAGAAATAGATGGGCTAAATATAACGAGAGAGACTCCAATAGAAGAGTTAACAGATTCGTTGCAAGGGTTAAACAACTTTACTTCACTCTATCTAGATGATGCACAAACATTGGCAATCGATGATTTTTAAGTTACTAGGTATACTTGTTCTTGATGCATGCATATATTAAACATTGCATGTTGGAAGCGTTCACTTAGTAAAGAATAAGTTTTCTTGTCTAGTTTGGAGAAAAGTAGTGATGTGGTAATAAATTACAGAATTTCTCCTTAATTTAAAAATAGATATTTTTGAAAACTATTGTTTAAAATTAATAGTGCACGTAATTAAAAATTATCCTGATCCTCATTTTTTTATAATTTAAGAATAACTTAAAACGTAACTCTAACCGGTTTAACTCATATCAAACATTATAGTGGATTTTAAATTGCCTTGATATATACATTAATTAAAATTTTAAAATGTTGTTCGTAGTAATATTGAGAAAATAATAAAAAATATATATAGTTTCATTGCGATTACACCTGTATTAACACTATGTACGTTTATCAATGTTGGAAAGCCAAGGGAACGTTGAGCCTAATAATTTATATACTCTAGTATAACTTTTCATTGGTGCAATGTTTTTTAGTTTTATGGTAAATGAGATAACTATTGGCTAGAAAGCAAACTTTTTTGTAGGTCCAGGTTGAAACTGTGCTAATTTATCATTGGTAGATTGTTATGTGGCAATTTAATGCCAAATGGATTCAAATTTCTGCATATACATGCCTTTTCGAGAAATATGCCCATTAACAAGAGAAAATATTTTTTTTTTAAGTCAAATGATTTGTTTAATAAAATTGTGTTATTTTTTGTGTTAGTATTGTTAAGTAATGGCAAATTGTAAAGTATTGCCAAATTTACGTGTCTCTGTTTTGTAATCTAATTCCAATATACAACATTACTCATATTACGTATCCCTCAGTATGCACGACTACATGTAAACATTTCCAAACCAGACCATAATCAGAACATGTTAGCACCACTTATGGTGATATAACGAGTTGTTTTGGTGTAATTTGTATGGTAAACCAGGACCCATAAATCTCGCCTCATTAATTAAGCGTTCAGATGCAATGGGTTGCGGTCCCATCCTTCACAAAGATGTATTCCGTGGGTTCCCCTGATAACGGCGCAATCATGTCCAAGATAACGTGATAAATCGAGTTTACGCGTTTCTCCATTATAGCGTCGTAATTTTCGTTATCTCTATAGCCCAATATCCAACCCTTGTGTACTTTGTTTATTTTTAGGCTGTAAGAGTACGTTTTGCAATTATGTATTGCATTAAACCTAGTATAAGTTAGTTAAGTTAATTTATTTATTTTAACCCTAGCGTTTAAATATGGAGGCTATCTTATCAATTTTTAGCTATATCTCTGCTCTTATTAATAATTATATGAACTTATTGACTTTGATAGAAGTAACATCCTCTTGAAGATGGATGATGGAGAATGAAATGTCTTTCCCAGATGTTTGATAGAAGTAGTTAAAATTTCAGCCAGACTACTTTTAGAATACAATATAACCTAAGTTTATTAAAAGAACCAGCAGAAAATGCAACTATATATTACAAGAGTCTGCCAACTTTTAAATAAAGTAAGACTGAAAGGGGAATTTCTTGTGAACAGTGGCATCTTTTAAGTAATTTTAATCATCGTAGTAACAACTATGAGGTATAAAATAATTTCTATAGGCTTTCCAAGAGGCTTATTTAACTTTGAGTAATTTCCTACAGACAGTCTTTAGGGTAAATACCCCCTTCGCTCTCTAAAAGTCTATCATAAAATACAGACTTGAAGAAGTGAGATTAGTATCAAACACAATAGTACTTCCCCGAAAATTCAACTTCATATAGTAAGTCTTACTGTTTAGGGACTTTTGAAAGCTATTATTAGCGTAAATTTGTTAAAACAACTCTAATTAACAGGAAACTTCAAGAGACTCAACAGAGGTACGAGAAGTTGTACGAGTTTTTGCTTCAAGGGATGAGATCTTTAAGTTCCCTTTGTACAAAGGAAATTATTTAAAATTAGTTAACTCAGAAGTTTTAATGATCGACTTATTGAAGTTGTACAATTTATCTTGGATTTGCATAGTTGTAAACCATTAGCTTAGTACAAAAGTGTGTATCAACGCAACTTCCTTTGTAAATTAGTGTTTACTTCTTCCGTAACGTTAAAAATTAAACAACGTATTTTTTGTTATATTATATTTTCAATCCATGAGTATTGAGAATGAGTTAACACTTGGGCAATATTATAAAAGATATTTATCACCAATCTTTAATTTATTGTAAATGTTTATCCATGTTTAAGTGTATATCAATGTAGAGGAAAACGTAACAATAATTATTTCGTGGAAATCACTGAAAGACTGTCAATTACACGCATTGTTGTAAGTGAAGCATGCCACAATCACGTTTGTCACGGTATGTTTCCACGTGATTAACTTTCATTAAATATATTAATTTGTAATAAAAACCCCAAAAGATCGAAATAAATAATTAATTACCTTTAAAAAATGCAACAAACAAATCTTTTGATAAGCTACCTTTTGTTACCATCTTTTGATTATTGTGTTACATTACTGTTTTATTATAAAAAAATAATCTCCGATTGGTGAACTGTTTTTACCTGAGAGAGCGCAGAACTAGACAGGACTTGTTGCTTGACATACCAAGGGTTGTTCTTGATGCTGGTAGAAGGGGGTTTTCTTACTTCGGGCCGGCTCAGTACAATGCACTTCCTTGCAAGCTAAAAGCGCTGTCTTACAACAGTTTTAAGAATCGCCTAAAGAGTTTGTAACTAATCTTATTTTGTTTCGTAGGTATAAGAGGTTTTATTTAGTTTAAGTCCTGACTTGAGTCAATTTGTAAAACAGTTTTGTAACTGAAATTCACTCATGAATAAAGACCTTATTTATTTATTTATTTATTTATTTATTTTTACCTGTGAAAGTTTCAGTTTTCCTTGATATATAAGTTTAGATATTATCTGTTTGCTTCACCGCGTAAATAGTCTTATCTTTATCTTGGCACACAATTGTCTAACAAACGAAGGGACATTTTACTGTTCATCAGTTTTTATAATGTTGTCTAACATAACATACTAACTAGCCTACTTTGCATTCATCTATTTCGATGATACATTATTAACATTAATTCACATTTAACTTTTAAAGTTAAGAACTAGTTGTTTTTAATAGCTTGTGAATCAGTGGTTCAATTAAACCACGAATGTGTAAGTGTGATATCTTCGTTTATAGTCCCTGTGCTCACTGTAAATACTATCATTACAGTTTAGTGTGGTCTTAAACTGGCTCACACCTTGCTTTAATTTATCTAATTGTCTATAAAGAGACAAAGCAATAACCTCCGATCACGTGTTATACATTTCTTTCTCTTCGCGTCGTTGTTTAGCAAAAAAGATGCTTCGATCGTATCAATTAGGAATCCTTTTAATACATAAAGGGAAAGTTAGCTGCATGGCAAACCAATTAGACAAACTTAATTACAAAACAGGCATCTAAACTTGGGCAAGACAACAATTAATTGAATCATTAAAACCAATTAGTGACTATGGCCTCACTTAGAACTTCTACCTCTGCTGTACTTGTAACACTGTCCAAACACTCACAGTTGTTGAATAAATTATAAATAGGTACCAATATCTTACCAAAGCTAGTAATTGGTACGAAAGGTAACGATGTAAGGTACGATGTATGTTTTTCAATTACCTTTCTGATCAAATTAATGAGAAATACAAATAAAACATATGATCAATTGGAAACCAGAACAATCAAAGAAAGCCTACAAAATAGAAAAGAACATCGCCCTTAAATATTTAAAAGTATATCAGACAAATGTATTCCATTTACCTAAAAAAGTGTATATCTTGTGGAATATTAGTATTAAGTATTGTACGATTAATATTTCGATGTAAATTAATATTTAGCGTTTGTTTAGTGTTTTGTTAACATATTCAATACTGTTACAGTAGCATACGAGAAAATTTCAAACATACCGTGGTATAAGTGGCATCAACAAAAGTACCGTTTTCATTGCCTTAGCAATGGAAATAAATATTGTTCTATACATTTATACTGCACTGTATTAGTACTATTTTATCGTATATATAATATGTTAAAAATAGGTGTCCTATAAAGTATAGGATTATTTATTGTTAAATGTCAATAACGATTTATTAGTTTTAAAATTGAAAATAGTTGTTTATAACAATTTATTACAAAACTCTTGGAAATCAGCATAATGAGCATAATAAGTGCACTGGAGATACTGTTGTATGTTAATATTTGATCTCATATTGGATATATTGAATAGTATTTGTAGCTATGAACGGCTTAGAACAATGTTCAGAGGGTTATTTCTGCCACAAATGAACCAGAGAATATGTTCTAGTCGAGTTATTTACCATTGGCCAGTTCCCAACCCGTGGGTTTACATCGTCACTGGATGGTGATGAGATTCTCAAAATATACAGAATACTTGTTTTGTCGGTTTGCGTCATTTACTTCTCATCGGAGTATTTTAGTTCACCAATTACTTTCGCGATATTATTGGAACTTTCTATTCACTGGTTTCTGTCACATTTCACGACTTGTAGCCTGTTGCCAAAAAATAAATAGTTTACCTTTGATTTATGTTTAAAGATTAGTGGGAATCATCATGCCTGTGAAACTGTAAATAAATCGAAACTAAAATAGAGAAAGATATGTGTCTGTTTTACCTATGTTGAAGAAATTTATTTGTATAAAACCGACTTTGTACGTGATTTTAATCATTTAGAAAAATACATGATACTTTTTTATACTTGCATAGCCAGAAACTAGAATAAACTAGTCAGAATATTAAATGTGGCCAATAATGGAGTAGCAAAAAGACTTACTTGATACTATTAAAACCTAACTTCACATGCATTCCCTTCACCTTGAGTGTGATACTGGCGAAGGAACAAAAGGAATTTTGCTAAAACATATAGTCGGTTATGGAAAGTAAAATACCAATACCACAGATAAAAAGCAGGGAAAATAATTTTCCTCTTTCCCGGGACCCCTAGCCGCGCAATATCAGACGTTTTGATATCGCATGACTACTCTTATAATCCACTTTCGTAATTGTGATGGTTTCATGATTTCAAAAGTCCTCAAAATGTTGAAGCAGTTTTATTTACTTTTGCCAACTGTCCATCAGTCGTTTCGCGTACTGAAAATTTTAGTGATTGTACCTGCAGGAAGCTCAAAACAATTGTTAACAAACTCAGCAAAGTTGGGGACTAATTGTATGCTATGGAAAAAAACTTAAACACCATTATCTCATCTGAATACATGGTGAAACTACTTAAAATACGATTTATTTGCTTCTTTTCATCTGTTTACTAGAATAAATCAATGTCCAATTTTAATGTTTGTGCTCTAAAATAAACAATGAAAGCTTAACTGTCGAAACAAAAACTTTCCACTCGTTATCATTAGAGGTATTCAGCTAGTTGAAAGGACCGGGAAGTTCACTTCCATGTGTCTGCTTCATCAAGCCCTATTCTGTCAAGTACCTACTTGTAAGTGACGATTTTATCTACTCCATCCAAAAATGTATTTTAATATATACCTGGATTAAATTCTTTATTTACTTCATACTAACCTGTTAAGTAAATAAATTAGTTTTAATTTTTAAGATGCTATCAATTCGTTAGAAATCAATTATGCTAATCGATTCTTTAGAAGGGTATGTTTACTCTATTTTCTCTTACTTACGTAAAAACCAAAAAATGTTAAGGAAAGATAAACAAAAGCCATAAAAAATATTTTCGGATTGGAAGAGAAGAATTTTTTAAATATAAATTAACACAGAATGTCCCTGTAAGTACCTGCACAACATTTTTTAATAAGGTTTAAGGTTAAAATCTAAACGAAAACCAATTAAAATTTGTCTCCAGAAAGCATCACTGACGAGGTGGCTACAATTTGGTTTCTCGTATTTTTAATTTATATTTTAAAACAATTTAATATATAATCAAGAAATTTCGAGTAGAATTTGTATTGGCAATAAATATTTGGAAACAATTATCGTAACGAAATATTTATAGTTTTAATATAGCGAATATTTGAATTTGTACAACTTAAATTACAGAAAAAAAAGAGTTAAAAAAATTCAAAAACTACTTTATTTTGCATTAAGGTGTCCTTTAAAAACATCAGGTTCAAAAATATCGAATGGTAAATAGCAGGAAAATCTAGTTTTTTAGTTGTACAGGCCAGAAAAAATAAGGCTAAGGTGTCAGAATAAGCTTGATTTTCCGGCAAAATTTCAAATACAAAAATAAATTACTGATATCACGATTATGAGGTAATTTTGAAAAAGCTTTATTATTGATTTTCCTTTCATTTTTACCTACTAACCATATTCCCAAAATGTGTTGTACTTTACATGGCACCCTGTATGCGTTCAAGACATGTATAAACGTGTATAATTTATTGTGCAATTCTAGATCATGCAGAAGTGTAACCCATGCTAGCTAATATTACCGATATTTATTTTTATTGATAATACTACGATTACAAAACTCTTGATGAAAAAGATGAAAATTATTCAAAATTGTAAATATGAAGTATTTTTTGTTATAGACAAACGAGAATTTAATATTGAACCCTTTTTTATCATGATTAAATCAAAGACACGCTTTTAGTGTGCTAATTAAGAAAATATGTAGGTTTAAATGCATGCTATTACGTTTATTGAAAATAGCTATCCACATACCACTTTGACAACACTTTGATTAGGTTAGTGTCATAGTTACAGGTGTTGAATCATCACAATTTATGAATAAATAATTTCCCTTCGAATCTGAGTGTTAGATATTTAATGGATTACATTAATGAAAGCATTTGAAAACTATCCATGTTACCATTGATATGGTTGAGAGCATTTCATAATGGTAAAGTATGTAAAAAAGACATAAAAAATAATAACTTTGTGGGACGACAATTCCTTAAGTAAATAAATTACTTCTAAAATATGTATATTTAAAACATTTTTGTTAAAAACAGATAGAACAAAATACACCCTCAAAACATTTTTTATACATCATCATGCAATGGTCATACTATAGGTTTTGATTTTTATCATTATTATGCAATATTTTATGTATTTTCATACTGTTATTTATATTAATTCATTTATGTATAATGTATACTCGCCAGCATATAATTTACTCTATCTCTTGGTATCAATAATAATTACGTAAACTTGAAGCCATACAGATAAAAATGTTACCTATGATCATTAAAGCAGATAATAATCATACCATTTACAAATAGACTAGTATTTATAAAAACTATTTAATTATTATTTTACACTGACTTAGAAGTTAATCGAAGTATAGATCTACGTTTGACTTCAACACTAAAAACTGTAATATAATCTTCCCATTTAGCAAAAACATATAAGAATATTATACTATGATCAGTGGGAACGAATAATTATGTATTTTCCAGGTAATCTATCATTTTCATTTTAGCTGTTAATAACACAGGCACAACTGTATGTCATTGCAGGACTAAAACAATATTATAAACGAACGATCAAAAAACTTGCTAAAGGTGAACTATAATTAAAGAACAACAACATTAACATGCTTGGAGTGAATCAGCGTATTCCACAACTTTTGCTTTGATATTTTATTAGTTAAAGAAATAAGAAAATATGTATGAAAGTTCTTTTATATCACTACTGCATGATTAGAAAAGTAACATATCAATTACTGTGTTGCAACATAATACTGATCAACTTATAGAAACGACAAACTTCAAAGTTTTAATTGCTACAAAAAGATCCAAACGAGTATTGATACCAATTATTCTTGATGAAACCAATGAAACTTGATCCCAAAGTGCAGTATAATTAGCCATGTTACTCGTCGGAAGTCCCACTAAGCCAGTGGATCCGCGCCAAAAACCTACTCTCCCGCCGAGCAAGATCGAACCTAATGTAGAAAGATTAACCTTTTATCCTTACCATCTCATAATACATCAATTAATTTTCTGTTGTCTAATTTTATAGTATAAACTTACTATAGTATTATTTAAACGTCTAGACTTCTATTTCTTCTTAACCTGAGGTTAGTTAAGAAACGTCAGATTATGATTTTTGCATTAGCTGATCTTATAATTACATGCATTTTTGAATTCACTGCATATTTTTGTGAATCTAAGTATGGTTTGGTTATTTGTCACATCGCTGTACTCTAGCGTTGGTGAAATAAAAATAGAGGAGTACTATTTTTTGTCAGCATACTATAACAAAATACTTAACATTCCGGTTATCCTTAAAAGAGTTTAAGCTAATAAAAATTCAATATACGAAGCTTCATAATTGTTTTGGTTAATCAGTCTTCATGTATACTGTTAATAAATGTTGGTTTGGTTATTTGTCACATCGCTGTACTCTATCGTTCGTTAAATAAAAATAGAGGAGTACTATTTTATGTCAGCATACTATTACAAAATACTAAACATTCCGGGTTTCTTTAAACAAGTTTAAGCTAATAAAAATTCAATATACGGAGTGGAATGCAGCCAAGATTTTATGTTGGATATTCCACAGGTAGAATCCACTGAAAGCAACAAGCTTTGGGTTTAAGGACATTGTACAATGTAGCAAAGGTTATTAAACCTAAGTGTAGTTGTACCTGGCTACTGTCTCTTAATGTGTGAAGAAAATGTGGTGAATTCGTATCGTGTCGGTCTGGTATCTGTTTTCTGTAAAGAGAAACATGTTACGTTATAAAAACTAATAGATTATTTGGTAATATGAAAAGTAAATCTGGATATATGTACAAATTTGATGGTTTTTTGTTTAATTTTTCACATTATTTGTAGCTTGTTGCAATGCAACATGGCACGGATTAGTTTGAGAATCAGTTTACTTGGATATAATTATATCAATGTTCCCGATGCAGCAAACCTGCTAATCAAATATTAAGGCAAATTGATAAGTTTGATATTAATTGGTTCATCTTCATGAAGAAACTTGAACGGACAACGTCTTTGAAATTTAAATGCAAAGCAAGGAAGATATTTCGCAGGGATTTGTCTTGTCAATATGAGTAAAGTGATAGATACTTCATTAAGGCGGAATCATTAAAAGAAGTCGTTAGCTCAAATATGATTTATACAAAATATAATTAAGTTTATATATCATAAAAATATATTTTAAGACATTTTCCATCACCAAATAAAGAAATAGTCAGTATTGGTATTAAGTTATTGAATGATTTTGAAATTATATGAAAGTAATAATTCTAGCTATTGATCTAAACCCTTTGATATTATTGAATCCGGCCCTGTTTATAATTTTGAAATATAAGAAAAACATGAACTAAAATAACTTAAATTCTTTTTATTGGTTATAGATTTTCGGAAATTAAAGCTGTTTTGTGTCGCTCTAAAATTATTTTAAAGTAAACTCACTTAATTTCGTTTCCTGTTTAGGTTTTAAAGGTTTTCCCACTTTTAAAAAGTTTTTCAATTTGTCTGATGATTTAGTATTTCTAGATTGTATAATTAATGGTTACATCACTCACTTGTATAGGCTGTTTTTTTACCTAAATTTACGCTTTACATAATATTTGTTGCTTACAATTAATTTCAACCTAAATAGTAGATTTACCTCTTGGTTAAAATGTATATTTACTTTCTAATTTATTATAATCATAACAAAGTCCATTAAAAAGTATAAGAGTGGTTAATATATTTGACATGCTGAAAAATATAAGTACTTTGACCAAAAACTGCGAGGCAGAGGCAAAAATTTGTTTTGTTGAAACGGAAAAACAGACTAATAGCCAATAATGGACAGCAGGGAACGCTTTGGGCTGGATTATTCTATACCAGACCAAAGCCTTCGCTCCTTTAAGCCTGGGATGCTGCCGCCATTATACTCGGTATAATTCAAATGAACAGGACTCCCTACTATATTAGCGAATATCCCTTCTAATCTTAAATTTATCGTCTTCATCCAATCTCCCTTTACATACAGTGAAACGGTTTGGAAAACCAATCACGTTTCTGTTTAAACTAGAAAGTTTTAACTTTTATTTAGTGACTATTTACATAGATTTGCTAAAAGGTTTTAATGTTTAGAAGAAATTATTTTTCTATATTCTACTCTATTTAAATTTACAAAAATCACATTTATCTTGTAATTTTTTCAAATAATATGACGTATGTTATGTTATAGTGCCTCTTTATGTAAGTGTTGTGTTTATTTGTAAACCTAGAAATGTTAAAATTATTTTACTTGCTTTTCAAAGCAACATTTAAATTCTCTATTGCTGTTTATACTAAACCTAAATCACTGAAGCACGCATTATAAACTGAATTCAAACGTTTGGTTATAAAATAAATACAAAAGTTTTAATGTAAAACCTTGGTTATAGTAAACATTGAAGTGACGGGTAAATTAATGCAAGTACTGTACTGTCCTTCACAACTATGATGGCAACTGCACACTACTAACGAGTATCAAATTTCTAATATTTTGTGTCACAATCACCTAACAGGACAACCTTGTGGTATTTGTACTTTTAAATATGTATTACCGTCATTGAAAGCCGTTACGTGAGGGTAAACTGTATGTTACGATTTAGACAAGTTTCCCTTATGGATTTACAAGAAATTAAAAATATAAAGAGATTCAAAGAAAGTAATCTTTTAGGTAACCAAACTATTAATAATTATTATCCTGATGAAAGTTTAAAAACCCTTTTTAAGGCTGTATTGGATACTTCTTCTCAAAAAATAAATAACACGAAAGATAGGTTGATATTTAAATTTATTTGAACTCCTTTGGACCCGAATTTTTTTCTTAACAATCATGTCACTTTCATTCCTTCTATACAAACTGAGTTCCTTCTATAGGAACTTTCATTCCTGATTTCCTGATACAGCTGAATCTTGTAATGTTTAGTAACAAAATGTCATTTCGTCAACTGTGATTTTCCATGCTGTAGGGTATGCAAACCTTAAATTAAATTTATTATATTTATTTATTACCTAAGTTCATACGACTAAATCAACAATAGTAAATTGAAAATTTATATTACTCGTCAATATAAATTTACAATGGTTTGGTTAAGGAGGGGAGATGGGGTAGCGTTCTTTTTTATTCAATTGAGTTATGTTTTATAACACTTATGGTGAATGCCACTTTGCAAAAAAAATCAGCTCTTTAAGAACTATACAGTTAACAACAACAACAACAACAACAACAATCTCAACCGAATTGTAAATATTCAACTAGACTTTAATGATATACATCGAACGTAAAATTCTGGATAGAGCAATAGTACTAACCATTCAAATTCATCTTGTACGTCGTATTAATTATCGATACAATCTGGATAGAAAAAGGAAGACATAGAGGCCAAAATATGTACATCTACGTGATGATCCACAGATAAACAATATCCTTCTAGGAACAATTGTTCAGTCAACAAGGAGGTTACGAGAAAATATTCTCCTGAATACAAAATGTATATTAGAAAGTATTTTCAGCATTTGGTTTGATAAAAAAAACTTAATTTAAGAAATATTATATAAAGTGCTATATTTGGATACCTTTAATCGCAATAATCCAATATAAGAAGCAGGCTAGTGCCGGCGCACATGTCCCCTGCTAACACTCGACACTCACTGAGGCAGACGGAGTTGGGGCTATTTTGGGCCCAATGCAGCTCTGAGGCCTCCAGTAATTCGTATTTCCGGCAGTTTAGACCTTCGTGCGAAACGGTGATATTTTATTATCCATCGCTAACATTTTAAACATACTGAACAAGGTTACTTGCAATGTCCACTGTTAAGACACGCGGCCATGTCACTTAAAGACAAAGAATTCGACCAAAAAATGTCAAACTCTATTATAAACTTTGAGGAATACGGTTAAAATAAGGTTTTAACGTAATTAGAGTTGTTTAAGTCTTTTTTTAGGAAACCGTCTACATCACGGGTAAGTCATTATCTTGTGTGAATCTTTGTTAGAAAATGCCAAAAAATTATAGCCCGATCACAATGTCTTCTCCACAATTGATTCTGCTTGGGATTGGACCAGCTTTTACAACGAAAAAGGCAATACATGTATTTGATCACAAGGTTATTTAAAGTTTCTTGGCAATACATTGTAGTGTAATTCTTAACTAACTTTGGATGCAAAATAAAAGTTTGTAAATTGAGCTACTGACAAAATGTACTGCTTACTAATACCTATCTTATGTCATAAAATGTTAATAATTCTCGAAAAATATACCTGTTCCTTAACTACTTTGTTCCTCCTAAACTTTCTTGTTAAGAGTGAAGAGGGATAAGAGTTTCCTTAAACATTTAAATTGCCAGTCGTTCATCAAACTCTGTTCCTACCAATGAAACTTTTTTATATAATAAATGTAATAAAGTGTATATAATATATATATATATAATAAATATATAAATATAATATAATAAAATAAAATAAAATATAATATAATTATAAAATATAAATATAATAAATAATATATACAGTGTGTAAATTAAGTATGGAAACAAATCTGTATTTTTAAAACCGAAATAGATAGAAATATTCTATTTGTGGCAATAATAGTTAACAAAGATTCCACAATTTTTCACATGAAAAATATTTTTTTACCCCCCTAACAGGGTAGGTGGTAGGGGGTGACTTATTTTTTTCAAATAGCAACCCCTATTGAGTGACCCCTCATTTTGAAGAGATTGTCAAAAGAAACACAATGACGCAAATCCGAGGTGAATATCTCACTCCTAGCCCAAATGGCGGATATTCCAAAATTTGATTTATTGTACGTGAAAAGCACCAATTTCACAAATAATGGAAAGAAATCTGTATTTTTAAAACCGAAATAGATAGAAATATTCTGTTTGTGGAATTGATTGTTGACATAGGTTCCGCAATTTTTTTAATCAACAATATTTGTTCAACCCCTTTAACAGGGTAGGGGGTGGGAGTGACTTATTTTTTTCAACAACAACCCCTATTGAGTGACCCCTCATTTTGAAGGGTTTGTCAAAAGAAACACAATGACGCAAATCCGAGGTGAATATCTCACTCCTAGCTAACATGGCGGATATTCCAAAATGGGCTTTTTTTACAAAAATTAAATTTTTCATTACCCACCATTTAGGCTAGGGGTGAAATATCTACCTCGGGTTTGCGTCATTCTTTTTCTTTTAACAAACCCTTCAAAATGAGGGGTCACTCAATAGGGGTTGTTGTTGAAAAAAATAAGTCACTCCCACCCCCTACCCTGTTAAAGGGGTTGAACAAATATTGTTGATTACAAAAATTGCGGAACCTATGTCAACAATCAATTCCACAAACAGAATATTTCTATCTATTTCGGTTTTAAAAATACAGATTTCTTTCCATTATTTGTGAAATTGGTGCTTTTCACGTACAATAAATCAAATTTTGGAATATCCGCCATTTGGGCTAGGAGTGAGATATTCACCTCGGATTTGCGTCATTGTGTTTCTTTTGACAAACTCTTCAAAATGAGGGGTCACTCAATAGGGGTTGCTATTTGAAAAAAATAAGTCACCCCCTACCACCTACCCTGTTAGGGGGGTAAAAAAATATTTTTCATGTGAAAAATTGCGGAATCTTTGTTAACTATTATTGCCACAAATAGAATATTTCTATCTATTTCGGTTTTAAAAATACAGATTTGTTTCCATACTTAATTTACACACTGTATATATAAATATATTATAATGTAATAAAGAATATAATAAATGTTACCATTGATTTAAAAATAGGTTGCATTCAAGGATCATGCACAGTTTATCTACGTTGAACACGTAAAAAAGATGTGGATCTTCGGTTGCCTTGAAGAAAACGTTACCTACTTTTATAGTTCTTACAAAGTAAAACAAGACGATCCAAGCCATGCTATTTTGCTTTGCTCATAAACAACATTTTAACACCCATCCTTATTTTATTTTATAGTCACGAAATTGAGCTTTCAGCAAATTAGCTTGAGTTGTTACGTTGCGATACGAACAAAATGTAATCTTCGTTGTATTCTTAGCAGCATTTTACGTTTATTTACTTGTCGTATGTGAAAAACAATAACTTGACAGATATACTACCCTATGGCCATAGTACAAAAATCCAAAGGAGAAATAAATAGTATATGATTGATACGACTCATAAATATTTGACCTTTGATTTAATTTATTAATTGTAATCAAGGGTTTTTTTTTATATTGCAGTATAGTTTTTGTTTCATAAGCTTGATTGGATTTAAGGTTTCACAAACAACTTGCAAGGTTCGCATCAAAAGAAAATGCCTTCCGTTTTATAAAGTTTAATTCAATTTCAAACCATCATTTTTTTATCTAATGTTACGCATGCATAAAATAAAATGGACTGCATTGCAATTGCAAAGGGAAAAAAATTTATAAAGTGATCATTTAATTTGAAATGAAATTGTAATCAAAATTTGTTTACACAAAATAATATCCTTAGGTATTTACAAGCAACTGACATCAGTAAGTAGATTTTTAAAAGTATTTAATGCATCTTAAGTATTTTATTTAGTAAATCCTCTAATGAACTGTATCTTGTTGCAACGCTATGCATGACAATAAATATAAATTACGTTTATAGTGTGAATATGTATCATTGTGTATGCTTGATTCAAAATACAATGATACAATACGTTTTATTACTCTACATCCTATATCCCTTATGTGTATTAACAGCTTTGTGAGGAGAACACATAAGCTGCAGCTAATGTTGCCTAAGGGATATGTTACAGGCTACATTGATATTGGAAAGCAATTTGGCGCTGACCCAAAATACCTGTCACCTAAATCTGAAGATGAATTTACATATGACGTAGCAAACCTATTAATACACGTATTATAGGGGTATATACGTATTATTACATAGCCAGTGTTCTGCTGTTAACTGATTATCAAGTTTACACACCTTCTCACAGCAGAAATAAATATTATAAACTACTAGTGGCGAAAGTGAATGTGACATCGACTCATAGAAATAAAAACATATCGTGTATAATGTAAATATGTATTGATGGTAAACTTAAAATATTTAACAGTCTACAGATAAATAAAGTATACTCTTATGCGATAAGGGGCCACATTTAAATTTCAAAGTTTCAACCAACAAAGCAATATGGTATTAAAATACTCGAAATTAAAAAAGCCTACAACATTATAATTTGCATATACAGGGTTTTTTTAACGACCCAAATTAAAATTACTGTAAAACACATTTTAATGAAAGAACAATCTTATATTTTGGTATCCCTGTTTTCTTTACATCACTGTTAATCAGCTGATATTCATTGTTGCATAGTTATCTATGAGGTGTAGTGATTGGGGAATTAATTTTAAATTAGACACAACAAGGCATTTCCCCAACCTCAAAGAGTTAGTTTAAATAAGTTTAAAGTAAATCATTGGTTTTATGCCAAAAGAGGTTTGAAATTGAGTTTCCAGGTGTGTATCCAGTACCTAATAAATCAACTATTACTGACATTTTAAGGTAACATATACGAATTTGAGGAAAGTTAAATCTCTAGATTTAAGGGTAAATTTAATCAGGAAATGGGAATTCGCTTAGTCTGCAAGTTTGCTGCGACGGGGGTATTTGTTCTTTTTTACGGACTTTGTTTCCTTGCATTACTACTACCTTGCATTATGTGTACTATAATCGACACATAATCATTCAAGGGAGCCGAATTTCAAACCTCTCTTGGCATAAAACCCAGGGTGAACTTTCCACGAGTATTATTCTAACAATTCGAGATGGGGAAATGCCGTGTTTTTTCTTATTTGCAATAAATTTCCTATAACACCAAACATCATTGGTAAGTTTGCAACAACGCATATAACCTGAATGACAATGAAGTAAAGGAAACAGGGATACCAAAATGTCAGGTTGTGTTGTGTTAAAAATGTGTCTCGAAGTACTTTTTATTTGAGTTTTGCGTAAAAGAAAAACACTCTGTACTTCAAACAAAAACATGAAACTTTTACGAAGATTTTCTTTCACTACTTACTCAGGGATAAATTTAATTAACACTCGAATCAATAATAAACGGAACATCAATAACTCCCACCACAGATAACCTGCATACTAAGCACATTTCTATTAGTCCAATTTGATTTTCACTAAAATATTACCGAAGAACTTGTCAGTTTTATTCCCTATTTAAATAACTTAAGCTTTAACTAGAAGTTATGTTTGTTATTTCAGGGAAAATGTGTGTTATGAAAATGAATAGTAGTATAAATATGATTTATTTAAATTTGCCAAAATTTTAAAAATATTTTGATGAGAAAGCAAACTACAGCCGTTAGGTAATGTTAAATGTACAGTAAACGTTGTATTACGTTAAGTATAGTTTAGATTACAACTATACAACTTTATTAACTCTTTATTAACTTACATAACAATATTTATAAATAATTTATTTATAATGTACTAATACATAACTTAAACATAATAACCCCTTTAAACCCACCTGGAATTTCAAACAGAACGTTTTTCAATATAATATAGTTTCATAAGCTGTCCAGTCCACAATTACTAAAAGCATTACCAAGTTAGACCGTATAATTGGCGTTCGTTGCAATTTAATATAAGTAAACATTGTTACATAGGTTGTATGCCAACAGTAACTATCACAGCAGAGGTTTAAGATGGATTGATTATTTAAAACAATTCAAATAAAACTCGTTTTGATGGCCTAATGCTTTTGTTAGTGAATTTATTTATTTCTTTACCTTTTTAAAATAAGTTAAGTCTCACAATAGGACAGTATAATACTTACCAAGTGTTAACCAAGTATATAATGACGGAAGTCCGGAAGTGTGTAAGCCTCCGGCCCGGACTTCCTTGCAAGAGGCACTGATTCGATGGCCGCTATTTGGGCAAAGCTTCGAGTTTTACTGCATTTCACTATAAGCATTAGGTAGTCGTAGGAAATTATGATAACTGGAGTAAGTCTTTTCCAGTTAACATTCCTGGTATCGTTCAATTAACCTTAACGCAATGTAAGCAACTCAAATAATTACGCATGGTAAGGAATGTGATGAACGCGAATCCTCCGAAGACATTCGCTAGTGGTCAGAGGAGACAATGACTCCACACTATATGTGGATGGCTGACTATTCTTGGACCAGGCTCCAAGCCAAGGCCGCGAGGCAGCAGTGTAATATGTCAATCTAGCACAGTTCCGTCGTTCTACCATGTAAAACTGTTCAAGTAAAGCAAACTGTGTCTTTCATCCAGGCTGTTAAATAAATAAAAATGCCTTCCATCACCAAACGGTCAGTACATACTTTTGCACAGGATAACTATAGTCATTCAACTTATGCCAACTTACAACTAATAACAGAAATAACATGCAGCTTATTGAATTACAGGGGCTAAGAGGTTAAGAGATTGGTTAAGAGGTAAGTCATAAATGCTCATACAGTTTTATAAATCCTAGATCCATCGTTTGAACCACTGACAAACTAACCGCAAACAACCCCCCCCCCCCCCACTAATAGCGTTGCTAGTTTTTGGACACCCAACTGTTGGGGGGGGGGGGTCAGAAGAGCTAATGAATATAATAAACCTTTGAAAACGTTTATCCTTGTTCATTGTTTATATCTAGAAGTCAAAGTGTGTCAGTTTGAATATATTTTCTTCATACATACATACTCTTATGTACCCAGCAAAGTGTAAATAATATTAAAATAATCGTTAACAGTTAAAACAATTTTTTCAGAACTTTATAAAAATCATGACAAATATCAGTTTACTACGAAATAATACTTCTCAAGCGAATATGGGCCGTGTATTTGTGAAAATGTTAGTGAAAACTTTTATCCTTTTCCGACTCAAAAAAGGTCATCAGTTAAATGATTACCATTAGATATGAGGTTTTTTTAATGCTAAGTTAACCAAACTACAACTGCTACTAGAATTACAACTTTTTTTAATCAACTTAGAGAAAATACGAGAGTATGAATAAAATCAATTAATAATAAAATATGTTAATACCTTGCGTACATATAATTTTAGCATTTTCCCGAAATGAAAAAATATAAATTTCATAGTTTTATAATAATTCTCCTGAAATTTGAATGAAGATATAGTCCTTCAATAGCTTCCAATACTAGAACGGTTCAATTAATTTGGCCAGTTCAGAGTCAATAGACTTGTTCAGCTGATTAGTTTGCAGTGACTGGTGAAATGCGTATCTTTGTCAGCTAATATTTGTGGTGCCGTCCCGGTGTTTAACCAATCGATTGTATGACGCAAATTGACAATTTCGGCCAGAAACAGGCGTTATCTAACATGCATCATTCTAACATTCATTTGTGATCCTAGTTTTTTGATAGTGATTGATTATCGTTAGCTCGACACTGTAACTCAAAGATCACATTGCTTCAGCGCCCCAAAATATTTTACTGTTATGTGTATCTCACTACGTAAAAAGAATTATTTTCTAATTAAGAAAATGATATATTATTATCTACTCGCATTTGTCCATAATAATTTATTTAGAACATGCATTAAAGACCGTTTTATTAGGTTCAGATTTAAATTAAACTTGTTCGTCTACAAAACATAATGAGAAAACAAATGGAATGCCGAGTGGATATAGGACTTTCCTTCGAATCTTGATTATGCTAGTTCGGGCAAAAGAAAATTTGATTTATTACAATGATGCCATTTGTTGTTTTCACATATATTTTTAATAATGGTAGTTAATAATTATGTAACCAAATGTCATAGTCAGATTGAATAGCGTTGGATGGCTTCCTTTCAACACTACAATACTTTTGAAAAAGGACATTTTGAGAAGTGGAATTGGATGTATTTCTCATTATACGCTCTGATGAGGAATGATTTATAATAATCTAATAAATTTTTCAAAAAAATCCAACTATTTCATCATTTCATCAGTAGCTCTGGTCAAAGCTTAAACAGTTTTTTATATATAGCAGAGGTTAATTAATTATGCATAAGATAAAATTGTATATGAATATCAAATATTAAACTTTAATAGTGGTTCAGCAACGATCGCGTGAAGATAATCTTTACGACACAAGTAGAAAATGTAAGGCACGTCACAGCTTTGGCAACTACATTAAAACTTCTAAATGTGTGATAAAACGTGTCTTAAAAACTTCATGCATCAATAAATAGCTTCAGTATGGATAAATATAAACTTATAACAAAACTTAATTCATAAAAAACGCTATCTGAAGCTATAAACACAATTACACTAACTTAAGGAATAGCTAGACCCAAGTAAGTGATGTATGTAGTTAACCCATTTCGAACACATTGCTCCGCATTACTATACTCATGGCTTATTTCACAGAACCCCATGACATTTGTTAAGATTTATTAACAGATTGTGTGCATTACAAAGTATATCATGTTTTTTTTTTGTCACGGCAATTGAATACCTAAGTTTATTATACGCCCCAAACCTTGAGACACAGTCAGTCCTTATGCTATAAGAATTGTTGATTTAATTTTTCAACAATTAAATGTTTATAAACACTCTTCTGTTACATTTTTGTTGAAAAGTGAAAACAACAAAAACAAGTTAAACACCCCCCCCCTCTACAGATGTAGCCTATTTTGTTTCCTGTATTTCATTTTTCCTAAACTTGCGTGAATCGATTCCATTACCTTAAATGAACGATTAACTTCAGTAACTTAATTAAATAAACACATCGATGCTGAACTCAGATTTCAAAATTAAAATTTGCTTAGGGTTAAGGCTACTTTAGTCTTACAGTTTTATGATGTTGTCTTTTATTATTCGAGAAATTACACATGCTATACCTAAGCTTTATTACTGAAATTCAATATATTGATATCTGGAAAATCAGACAAATATTATTATAATTTATAACAGGTACTAAGTTTTTAGATGTTTAAGTGTTGGTGCTCATTGAAAATACGAAGGAACAAATAAGAAGAGAAATCTTTATAAAAAAAGTAACATAGATTGAACCCTGGTCTGTTTGACCTGTATGCTGGTAATGAGCCTAAAATCGAATGTGGTGGAGAGCATTTTGTTTCAGCGTGCCTACAGCTTTAACATTACAGAAATTAAGTAGAGAGAATCATTAACAACCATATGGAAAGGGTTTTCTTTCAGTAACAGCCTGTAAACCTATCAAAAAACTAAAGGACACCTCTTTACCTCATGCAGTTTCATCTCGGACAAAGTGAGCTTGCAATAGTCAGTAAAATCATAAAAGTTTATATATGTATTCAGATCCATTATTTTCCCAATAGAGTATATTGGAAGGGAAAATAAGTTTCTCAAAGAATCTATAAGCTTATTCAAAGATGGTAGGCTCAAGTCTATATCTGAATCATAAAATGCCTGTAAGATGTAAGATGAAAGTCTGAAATTACAGTAAGGTATCTCAGAATTTTATAACTTGGTGTAGTATTCTCGATGGCACATCAGTTTCATCATGAAATCGTTTTCAAACCATGAATATAAATACAACTGTAAATTATCGATGGACCAGACTCTTGAGTTGTACCATTATCAATTAAGCTGTTCAGAAATTAATTATTCAGTGCAAAAAAAGCAAAAGTTTAATCATGAATAGAAACCACTTACCAAAATAGTTACCATGTGTATTGTCATTTGGACGATTGAATCAATACATGCAAATGACTGTCTAATCTCTTCAAACTGTGTCTGGCATGGTTCAATCATCAATTGCTGCAGTACAATTGGCCATTTCTACTGGTTTAGTCGGTTCTGGTTTAGTGTGCTCTTTATTACCTAATACAACTGAACTACCCCTGAACCTATTATATGCCAAACATTAAGGAACATTATTGTGTACTTTTCTAAACATTGGAAATTTCAATATGGAATGAATTTAATTTTGTGAGGTACTATTTTCACCTACACTCAATATATTAAAACACTGGATGAATGCTGATTATATTTTACCTACGCAATATTAAAAGCATTTACTATGGCATAACACCATCGTTTATAGACGTTATAAGCATAATACATTGTTCCGAATAGGGCACCGATATTCAAGCTAAGTTCCCCACAAATATGATAATAGCTTCAGTGATTTATTTAACGGATATTACATACTACTGCGCTCATTCTATATGAGTAGGCACGTCTGCAACCGGCATTGATTTAACATATCTAAAATACATTTTTATTCCAATTAACTTATTTTAAACATTTCATTAAAAAAGTTTTATTTAGCAAAGGCTGTTTGCAAAAGATAGACAGGAAAACCTGTTTTGATACTATTTGTTTCTTTGCCATAAATGGAATTAATTTTTTTATGACTTTGATAGAGAGGATTCTTCAGTGCAAGATGGTTCACCTTACCTAAGAAATATTTAGTTTTCTAGTCTGAAAATCTTACAGAACATCTTTAGCTCCTAACCACTGGTATAGGTTAATATTTATGTAACAAAAGTTAATTGGTTGTATAGGAGATTCGAATCGAGACCCCTAAGAAACAAACTTTACGCTTTCACCCATTTGCCATCAGCTTCATTCTTTGACTAACCTTGCTATTTATAACATTTTATTTCGTCTATTAAAAGGTTTTAATACAACTTTAAAGGACAATTTTCCTTGCATGATCACATAGAAACGACGCAAAATAATGCATTAAACAAAATTATAATTTAATTTATTTAATTGTGATATATTGTGCACAAATTAGTTCTCTGTATTTAACACGTGGACGTTAGGGCACTATTCCTAATTTACGCGGGGAAGGAAAAGGTATAAAATGTTGTTTGTTTATTTTACGGTACCGAGTGATTTCACACACGGTAAGGAATGAAAAGTAAGAAGCTGAAAGTCAATAGAAACATGTGGCATAAATGTGTTCGTATTTGGAGATTTTCCGGATGGTTAGGATGGAAATAGTTATTTGTGCAACTAGTGAGAAAAGTGAGCAATTGACTCACTCGAGAGAAATCCTTACTCACGAGCCGTAGGCGGGTTAGGAATGGTTTCTCGAGTGAGGCAATTGCACTTTGAACTCGAGTTGCACATTATACTTTTCCTACAGTTACCATAAAACAAATAAATTTGTGAAGAAACATAACCTATTTTTACACAGAAGTGAACTTTTAATATAACATTTAATGTGAAGTGACAATTACAACAGTACAACAGCTGACCAGCTGATTTACAGCCAGTGCTGCCAACGTATTTCGCGCGCATACGGCGTTGCCTGCATGTTAAGCGCTCACTATTTCGTGCCTTCACGTTGCAAATCTGGAGTGAGACAAAGTAATTAGAGTGAGACAATGTTAACATTGTCTCACTGATGAGCGAATTGGCCACTTTGCTTTCTTAAATCAGTGAGAGAACGTGTACATTGTTAGGTAACTGTAGGAAAAATATTTAGTGAGTTAGGTTAAAAAAAAATTATTAAGCTAAAACCTACGATGGCAAATAATTCATCAGTAGTTGGGCGTATGTTTTTTGGAAATTACTACTGTTATTATTTTTTTTTTAATTACCGAACTACAATCGGCTTATCAGAAAGTTTTACATTATAAAACGGAAAATCTAATTTATGTTTGATTACAACATACTTAGGACTGCTAAAGGTAAGATAGGAGTGGCGCAAACTGTGTTTTCTGAACCACCCTTCTCAAGTCATTGTTAAAATGTAACCTTTTTATATTTCGATGTAAGAAGAAGGTGTTTTGTTTTTATATAACAAAATAATGAACTACAAAGCAGAAAACACTCAATTTGCCAATTATTTTGGGATACCACAACTCGTAACCCACCTTGTTTTTAATGCCAACACGTGAAAAATATCAAAAGTTTTTGTAATATTTTCCTTATTTTATGATAAAATTACGGTACAGTGGAGCAGAAATGCAAATGATCTTTCAGCTAATGTCCCTTGACGGGCTGTTGACATTGAGCCTTGCATTTGGACCCTAATCTTCCCAAAAGCGTTTTCTTGTTTAAATATATTTACTAAACTAGTTAAACTAACAGCTACTTCTCTTTATTGTTTATAAAAAATAATATTACTTTGATAATTATTTGTGAATTTAGGCCAACCAATTAAAAACAATAGGGAGCGAACATTGTGTGGTAAAATGCGTGAAAAATACGATAACTAATCCTTTCCATATAGAAAAGTTGAAAACTATTTTTTATTAGGTTTTCCACATTTACTAAAACCATAAGAAAGAAAAATCATCGGGATCTTTTTCAGATAAGAATAGCTTCCTGATATCAGGAAGCAGTATAGTAATTCTAACTATAATACGTTGTTTCTGGGACATGCGAGAAGTTGGGAATAATGGCAAGTCGTTTTGTACACCAATGACATGTTTTTCTAACTGATCTACAATTACAGTCTAATTTGAAAATACCTTTCTTTAACCTTAAAAATGCACATTCTACTGAACAATCATTAGCTCAATTTAATAATAGTACCGAGGGACCAATCCATGGCTCGGTATGTTTATTTCGATTGTAAAAGCAATATAAAGGAAACTCGCGCTTTCTTTATACATAACTAATTTCGGTTTTTATTTTCAAGTTTCAGTAGAGTTTAAATTTATTATGATGGAAATTTTAAATTGGCAATCCAACAATTTAATTTATTTCAATCTCACACAATTCTTACATTGTAAATAGAAAACAAATGTTAATAAAAGTAGTATTGTTTGATTTTAGTTCCTCTTGTAGGAATGAATATACAATCATATGATAATACAGAAGCAATGAGCTACGGCATTAATACAGCATAGTACAGCGTATGTTAAGGGGTGTGATTTATTTATTGGTACTAAATTACATCTTTCTTTAAGTATAAGTAAAACTTCAGCATGAACATACTCTCTAAAATAATATCATAATATGGATTAGCTGAAGCCAGAAAAGTCTTATTCAAGCATGTATTGCTTACTATAAAGATTATTGTAATAGCCTACAATTACTTATGCAACTGAATTCTGCTGCCCAAATTGTGTTAACAATAAAGGAGTAAATGAAAATTATAAAATGTAACCTTAGAGTGAAACATTAAGTTGACGCCAGTGCACTCGAACGTCACCGATACGAAACAATCCCTCTATTTTCCCCTATTCTAGTAATCTTCAGTGTAATCTTTGCTCAATAGTTACAACTAACTGATGTTTATTCCCTCTGTACTGTATTTTTTTCTAGTATACTGTGGATGTGGATGGCTTGTTGCAAACACATGTTACAAGTATTTTGTTTGTCTTTTCATTGCTATTTTGTTCAAGCAATATAGTTACTTAGCAATTCATAAGGCCAATGTTAAATTTTATAATTTCCAAATGATTTGTGTAGCGATATACAAATTTTCTTGAGGTAGTGGCTGTCACCAATCACGTTTTGATGGCTATAAGTACCCAATTCAAAAATTAAGTAAAAGTCCCTCCGCTGGATTTTGAGATGTATATTACAGACAGACTTAGCTCGTACTAGTATTGTATAGGATTATTATTTTACTATTTATATTAAGAATATAAAGTACGGTTTAAGTCAAAATATTCTGGGAGTCATCAGAATCAGCACATGAAAAGCACAACTGTTTGGAACTCTTCCAAACACAGACGGGTGGTAGCTGTGGGTTTGAATTTGTAATTAGCCAACTAACCACAGGCAAGTGGAACCCTTACTTTGTTGACAAAAGGGGATGATAATTTGTGTGAATTACACCACTTATATAACGTATGACGATGCCCAAAGCTATTTTGTTTGAATATTACAGTAGTGTACTAATATCGACCTACAAAACGGTACGACACCTTTTGATTGAACTTCTTAATGGAAGGCTCAGAAATTTGTATATCTTTTTACGTAAAATCGTATTCATTTTAAAATCAAAAACTGAGATCAAAGTTACCACACATAGGCTATATAAATATTAGTTGTGCATAAAAACCAAACGATACATAAAACAACAATAGTAGCTTTGGTTTTGTTTTTGGAAAAGATTTTAAAATATTATTTTACATTTATGTCTGCACGATTATTATTTGGTATTGAAGTGTGATCCATGGGAAAGTGGACAATATCCTGGGAATCAACCCCATTCTTGCTTTAGCATTCAAACGCTTGTCTCTAGGCTTGCAATACAACACTTAATGTAAAAGCGAATCCCACATTTCCTATTTTTTTAGGTGTTGTTACATTTTACTTTACAAGGCTTGCAATACAATTCTTAATAGTGTAGCAAATCCCATACTTTTGTTTAGAAATATTGGATTGTATGTATTTTACATTGCTAACTAATTAATAAATTATTTGGTTTATATTTAGCTTTATTTAAACATGTGAAATGAAAAGGGAATCGTCACCATGTTTGTGATATACACGATTAAACTGAGTTAGAACAGTGGAAGATCAATGGTGGCAGAGTGTGAAAGCTTTAGCCCCTAACTCTATTAACATGACATTAATGTAACACAGATTATGGCTGGGCTGCAACCACTAAGCCTTTACCCTCATTGTTATATCATACACTATATTTTAACAATGTGTTTCAAAATGTTCATACAAATCGTGTTCTGCTGGTAGTTTATTTTCATGAATATGGATATTATAAATAGTATGATATGGATATGTTATAAATATTGGTGTTTTGTGCAAGAGTAAAAATTTGTATGGTGCTTTATGATTGATCATCATGGACATAATTCGGAGCAATAATTTATACGAAGATGTAAGAAAGCAGCTAGAGTATTGATTTAAGTGCAGGAATTCTCTTTCAAAGGCCAGCTAACCATTAAAGGACTATGTCTCACCCCTTTGAACTATGACATGATCGTGTGGTTCAGATGATTTAGCTGTAGGGTACAGGGTGATAAACTCAAGGAGGCCATCATTGGGATATTGGAAACGGTCAGAATTAAAGACAACTTTAAATGGGGGACATTCCTTTATTTTTGTGCCAGTTATACATTTTGTTTTTCTATAATATCAAATAAAACTTGCTCGTTAAGAAGCCACAAGATGCAAAATGTTCAACGGAAGTAATATTTTCTTATGCTGTTGCTCCTAAACGAATAGCTTTATAGAAAAAATTTCAAGAATAAAAACAATTTCAAATTGCATATTCTATCCAAACACATTATAAAATATAGGGTGTTCCATAAGAAATTTCAAAGTTGACCACCACGCTGGAAGATGATGGCTGGATTCCAAAAAACTAAACTCCAATTTTTACTGCCACGGATAATAAAGGAATGTCCTCCATTAAACTTCTCTCTAATTCTTACTGTATCCGATATCCAATGGTGGCCTCCTTGATTTGATCACCCTGTATTTAACCAATTTAGTGTTCATTGATAAAACACTCACATTTTAGGGGTATCTTGGACAAGGGGGGGTTTATCTGTATTAGACAAATCCCTTTACAAAGTTACGATTTTTGAGTTGACTATGTTGTGGGATGTACTGCTATATTTAGCCATATCTACTGTGATTCTTAGGGTTATAACTATCTGTTGAACGTCATAACAACCTACACATTTCTTTAAGTAAACAAGTATCAAATAGATTTTTTTTATATTACATTGATTATTCTACACTGTAACAAATATATACTACTATGAAGGATTGGGGCATGCAAGAATAAATGTCATTTACGTTTGAAGGATCTATATTTGAAATAGGAACAGTTTCGTAAATGGCGCAAGAGAAAATCTTAGGGAGATTGGCGTTTTATGTAAGTGGTTTGGACAGGTCCTTCTGATAGAGCGTCCCTGTGAATAACTCGATTTTACATGATATAAGAAAAGCACTTTCTAAAGCGGATTGCAACTCAATTTTCGTTCAACCCAAAATGCTCAGTAAGCCTTGACCTCCCTTGTAAGTAAAACACTTTACTTATTTAAAGGAAAACATTTTGCATTTCATTTTAAAGCTGTAATCACATGCATAAGATAATAACTTACCTTTTAATGACAAAAGACATTCTAATTTAAATGTAATATTATGATAATAAGTGTAGGCATTGACTAAGGAAATCCTTGTCTGTGGTGTAGGCTATGTCAAATTTGAAATTGTATTTATTTCTGTCAATGGCCTTGACTTTTTATTTTCATGGTGTAACAGTCTTAGGACATTCCTCTTACGTCAAGAAACCTTCGGAAAGAAGCTTTCTAAATCCTTAAGAAGTTTGTGAGCGTACAGAGAATTGAATTCGTGGGTGCACCAAAACTCCCCCTTAGATTCCAGATAGGCACCGAAACTCCCCCTTAGATTCCAGATAGGCAACGAAACTCCCCCTTAGATTCCAGATAGGCAACGAAACTCCCCCATAGATTCCAGATAGGCAACGAAACTCCCCCTTAGATTTCAGGTAGGCACCGAAACTCCCCTTTAGATTCCAGGTAGGCACCGAAACTCCCCCTTAGATTCCAGGTAGGCACAGTATAAATCCAACCCCGTGGGCACAACGAAACTCCTGCGCAAGTATAAATCGAACCCAACTGGCAAATCTTTTAGAGCAGGGCTGAGAGAGCTATATTACTGTATCTACTATACTGTATTAAGTATTGTATTTTAAAACATGTTGCTTTTCAAGCACAAATTGCATAATCAGGGTGTGATTAGTATAATTAGACTTGAACTTAAATATAAACATCTTCTTTTAAAGGCAAATCTTAAATTAAGATATGTTATAGTTTGTTTACAGAGCAAAGGGGATGATGTTTTTTTATAAACGTGAAACTGACTTCAAAATCGTGTACACAATTTGCCTCCTTTAATTTCTAGGAAAAAAGGAAGAACACCTTACGTCGAGTTAGGTAAGAAACTGGAGGCACTGTGTTGTGTATAAGAAACCCGTAATATTAAAGCATGTTTAGAGAGGAGATTAATTGATCAAAACTGTTTAGGCCTTATTATAAGGTTGTAAATATCTTTTAAAAGCTAATATTGACGAATCCTTGATGAATACTCCTGCAAGTTTTAAGTTCGCTAACACGCCTAAACAATTAAATACAGATTTGAAAATAAATAATTCTACTTTTTTTGTTGTTTATGTATTTTTTATTATTTATAAGGAGGATAGTCGTTACTTGGTATGATGGTTCTCAAGTATGAGGATAATTAAACACATCTTTCATTAATTACGTGGTATGGCGGTCCTGCATGCTTCAGATGCATGCCAGGTTCGCGGGGGAGTTTCGGTTTGGGGATTGGGACCTTATCAGGTAATTTAAGAATGCGGGGAAGTTTTGGCACACCAGAATCTAATGCACGATCTCTAAGCTAGCAATAAACTAAAATATAATATTGTTAAATTACATTTTTAGCCCCTAAACTGCTTAGTACGGACTAAAAAAACATACCTCGTCTTGCAGTTCAGTGTAGTGGATAAAAAAAACACACTATTTAAACTGCAAGACGAGGTATGTTTTATTTTAGTCTATAATATTGTTGTCAAACATCTAGGGTTTTAATACAAGATATTTTTCTGTTCAATATTAAGATCAAAATTAAAGAATACAAACAACTATTCTGAATCTTCTGTGTGTTTTCAAGGTAGTATTAAACTTTATAAACAAAGTTTAACTACAATACAAGTAAATATTGAAAAACACTCTACTTTTAAATATTTGTTGAAATGTGTAAACAACAAGAACAAGTGAGGAATCTTACAGTTGTAGCCTACTGTGTTTGCTATATATTAAATGTTTGTTGTGTAAGTTTGTATATTTCAAAAAATTTTTTGGAAGACACACTGTAATTGCTTATATATTTGTTTTGAATCTTACTTGATGATTACCACGTAAATTATAGCAGTCTTCTTGATTTTAATTAGGGCCTCCGAGACAAGCGTCTTCTAACCCCTTGTGACCATGAAATAAATTACAAATACAATATATGATTAATTCTTTCAATGACCCGCCTTCACATTGTAGGATGCTAGGCTTTAGTCCTGCATCAATTATACATTAGGACTAGAAGGTCACGTCATTGTCATTTAGATAGAATCCATTGGTGATTAACGGGATTTGAACCCGCAACCTCGGAGACTTCTCGTCCTCGACCACTTGACCATATCACTCACTACCCATGACATAATGGTAACCGACATAGGCAGTAGATTAGAATTGAAATACAACCGAACTATATAATTGGCACAAATGTGTAAACACTCTGAAGTGTTTTGGTAGAAAACACCATTCTTAACATTAATAAAAGGAGGCCTTGAAGATTATAAATACACACATAAGTCCCTGTTAATATTTAGATGTACGTTCGTTACGTTAGTTATGTTCGAAATCGTATTTATTCCCAATTTTATCTGTGCACTGATTGACTCAGTAAATGACTCAGTACAATGCTTTGTAAATATTCCATACATTTTATGAGAAAGCTAAACATAACATGAATGTAAAGTTGTACTTAAGGATTAAGCGTATTAAACAATATTTTTGAGCAAACATACAAGTACAAGTACAAACAACAGTACTATTGATTTTACGAACGCCTACAGTAAGTGACGATAAAAGTAGTACACGAGTATCAGCCGGTTGTGTTGGTTTGGCTGAAGGCGTTTCTTCAATAATTCGCTATGTTTTTTACTATTATCTTTCTCTATGTATTAAAGGGTCACTAATGGTATAATGTTTTAATGTAAGAATATGTAAATATTTTAATTTCATTAATAATAACCCTTACTGTATGTTACAGCCTATAATCACAATTAATTATTGTTGACTTTGCAAACATATTATTAATACCGTACTTATGGCCTAATAGCATTGACTATTGGGTTCTTGTATTAATAGTCAAAGCTAATAGTCAATATTTATCAAGATTTATGTATTTATTCATGGATTTTGTAGAGCTAGTGTACCTGTTTCTCGAAATCGAGAAATTGCTAAGTATTACAGGCGTTATTTTAAAACGAATAACAGTCATAATTTCTGATAACTTTAAAAGATTCGACTCAAAGATTATGATAATACTCAAGATGTACATAACAGATTGATACAATCAACATTTCGTGAAAATATCTTATCATTTTTCACTTTAATGTAAAAGCTCTGATATATGTGTAGGTATTAAAATAGTAGACAGGTGTCTTTTCACTGGTATAAAACGTCAGTGTGTAAAACAGCATACTCGTCAATTTTACATTACTATGATTTTGTCCGTCTAATGCCTGTTATGCCAAAGGCTTTTACTTAATAAGCAATACTTTAAATGAAACTTTTAAAACTGAAATTATTCTGATTAAACATACTGGGTGCAATCTTTTTGTGGAGAAAAACATACTACCCTTTCTTTGACGATTATACAAATTTTAAATCCTGACTTTTTATAAATACAATGAATTTATATCAGTTGACTTATCTTTTATTAATATAATAGAAAACACATTAAACAGTAAATTAAATAAAACTTGGCTTATTGATTAAAATATCAAATAAGTTTAAAGACCAACATCATCATTATTAAGTAATAGTGTTTTATTTTTTACATATTCATTGCATTGTTTATGAACAGCATAATTATTTAAGGTGATTAACTAGTATCTTGAACTCGGATGGTATCTTAACTCAAGCTATTTTGTGATACATTTATGCAGATTAAACTAAATAAACACTACTGCTCGCTTCCTCACCCAGTTTAGAATGCATTGTAGTAGACGATATTAGTAAGTTTCCACCCATTTCAAAAACGTTTATATGTTATGTGTAATAATTTTTTAATCAGTGATTAAGTATTTTTATTTAATAATATGGTACTATGACATAAGGCTAAAAAGTCGGTTTTATTTCATTCATAGCTTATCAAATAGTAAAGAGTTTTAAACATATTTAGTTGTTATATCATTTGACATTACTTGTTAAATTAAAAAGTAAATGTAACATTGTAGATAAAGTAACTACTAATAGAACGCAATTACAAAAAACCTAAAGTTACAAAACTGAGAAATCAGATTGTGAATGTTGTTTGAATGCCATCATAGAACGTGTCTATTTTACCATTTCATTGTTTACTATTGCTTCATGATTACCAATTCAGGAACGTCTTTCCGTCGTCGTGATAGATACTTCAAGTATCAATAGTTCAAAAACGTAATCCATGAATTTATACAAACCCGCAGGCATTTTTGGACTAATAATCATACAACGGAGCTTGTGTTTACAGTTTCGTGTTGAAATCCTATAAATCACTGGTATAATGTATACATAAATATTTAATGCTGAGATCGCTGGTTTGAACCAATAAACTACATAAATACTATATAAAAAGGGTATCGCAGTTTATGGCTGGGTATTTTAAAACTTACTAACTTTATTTCGGTTAAATGTTTATGACAATATTGATTATGCTTGCTGTAACATACAATAATAAACCATACTAAGAGTAATTATTGGCACAATTATTGCTAAGAATTATCGTCTCAAATTTACGAAGGAAATTTACTTGGAGAGATATTCAAGATCATTGGAATAACAAAGATATCACAGAGGGGTTGTAATGCAAATGTCCTCTTAGCTAATGTCCCAGGACGAGCTATTGGCATTAGCCCTAGCTTGAAGTGTAAACTATGCTAAGCTGCTGGAGTTTCACATAAATTATCATAAAAATATTTTTAATCTTGTTTAGATTCACAAATCACAATAATACTCATCCTTCATGTTCTGCTTGGTTTCCCTGAATATTTATGTATAGTATATTCAAATGATTTTTAATTTTGTGTACAAACACCTTACCTTTGACCTATGTACAAATAAGTCGTTGGATTAACCATGTAGTATTAATTGTTAACAACATAAGTAAAAGTCTAGATTAATTTTGAAAATGATATCCTATATTTAATGATACTTTTAATGAAACTCCTTCTACGACTTCATCAATAAACCTTTGAAAAGTTTGACCAGCATTCCTCAACCCAAAAGACATGAACGGGAACTCAAAGAGACCGAATGGGGTCGTTATTGCAGTCTTGGGCACGTCTTCTTTATTAACTGGGATTTGCGTGTATGCCTTTACAAGATCTATCACAGTGAAAACTTTACTACCGTGTAAACAGTTTGAGAAATCATGGATATGTCGAACAGGGTAAGAATCTGGAATGGTGCGGGCATTCAATGCTCGGTAATCGCCACATGGTCGCCACTCATCATTCTTTTTAGGTACCATATGAAGTGGTGATGACCATGGGCTTTTGGAACGACACGCAGTTCCATTTGCTACCATGGATTCAAACTCTAATTTGGCAATTTTATATTTATCCGGAGCTAACCTTCTTGGTCTTGATGAGACTGGTGGGCCAGGAGTCGTATTTATGTAATGTACTGTGTTATGAGGAATAAATCTTGGTACTCCTAAAGGTTTTGTGATTTCTGGAAATTCCAATAACAGTGGATAGTTTGATGGGTCGGAAGTAATTAATTTAATACTAAATTGCTGAGTATTCATGAACTGACATTTACTTTTTAATTGTGTAATGTTGTCAATTAAGAAACCGTTACTACAATCAGGTAATAAAGAATAGTGAGCTAGGAAGTCAGAACCAATAATTGGAGTGCTTACTTTAGCTATTATGAAATTCCAGACTAGAGTTCTTTGTAGACCAATATTTAAGTTGAGACATAAACTACCATAAGTGGGTATTTCAGAGTTATTTGCAGCTCTGAGTTCTATCCCAGATGGTTTTAAGGGTCTTTTGACTAAATTTATTGGTATACAACTCACGTCTGAACCTGTGTCTATCAGAAACTTATAGCCAGAATTGTTATCAATTACTTGTAACCTGTTGCTGTGGTTGCTGTCAACTCCGGGTGATTCATGAGTTTGGCGTCTAGGCACATGACAACTAGTCGACACCGCATCTAGTTGCCTAGTTCGTTTTTTGTAGAAGGGTAAGAGCAAGGAGTCACGCATTTGGTGGCACGTGATCCATAACGGTTATGATACCAGCAGTAGATGTCATTGTGGGGTGAGTTACTATGCTGTTTACTGGACTGGCTTTGACTTTGTGATCTGAACTTACTATTTTTATATGTCATCAAGTCATCTGAGAGACAGTTAACTTTCTCCTCCAGCATTGAAAGTTTCTCCAAAATTGCCTCAAAACCTCCTCCTTGATTGAGATTGTTGATACTATGTGGGGTCTGAGAAAAGGTATTCGTTGGCTTACCTCGGTTTGACAAAATAGCGTCACAGCTTATTGCAGGTGAACTCAAAGGTTGAACCTCCTGAATCTTGTCCGCTGTAACTGCCAATGATTCGGTACTGACCCCAGCGCCTAACTGGGTTTGCAGGATGCCTTGAATATGCACAGGAAGTCGTTGCATCCAGATGATCCTCAGCAAGTCATCTTGTACGCTGCTGCCGGCTAACGATTTCAGTCTTCTGAGAAAGTGGGATGGTGTATCTGTCCCAAGTTCTTCTTCTACGAGTAACTGCTTAATCCTCTAATGTTCTGATACTGATAATCTTCTTATCAGTTCTTCTTTCAGGCTCGTGTAAGGGTTTTCCAGATTTGGGTTTGAGAGTAAATCCTCTATTTCGGAAGCAGTCATCTCATCTAAGTGTGTCACAACGTGTGTGAAACGAAGGCTCTCATCGAAAATGTTCCATAAAGAGAAAATCGCCTCAATCTGTATGAACCAAAGTGCTGGTTTCTCACGCCAAAAATTGGGAAATTTTAATTGTGGAGATTGCATTGAAGTTGTGTTGTCAGACGGTCTTGGATTTACTGAATTGTTTCTTTCTTGAGTTTTCTGATTCATTGGATTAACCAAAAAATCTTCTTCTGAATCACCATTTTGTCTTGAATATTCAGAGTCAACTCCAATGACATCATTAAGTTGTTTTCTGAGATCTTGGTTTTGCTCTTCCATCAGTTTTAGTCTAGCCAATACTTCTTCATTGATTTCCATTATGTGTTCTTGATGTGTTCAATTCGGGGTCACCAATTTTAGTGAAAAGAACCTCATTTTAATGGGATAAATACTTTAAATAAAAGTCTAGAGGTTTCCACTAAATATTATTGTTTAATTTATCATACTTTTACAAGTAATTAACAATTAATTGTTTAGAGCAAATAAAAATGAACCACTTTGGTTGAAAAGCCTAAAAGAATGTCACTTTGTTTATTTTTCTCTTCATAGTAACCAAAATTCAATAAGACTATTTAAAACATCTGTCAGCTGATAAATCTGTCAGCCACTACAATACCTTTTACACGGCTTTAAGAGAAATTAATATGCATTTCCAATAATATGGATCTTTCAAATTGGTAAAGTTCATAAACACCATGCTCCTAAAAAAAAAAAAAACAGTGTATAAAAAAATATTTTTGAAGTAAAGTGGAGATAATTCCCGACAAAAGGATCTTCTAGTCTGAATGAAAAAATCCTTTAGATTTTGTTTTATATCATATTTATAGATTAAAATGGATAACCGCTTAATGGCAAGAGAAGATAGATAATTATGATCCATTGATGATATGGCAGGATTTCAAAACAAGCTTAGGTTCCATGTTTTAACCTCAAAGTTTGTAACGCAACATTGCACGGAAAGAATGTGTAACCCTTAATAAGTAGTATGAGTTCACTACGATCATCAGAGTATATTTTAAACTTTTTATATATAAATTTTTAAAACATACTTCACTCCTAAGTCTTCCGTACTTTCACATTTCTTAAACTTCTACCTGAATTATCTATACAAATTACAACTTTGAACTTATTAAGGCACAGACCGACTGTATTTACACATTTCCCGTATAATAATGTAGAATATACATAGCTATATTAAAAAAAAAATTAGTTTCTATTAACACCATTATTGTTAATTATGATTATTAATAAATACACAAAAGAATCTATTTTTTATTTGCATGCCAATATGTCATCCAAAATATTTTAGTTTCCCTTTCATTTTCAGTTTTGCATTAAGACTAGTTTTTAAATATTTTCCTTAACATAGCTTTTAAACCAGATTATAATTCATATTTAGATTTAGGTTAGCTTGCAGTTTTAGAAAACTACATAATTACTTACCTTAAAGCTGTATAAATAAATATACATCACATTGATAATGAGTTTATGTTAGTAGTACAATGGGGAGTATAATTACCGAATAAGGAAGCCCTCTGACAAAGTTCGAAATGAAGGTAATTGTGCCAATTTTATGACGTCGTTCGTTGCCAAATAGGTATACCTACTACGAAAAATATCATAAAAATATTTGACCCTTTGTTTCTAGTGATAGTATAAATCAAAAATACTAATTTTAAATTTCATTACTACGTTTCTTTATTACAATCCTAGTTAGCTAAAATTAATCAATCCTACTTCTTGTTCGGAAGCTTAAATAAATATAGATAAAGTGATTACGAAAATATTTTAACCATTACTCTTACTTTAATGAAGTTATTATTTATGAAATACCGATTAAATGTTTAGTGTTAAACTGAATTATACAATCATTAATTCTTATATTTTGTATTTTTTTATGTTAACGAGTTTATTTAACGATAATTGTTGTATAGTTGTTACTGTTACGAAATAACAAATATATGCATACTATGGCTAACTATTACTAAATCTAGTTTTCATTGAATAATTACATATCAGGAAAAGCTACAATTACTCAAATGTTAAAGGCAAAATCTTCATACATTCATTTATAGGATTTTCTCTATTGCTACAGTGTCTATAGATAGGTTAATTTTGTTACATTAGTTATTTGATTATTATATTAGACTACTATTATCAATGTAGGGGAGCAGCTCCTGTGACAACCCAGTAGCTATTGGAAAGTAATTTGGCCAAATGCCCGGTCTGCCACCTCCCTCACCTTTGTGGGGGGAATCCACGGGAACGTGACAGTTTTGAATAACTTTGATAATTTATAGTTTAACGTCACGGAATGAAGTATCATATATTTTTTAATATTTTTAATCTTTGTCACCGAAAAAAATCTAAACAAAATGTTTTAACTATGCATCTTTTAATGTTCAAATATAATGACTGAGAATATTAAAATATTAATATTAATATAAAAATAAATTATTAAAGTTTCATGTTTTGTTTGAGATGGAGTTGTAAATCGTGATTGCATATAAGAAGAGTCACATTATTCTTATCAGAAAACGGACACAGTGTAGGCCTATGAAAGTTATTTCCATAAAAAACCACACAGAGGAGGCAAGGGCCGGCAATGTTGTGGATAATTTTCTGAAATTCACAGGCCACTATCACAACAATTTGCCTTTATAACAATAAAAAAACTTTAAAACAAATGTGTACGTATAGTGATTTTCCAATTAAATATTAACTTTTAAGAATGTTCAATTTAAACTTTTGCAGCAATCTTCACTTTAGCAGGATTACGAAGAAGAACATTCTTGTTTCTAAGTATTGTTGATTTCTTTGTATATATCGTATTTTGCACCAATCCGCGCTTACCGAAAGCCCCCTTAATCCCACTAAACCCGATGTTCAAAATAGCAAAGTGACTTCTTACATAAAACATAGGTGGACTATATTGAACAGTTTGGATTTGGTAAGGAAAATGTACACATTAAATGTTGGGGCCAGGATACTTTGTCACCACATTAGACTATTTGTCAATACGAAAAATATTTCAATTGGGTTTTAAATCTATAAAATGCAAGAACATCCAAGCGTAGTTTTCTGTAGCTTAAAACAAGCGAGTATGGAGTATTGCATCTAACCTTTGAAATTACCTCAAATTAATGTCATATGGCCAAACGATGTTGATTGACGATCTATAAAATGAGTTAAAAATGTGCCTGTGTAACATAATATTTACTCTACAAAAAAACTTGATTGTGTTCCGATAAAAAAAAGCCCGTCCATAGAAACAAGAAGCAATTTTGGAAGTCGAATTTGGACGGACAACCTCCGTTAAAAAGGTTTTCATGTGAATAACTAGATTTTACTATGACATAAGAAAACTCTTACGAAGGAGGATTGCAATTCAATTTTGTCCCTAGTAAAATGCATGACCCTTTTCTTCGTGGAGCGCAAAAAAGTTCAATATAAATGTATTCACTTTTCTCTAGCATATCAATTATTGCTAACAAAGAAACTCATATTAATTTTCAAAGATTTTCTAAAGGTAAATTAAAGTAAATGTCTAATTGTAAATTTTGTGAAAATAAATTAAAATGACATTGTGCTGTATGTGCGTATAACCTTAGTAGCATTTAGAACCTTGGTATGTTCTGCGTATCTGTTAAATCATATAAGTTTGTGAACAGGATTATTTCAATTTGTGCTCCTTGTACGAACCTAAACCAATTTTGTAAATGAATAGATTGTAGTCAAAGGGTCATCATTATTGTTTCAAGCAAAACTACGCATTCAAATAATACAATCAAAAGAATACTAAATACGTGTCAGGAGAAAAGGTGTCAGCTATGATTCACTGTAAATATGTTTTAACATAAAAAGTAAGGGTTTAAAAAAGCAAGAGTAATTTAATCTAACTTTTAAGTTGTATATTAGGTTTTGGTTCTGAGCCGTCAATGTACGTAAACAAAATTGGAATAATAACTTAAAGAGACTGGATTTAACACGAGTCCTGTAATGTTTGCCTATATTTTTATGGGATTGCTTTATTAAAGCTAAAACTTAATCCACTTAGCATAGTTTACCCTCTAAATGCAAGGCCTAACGTCAATAGCTCGTCTTGGGACATTAGCTTGGAGTACATTTGCATTACAGCTCTTCAGTAATCTTTGTTACGTTAATGATCTCTAATGCCTCTCAAAGGGAATATCTTTTCTTATATTTGTGGTAGTCATTCAAATGTAATTGTTCCTGTAAGCCTAGTATTTCAAGTTAAAACAATAATATTATACAGAATATGTGTAACACGGTAGAATTTCGAAGTTTGGATACATTCTTCTTGCCTTTGAGAGCTATTTATTTGTGTTTTATTGATAGGCAAACCTACTCCTTAAGATGGTTTTCATACTTTTGGGTAATCGCAAAATTCCCCGTTTGGTTGGAGGATATATGGCCCGGGATTTCAGCACAAAAGTACCACGCCCAAAAAGTAGTATTAAACATTCAAATAGTTAATAATTATTATTTCTGATTTATGTGATTTATGTGGAAGTCTAAACTACCATCCAGACTAATAGGTGGTTATGTTAACTTACATCAACTATTTGGTAATTATAAGGCTAACCAATTATTTATATAGTAAAATTTACGCATTAGATTATGGGATACAAACTTCATTCTCCAATGCTAGAGAAATAGATTTTCGATTGTCTTAACTTAGCTTTGGGGTCATCATGTTCTTTCAGTGGCCTATTAATTTTGTGGCAAATTTTCTCTGAAATCTCAACGAAATGAGTTAAAAATTACACGAAACCAACGATAAACCTTTGTTGAAGTCTTGTAGTATTTGTGACCATTTCTAGTCATTCTTACACGTTTAGTGATAAAGTATTAATATAAACTTTTTTAATTGTGACGATTAACGCTCTTCAAAATGGTTAAATAGTCTGAAGAAAAGTATTTTTAGATATTATTTACATGACAATATTTGGTAAGACCGTGAAATTTGATAAAATACCGTTTAGCATTTGAAATAATTATACGATGAAAACCTTTAGTTAGGTGAATACAATATAAACCCTATAATTTTTCATATAAAAAATTAAATATTTCCTAAAAAAACTGCATTTTAATCACCTGTATAATGTCTCTGCTAAAAAATATAAATGTATTAACTGGCATTAACTTAGATTTTTGTAATCATTGAAATTGATGTCCGAATATTAGTAGTGGTATTAATTTACTGTAAATACTTGTATATTCAAGTTACGCTTGTAGGTTAGTTTACATTATTGTGTACTACCTTCATAAACAAATATAGCTTTAATTTTAAAATAATGCAATCGTGATATTTTTAATTCTTATTACTAAAACTAATGTTTTTTTCATATAAATGGTAAAATAAAATACGACCAAATTTCAAAACAAGGTAATAACAATACTCTGATAAACTTAACAACATTTTAGGTATCGTGTGTTCTTATTGTACTTTTGTTTTTATTCCAAATCATACATTGACCTATACAATTTCTTGAGGTCTGTAAATAGTGGACATTTATATGTAATTCACCATAGACCAGATGATTGAAACACATTTAATACCCAACACCTCGAGGAACATATTTCAAACGTTTTCGTTGGTTAGCTAAAACCATAGATGAATGCTAAAACATAGCGGTTTGTTTACATACATTACACTTGAAGTACATGGAATGTTGTATAAAGGAGGGGCGTCGATTGAAAACCACACAGTTGTGTTGACAATGTTTACACAGTCACTTTGCGTACCAAAGACACCATTATTGGACATCGCGGTTGGGAAGCTACGTCGCCGCAACATGGCTACTTACTAGTTCCTCTGTTTACTTTCCTCCCCTTGGCTTTCTTATCTTTTTATGATTATGTCGATGGTTTAGTCAGCACAGTATTAGTAAGTTATTGCAGAAGATGACGTACACGTTCAAGAGGTTAACTTTAATTTTAATCTTAGTAGACATTTGATAGTCAAAAACATATTTTCTGTCTATTTCATTCTGAAAAATGTCACACTTTATCAAAATGGTTTTATAATTATATACTAAGTGTGTTTTAATGTAAAAACTACCGTTAAGAGGATCTAGCAGCTTATATTTGTAATCACTCAAATTTTCATAAAAACTGGTTTGATATCAACATCACTCTTAATTGAGTGTTATGTAATAGTCCCTCAGCAATTCTTTATTTTCTATGCTAGTAGGATGAGGATGAAAAATAAATGTACAGCTTTTTACTTAATGGAAATAATCTATTTAGTAACTCCGTAGACCAACAATCTTTCATAAGGACTTTCAAATACTCCTATAACCGGACTCATTTAAATCGCATAGTTGACTTGAAAAATGTGTCTTTTGCAAGACAGCAAATTGATGCAAGAATTGAAAATGCTGGACTGTACTTGAACATTCTGTAGGTTACTTTGTGAGTTGTGAATCTTGACAAAATTACTATGGTCCTGCGATCAATGCTAATTTACTGCTTCGTTATATAATAAACAATTAAATGGAGTGACTTTAAGTGCTCAAACTTACTCTTTTCTGACTTATCTGATAACAATAGAGCAGTCTCTGAAATGCTGAAACGATCTCTAGACAGTTGTAGGGGGTTAAATGGTTCAGGGTTAAAATAAAGCTATGAAGTTTGAATGAAACGTATACATTTGAGATTTGAACAATACACATAAATAATATTTAGCATCCAATTACATTGATATGACTTCATAAAATTAAGTCTTACGATTATAGTTTGTAATAAAAAAATATCGTTAAGTAAGAAGCTTATATATTTCAGTACAATTTCTCCGTACTTTTGTGTTATTTTGTATGTGTCTATAGGAAACAAGCCAAAACAGCACTCTCCCCAATTTCAGTAGACTACAATAAACTTACTACCCCAGTCAAGTTTCAATATTTAATACATCTCATCGGAGCATAGTAATCTAAAATAACTACTGTATTAAGATACTCCACAGATGAATTTAGTAAAAATAATACATGTTAATGCTTTAGAATAAAATAAAAATTTGTATTGTAAAGAGACATGAAAGGTTATAAGTAGTGGAAACATCTTATTTAATATTCTAAATTGCAAATAATATATAAAAATAATTTTTACCATACACAATGTAATCAAACACAAATGGTAATTAACTGTAAAGTTATATAGTCCGTTCATGTATCAATAGCAAAGTCAATCATTGTTCAGCTTCAATCATGACTTAACGCCATTGTCAATTTACATGTTGATTGCATCATAGCCTCATCACCATATAAACTAAGACAATGTCATCACACTATTTCTCACTGTAACATGTAACTTGTATGATAAAAAAATCTATTAAAAACAATAAAGGTTACAAGTCCTGCTAAAGACAAATTGCAAATATCTTTTTTACAATAAACTACAACTAAATAATTAATAAAAACTGTACTGCTTCAGGCAATTTTGGAATTTTACAATTGGTCCTTGTTATGACGTGTGTGAGAATGAATAGTTAGCACATTGCTGTAGTTTAGTTACTTTGAATTCCCTAACAAAGATTTAAACTCATAATTAGAGGGATACCAAATGCTTTTAAATAAGAACCCAAAGTTGTTTAGCTGCCACGACAGTTAATTGTAGCTTAATCTAGAGCCTAACCACAATCTTAAGCTCTTCAAGGTTCATTAATGCAGCTATTGTAGTTCAACGACGCTTTAATTTAGCCCTGCTTAGCTTTGGTTAAGTCAGCATCAGTTGCAACAAAACTTGCCAACTGCTGACTCTTGCAAAGGCAAGTGACAACTACTTCGTACTATGTAATGCTGTAACATTGTGCTATTCAATAACTATTGTACCATAATTACACGTGTTTGTTCAATATGTTGTAAGGTATGTAAGTAATTGACTTGCCAAATCCAGCCTCGTTCAAATTGTAATTACAAATTGCATTGCTTACTTTGCTATTATAAAACTAAATAGTAGGTAACAAGATTTATCAGGCTTTGCTCAGAAGGCGTCACAATATCACTGTATTTCTGCATTTCACACTTTTCTATACATATTCTATACATATTTAAAAACATTGCAAACAAGGCTTATTATATTAAGGTGAAGATAAGTGAAGGATAAGTGTTTAATGTGGGCAAACAGCGTTGATATTGGCTGCAATCAGCTCGTTCTTAAGTTAGTACCAATTATTGAAAGATCAAGTTAGCATAGTTCAGTTTTGAATCGTTATAAATGTTTTTATATTTTCTCGGGATTTAACTGGTACCCTTCTGATAGGTAGGCGAACACAATAAGCTACAAACCTGGATTTAATTTTCAAAGCTCTTAAAATTGACAAGATTTACTTCTAAGATGGCCGGAGGGCTGTTAGCTGCTATACAAAACATGTTATTCAAGAAATGACTTATAAAGTACGGTAATACGTATTTTCTTTGTCCTATAAAGTAAAAGAAATGCAGTGCCTAATTTTACCTACTGAAATATTTATCTAAATATATCAAAATATTTTTCACCGCCAACATTTATGTCTTTTTTGTGTTAACTACGTTTAACCAAGAACTGCCGATTAAGTAAATACGCCGCATTTAATTATTGCTAATGAAGGAAAAAAATCCACACTCTACGAAGGGTCGGGAGGAAATTGAATTGCAATCTTCCTTCGAAAGTGCTTTCTTATATCATGGTAAAATTGAGTTATTCACAAGAAGACTTTGTTAGCGGAGGTTGTCCGTTAAAATTCGATTTCCAATATTGTATATCGTTGCTCTGAAAGATTCTCCTCTCAAATGCTTTAAAATTAATTTCCATGTTCAACTGCAAAAATATACCATATATTCTACCTGTATGTTATTTAGATCTTAATTATTCTTATGAATTTTGCCTTAATATCACTGTATACTCAATCTTGGATCCCTAATAAATTAGTTTTGTGATGCGTCTAAACAACATTTTCTTTCATTATCCTTAACAAATAATTATAATAATTATTTTACAAATAACCTCGTGAAAAGAAGTTTATTCGTTTTACACATGAAGAAACAATTTAAAAATGATTTGTTAAGTGTTAAAAAATAAAGGGACTGTGTTATATTATTTTATAAATTATTTTAAAAGACTGTTAGTCTACATGTATAAACTTAAAAAAAAAACATCCAATTAGATAAACCCGTCAAACACTACTATCCCTACCATCGAGGTTGCTAAAAATATAAAATAAAATTAGAAAAAAAACAAATTAATGTCTAACTATTAAAATCATTGTTAGAAGTTTTGGATTTAATTTATGTGGTAAGGGCTAAAGACGTTTAGTTGCAATAATATATGTTTTGCGGTAGAGCATGTTGGTAACCGTGCGGAACCTGCCGAGGAGGTAACGTCATATATTTCTCGCAGAAAAGGCACTGATCTGTAAGTGTTTTCACCACACTACAATGTTTTAGCTCTTTTACATACGTTAATAAGTTACGTTTTGCTGTCAATGCCAGCTGTCATCGTCATTTAGGGACCAAGCAGGTTATTACACCCCTAGGGCTGAAAAATCAACTGTTCGCTTATTTACTTAAACATTGATTTATATTAAATACTGTACACATGCTGTATCCATAGCATTGCAATAGACTTGTGTTTTTGTCACCGCTTCCTAGGCAAATATTTATTTAATTTTTTTCAGATTCCTCAAAATATTTCACATAAAGTTATTTCCTTAAAGTTGTAGTTGTTTAGACTGTTAGTTTGAATTATTATTGTGGTTAATCACGGTAGTAGAGAATAGTGTGATCGTTCGTACCGTGGGCCGAAATGGGTTTGCAGCTCTCGATCGTTTCACGTTCTCGACTTCTTTTCGAATTCAAAACCCGATCTCGAGCTGGCAAAACCTAATTTTTGGCCCTAGGTACAAAATATACTATTACATCACAAAATAAAACTATTTAACTATTAAACTCCATTAAAAACGTCACCTTTCAATTTAGGATTTCACAAAGGTGATGAAGGTGGCAGGCCGGGCATTTGGCCAAATTACTTTCCAATAGCTATCGGGTTGTCACAAGGGGCCGTTCACCTTCTCAACCAAAACGTACATTCGTTTATAAACTTTTAATTAGCAATCGGACGGATACGTATATGATCTTAACATAAAGAATATTTTGGGCTAGATGTAAGATAAGATAAGATAAAAGATAAGTCAGTAGCTTTTCAATGAATCAAAACTGGGATTTAGTATTCTAAATTATTGGAGTTTTAAGAATTGTAATAGTTTTTATAGTTCCATATCTTATAGTTTTTTAGTCGGCTGTGTTGGTTAGCGTCTCGGACTTCGGTGCGGATGGGACGGGTTCAATTGCCTACCAAAACTATTCACTAAACATTTAATATGGGTTTGGAATGCTTTGTTGGTACTCATTTGACTTCTAGTAAAAATGCCACTGGCTTAGGAAAGACGAATAGAGAAACCAACCATCTTACATGTAAGCAAAGGCACTTAACACTCCATTCCACAATAATCGTTTATTCGTATTTAGGTTGAAAAATTCCCAGTTTTCATTCTAGTCTTAATAAGTAAATTTACTAATCAGTCGTAATAATTGAAAGATGAGTGGACAATTAACACAATACCTTTGATCGGAGATAATGTCCTTGCCCCATTAAAGGTAATCGCATAAGTACTATTTTACCTCCCTCACCATGGCCACACCATTCACCATGGTATAAATACTGATACTATGGAAAAAGGTAGAAAAACTATTCGGTAACTGAATGGTTGTAAATGCATGAATTTAATAGTAGTAATAATAATATCTGACTGAGTTTAACCATTGTTTAACATACAAATAGTAACACATTTAAAGTAGAATAATAAAAGATTTTGAGAATATTTTGGAATTGTATTTCACAATACCACAGTTTTATTAAACCAAGTGGTGGATTACCATTGCTTGCATGACTTAAGCAGTGTAGTCAGTTAATATTCATATAGAATCCGACAAGATGTTAAAGGTTTAACAGTCAAACCTTGGCCATCCTCGAACTATTGTAACTTTATGTCTTGCGAAGAAACGTGCAAGCACATGATAATGTACAAATGAAATATTCATGTATGTAGGAAACTAATTTCTATAAACTATTTTATAGACTGATAAAATTTGGCTTTCTTCTTTTAGTAAGATCGCCAATAAAATTAAATGTATCATGCAGACCAAATAGGTACTGATTGAGTAAATAAGATTTTTACCCACTATTATAGTTTATACGTACTCAGTTAGTCTATGCCATTATGCATCTAAATGTGAAATTGCTTAATATTTGCCTAAAGAAACAAATAATCGAGCAGGTAGAACTTGATCAGTAGGCAAGTCTGCTTCAGCGGGTATTTACACATTAAAAAGTGCTTATATAATTCAATAAAACTTTAACAATCTGTTATTCTTAAAGGTGTTTGAGAACAAACTCGATTCATAAATTATTTACCTAAGTAAAATTGTAAGTAAGTTCAGAATATCACTTTAAGTATATATTTTACCAAGCTACATAAAAATAGGTAAAACAACTGTTTTGTAATTATATTTAAAGAGAACAAAGGCAATGGTAGTTCAAGTAGGTTTAAACACACTAGCTCGTAAGTGGCCATGTTACGGTGTAGTGGCTTTTAAACCACACTATGTCCTATAATGGTGTCTTTGGTACACAAAGTGACAATGTAAACATTGTCAGCACAACTGTGTGGTTTTCACGCGACACCAACCCTTTGTACAACAAATCGTGCAAACTTCAAGTATAATATGTGTTAACATGCCACTATCATGTTGGGCGCTGAAAGATTTTCACAACGGTTTGGTTTTTGTAAACGAACACAGTAGTGAAACTATTTTCCACGTTAAAAATGGTACATTAACTACTATAAACTTTCTTGTTAATTTACACTTTGTGATTACTAAAGTAACCACTGTATTCTTCTATCCCGATTAATGGAGGCTGCCTTTAATTGGTTTCATAGAATGAGTATAATTTATATGTAAGCCATTTCTTACAGAACATGTATAACCTGTAAATTTGTTAAGCTGTTAGTTATAAATGCAGTACTATTTGACTAAATGAATAATTAAATTGCGTACAGAAAATGATCCTGTTGATAATTGTAAAACTTTTATAACTCTCAAATCGGTCTTAAACGTTGAATTTTGACTTATTGACATAATGTTTTGAAAAATATTGTTTACTACTCTCTCAGATTAATAAAGAAATTACTTTCTAAAAAAAATTAACATTTCTATCGTCAAGCAAGTAAAAAAATAATTATGAAAAACGTCGAGTGGCAGGTGTAGTCCACTCTTTTATAGGCATATTCCACGTGTTTATTAGTAGTAAACTCAAGTCAACTAACTATGATAATGTTCGTTGTTATTTTTTCATAATGAGATATTAAAATACTAAAAATACATAAAGGAAAGGTTGTGGAATATTTCATTGACATACATCCCATAATTGTATTAAAAATGTTCACAAAATATTAATATTGCCTCAATGTTTCTATCCACTAAAGAAACGCTGGTTTCCTCACTGACTCAAATATTTGCAACCGTCACATGTCAAAAGTTCCATCCGGGCACCGTTCCTCCAATAGTAAAGTTAGTCGATGTTGGGCTTTAATTGGTTGACAGACTTTTGGTTCACTTAGTTTTTATAAATACAAAGAAATCTACATCCATATGAAGAAACTCTTTTAGTAAAACATACTAATAATCTATGATTGCAACTATCAGGGAAAATTTTACTTAACTACAATTCATTCTTTTTACCTTTAACATACATCTTTAACATACATCTAATAATGCATTATTTCCTGACAAAATGTTAAGAACACATATATGGAACATTCAGTGTGTAATCAACTAACCCTATACTAAGTCTACACGATTGAGTACATGATTTTTAAGTACCTGTAAGGGAAATTAGTTTATAGCCTCATAAATCCGTATAACCTAAAAAGTAAAAAATTTCGATACAATTTTTATATTATAGTTTACCATAACTACCATTTTGTTTAGTTTTAATACAGTTGCCTTCATTTAAAAATATTTTTTGAGGCATAAATGTTTACTTGTTTTGGTTTTGCAAAGGTTCTCAAACAGGTGATGCAAAACAAAATGTTCCTTTAAATATTACAGTTTACTTTGATAAATTACAACAATATCCATCTATGTTGATTATACAGTTTGTTGACAATTGTGCCCCCCGTAGACAAGGTAATGGATTAGGCGGACAGGATCAATAGCGTATGTTGACATTGTGCATGTCAATTTACATACTGATCACTAAACGGTCACCAGACCAAACAGTGCCCGAGAGCATGGATAGACTAACAATAAGGAGGTTGTAGGTACACAGTGCAGTACACCTAGGAGAGGAAATGGAAATATATTAAACGTAATACTGTAAGCAAAAATATAAAAAATAATACAAATGTATATGTTAACAGCTGCTGAATAATAATTTTGAAAGGTACTTTCTCAAGTAGTAATATTAATTTATAAAACAATGTTTTATGAACATCTAGTATTATATAGAGTGTTGAAGCAATTTTCAAGAATTCCAATTAATAGGTTAGGAATCCGCCTGATATAGGCCTGAGGTTGTTCAACTTTAGATTCTAGATACAAATTTGTGGTTTATATAGCTTAAGAGTATTTAACAAATTATTTAATGATACATGAAATCGATAAATATGTATATAACTGCCTCTCACTTTATCTGACTACATTGGTTATTGTTATTAATGGACCATTTAGGATATATTAGAGTTAAATGTTTTAACTCGTACATTTATGATTTTATTTTTTGCATACATTTGACCGTTTGTAATTTAAATTGTAATAAAAAAAATAATTTAAATTGACTATTTAAAATAGTTTCCACTTCTTACAAATAAGTATTACTTAGGATGTAAGTTTCAAACCAATTAATCAATTTTATAAATTTTACAAATTAGGCCTATTAAATTATAAGGGTTTCAACTGCAATGTTCTTAAACATGCAGCCTTAGTAATATAACGTCAGTTGGCAAAATATATACATAATATATATATCCAAGCATTTACCAATTAGTGCATTAGTTAGATATAAGAATTGGGTTCATACTGACAACTCGGAGAGTGTTTGAGGTATGTCAGTGTAAAATCAGTGATTCAATAGACTACCAATCAATGGCAGTGATGAAGTGGGTTCGTGTCCTTTTATCCACCAGAAAGTTTTATCAATACAAAGTAAAAGGTTACTCTTTGCTAGACGCATCCGACCAACTTGCAAGACATAAATGTGAACGGGAAATGCAAGATTTAAAAAAAACTGCCAACCAAAAAGGTTTCTGTTAAGGCGGGGATAAAAGTAGTAAAGAATAGTGCTTGAGTCCCATGGTAAGAAATATCTTCCCAATACAAACGAGCTAAAAAAGAACGTTGTCTTTCAAAAAAGGTGAAAAATGGCTTGTTTGAAAAAAAAATCTTTGACATACTGGAATAATGTTACTCATACCTCACATGATTTGCGATCTATTGGTATTTGATAATCTGTAGGGAGGAATAGCGAAGCTCGGATAATTGAATAGTGAAACTCATACAGCATTTTAAGTAACTAAGTAAACATCCCTGGTTAATAATTCCCAGTTTAAAATCCTAGTTAATAATCGATTGGTGACTGAAAAGCCGGGAAGTAATTTGCTCCTGAGGATGAAACAATGAGGCAGGATCATAAACAAATCCAACGGCAGCGATAAAAGATACCATTAGTGAAAGGAACAAAGGGCGATTTACAGTAAAGTGTTCCAAGACTGAACGTCTTGAAATTCTCTAACAAACTTTATTACTCTTCAGATAAAGGTCCGGAATTTAGCGGAATTCGCAAATACTTTCTTAATAATAAGTTATCTTAGCGCCTCATTATATATTTCGTCGAATTCATACTAAGGATTCCAATAACTTTTTTTAAATCTAGGAATGTTATCTTATCTTCTATTAAATGTTATAAGTGTTGTGTGACACTCCATCGTAACCAAACTGATTAAATTCAGTTTTACCCAAACTTTTGGGCTTTACTTTCCATTCACCTATAAGAATTAACCGAATATCTAATTAATGTTTTAGAAAACAAAATCAAATATTGAGCTAAAGATTTTGAAATTGACTTAAATTTCTAAACATTATAAAACCTTTTGGCAGTGCTTAACAATGCAAAGGATTTCAAACACCAGTATGTAACGAGGGTGGTGATCTTTGTCGCAGACGTAACTTTACAATATTTGGTTCTTGTAGTAGTAAAATATGAAAACTATGACGCATGAAACAGCTCACACCTCTAGTTTAGACATTTTATCACTGTAACACTATCTTTGAACATTGAAAATACGTAAAAATCTCACAATGAAATCATCCGTAGGCTCTCTACTAATGCCTGTATGAAGACACAGAGATACAATCGAATCTACTGAAGTTAGAAGGGTACATCAGAGAAACGACGGAGGTACAAACGCAAATGTTCCCTTTATGTCCCATTGTAATTAAGGGAAGGTTAGAGAGGTGAAGTGCGTATTAATTAGTACACTCCTTGCTTTTAACTCTACACAATGCTCGTTTCTTTTCTTTTTCCTGGATAATAACTGTGTGCATATGATGTTTAACATAATGTTGAAGTACTTGACAATTTACCATATTTATTATTATATCACGTCTGAATTACAATATGTTGCATATCAGGTAAAAAAATACGTAATTTAAAGATTAGAATTAAATATAGGTTTTAATCACTGCAATGGCTAAAATATACAATTTATTGTATAGAAAGAGCAGTTTAGATTAGCGTTACTTATAAAAATGTGAGTGAAATCTTTGGCAAACTAGTATACGTTTCGGTTACATAAGTTTTGCTTTCCATAGAGATCAAGTAATTTTCTTTCGATAAATAATCTATTAAAACCCACTACATCTGAAGAGGATCATAAAAGCTGAAGATAATTATACAATCTAAGGCTATACTCCTTTTATCTATGATAGAATTTAATGCAGTATTGAACTTACCTTTGGTTTTTATGTAATTCCCACTTAGAGTGAGTTAATGTCATCCGAGGCCCTTCTTAGGACGACTTTAAGAACTACGCCGTGTCACCTCTCCTGAAAAAGGCAAAAATATAGACCCCTTATTTTTTCCTTTTGTAAATGAAATTAAATATTCATTCACTTAACAACAATTAGAAAGACTTTTCACTTTCCTATTTAAGGCAATGCATTACAGTATATTGATTGGACACTGGTCCTAGGACTCAGATTTTGTATTAAGGGACTCGCGCGCAACAGACTAAACGCACGGTCACGCTTACACACGCTTATATGATTCACGCAATATCTCTTCAACCCCTCTGCATACCATATCATTATTATAGTTTAAACTAAATAATATATTATTGAGATGGTTAGTAATACAGTTAATGTTTTGTTTTTTGTTTTTTTTTTGTTTACTTGTTTTTTATACATTGTCATCTTGATCGTCCATGGAATTGTCAGGCACTCTTTTATTTTTTGTCTTCTTCTTTAATGAGTTGCCCACTTAGCAGGAAATATACCTATAAATATGATATTTTTTCAATAGTGATGTCTACCAAGTTCTACATCATCCAACTCAGCGTATAGCAGTTCACAGTATTCGTACTAAATGCAGTAACTTTATATCATATAAAACTCGTCAGATAAAATATAAAAACGTAGAGCATTATAAATTGGACTCTACCGTTTCCGAAAGAAGGAAAAATTAAATTTAAGGTAGAAAGAAATAAAAGAGTTGATGTTTGTAACGCAAGCACGTTCTCTTACGGCTGAAATGCTCACATTTGTCATTCCGTTATTATTCCGCTGATTGGGATTTAATACCGTGGAAACTGGTTTCCGTGCGGTGTTTTCTAATAACCTTTTGTCTCTCGGGTAGTTGGATTCACTTTTCTTTTTGCCATCGATAAAATTCAGGTAACTTCGCTAGAGCTTACAAATGTTATTTAATCCCTAGCTCTAGTAATGGTATCTGCAATATTCCATAATATCACACTATGTTATTTTTCAAGTAATTAATGTCAAGCTTAAACTGTGATGGTCATTTGATTATTAAATAGTACGGTTGTAAAATGTGTAGGCTGATGCATTCCTCTTCATTTTATGTGTGTGTTTTACACCAATGACATTTATCCATCTTCGTAAGGCAATTAATTGTCCATTCTACCTTTACTTTCTAACATTGGCTTTTTGTTAGATTGCATTATTAATTAAGGGCCTAATAAAAGAATCCCCTTGGTATAGAATTGATCCCACTCGGGATTGGACGAACAACCTTGAGATTTGAAGATGAGCTGTGTTCACTGGAATACTCAGTCAAGAAACTACCTCTGTTTAAAAGGTTACGAATTCGGTCAGTAAAACTTAAAGACTGTAAATGGTATATGAAACCAATACGTTTTTGTATGTTTCATCGTTCTATTGATCTTCGTTGTGCCTCAAATAAACTATGATTTGCCACAGTATTATATTATATTGGTCTATAGTTGTTTACACCTTAACCATATGTATTATTTATGTAGAATATATCATCAGAGATTCGGGAAACTAAATAAAATCCAATAGGTATGAAATTAATTATTTTGATTTACGAATATCAAGGCAGTTTATCAAACTTAAATTGGACCCAAGCTCGATAACACAAGAAGAGGAAAAAATATTTCCCCCTAAGTGATATAATACTTTCAACAATGTCTTTTATCAGAGAAATGCCAGCCTTATGAAATCTGTAGGAATAGATGGTACTAAGAGGGACGTAAAACGCAGATAAATTCTGTTGAAAGCTCATGGAAACCCTTGTACTTGTTTGATGGTTAAGGAAACCATCTGCCTGTGAGTTATGCGGCTCTGCCATCTGACTGGACAATGGGACTCTAAATTTACGACGAGAATTTATTTCAATTGGCGAGAACGTGGTGGTATTTCCTAAATTTATAACCATAGAACTTCTAAAGTTATTTGGTCAGTAGTTATATGAAACAAAGTATCGTATTGAGGTAATGTTTTATAATAAATTTGTTACCATTGTGATTCTTATTACGAGGTCACAAGGTCAATGTCAAACCATTAAATAGTTGATTTATTCAAGGAATTTAAAACATCTAAAATAAAATGGCTAATATAGGACCAATTTTATCTTATATACAACAAAAAGGTAGTACGCTAATAAATTGATACCTACAGCAAATGTACTCATAGTATATAATTTCTTAATCTTATAAAAGAGTAGCTATAAGATTAAGCTACTACAAAATTACCACGATATTTCCTATCAAACTGGAATAAAGTGGTAGCAAGAATTAGATCGCAGGTCCAGCGAATATCCTGTGTCTTAATTTAGTAAAGTAAATCATTTTTGGTAAAAGCTTAATGGTTACGAAGGAAATTCCGAGAATCTGGGAATTGAAAATCGCCATGTTATTCATATGGAGAATGAGTAGACTTTTGTAATTTTAATGTTTATATGTTAGTACACTTGATTTATATCATTATAAGCTTTTGCTATGAAAAAATCTAACTCTTATGTAGCGGATAACCTAAAAACTCGTTAAGCCTAATGTTATTTAAATAAAGAATAGATCTGACACGTTTAACGAAATATTTGAGAGGAAATCCATTTTGTCCGCAGTTTTGCTGTAGGGGGTGTACTGAAGTTGTACGTTTTTTGTGTGCTCTTACTTACTTACTTACGTTGAAACAGATTACACTTTAAACGTGTTATCGTTCTAATAGGAATTGTATGTATATGTAATGCGTTTTGATTACAAATGAATAATAATAGTCTACAGCATATAGAATTAAAATAAAATAATAATTATTGATCTAAACTAAACATAAACACCTGAGGGAAAATTTTAAACTAAACTCTTTAAAAATAAATTTTAACAATCAGAAACAAAGAAAAGTTAATTGATTCTTTATAAAATATTGTGTAATTACAAGTGGTAAAGAAGGCATTTTCGACTAAGCAGTATTAAAATGAAGCATCCATTCGTAAATCGCTTATTTTACCAGAGAGATATGTGAGTATGTGTGTATTTGACTGTCAGATAATATATGACCAATAAGCTTGATTGATGTTTGGTAAACTCCCAATATGAAGCATATGTGTGTTTTGTTTGGTCCTAGATTTATTGAGTTTGGTTTATAAACTGAAAAGTTAACTATGCAATCATATATTTCGTTACAAATTCAAATGCTCCATTACATTTTCCAAGTAGTATTATTGTATTTTAATACAACAAGTTAATTTCTTACGTATGAAAAACCGAACCTTATATTTTAATGTAATCTTTCTAAGTTTTTAATGTGATGTCAAGCACATTTCTGTCTAAGTAAAGAATAAACTAATTGGTGTGGATTTTTCTAATGACTATTGAGGAAGAGCAGTGGATACTTTATAACGTAATCATTTTAAACTAGTGGTCGTCCAGTGGTCAAAAACTCGACCAAAAACATGCAATGTACACGTATTGGCTATTGGATGCTGAAGTAGACATCCCATCTAAATGGGCCAGCTGTCACAATTTTTTAAATTGTAGCTGTGTGAGCTATTCACCGAAAGCGTGTCTTAAATTCGATTTTCCACCTTATTTTTTGTTGCTGATAAAGTTGATGGGTCATAACAGTTGCTATAGCTCATCCAAAAAGTTTTACTTGGTAAAAAAAACTTCATTTATTCGACAGTCATTTAGGTAAGCGCAGTCTGGTGGTGGCTCACATCAACTACGACAAATTTAATTAAAAAACGTGTGACAACTTTAACATGGGGATGGAATGTAAAGGTGCAGGCTTCTCTATTTTCATCCCACGCTGTAAATAAAACATGTGATTGTAATTTCTTGTAATTTGTTTTGATTTTCTGTTTATATTTCGTTGTTATTCCGTCACCAGCCTGGCAACCCATAAAAACCATGTTAATTTTTTAAAATTTCAAATTAATTTTTTGTGCCTATATTTTTGAGCCTATTTTAATTTTTAAAGGGATTCTGCACATCTACAGGAAAATACCTATCTAACATGCGTAGACTTTCCCTGCGATGTACACGAGCTGAGAAAAAAGGTTTAAAAGAAAAATGCTTGCCTATTAATATATAGATGGATAGATTGTGTAAAATATTATGTAAAAAACTTGTACATTCCTGTACTCCAGTGATACCGTTAAATTATACTCGAATTCCACTTTCAGGCGAACCGTAAGGGTGATAAATCTATAAGGGATTGTTATTTTAATCTGATATAGGTAATATAATATATACAAATTACAATAATTATATTTATTTAGTAGACTCTCATGATGACTGGAAATCCGTGGGCCAAGCCAAAAAATTATAATTATCACGAAGTTCGATTTCTTGGGATTAAATGACACAGTTCGAATTACAAACACCTCATTTTCGTTAGGATTGGACATATTTATCGAAGTAACTCAAATCCCATTGCTCATTGTAACATATTGTCGAATAATCCCCCTAAGCGGTATCTAGGATTGAATCAACCATAATAGTCGTAATATGAAACTACATGGTTGACCTGCTTTCCTGGAGTTTTACGGAAGTGTCTCTATGGGTTGAATAGATTTGTTTGGGTCTCGCACTAAAAGGAATCTTCCATTTGGAAAGGGAAAGGAAAGGGCTCCATTTGGTCCATTTGGATAAATCTAGAAATCATGCAGTCAAAAATAAAGTAAAAATCTAACTAAGAATCGCAGCGGATGACACCCACCACGTCAGGTCACAGAGAGGGCAACCACTCACGTTCATCTCGTGATTCGTTCAAAGCTTGCCGAGGGCTGGCTTCGTGGATTATGGATGCCATAAAGTCATTTTTTGGAATTCAAAAATAGCTGGTACAGTACAGAACAAAAACTATCTGATGAGAATTCCGCTCTGGTGTTCCGAGGCGTAATAAGATTTAAACGGTTACAAAATCCGACATTGTATTCTTATGTTCGTGTGATACTCATTTTTCATTCTTTTTAATCATTTCAAAGTAACAAGCACACGCACAAAATAGGTTTCTTATTAGTGTACATTAAAATGAAACTTAATAGACGTAAATGAGTCATATTTAACTTCAACATAATGTTAATCTCATATGGTTTTTTTAGAAACACGTATATATCATTTTAATGAAAAATTATACTAGTATGTTAATTTATAATTCTTCAACCTAATACCACGCCTAAATGTGCAATTTACGTTTTAACTAATGTCATTTGTTAGCAGCTTTTATATCAAAAACATATTTTGAAAGGAAAAGTGGAAAATTTGCAAAAGAAACTTACCCAAATGCCAATGGTTAAAATTTACTTAATGCTTAAGCAATTATTTAAAGAACATATTTTTCCCCCTGTAAGATATATTTCCGTCAATTAATTCATGTCAATGTCAATTAATTCCAAATTAACTCACTCCAATTTTCTTCAAACATCTACCTAATGTCAAATCTACAACACGTGTTGATAAAATAAAAAGGACACTTACTCGCATTATTTTTGCCAAAGCCTAACGTTATTCTTAATTTTAATTATAAACGTAATGCACGATATACTTTTCCTCAAAGTAAATGTGTTTATAAAATGCAAAGGAAGCTTCTGTGATATATGGGAGAAAGGGTGAAACTTTAGCAGAACGTGCTTTCAGATAGATTGTTGTTTGACATCCGTGTCTGAGTCTAGGCTTGCATTTAAACCATACGATCTCTCTGTCTATAATTCTCCAAAGGTAAACTATTAGCAACATCACAAACGTGCTCAGACATTGGTACAATAAACTTTACCTTTAAGCTGGGTAATCATTTTCTCTATAGAGTTTGTTCAATATGCATTTAACACCTGTTCCATTAAAACATCTATGTATCACTATGTGTATCTGCAGTTTTGTATACAGTAAATTTAAAATAACGTACGTATATACTTAACTTGTGGTTAAGATTTTTACAACCTAAAAAGTCTAAAAAGGAATGACTGTCTATTTCAGTAGCATTACCTTTTAAGGCAATGAGGCTAGATAATTTTGTTGAAATGATTTTAAAAGTTGTAATTTTAAATGTTATTATTAAATTAAATTTTTAACAAGATATACTTTTATATTTTTTGGTGATCAGGCCTAATTCAAAATTGTCTGTAGTCTGCAACTTACACTTTTTTCAGATCTTACAAGTCGAATGCTTTGTTTCGTGAGCCTACTAAGGTTCACCGAAATACTTTAAATTTTTGTTTAAAACAATACAGAATTTACTTTTTCTGTGTAAACTTTTACATGATTTCATAATTTTTTTTTTCTTTCTACCGGTATTTCTTTTGGTACATAAAAAAAATTTACTGGTATTTAAATAGTACTTATACATCTTGCCCTGTATACATCTTGTATCTTGCCCAGTACTAAGAACCACGTGAACACCACGGTACGGTATATAAAATCATTATTAAAATGAAAATAAACTGTTAAGTTGCTACAAAGTAAATCTTACAAGTACTAGAATCAGGAACCGATCGCCAGAGGCGATCCTTATAACCTTCTTAAAAAAAAGACAAAAAAAACATGAGTCGCATAGGAGTTCTGACTCTGCAATAGATTTTTTGTATAAATAAGGAGTTTATAAATAGTCGGAATAAATATTCGAATTTAAATCAAATATACACCTAATGTGTTTGTCAGAAATACCACCGAGTATTTCGTGTTGTTTAGCATTCCAAATATTAATGACTCGCCTTAATGTCGTCCTGGCGGTGACGTGTGTGACATATCATGTGTCGCAATGTACATTGCACATATCGTTAAACCTGAAGCCGCATAATTGCACATGACAGTGGTATGATAGATAAGGCCATGTTTGTTTGTAGTAAACAAGCAAATCATAGGAAAAAAACAAAGCGTTCTTGTAAACCTTGATAGAAAGTTGTAAATACTAAATACTTATCTAATCGACATTTTAATAGCGTATATAGTGTAAAGTTATTAATAGTTTGTATTTTTAACTGAACCGGATTTGGAACAACTACTATCGAATTTAGAAAATGATTTTTCAGACATTCGTTTTGACTAGAACTAGATACAGTACTTGGCTAGTTATCAAAAGGTCGCAAGCCTGAGAAAGTATGTAGCTTTCCGATTTTTCAAAACTGGATCCGGCTGTCCTTGATCATTGGGTTTTAAAAACCGGACTAATGAAATAACTGGTCTTAGTTAGTAACAAAGCTACGCTAGACATAACACTCCATTCTATACTCACCCTTAAGTAAAAATTTGCACATATATGGCATCCCCATCTTAAATGGTAATAAAAAAATGAAATTAAATCATACATGAATATAAGTTATAAAATGATACTATTTCTTTTACTATCACAATTTTTTATTATTGTTCTTTTTATCTAAAAAAAATAGATTAAAAGAAAACATATAATACATTTGGTCCTCCAATTAAAGTGAGGAGTTGGTATAGACTAATCAATTAATTCCTTATAAAGTTAAAATGATTTACATCTAATAAAACATAGTAGAATATATTTCAATAGTCCGGTAAGCAGTAACGCTAATTTTCTACGTTACGACAAATAGTACTATTAACTACAATGATAAATGATCATTAGGCAAGCGTTACGTACGGTTGCAATTTGTTTGGCACAACCCCAAACATATGTTCTCGTGTTTCGTTCATCAGTGTAATGAGTTAATCATTTTAAACCTGCGGAGTAGACTGTAGTAAAGATTTACAATATTAATCATTGCGTTTGATGGTGAAGGTGTAACTCTTTATTTATAAATAACAAGCATATTTATGCTAACATTATGACACTCCCTTAAATTGAATATTAAGTTTTAGTTCAAATGATTGGTTTTTCGTAAATTCGGTTTAAAAACAATGGTGATGTTCAACAAGTTTCAAGTTTGTTTAAAAGCTCATTTCTAAGGAAATATGAGGAAAGAAGGAAATATGCTTGTCACAGCAAACCTGCTGACTAAGTGAATATTTACTCTTCTGATTACATTCTGACTATAATTATTTCCCTAAATAGGGGAACTTGATTAAACTATGTACATCCATGAACAAGTGATTTGCAACAGCCCACTTTTTCTTTATAAGAATATGACCATTTGAATTTACAATTTTTTTTACTTTCTTCGTAACCATTAATTTTACAGCTTTCCTTATGGATACAAATAATTTATTTGTTGTTGATATCCAACGAATGTTATGAGGAAAATTTGTCATTTTAATGTTTTTAGGGTAAAATAAAAGAAAAACTGTTTAAACATTGCAAAACTACTCATTTCCAAAATACGGTATTGATGGTCCGCGAATTTCATGAATTTAAATATGGCCCTAGACGTTTATGCCAAACAGTGTATGTTTTCTGTGGCCAAACTTGATCAAGCCAAACCCAAATATATCGGTTTCACTGGAAAACACACTCACATGCGTATTACCACACCAAATACTGTAATATACTGTAAATACTGTCCTTACCTGTATTGGAAGTTTACCAAAACTAAATATTATAATGCTTAATATGTTATAAAAGCAATATTAAAAACTGCATTAACATCGAAAAAGATACACACAAAAGTAAGGATTTTACTTGACATCGTAAATAGATTTAATCTTGTATTTGGAAATAACGTCGAGCTCCCATTCATCCTTCAGCTATTGTTGGGTGTAAAATCACCATATACAGCTGTAATTCCCTTTTGTGCCAATTGTGAATAAAACACTGAACAATCTAGTGTACAAAAGGGACGAAGATTGCTGTTCACTTGAATCGCATTTTGAAGCGAAGCTTGGATTGATTGCTTCTATTGATACTGAATTCGGCGTAGCATTCAGTGTGGAAATAGTGTTTTAAATTGTTAAATTACCTCACCGTTTCAATAGTCCTTACATAATGGAAGTATCAGTTCAGGATTTTGTTGAGTATGAGCATTGAAATATTTCATTACATTTTGTTGAGTATAAAACGTGTAATGTACACTATGTATACTCGTAATAAGCCAAGTATATGAGAGGTTTTTAAAATTATCACACAAAATAATATAATAACGAAACAACTTTTAAAGGAATAGTGTTAAGTGATCAAATGAGCTTGTACAAGTGGTTTCGTTACGGTCGAAGCGTAAAATAAATCTTATCTTCCTAGGGCCTACTTTATTGTACAATAGATACAGTATATCTTTGGCTTTGAACAAAATCTAAGCCTTATCAATGATGAGTGAGTAAAAAAAAATATCAACGGTAAAATACTTTTATACGACTTTTCTTCGAATGTTGTCACCTCGATAAAATAAATATCATGGTTAAAGTTTACAAAATAGTGCCAATAATTGACTTTTACATTTTTATTGTAATGCTTTGTGTTATTTTACTTATCTTAATGAATTTAAATCAAAACTACAACAATTAAAAAAAATAGTGTGACTGTTGTTTGTAAAACTAGATTATTATTAATATACAGAGTGACTATGTAAAAGAATTATTCCTAAATACGTAACCAAGGGGTTCACTACTACAAAATATTTTCTTACCAAATATTTCAATTTGATTTGAATCCAATAACATATAATATTCTTTAAATGCTACAGAACTGAACTCTCCCTACTTACACAACATGCCTTGATTAGTAACTATTGAGAGAAGAAAATATTAACATAACACTCTGATAGAAGGATAGAGTGTTTGATGTTGTGATTTTTAATGATTTCCTTGTTTTAGATGAGCCGAGACTTCATAACATAGGCAGCAATTAATCATGGCGTTGCGTCACTCAATGTCATATCGGCCTCGACTAAGTCTCTCAGATTCAGTTTTAAGCTAAGTTTGTTTTTTTTTGTGTTCTAGTTTGTTTACCCCCCCCCCCCCTTAATACGTTATAAAGTTGGTTTTAAGTTTTCACCATTAGATAAAGTTAGAGTTCGATACAATGCTATTATTTCTTACTTAGGAGCACTCATCAGACACGGAAAAGAGGTGTTTTTCATAAATGTTAAATTCCAGTGAGATGGACTTGGATTGTGGAGTGCGTTTGGTTAACGCGGAATCGAAAGGAATTTCAATAAGCTTGGAATGCTTTATTCTTGCAGAAAATCCTCAGCAAAACTCTTTTCAACAACTTCCCAGCGTATTCCCTGGCAACTTTGCTATAATTCGTAATTTTACGCTTTTTACAAAGTTTCTAGTTTTATATGTTTTATCTCAAACTGTATAAGCAGTTTATAATTTAGAAACATTATAAAAAAAGCTAACAACTATAATACTTTTCAATTTAAACCTATGTATTATCACATATAAGAGTATTTATATATTTGTATCTAATAAAAATAAATTTGCATAAAGCAGATCACAATTAATTATTGATAAAAAGTTTGGTTAAAGAAAAAATTATGAAACGCGATGGAAAGAGAAGTTGAAGACAATGTGGAAGAAAAGTAGAAGACAAAATGGAATAAAAGTGGAAGACAAAGTGGAAGAAAAGAGGAAGACAAAGTGGAAGAAAAGAGGAAGACAAAGTGGAAGAAAATGGAAGAAAAGTAGAAGACGAAGTAAAAGAAAAGTGGATGACAAAGTGGAAGTAAATCGGAAGAAAGTTGAAGACAAAGTGGAAGAAAAAAAGAAGACGAAGTGGGTGAAAAGTACACTTTTCTTCTTGAAAGTGGATGACGGAGTAGAAGACAAAGTGAAAGACAAAGTGGAATTAAAGTGGAAGTCAGAGTTGAACACAAAGTTGAAGAAAAGTGGAAGACAAAGTGGAAGAAAAGTAGAAGTCAAAATGGAAGAAAAGTGGAAGAAAAGTAGAAGTCAAAATGAAAGAAAAGTAGAATAAAAGTAGAAGTCAAAATGAAAGAAAAGTAGAAAGCGAAGTGGAAGAAAAGTAGAAGAAAAGTGAAATAAAAAGTTGAAGACAAATTAGAAGACGAAGTTGAACAAAAAGTGGAAGACAGATGGAAGACAAAGTAGAAGACGAAGTTGAACGAAAGTGGAACACAGAGTAGAAGGCAAAATAGAAGACGATGTGGAAGAAAAGTAGAAGAAAAGTGGAAGACAAAGTGGAAGAAAATTTGAAGAAAATTGAAAGCAAAGTGGAAGACAAAGTGAAAGACAACGTGTAAGAAAACGAAGTGGAAGATAAAGTGAAAGAAAAATTAAATAAAAGTAGAAGACATAATGAAAGACAAGTAGAAGACAAAGTGAAAGAAAAGTAGAAGACAAAATGGAGTAAAAGTGGAAGTTAAAGTGGAAGACAGAGTGGAACACAAAGTGGAAGAAAAGTAGAAGACGAAATTGAAGAAAAGTGGAAGACAAAGTGGAAGAAAATAAAAGTGGAAGATAATGGAATAAAATGGAGTACAAGACGAAGTGGAAGACAAAGTGGAAGAAAAGTGGAAGACGAAGTGAAAGAAAAGTAGAAGATAATGTAGAAGAAAAGTGGAAGACAAAGTGGAAGACTGAGTAGAAGAAAAGTGGAAGACAAAGTAGAAGAAAGTGGAAAAAAGTGAAAGACAGAGTGGAAAAAAGTGGAAGACAGAATGAAAGACAAAGTGGAAGAAAAGTGAAAGACGGAGTGGAAGACAAAGTGGAAGAAAAGAGAAAGAAAAGTTGGAAACAGAATGGACGACAAAGTGGAAGACAAATGGAAGAAAAGTGGAAGACAGAATGGAAGACAAAGTGGTAGAAGAGTGGAAGAAAGTAGTAGACGAAGTGGAAGAAAAGTGGAAGACAAAAGTGGAAGAAAAGTGGAAGACAAAGTGGAAGACAAAGTGGAAGAAAAGTGGAAGACAAATTGGAAAATAAAGTGGAAGAAGACAAAGTGGAATAAAAGTGGAAGACAGAGTGGAAGACAAGGTGGAAGAAAAGTGGAAGACAGAGTGGAAGACAAAGTGGAAGAAAAGTGGAAGACAAATTGGAAAATAAAGTGGAAGAAAAGTAGAAGACAAAGTGGAATAAAAGTGGAAGACAAAGTGGAAGAAAAGTAGTAGACGAAGTGGAAGAAAAGTGAATGAAAAGTTGAAGACAGATTGGAAGACAAAGTGGAAGAAAATCAGAAGACAAAATGGAAGAAAAGTAGAAGACATAGTGGAAGACAAAGTGGAAGACAAATGGAAGAAAAGTGGAAGTCGAAGTGGGAGAAAAGTGGAAGACAGAGTGGAAGACAAAGTGGAAGACAGAGTGGAAGACAAAGTGGAAGAAAAGTGGAAGACAAATTGGAAAATAAAGTGGAAGAAAAGTAGAAGACAAATTGGAATAAAAGTGGAAGACAAAGTGGAAGAAAAGTAGTAGACGAAGTGGAAGAAAAGTGAAAGAAAAGTTGAAGACAGATTGGAAGACAAAGTGGAAGAAAATCAGAAGACAAAATGGAAGAAAAGTAGAAGACATAGTAGAAGAAAAGAAGAAGGCGAAGTGGAAGAAAAGTGAAAGAAAAGTTGAAGACAGAGTGGAAGACAAAGTGGAAGACAAATGGAAGAAAAGTGGAAGTCGAAGTGGGAGAAAAGTGGAGGACAGAGTGGAAGACAAAGTGGAAGACAAAGTGGAAGAACAGTAGAAGATGAAGTGGAAGAAAAATAAAGACAAAGTGGAAGAAAAGTAGATGACGAAGTGGAGGAAAGTGGAAGACAAAAGTGGAAGAAAAGTGGAAGACAAAGTGGAAGACAGAGTGGAAGATAGAGTGGAAGAAAAGTGGAAGACATAGTGGAAGACAAAGTGGAAGAAAAGTAGAAGACGAAATTGAAGAAAAGTGGAAGACAAAGTGGAAGAAAATAAAAGTGGAAGATAATGGAATAAGATGGAGTACAAGACGAAGTGGAAGACAAAGTGGAAGACAAATGGAAGAACAAATTAAAAATTAAATATTAATTTTTCAAAAAAAAAAGTAAAAAAAAGTGGAAAAGTATTTTGTACATAATATTACGGTTGGGTAATATTATTGATCTTGAAAAGTGGAAGTCGAAGTAGGAGAAAAGTGGAAGACAGAGTGGAAGACAAAGTGGAAGAAAGGTGGAAGACAGAGTGGAAGACAAAGTGGAATACAAATTGGAAAATAAAGTGGAAGAACAGTAGAAGATGAAGTGGAAGAAAAATAAAGACAAATTGGAAGAAAAGTAGAAGACAAAGTAGAAGAAAAGTAGAAGACGAAGTGGAAGAAAAGTGGAAGACAAAGTGGAAGAAAAGTAGTAGATGAAGTGGAAGAAAAGTGAAAGAAAAGTTGAAGACAGATTGGAAGACAAAGTGAAAGAAAATCAGAAGACAAAATGGAAGAAAAGTAGAAGACATAGTGGAAGAAAAGAAGAAGGCGAAGCGGAAGAAAAATGAAAGAAAAGTTGAAGACAGAGTGGAAGACAAAGTGGAGGACAAATGGAAGAATAGTGGAAGACGAATTGGAGGATAAAGTGGAAGAAAAGTTAAATAAAAGTAGAAGACAAAATGGAAGAAAAGCAGAAGACAAAATGGAAAAAAAGTTTAAGAAAAGTAGGAGATGAACTGGAAGAAAAGTGAAAGACAAAAAGGAAGACAGAGTGGAAGTCAAACTGGAAGAAAAGTGGAAGACAGAGTGGAAGACAAAGTGGAATAAAAGTGGAACACAGAGTGGAAGACAAAGTGAAAGACAAAGTGGAAGACAAGTGGAAGAAAAGTGGAAGACAAATTGGAAGATAAAGTGGAAGAAAAGTTAAATAAAAGTAGGGGAGAGTTGGACAAAACGGGACGGTTGGGCAAAACGAGATACCCTACGTTTTAGCGATACTAGTGCTACAATATAGCGGGAAAGCATAGGTTTTAGCTCTTGACCGCCATCTTGGCATTCTCAGTTGAACACGGAAGGCCAGAATTCAGTTTGCTTGAGTTATGATGTTTCAAAATTTTTTTACTGAGTTTTCGGCCCAAATCGTTGGTTTTTGATTGACAATCTTCTTGATATAGTGTCTGTGTGTGAAGGAATACAATTTAGGTAGCATTATGTTTTGTTTGCTGTTCATTTCCGAATATCTTTATGTGATCACCATATAGTTTTGCTGTTTAGTTCTGGCAGCAGCCATATTTGATTCCAATGTGTCAGGGTTGGACAAAACGGGATGGTTTTGAGTTGGACAAAACGGGATAGGCATTTTTAGAGTTGGAGCTAGAAGAAAGAGAAAGGAATGAAAAATAAAATGCCAGAATAGTTTAAATGAGAGAAAAGGCTAATATAAAGGGGCTGTTTGATATAAAAAAATAAAATTTGAAAAACAAATGGATAAAAAAGGAAAGAACCAAAAAAATCTTACCAAACCATCCCTGTTCAACAAATACAAAGGTCCATTGCACGGGAAAAATCCTCCTCATCTGTAGATGAAGAAGATCAAGGAAAATCAACTTCGTTTGGTTTTTAAACGATAACCGCTTATTTTTTTTTAAATATTTTTTTTTTGATTTGATGATAAACATATAACGTAGAAATTCCTATCCCGTTTTAGCCAACCATGGTTGGGTAAAACGGGATGTGTAAGGGTTTAGGAAATGTATATATATACATGTATAACGTATCGTAAATTTCAAAACAGTGTCTATATGATGAAATATAACAAATATACTACACTTTCATCTACCATTTTCAGATTTTTCATTAATCCCTTTTTTTATAAAATAAAAAAATAATGGTATCCCGTTTTGCCCTACTTTACATACATACAAAAATACAAAAAAAATATAAAATAACAAATAAATAAATAAATAATGAAATTATTTTAAAATTTGTTTACTCTTAAAACTTAACTTTTATATCCTAACCAAAGCAACCAAATTTGCTGATAATCGAATTACATTGAAATTTGGGTAGGTTCCTTATCAAATTTGTAAACTTTTCATTGAGGGAAAGATTTGTTGTTGATATGGAAATTGCTAATACATTATGTTAAATTGAAAGGTATATTGCGCATTTCGGTGTGACGATAGGTTGAAAAATTATACCAATGAAACACACGATTTTCCTGTAAAAATAGTTAAAGGAAAAATGTATTTTGGTTTTGTTCAACGCACGAAATCTTAAGAGGGAAAGCATTTTTAAGTGAATATGAAAACCAAAATTCGTACGAATTATTGTATTTTTCATAATTTAACTGACAGTTTGAATTTAAGCTTAAATGTAAAGCAATGTTATCATTGGTTAAATCGTCCACATATTCTCGTCTAAACCGATTATACAGATGACGGGTCGTTGTGACATGAGAATATAATACTCAACAGACGTGAAAGAAAAATCCTCTGCAACGTATATTTCTATATTTTGGAAAATGTTTCATCGAGAATAAATACATTAGTTAAAGCTGTACAACTGAAGTTTGTGTATACACAAGTAATTAAAATAAATAACGAATAGGCTTTAAACACCATTATTACACTTTAACTTTCGAATATATTGATGGTCCTAAAACTAAAACTAATATGTCATTTTGTTTTAAAATGTGAATAGTAGGTGATAATACTACTTCAATCGTCATGCTTAATTGTAGTATATTTTTACTGTTATGTTTTTTTGAAAAAGAAATTTAATAATACTATATGCTTCCAATATGTATATTAACTGAAATTAATTACTCATATTGATTAGGGATCTCAAGAAATTTCATTTTATGTTGTTTGTTGTTGTTCCGGATCGGTATGACATTCAATAAAAGGTTAAATTACCTGTGTCCGCCGGTCGATCCTAATATTGCTGTGTCCTATTACAGGAGATGCATTTCGGCAGAATAAATTGCCATCATCAGTCCTAATATAAGTACTTGATCTTCCCCATTGGGTGCGTCAGTTAGTTTTTACAATATTAAAGTCAAGTTTCATTTTACTAAGTTGTGCTTTTTAATTGTATAAGTGAATATACGTCAAGAACTTGTTTGTTGAAATGGGTATATTATTATCTGATCATTTACGTTTACCGACATAATTCAGTTAATTTTATGACACATTTATTTACGACTCATCCCTTTGAATATTTCTAACTTTTACTTAATAGCTGGTAGCTTTAAATGTTTCCCCCACCATTTTAAATTTAATCCAACTTTGATAAAAGAAAACATCGAAGTTTTGGAACACTTTGTTACTTTTAAAGTTCGTGTCATTGAATATTTTCACTGAACACACATGTTTTAATTTTAATTCGAAATATGAGAGAAACATTAAGAACATGTTTATTTAAATCTGGTCAGGCTCGGATATGTTATGACTAACATAAACTTATGTTATATAATGTTATGTTTATGTTTATCACACTTGTATTGTATGACTTAAAGTCATACAATACTGTTCGTTAATCAGTGCTCTACCTAAATCAATTTTTCAATTTTAACTTCGATGTCAAAAATCTATTACAATATCTATTTAATCCAATTTTATCTATCAAAATCTATTTACATTCTATTTACAAAAAGAAATACATTGACAATTTTAAAAAGTCAATAGTCTTAGAATCTGTTAAGTTAGTTTGGGTTTCAATAAAAGGGAAATCGACTTTTAAAATATTTAACTTAAGTTTTGAGACGTCGGTTGATGATAAAATATCTTTAAACTTTGCCAAGAATTTCCTTTCTTAGGAAATTAAAATTCTTACTACATCACTTTTCAATGTTATTGGTATAGTTGAAATGTAACTAAAACTTTATAATGTAAAATTAAAATTAATCTAGAGAACATGTGAAATATGTTCGCAATGTAGGGTTCGAAATGTATATTTCTTTAAAAGCGAGTAATAATGGCAAGCGTCTACAGCCAGACTGATAACTTATTGCAAACGAAAAAAACTAGCCACTGATAAAGAAGAACTAGTTTTACTTGATGACGTATGCGATCTGTCGTCTGTTTTGCTTAGCTCGTCCGCTCCAATCCTGTCCCGAGTCTCGTTTCAGTTCACTTAGCTGTTTGATTAGACCTAGCTTAGCTTTCTTTACTATTTTGTTTTTGGAATATTTTAAAAAGAAGTTATGAATTTCTTGTGGTAAATTACATTAATTGTATCAATGATGTGTCTTGTAGGAAATGAAAAAAGGATCAAAAGGACTTTGGTTTCTACTGTGAACAGTGTGGTAAACACACTGCTATGCTGTGAACAGTTACAAGCACAATTTATTGACTGTCTATGTAAAAAAAAAATCAAGAAACATGACCATGATAGTCATTTGGATAATAATGGCAATAGCAAAACTATTTTGTTGATGTTTCGCTGTTATATTTTAATTTGTTGTAGTCTTTTGAAAATACTTATCATGGAAGGTTTAGTTCATAGGTAGGGCCTTACTTTTTTGTATGGCTGTACACTTTACATTCACATATTGTAGTTGTTTAATTATGCTTGGTTATAACTCAGTTAGGTTGGTTATGCCTATAGCCAATCCCCATCGTTTGGCTAGACTCATCAAATCACAATGTAAATTTATTGTATAAATTAATCAACGTTTTCTATGAATGTTCAGTTCGGTTTAATGTTCAGCCATAAATTAATAAACCCGAAAGTTAAGTTAGGTCTGATGGACCCCTGGCCTAGAAGAATAGCTCGATTCCCAACCCATGTTTCCTATAAAATCCTTTCCCTTAGAATTATCCCTCTTTAAAAGCATACATGAGATTTTGAGGTTATTGGGATTACGTCTCTTTATGTTTATACTATGATGTAGGAGACGAAAGGCCGCAGTCATCCAAACAGTAAGGTTATATTTGTCCAGTGGTCAGGTTTTTTCGTTTGCAATAAGAGACCAGTCAGGCTTTAGACGCTTGTATAATAAAATGGACTTTAGTGTTTTCATTCCCTATCAATTTACATAAGGTATTTGTCTAAAACAAGTTTGCATCTTAGTTTCTGAAGTGTTAAAAAATATATTTAGACAGCATACAATTTTCGTTCGGACTTTGGCGTATGTTTTTAAGCTCATATGAACCCTCATAAATATTACAACATTTTAAAATCAAATAGAGTTAGGTTTCTCACAAAGTTATACTTTTGTCACTTCGGATATTCACTTCCTAAGGGGAGGCATATTGCGTTATTCAATTCAGAAGTTCTACTTAACAGTAAATTATCCTTTTATTTTTGCGGGATAAAAGAACGCATTAGAAGTGAAAAACTATATATCAGCATCTAATGGCATGTAAACAGTTTACTTTCATTAAAAACTAGGTGGTGATATGGAGCTAATGTGCCATTAGAATAGTGTAGCTGAAGTCATATATGAGTCGTCTTGTATTTGATGCATGTACTATATCCGTGCAGTTAATCTACTAACTTCTCAGGCTCTAATTCGCCCATTTTAATCTAATTCAGGACAGTATATTGAAACAATCAGTCAAGTGGAGTTTACGCATACTGTATACTGTAGTAGCAATACCAATGCGTATATAATCAGTATAACCGTTATATCACTACAAATTACGCATATTGCACACATAAGATACACATATCAAATATATTTATTAGTACACAAATAAAATATATATGTCATTTATTAGTAAATTAAGAGAATACGTATATATACAGGGTGATTACCGAGAAACGCATGTTTTTCAAATAACGAGTACTCAGGTAATTCTGAGCAAAAAATGTATTTATGAGTGGAAAAACAGTGTACACAATATGCAATTTCAGAATAAAATTACTTGCAATTTAGCATTTAAAAATTACATTTCTAACGTGGTAGTTAGAGAACATTGATAATTTTACGGGTCGCCTTTTGCTTTGATACAGCGTTGAAGGCGTTCCTTAAAACTTTCTACGGAATTTGCTAACATGTCTCTAGGAATGGCGTTATGATTTCCTGGCGAATAGCTTCTTTAAGTTCCTGTATTGTTTTTGGTTTGTTTATGTAAACTCTAGATTTAAAAAATCCCCATAGAAAGAAATCTGGAATTTTAAGACCTGGTGAGCGCTCGGCCAAGTGACACCACCAAAACATGGGATACCGGTAACTCTTTTAGGGAATGATCGCCGAAGGAATTCCATTCTAATGCGAGCTGTATGCGGACTGTTGCCCCATCTTGTTGGAACCATACGTCATTACGTATCTCGACACGTTGATTGCGCAGTTCCGACAAGAAATATTCTTCCAACATGTCTAGGTACCGTTGTGGATTCACTGCACTGCTTTGCCGTCGCGGCTAGGACTCTGAGCGGTTGCAAGGCGCACTCTTTCAACTGTCTCAGGGGTACTAACTGTCCTTGCCAGTCCAGGAGGTTTTCTCTTCAGCAGAGATCTAATTGAGTTTTACATTATGTATCCAACGCAATATCGTGTTACGATCAGGGGTAGCACCATGCCGTGCAATGTTAATTATGAAAGTCTCGCTGAGTCTGAGTGACTGATTCACCATTTGTGTAATATCGTCGCATGACAAACATACGATGCTCAAGGTCCCACATCTTGGCAAAAATTGAAACTGCACACTTCCCCCTACACATCGCAACAACTTCCGGCCGTCGCCGAACGATATTCCTTGTGTACTCCGAATGTCAAAAACATGCGTTTCCCAGTAATCACCCTGTATATTAAATTAAATATAAATTAAATATGTATCCAATCAATACCAGTATCTCATTATTTAAACCAAACTTAATTTACGAAATCAATCACAAGAATGAGAGGCAAAGATAAACATTCATTGCAATGTTTGGACAATCACCACTGTTAGCCCACAATCACATCCTATTTAGTGCGACAACAAATTACTGTTGAACCACATTTGGTCTAGATTGACTTTGCTGTAGGTTTGCGTTCTCAGTTAGATATTCATTATGAAAATAAACACATTTGAATTTTCTGTCCAACCGCTGCTTGAAAAGCGTTAGGAAGATTGAGTAGGACATATGTGCCCAGCTTTTTTGTTATTGTTTCATGTAAGTTAACACTTCGGTGTGATTAATTGTTTTGACATCGCATGCAGTAACAGATAAAGTCCAGAAAATCTTTCGTTTACCTTTAGTTTTGATTTTTTTTACCTAATTTTATGTTGAGACAAATTGAAATGCGAATTGAAAGAGTAAAATGTTTTAAGCCTAAGAACGTTTATTAAAATCCGTTATATTCATATTAATGTTTTAAAGGTTGAAATACCGTGCATATTAATATGCAAGCTAATAATCGCTAAATCTATAAATATCTTCATTTTAGTAATAAAAGGGATTAGGTAAAATGATAAAATAGTAAGTTCAGTAATAAAGGCGTGATACGTAAAATACTGGACATTTCTGTTGGTGGATTCTGGTCCTAACATGTTTGGTAAAGACTACAAATTTCTTACATTAGTGAATAAGTTTGAAAGTATAAGTAAAATAGTTCCAAACTATTTGTCAGTATTTCGGAAGTTTAATGAATTTTCGCGAAGGCGAAGGTCGTTAAAACTTTGGACATTTGGTTCTAAGAAAACTTATGATTCCCTATCTTAAACTTGACTTTTCTTACAGTAAGGGATGGAATTAAATTTAAATTTCATAGTAATACAGTTCCCTTATATAAAAACAGGTAGTCTTAAAACTTTTTATTTTTTTTTTATCAATTAAATTAATTTAAAGTAAACGTAAAAAATTTAGTTATCTACTGCTCTTTATTTTAGTATTATTCATAAAAAAAAAAAAACAGTGGCATTCTTTCATATCTACGTCACACTTAGTCAACATAGTAATAAACAGTTGATAAATATAAAAAATGAAGAATTAGCTAATAAAATTTATCTTTACTTAAATGACATTGTATATAAAGCTATGTTTTTTACGTATCGAATAGTTTTTTTTTTTTATTAGTAGATCATTTTTTATATTTTCTCACCATCAGGCCTAGTTACCACAGTTGAGGAAAATACATTGGGCTCAAGTTTAAACAAGTGGTATATAACAGCATCTTTTTATATACTTCCATAGTCATCTAATACGACATATCTGTTGATATTTATTGATGAATACAACGTTAAATTATACTTTAAGACCCTCTTATCAAAATATTTTCAAACCTATTCTCTACAGGGTGTCCCGGAAATCTCTACCAATATTTTAGGGCATTGCTCCCGGGTAAGAAACATACCTAAATATCATATTTAAATTGTCCGGAAGTCCTTAGTTACTCACACAGCCACCATTTTGTTTTTTTCAGTTATTAATTTTTTTCTAAAGAATGGTTAAACATACAAAATGGAAACTTTGCACAAACATTTATGACAACTAGACAAAGCCACCAAAAATGTTTGAAGATTTTTCAAATTCATAAAACAAAATGACGGCCGTTTAACATTTTGTTTCTTAAATAACTCGAAAACCATTGATTAAAAACAAAATTTTAAACGGCCACCATTTTGTTTTATGAATTTGAAAAATCATCATAATTTTTTTGAAGCTTTGTCTTGTTGTCATAAATGTTTGTGCAAAGTTTCCATTTCGTATGTTTAACCATTCTTAAAAAAAAAATAATAACTGAAAAAAACAAAATGGCGGCTGTGTGAGTAACTAAGGACTTCCGGACAATTAAAATATGATATTCAGGTATGTTTCTTACCCAGGAGCAATGCCCTAAAATATTGGTAGAGAGTTCCGGGACACCCTGTATATCAGTTACCAAATCTAGATTTTAACTTTAATTGGTAATAATACTTAATTTTTTTATATTTATTAGATAATACCTGGGCGTTTTACTTGGCCTATAAAGTTCAATCGGTTGACTATTACACCAAAAATTCATAATCTTAACCAACACGAATGAAAAACCAAAGTAAAGGTTTGATTCTTAGGTAGGGAACAAAAACTTCCCTGAGCATCTGTCAAAAGAACTGTTAAAAGCCAACGAGGAAGACAAATGTCTCTTGAAGCTTATCCGTTGCCATAATCTGCCTTTACTCAGTGTCTCTCTCTGCTGTCACCACCTTGCGCAATGTTCCATCTCAAGGAAACCATAACAACTGTCATCACAACGTAAAACAATCAGATGAGTATTTATCATAATTGATTGGTTAAAGTTATTACTAATTGAATTCATTTAAATAAATTTCATATATATACGTTTGCTGTATCGATAAAATAAAAGTTTTAAACGTCAGTTGATCACTCAAATTACATTTTACTAACCTAATTACTGTACTTACAAGTTAGCTTACACAAAACGGAACTTTATATTACCTTTGTCAAACAACATGAATATCAAATTCATCACAATAATGCATTAGGTGGTCAAATTTGGATTCTCTATCATACCTGAAAGCGTTTTGTAGTATTTAAAATAATAAAAAGATTTTATTTGTATGCAAATAAGCCATTTCTTTTTTTACAGGAGTTGTAGGTGTAGCTGGTCAAACACATGTACAATGTTTCTTCTACAGGGAAATTTTTTATTCTGAATAAATACAATCGAGTAGCAAGAGCAATTATTGCAATTAATTGTTACATAAGCACTCATTCTAAAATACAATTAGCCAAAATAAACACGATACTTGGCTCTTGTAGTTTTACATTTCTATAATTAGTTTTGCACCTGAAGAGTAATTTAAAAATGTAATCATATGTCTTGTAATCATAACATTGTCTTGTAATATTTGGGCTATCAACGAGATAAACAAAATTTTTTCGGTTAATTCGGCTAAATTATTTTCTGCTAAACGAATAGTGCCGTTGGAGTTAAGTTTATCTTTCTGTTTTAAGTTGAAGATACGGGCCACACTAACTAAGCGTCACGTTAATTTCCCTTTGCGTAATGTTTCATATCCAATAGTGTTCCTGAAATATTTTACCTACTGTATCCGCATATTCCCTTTCCATTACAATCCTCAGTATTGCAAGTTAAGAATATGTACTATGAAGTATGGAAACATGTACGTGACTTAAACAGCGTTCAATCAAATTCTACATACGCTAAAATCTATTTAATTAGGGCACTATTTGATATATTTTGTCTACAAACAAAGTTTTATTTATAAAATTTAAAACAAAAGAGTAAAACGCTAGTTCGAAAGTTCATGTTAGTCTAATGCAGTTGCATTACTTTCTGGTTTCATTAAATTTCTGAGCTTTCAACTAATTGAGAGTAGAACATATAAAAGTATCGCTTGACAGGTGATTTAAAGGAGTTTTTTTTCCTTGAGAACTCCATAATAATTTATCTTGGTTACACCAAAATAAATGTATTTATTTATCAAGCTGTCTATTTATGATTTTGACATTTTCTCACATTTATATATATTTCGTACGTTTCTGTGTTTTGACGTTGCAACCATTCACGTTTGCCTCTTTTAAAGCTGTAGTAGAATAGCAAAATCAAAACATATGTCCTTGGATATAAACTAACACGTTAAAATTGTGATTATCCATGAATAACAGTTAGTGACAACCACTTCATTAGCAATCTAACAACTTCAACTGAACTCGCAAAAGTAATCAATGTTTCATTTATTTAGTTCACCCGCGGCAGTAAAGCTGTAAACACCTTTTTGATTAAAATCCCGGATAACAGGAATAAAATAAGTTATTTTACTGTTTTTCTCACCTAGAAAAAATATTGTGTAAAACCGAACGGTCTTAAAAGTCCCCATGAATCAGGTAAAAATCGGCTGTAAAAAGAACGTGTTCCTAAAGTTTACACACTTAATAAAATAGTTACTCGTATAATTATAACGTATACTATTTTGGGGGGGTTGACACTCTTAAAATTGTGCTTATCAACATTTTTTTATGATATACCTACCCTTAACTTTGTGCCAATACATCATGTATGGCACACTATTGGTCAAGAAAATGATACTAGATACTTTTGCCAAAGGTAGTTACTAAGCACGCCACGCCGTTTGTTGGTCTTCAATCTTTTTGCCACTTTCAATAAATGTTATGGGCTTTGACTCACATATTTACTTAGTATAAAATTCAATAGTCCTGATAGTTGTGATTGAAAACAAATGCTGAAACAATCGTTACAAGAATAACTATATAATACTTCGTAACCAACACTACTTCGTAATAATTATGACTTCAAACAAATTTATAGTCAATAATAATCTTTCATATTATCCAGATGCACATAGAACTGTTATAACTATAACGACCACTTTTATTTTGCATGCCACATTTCATCTCCTAGGGCGGACGCTAGTAGGTGTTTAGTCGCGGGTTAACATTGCCTCAGGGTAGGCCTAGCCTAGAGCCGGGTTTGCTGAGTCATGACATTATTTCACACTGTCAGTCTTTAGGGAGATTTGACTTGGGACCTCGATAACGGCAGTTCTCAGACGGACGAATATTGAAAGTAATCTTATCTATAAAATACATTTTTCATTAGGCTATGTAAAGTATGAACAAGCATACTAAAACGATCCAGTGGAATCAATACATGACTCAATTATACGGATTACAACCAAACATTGTAGATTAGTGAGATAATGGAGGGACTGGAATCTGATTAACACTAACAATAAAGTCAAATGCCCAATAGGACTGTAACAACGATGAAATTACTTTCCATAGTAATGTTGCGATTGTGATTTATTTTCCATGATTTGATTTCCAAATTATTATAGTACCGAAACGGAGCCTAAACTTTACATTTATCACTATTTGAATAAGCACCGTTAATTATATTTTTACAAAACCTCAAATCTTTAACAAATAAAACTGTAACGTTTGATGATTCAATCTCAACAGTTTTTTCTTTTTTTTTTCTTATGGTTGATTGTGATAAAAACTTATTTAAAGAATATATATCTTTTAGTAACAGTTTGGTTTATTCAGTTTATTAAAATATATTTAAGAGAGTTTTATGTGTTGGACGGAATTAGGTATGCCCTGTTTGTAAAATCTTCTAAGGAATTTAATTGTGTTTGTTTCAATACCAATGGTATTTTGGTTTTTATAAGATGATTTGGCTTTAGTAAGACCTAAAACAACTTTCCTCTTCAGAGACCAAAATTATTTAAACTACTATAATGCAGGTATTTAAACATTTTCAACATAGTATGTAATGTTAATCTGGAGGTCAATGAACTTTTGATTTGCATAAAAGTACGAATAGCCAGTAAAGTTATGTCAAACTACTTTTGTTTGACAACTAGTCACGTTCAGGTAGGTTGTAATTCACGTAGTTGTACAACATGAGTACGTGACCCCTGAAGAATGTTCTGACCTTGAAGTTTACTTGGCATATAATACTGACCTGGCACAGTGACCTTGTTTTGTGGTGTTATTTACTTAATGATAACATTATTTCTCACTTTTGTCACTGGACCTTTTAAAATAATTGAGTAAGCTAACTATGATGGATTATCCAGGGGGATATACAAATACTCTTTTACTTTTATTAAGGGTTTAACTGTTACCCGTATGAAATTTTACAAATTCTTCAAAAGTTAACCTGTCAAAGTGAATGTATCCATTATCTTGTGCATACGGGTAGTTGTTACGGTGAGCGACACAATCTTTTGAAACCTTGTTCTGATTGAGTTGAATGTTGTTTACCACCAATGTTAAATGTTGATTTATTAACGATTTATTGAAGTAGTACAAAGCAAAATACCTTAATAACATTTTCACCAAGGTGGGAATGAAATGCTCTAGTTTATAATTTGCTGGTGGAAAAGGACGGATACCAGGCTAAGTAAAAATATATCCTGCCTCTATTGCCTTTCTGTTGTTCACAACAAGAAGTTTTGTTGTTTACTGTTCTGTTAGCTTACACCGTCCTAACTTCCTAATGTTACACTTCACGTTTAATTTATTCACTATATTGCTATTTTAGTTTAAGTACTTTGAAACGCTGCAATTATGGCTTTTAACCAACTGTGAAAAATGAGTTGTAGTGAATTTCGGAATACAATCGATATTATGGGTTTATTTCTGGCCAAATTTAAGTATTTTTTTTTTCAGTGATCTAACTTACTAAAACAATACGTACCTTTGGCTTGATTGTTTGATGTGATAATCCATAACGATAGCAAGATTAATCTTTCAGTAAAAGTGGCATTGCATGTTTAGTCTTATTTAGATTGGCCTAAACATTTAAAGCTGATGTCACATCATGTCGAGAGTTTTAAGGTAGATACAAAAACATTCAAAGTCTAGATTACTTGAGTCGAATGCCAGAGTATGCAGAGTGGAAAAGATGTTTTAAGCTGAGGCTAACTTTTTCATTAACACAACCAGAATTTCTTAAAATTACATTTTCTACTGCTAAGTATTTACTTAAGCTTACTCATAGTTCTATGTTGAAGGGCGTTGAAACTTTTATACCTGAAACATAAAAATATAAATTAAAAACTTAAATCATTTAGCTTCTTCATACTTACCACCAAACTGTAACTTAATGAGGAGGTAAGCTCAACCAATAGTAAAATATAGTAGATCATTCTTCAATGGACTAATTGATAATAACTATAGAGTAATTGTTTTGTAACTGAGAATATTTTCTCATGTTTCCACCCCGATGTAAAAAACAGTTTTGGATATAAGTTTACAATTTCTGCCGAAATTGTATTAAGTTTGTGTGCAGCTTTACAATAGATGTAATTTAAAAATGTAAATGTATACATTATTACAAAATTTATTACATTAAATAACATTATGTTTTGCTGAATATTATTCATTTATTTTACGTACGTTTCTCCAACAAATATACTGAGGATTGTTAATAGCAGTATTCTGTCCACGTATGGACTCACTTTATCAGACCGATGTACTCTAATGTTCACCATGCGTGTAGATAAGAGTTTCCTTTCCATGTACATGTATGTTGCTTAATAAATTTATCATGCACTGAAATTTTGTAGATAATAATTTTAATAAGTTTGCAATATTGTGTTAAAGCCACACTGATTCATATGTTATAAAACTAAAATTATAACAAACTGGTTTAAAGTGTGACCCAATATTCGTACAACAAGTTGAAAATTATTTTTTAAATCTTTTGGTCAAGTTTTGTGTTAATATACTGCATTTTTGTCAACATTAAATTGTGTCTGTTCAATATCTAAGGAATGCATATTTTTGAAATCCTAGAACGATAAATTTAATCTAACTTTGAAAGAAATTATTTTTACTAAGATTAGAGTATATTAAGTTCATACGACCATTCTATCAGTTATACTTTTGCATTGAAAATAACGAATGTGTTAAATGTAACATAAAAAATCGTCGTTATTATGATCTGCATTGTATACTTGTTAGATCAAAATAGTAGTTCAAACTTTATAGCTGGGTTTTTGTAAATAATTTGGATTCAATAAAAAATTCAAGGACTAAATGTTATTTTCGAAAAACTTTAAAGATTTTGTTAGAAGTCTAAAGTAAGAGTTCTTAAAGTTCAGTAAAAGTTTGAGAATGTTTTCTTTGCAAAAAGAATTGGATTTCTGTTATCGTTTACATGTTTTCTTGTTATACTTCATTGTTATATTGTTTGAGTTTAAAATTAATTTGTTTTGTACTGTTAAATAACTTAAATGGTGTTATTAATTAGCTTCATGGTGCTTATATCTTATTACTGTAGTAACATTATACATTATTACTATGCCTGGTAGGTTTAACAGAATTGCACCTAAGGATGCAATTTGTTACAGGTTCAAAAATTCGATATAATATTTAGGGTTGTATGAAATGAAATTAAGAATAAAAATGGATTTGGAGCCAATGACAATAAATATTTGTTTAAAATACATGCAACAATACGATATCAGGTCGATCGTAATGTTTGCTGCTTATTTGTTAAACAAGCGTGAAACTCGCTTGGGAGTCAGCTTGTTTATCATAAACAACACTCGGTGCTTAATGGTTAAAAATGTTTATAGTTCAAAAGTATTGTAAATTTAATCCTATGAAAAACAGGCAATTTTACACAATAACAGTTTTGTCAAAGTGTTCTCTCAATAATTACAAACTATACTATTCTGTAATAACGTATCCCTGCATAACAGTTCAAAGAATTTTACATTATTGACTAGTAACAATTATGATGTTTGACCTTAATTAATGATTGCGAGGATTTTAAAAGTCAAACAATACTCCAATGTCCATTTACTTTCAACAATACATTGTACTCATAAGAATTCCACAAATACTATGACAATAATACAACTAACTTAATATAATTTCTTTGCAACTTTATACGCCCTAATTTGACCAAATACTCGTGGTGTTGCTGAATTGGGACAGTTCATCGAAATTAGGTATAGTCAAAGGTATTTATAATCTATATGATAAATTTAAAAACTCTTAAATCGCGGTTCCACTTACACAACAGCTAACAGTTAACAAACAGCTATATAATTTATTTGGTTTAAATTTAAAACTAGTTAGTAAGATGTCCATCATTATTACTAATTATAAATCATATTATGTTATTATCATTACTAATTATGAATAATGAAATGATTGGAAATATTTATAAAATATAAAAATGAATATCAACTAAAAAGTGTATAAATATTTCCAAGCATTTCAGGTACCAAATGAATTAATAAAGTATTAATAAGTTTTCTAATTTATTCTCATAATTTACTCTACGTTTATTTATTTAAATCCTTCTTTATCAATTAGGCAAGTAGAGATTTCAAATACAAGAAAATAGATAATGACTCCATTTAGCTTGATATCATAAGTTTTCTCAAAATAAAACACTTGCTGGCAATTCATAAATCACCTTAGTCTTTTAAAATACGAGATCAGATTATTGGCTTATACCTCACTATAATTGCTTCTATAACTTTCCTGTTATAACCGTGCTTACTTACTTACTCTTACTCCTGTGGCCATTGGAAACCTAGGGGGTTTTTGGCCTCGCCAACCATGTGCCTCCAAGCTCTTCTATCCTCTGCCAGCTCCAAGTCTGCTCCCATTCCTCTCAAGTCCTTCGTCACCTCATCAACCCATCGCATTCTTGGTCTACATAATGGTCTCCTCCCTTCTGGTATACCTCTGAGTACCATCTTTACCATCTCTCTCTCACTTCTACGGTTAATATGACCCATCAATCTCAACCTCCTACTCTTAACTATTCCCACAATATCTGGTTCACCATATAATTCTTTTAACTCTCTATTTTCCTTATCCTCCATGCATTTCCTTCTTTTACTGGTCCAAAAATTCTTCTCAAAGTTTTGTTTTCAAAAGTAATAAGGCGCTTCTGGGATTTTTTGGTAAAAGACCAAGTTTCTGACCCGTATACCAATACAGATTGCACTATAGTTTTATACATTCTTATTTTAGTGGTTTTTGGGGTTATAACCCTCCTAGTTGTCTAAATTGTTATAAAAATGTAGGTCGCTGAGACTGCTGAGAGTCATCAGAAATATGTTACTTGCAGGGACATGGTTGCTTGGTGTGCAATAGATTGCTGAATTTCCTTACCCCCTTCCTGTGAAAATTAAGTAAAACAGGTGTAGTCTGTTTTCAGAATTTTGATCATTTTGCCATTTGACTCACTGACTATGTTTTATTTATGTTTTCGATATCATAAGCTACCAATTTCTATTTATTTTACAAAATAAAAATACTCCCAGATTATTTTAATAACATGACATATAAAAAGAAAGAAAAAACCGAAGCTATATGTTTGGCAATTGTAGGTTGCAACTCTTGTACCAGTGTCTTGCACATCAGGGTCATACATGTCAGTGCAATCTATATCAGTGTCTGTACTTATATTTGTAACATTTTCCTTTTAGTTTTTTTTAGGTAAATTATTTATTTGTTCGTAAACTGTTTATTTATTTAAATTACATACATGAAACTGATCATCGGGTACCTTGATTGTTATTCCCAAGTAGGGTAGCTACCCACCTGAAATTGTACCATTAAATTTATTTATAGACAACCTATGGTTGTGATAGTAATTAATTAACTATTTTTACTTTCTCTCCCTATATATTTGAATGAAAAATGTAATTTTTCAAAGTAGTTATTGTGTGTTGATTTCAAAAGAGCTTCATACCTGTAGTCACAATTGAATGACATTTGGTTTGTGGGTACTTATTTATGGTATCCCCAGGAGATTTTTATTTGTGTTTGTGATTTATTATAAAACCCATAAAGAAGGTAAATATTTGATATTCAGAACGATTTTTTGAAAGATTTATAATATTTTTTTTTATTTTAAGGCATTTGTAACATTAAACAAAATTATTTATCCCCCAATATTGTATAAACTGCAGTTAAAAAAATATCGGAACATTTGTTCTATTCCCCATAAAATACCGTATTATAGTTTTGCCCAAGATAAAAATTGAGAAGCTATTAGAGAAAGTATGTATCATATAACTGAAGCCGTTTCTTTCATATTAAGGTACTCCTAACACTTAGGTTAATTAATTAGTTCAACTATATGAATAATGTCCTGGTAATTTTTAACTAACATAAAAGTACGAATTTCTTCATCTTAATCACATTTTTTGTGTACTTTAACTTTGTAATAATGTTGCACCCAGTATAATATAAATTTTTATCCAGCTTGGGTTTTTTCCACTTGATAGATATAAAATCCAGCCAGTATAAATGTTTAAGAGATAGTGTCGATTACTTGATTAAATATCCGATTACTCGCTAATGTAATCAAAGTTTCATTACGTTACTTCGGTTGCAGCAGTGAAATTGTTAATATTAACAGCTTTTTGATTAAAACATCTCCGAACGATTTAAAACATCAGTTACTCTCAAAAAGTTCACCTTAGAGCAATGGGTTTCCTAATATAAGTACCTCCAGTTGTATTACAACGCGTATACAGGGTGTTTGTGAACTCTCTCGAAAAAAATCACAGGATTATTCCTTGGGTTAATACATGAATATTTTACATCATAAACATGGGTCGCCGGAGCCTCGTTTTCCGTCTGTCTGTCTGTATGTGTTTTTTATAAATAACCTTATAACTCGAGTTTGAATCGAGGTACAAACATTAAATTTGACACACTTGTGTTTTTTAACGTGGTACACAAACATGCAAATTTTCATTTCGTTGACTATAGCCGTTTCAAAATGGTGGCCATCTAAAATCTTTGACCTCAAATTACATGAAAATCACTAGAGTTACAAAAAAACACAAGAATAATAAAATGTAGGAAATTTTATGCCAAATCAAATTACACCTAGATCTTAAGGATCAGACAACAAAAAGCTGAGCTATTAGTTTCTTAAATGACTGACAATTTCTTTACTGGCTTTTAATTGTTATTGTTTATTCTTTAAAATCATCTGATCCTTTCTAAATTGTTACAACAATGTAAGACAGCTGGTTTGCCCTAACAACAACATTTAGTTTTTTACTATTTAGTTTTAATGGTTTAAATGTTCTAATGTATCAAGAATGTGTATTTTATAATCACCAAGATACAGTTTTTAATTGTTTCCTAGTAATAAAATGATCATTATTAATTATTAAAAAAATTAATAACTCAGCTTTTTGTTGTCTGATCTTTAAGATCTAGGTGTAATTTAATTTGGCATAAAGTTTCCTACATGTTGTTATTATTGTGTTTTTTTTTTTTTTTTTTTGTAACTCTAGTGGTTTTCATGTTATTTGAGGTCAAAGATTTTCGATGGACGCCATTTTGAAACTGCTATAGTCAACGAAATGAAATTTTGCATGTTTGTGAACCACGTTAAAATACACAAGTGTGTCAAATTTAAAGTGTGTATCTCGATGCAAACTCGAGTTATAAGGTTATTTATAAAAAACACATACAGACAGACAGACGGAAAACGAGGCTTCGGCGACCCATGTTTATAATGTAAAATATTCATGTATTAACCCAAGGAATAATCCTGTGACTTTTTTCGAGACAGTTCACAAACACCCTGTATTTCATCCACTCAATAATTTTACATCTAAATTTTCCACTACTTCATTCTGTGTCATTTAAATCCACACTAAAAATGTTCATTTTAAAAGAATCAAATCAATTCAATTATATGGAAAAGATACATGCAATAGTCCAGTATTACGTACAAGAAGTTTGACATAAGTTTACGTATTAGATTGGTTAGAGTGTGCTGAACTAGGTTACTTAAATAAAAAAAATCACTTAAAAGTCTAAAATACGTTGATTAATCAGGTGGTGTGAGTCCAACTTATAGTTTCATATATTTTTTAACAGACTTGAAAAGTGTATGCTGGATGACAAATGCCTGTTCAAGCTTATCCCATGGCGTAATCTCCTTCTCCCCAAAGCTTTAGAGCTGTCACCAGATTGAGGGTGAATAAAAACTCTTTTTTATATGTCCCACCCTTATATCTCGCTTTTCAACGGTTAACCACGGAAATCGGCTAAACAAACAAAACCTACCTAAGTTGTTTATTGATTGACTAAAGCCTTTTCTCTGTTTTAAGTGTAAAACGCCGGAGATGGTTCAACATCTCTTGAATCGCTCATCAGACTTGACAGATAGGGGTTGGAAACCTCTGTCGCAGTATTACGTAGTCTGGATTCAACTTAGACTAAAGTTACAGTGCATTTATTTAAAACTCTGCACCAGGCCCAATTAGTTTACTTTTTAAATAATATTTTGATAACCGTAAAAAACTGATATATTGGACTCAGGGCGTAAAGTGTTGAGGACAAAGAAGTAAATTTAAATTAAATTCCATTTTATTGATCCAAAATCCACTGTAAAGTTAAAATACGCCGATAAAAATTACTAATCTCTTTACCGAGAAAACCATAAATGTCGGCCTACAAGATTTAGGAATTGTAATTGGTAAGAGTGGATATATATGTTCTGTTTACTTTACAGTAATAATTTGACTAGTGTGATCTTTAAAGATATGTAAAGGTTACAGCCTAAAGCCATTTTGAATTAAATTTCAAAAAAACTGCAAACATTATGCCATTCATTGTTTTACAAAAACTTTTATGCTAAACATTTTGTCATAAAATTTTTATAATTATGTTTGGGTACGGTAATCTTAATAGCGAAAATAGAAAATGCTAAAAGTTTTAATTTAGGAAAAAGTGCACTGTATTTTGTATTGATAAATGTTTTGTACACAAAAAAGGATGGATCAAGTTAATAATTGTCACATCAATAATAAGAATTTAATATCTTTATAATAAAAGGAATATAACTTGCTGTTGGTTCTTCTTGAATCTTGATAAGTATAAATGTTGCTTAGTAATTTTCATAGTAACATTTTCTTCATTGATAAAATAATTTACTAGCATGCATCTTCTTCCAGTTCAAGCGGACTTCTTTCTCATCTTCACAGTCACATGTCACAGATGTTGTTTTCAAATAGTTCAAATAGTTCAAATAGTTTCAAATAGTTGATTAAGTCCGAGCTTGAAACTGTAATGAAAAAGTGTGTAATTGGTGCCTTCTTGTCCGTACAGGTTTTAGTATCGATAAACTTTAACTTCAACTAAACTTCTTATTATTTTCAATACCTTTTATAACCTCAAGCAGATTTTCCAAGATCCCAGATAGGTTGCTACCACAAATACCAATGGTATTAATCTACTAAATGGAGGGGTTTTACCCATTTTACGGAGTTAAAACAAAGGAATACCTAAATTTAAGACAATTCACCAGTAAGCAATTCACAACGTTAACCCCGACTAGCTTTGTTTGACAACTAGTCACGTACAATTTTAGGCTATGTAACTCACGTAGTTCTACAACAGGATCTACGTGACCCTGAAGATACTTTCCGTCGTGAAGTTCGCTTGGTAACAAATACTTATGTTGCATATCGGATATTGTTTACTTAATGATAGCATTATTTTACACGTTTAGCACTAAATATTTCAATCGATTTGAGTATGGACAAAAACCAGATTTCTGACGCATTCATTCTTTGATTATTTATAAAAGTGTTACTGTCAATCGACATAGCAATTCAAAGCTTTATTATTATTTCTTAAGTAAAGAAGTATTATGTTGCTTTATAGGGATTTGCTGAAGACACATACGTCCGTAATAACCCAACAAAGATATTACAGCATAGTCCATTTAGAGTCTTCATCGAGTTTTTTTTTCACCATGAGGGATGTGTCCCTAACAATATGTTTTTAGACTATTATACCCATAAGACATCTTAAAGAGAGAAACAAAACCACCTTTACCTACGACCGTTTTTTTCAGTTCATAGAATAGAAAAGTTTTACATAACAGCATTGTATACTTACGTTACGGCATAGTTTTACTTAACAACACGGGTTTAACGGACCAATTATGTTCAAGGATTGAGAGAAAAGAATTAAAATTGTAATGCTTCGAATTTTAACTAATCAGCTGATTACCAATTTTATTGATAATGATTCGTGCAATTAGTAATTGGTTAAATTAGTCGTTGCACCAATGTCAGTGGCAATGAGAGGTTATAAATGAAAACATAACCTCTTTTAGAAGTTTTGAGTAGTAATTATTATTGATTAAAAACTAGTTGTAGGTAAAATAGTGTACGCAACTCGCGTAAATGGTAAGACACTATTGTAATGCACGCGTAGAAGTTTTTAAGACGCTTGCCAAGACTCGTACATTACATTTTCTACTCGTGTCGTTAACATTATCTTTACGCAATTTTTGCGTAAACTACTATTACGTTACTTGTAAGATGCATAGCTTGTGTAGCTACTGAAAATGTACAATTACTTTGTAACTCAATAAATAAACCAAAGCATGTATTAATTTATTGTATAAAAATGCATGTACTTTTACATTTTACTTATTACAAGTTTAGATATAAACCTTCACTACGAAGTATAGCCGTGAAAATATTTACAATAATAGGTTTAGCAATGAAAATTAAAAGAATTTTTTCGAGGGAACGTTTGATGTATTGTCTAAAAATTGAATTGAGATATTATAACAAAATCAAAACTGATAGATGGTATGCTTTATTTTCCATCAAGATAGGATGAACCGTATTTTGTCTTTTATTAAATTAGTGTTAAGGTTCTACTAGAAACAAAGGTAACAAAGGTAACAAAATAGTCATAACGTACCAAAACTTTTAATAGTTGCATTACTCGTATTATAAACGTCCTCTCTACGAATCATACCAAACATTTGCTACGTAATTAGATCATCATTTTGCAATGCTTAATAAAACTATGTCTCCTGCACTTTACTGTTTATCATCGTAATTAAAAAGGCATTAGGGTTCTATTCTATAAAGTAATTATTTACACAAAACACCTAATCAAGGTTTTTGGATTTTTTGGGTACACATTTTAGTACTGTAATTGGCAAAATTATTTATTTTAATTATAAAATCTTTGTAATTGCACTCTCGATGCTGCGTTGAACTAAAGAGAAATGATTTTTACCACAATGTGCTGTCCACTCAAATGGTTATTTAGATTCTCTAAATGTTACGCCATTTACCAAATCTGTATACACAATTTCATAAAGTATATTTTTAGGAACACATTTGTTCTTTCATATGAATTTGTGTATATGATTTGTTAAATGCCTCGAGTCTTTTACAAATTTTAAATGCCTTGAGCGTAGAAACACAATAGTTTTTTAACTACATTTTACTACATTACAGTACCAAGAGTTAAGACTCTCTTCTTCCGTTTGCTTATTCTTCCTTTTCCTGTCCTTCTTCTTGTATCATATCAGTAATTTCAAAATATCTTCAGCAAAAAATAAATAACACTTAAATAAAAAAAAACAGTGACAGTAAAATTTATTACATGAGGTATAATTTTAATTTCAAGAAATGTCTTCGGATAAAAATAATCAGAGCTTTGAAATGGTTCCGGATAATAAACGATCCAAGTCTGGATACTTGAGCCGAGTGCCAGAGAGAGAAATGGAGCAGAACTCTCCATGTTGACTTGCCCTGAGCTTCTATCACATTTAACAGAAAACACTGACGGGCAAACTGTTTACCAGCTTAACTATTTTATTAATACATACACAATAATGTCAACTAAGATTTTAAAACTTAGGTAATTTAATTTAAGTGTTTCATATTTGTTCGTACTTACTCACAGTTCTGTACGAAATAGTCTCGAACATTTTCATACCTGAAACATAAAAATACGAGCAATGAATTTAATGGAATCAGTTATTACATTTGTGAGGAAACAATCTACATAATCAATTCTATCATTAGACCGAATGATGTTTTAGAACAATTAAATATTAACTTCTTTATCAGCATTGTACGTGTAATTAAATTGTCTGAAAGAAAAACAAAATAGATGAAATAACCCTTGTAGTTATGAATTTACACTTACACTGTTTGCTCACAAGACGGTAAATACAAAATTTGGTATGTGGTGATCGATTTCGATTGGACAGTCCTATCATCGTCAGACCAAATAGGAGAAATTACCGTCTTGTGAGTAAACAGTATAAGTGTAAATAAATCAATAAATAATTAAATATATTATTACATTATATATTAGTTGACGTATTATTTTTGCTTTCAGGTAATGTAATCCATTTATCTATTTATTTAATTATTTATTTTTATTTGTATGAATTTATTTTAACCTTGCTATCTACCAAGACTTGTGTGCATTACGATATTGTTTTTTATTTACTGAAATATATACTTAATATTACTTTAACACTCTCTCATGTTTATTATAATTTAGGATATGATAAGTATATTGTGATTACCTGCTTACATAATTATGACAAGTTAAAACAAATATACGCCCCAATTTAAAACAAAATGATCTTACTGAAAATGTATCATGTTTATTGTGGTTTATACTGCTTATTAATTCACAAATTACGAGTATTTTACAAACATATTGTTACTTTGATTATCTGTGAGTTATACGATAAATATTAGTTAAAAAAGATCAAGCAGCAAAAAAATAAATAGAATAACTAAATTGGTACATATAAAGATAGTTCAACAACAATGGTTGAAACTGGGCAAGACGAACACGAGTTTCAATATTTGCTCAACAGGTTTATTCATCTCCAACAAGGGCGAGCCAGTAGCAAGAACTGAGGTTAGGAAGTTGTAATCCTGCACCTTGCTGCAGGAAGTTACGGTGGTGAGATTAGATAGTTTATCTTATATTCTAATATGAACAATATTTGCTTGTATGCATGCTTGCAAAAAGATCTCGTAAACGGCGTTGACGTTCCCTTTAAATGTCGTAAATAACTATTTTCCGGCTAAAAAACGTGTTTAAAGCAGTTACAACTGCCAACAAAAATCTAATTACGTAAAAAATTAAAATTTAAAGTGAAAATGTTTAACATTGGCCTTACGGGTTGCCAAGTAACCACGTTGGTTGACCAAAATAACAATGAAAAGGTAAAAAAAAGAACTTGAAACATGTGAGTATAACAATTCATCCGTAGTCTAATAGCAAATTATAAAATACAGTACAAAGGGGAAAACATCAGTTGTTACTATTGAGAAATGATTGCACTGAAGATTTCTCGATATAGGTGGAAATAGTTCCAATCAAAAACTTATTATTTTATCGACTACAGTACTCCCAAATATATATTTTTTATGTAGGTCAGTGCATTTAGTGTTGACATACGTAGTAATATTCCTGGAAATATTTTCATAGTTTACTGTATGTAAAAGCTGAAACTTAACAGAACGTGATAAGTATTTATCCTAAACTGACAGCTTATCACTTGTTTGCCAAACTCAAAAAATTTAAACAATATATTATAAGTCTCAGTTCCCACTTCTTTCTTGATAAATATGATTATGCAAGAAGATAATATAGTAAGAGAGTGGAGAGCGTAACACAACCTCACGTATAAACTCCATTTATCAGACCGTTGTATGCTTCAATGTCTATTACGCGTAGAGAATGCTTCCCAACCCCTAAACAATTTCGTACACTCAAGATTGCAGCCTAGATTATGAAAAAGACCTATCATTCGAAAAAAAAACACTTTTTTATGACATTAAGTTGAACGTGTAATAGCTTTTTCAAAATATCTCACTGTATATTTCATACATCATTTCTTTAAGATTTCTTTTTTAATATTTTTTCATTTAAAATATGCATCCAACTTGATTTCCTAAAAAATATGAGTCTGTATCCTGTATCCTAAAGTATTATGTGGTAATTATTATTTGGTTTCTGTGTTTTTTTATTTTTTATGAATTTTGTACGTATTTCAAAATAGGTTTTTAATTATGTTAAATAAATGTATGCTAGACAAAAGATCATAAACAATTGTACTTTCTTTTAAAAGAATGCTTACGGATCCTTTCCCTAAGTTAACATATTGTTTACATTAACTGGTGAAATTAAATTGTTTGAGCTAGCATACACAACTTATAAACTTCTTTATAAGTTTTTTAAACTCGCATATCGCTCATCATTTACTAACTGCTTATTATTACAACCCTTAAACAGTAAAGTTAACTTATTGCAATCAATGAACAGTACTTATATGGTACTACTAAAGGGACTAAGGGTGGTATTATAAAAAAGTAAATTGATTGTTTTTACTGAATGTCAAAAGTTTAAAGTGTAATCTTACCTCCGGGGAACCTATTGAACTGTCTTCAGTTACAAAGGAAAATATAATATTCCCCCAAAGAAGGAATTAATAAATAAATGAAATTACATCAACACACTAAACAATTTAAAAAAAAATTAATGGTTACTGTTTTAGGTTATACATTTTATTGTTAGCCTATTTATTATGCGTCAACAATTTTCCTTGGTTAGGTAAAGTTTATATTCTTGGTCACAATCCTTGTTTTGTAGGATTCAAGTACAGAAAAACAACTTTGCGTATTATATACTTAATTATTGTTATTGTGAACAGGATAATGAGTAATATAGCCGACAAACTAAACCTGTAGCTATTTAAAATTTGTCTTCAAATAAACTAGAACATTATTAATCAATCTGTAGCTGTGTTAGATTCATAATATAAGATATGGTCAGATTGGTACTAGGGCACAAAAAAGTACACCTGTTGAATTTTGAATTTAAATACACTTTAAAACTATAAATAATATCCTAGGGAAAGCAATTATACTCAAAATATGATTACATTTACTGCCTTATTGGTGTGTTTGTGAGTCATTTTTATTTTTCCACCATTTAAAAACCATTGTTTCAGCCACAACTCAAATCAATGTTACATTCATACTTGCGAACAGATAGTATCGATAATATTTCAGACAACCTAATCAGTTTTTAGCGAATTTCCCTATAGGGAAGTAGCTATTACCGTAGGTGGCTCGGTAAGACCTAGACCCGGAACCGATTTACTTTTTCATTTTGATGTCCCCAGAGGCCAAAAACACTATTCGTTCAAATGTTTATATATGTATATATATATATATATATATATATATATATATATATATATACGTCCGTGAACGCGATAACTTGAGTAATTTTTGTCCGATTTTGATGAAATTTGGTTTAAAGGTGTAAAGCGGGATAAACTTGAATGAGTTCGCGAACCAGCACGATCCGACCATGGGAACGGGGCTTTACGGGGGGTTTTATGGGGTAAAAATTGGTTTTTCTCACTTTTGACTCTCAAAACACAAAATTTCCCAATTTCTCTTTAGACCTTTTTAAAGAGCTTAAAAAAACAAATAATTTAGTATATAAAAGTATTTTTGTTCGATTATTAGTAACGGAGAAAATAAAAAAAAATTGTAAATTTAAAATTCCCATGTTATTCTTATGGAGAATATTGTCAAATGTTGTAGTTTGCTTGTTTATGAATATATTTTGATCAAACTTGGCAAATTTATTTATTTTGTACTAAGCTATCAATATTTTACTCAAAAACACACTTTATTAGTTTCCTTGTAGCAGCAAACCTAGGTACTCGTTAAACCTAATGTTATTAAAATATATTTAACTGAAAATCAATTCAGACGAATGGAAATTCGCTTAGTCGGCAGGTTTGCTGCGGCGGGGGTATTTTTAGGATAAGGTATTAGCAACAACTTCATAACTTTTTGTACTCGTTATGTTGTACAAGATTCTCCCATGATATAGTATATCACAAGAATTTTATTTTTGGCGTTGCACACGATATACTTGTTACAATTAATGCCTGCTCAATTGTGTGTCAACAAAGTTAGGGCCTAATAGTTCATTAAAACAACTAATAGTAATTTTAGGGTGGCAAATCATATGTTTATTTTTTAAGGCTACTTGAAGTTTAGTTCCCTATTAAAAACATCAAAAACTGCAAAATCCTACACCTAAATAATATCAAGTAGCGAAACACAATTATGATCCATAAAATAATTTCTAAAAAAAAAAAAACAAATAACAATTTCATAAATACTGTATATTTGAATATTAATTACACAATATTATAACCAGTTAGTATAAATATTTACCCGCAGTGACAACAGCTTCATCAAATATCTGATTACTCGAAAAGTCAATCAAAGTTTCATTCCCAGCAGTGATGTAATGAATTTGAAAGCTTTTTAACTAACCTTCTAGAGACGATTTTAAAGTTAATCTTTCTTCTAAGCCTAGTGTTTTAAGGGATTGGAAAGGTTTATGAATAGTTATAGCAATTATGTTAAGGATAAATATATTTATAATGCAACAAGATAGGTAGTAAGTAGTAGTAGTAGTAGTAGTAAGTAAGTGGTAGTAAGTAGTAGTAAGTGTGAATATAGTTTTTTTTCAATTCCTGTATTGATTGTATGACCTTTGTTTTTGTTTCTTCTAAGTGCTATTAATTTATGTAAGAACCCATGAACACATACATTTGATCTGAGATCCCAATTAAAAAGTTAATAATGATTTATTATAACTTTTATTTTGCTAATAATAATCAACGTGTTTGGTGTACCAGTCTGGTGATAAAAATGGCACTGCACATTATTTAACGACTTTATTGAAAGAGAGTTTGTGATATATCGTGATACATTTTTGAACTATGGTTAAAGTTACAGACAATTGCTAAACATTTATAAATAGTACTTAACATTATTATTAAACATTTTGATATGTAGTGAACATAAACAGTTCATAGAATGGAATCTAATGTAGTAGTATCAATCGTCACAAGTTCAAACCTCCTTTGTTGAAACCTTTTTGTAACTCAGACAACTACTAAGTATTCCTATATAGTAAAATATGGGAAGACATTAGAAAGCTCAAATCATGTGACAAATGTCACTTTGAGCTTACCTTTTACTTCTTTCTGCCACAGTGTTGCCTGGTTGTCAACATATTCTAACATCCTCAACACATTTAAGTCATTTGAAGTATAAGAAATACGCTTAACATTCTCAGCTTTACAATGTCTTTTGTTGAAATGAATTTTTCATTCAACGTTTATCGTTACGTACAAACTAAAAGCTGATTACCGTAGAAAATAAATAAGCAATTTTCAACGAAACTATTTTTTTATATAGGGTGTCCTGTCACTCTCTGGACACTTGTATAAAGCGTTATTCCTTAGGTCAAGACAAACACATTTCACCATAGGAACATGGGTCTGTGGTGTCTAGTTTACCGACTGTCGGTATTTATGTGTTTTTTACAAAAAAAAAACTAATAACTCCTAAGCGGTTTGAGATACAGCTTTGATATTTTGCAAAAATGTTAATCTTATTAAGACCTATTATCGTTAGAAATTATACTAAAAAATCGTTAACCGTTTCAAAATGGTGGCCAATTAAATTATTTTATGAAAATTTCACGAAAGCCGTTAACTTTACAAAAAAATTGCAAGAGACAAAATAGTTTGTAAATTTAAAGTTTAGCTGGCGATTACAAAATTTCACTGATTACAACCTAAAGTTATTGAAAACTGAAACAACAAAGAGCAGAATTCTTATTATTGCCAAACAATACAAATACCGTTTAATCAGGACCCTACAACTTTGAAATTACTCCATAATTTTATACAGTTTCAATAGTTGTTATTTATTACTCTGTTCACACCCAAGGTCAGCATTAGTTAGTTATCAAGCAATCTTCAGTGATGGGAACGTTCTTGGGGGGCCACGTAGCTCGTGTAGTAATACTACGTGACTTGCACTATCTCGTTGTAACCATGACTAAATATTAGTTTAAGGTTCAATTAGATAAATTGTGAATATCTCCACGAGCAGTACACTAAATCCATTAAATAACTTTAAATACATTTTTCGTAACTTTAAGCAGTTTGTTTACAAATCAAAAACAGCCCACATTTTGACCTAATAGAAAATAGCTAGTAACTGTTCTTTTGATTTGCCACTAAACGAATTTTGTTTAGATTAAATAAAAAAAAAAAATAAAAAATCTAAATAATTATAAGAGTGACCCCATATTATATTCAAACATACCGTTTGTCAAATAGAAATTTTTTACTATAATTTATGTAGTATGTACTATAAATATGTACTGTGTATGTACTATTATTTACGTTAGGTTCGTTACATTAACTATTAGTATATTACTTAGGGTAAATACCCTGGATTTTATGAAAAATGTAATTCTTCCAAGTGGTTAATGATATAAAAAAGTTACAGTTAATCTGAGATTGTCAAATACTACTTTTCTTTTCTTAAACATTGTTAGTGGTCATAAAAAAATTATTTTTCCACATCCATAGTGTAAAATTGACGCTTAAGCATCAACTGTATAGGAAAAAACAATTACTAGAATAGTTTTAAATGTTATGTTCAAAGTTCCTAATGTGCAGCATAACTACCATTATCAAAGAAAGTAATTTCATCGTTGATTCGATTCAACAATAATTTTATTATCTGATAATAATGGGATTATACCGCTGTATGCCTGGTCTAATCTATAATTTACAGTTTTTAATCATTATAATTTGGTCAACTGTAATTTAAGTGGTAAAAACTCATAGAAATTAGTTATGTAAAACATTATTTTAACTATGATCAAATAAAGTATGTTTAACATTTTTTTTTTCTTCGTCTGTGCAAAATATTTAATGCTGTTCGTTGTTTATAACAGTGAAACATTCACTAACTTGCACAACTAATAGACCACGTTGATAAGACTTTACTTTACATACATATAGTTATAAATATCTTACGTGCATGAACAATATACAGGGTGTCCCGTAACTCTCTGGACACTTGTATATAGCGTTATTCCTTAGGTCAAGACAAACACATTTCACCATAGGAACATGGGTCTGTGGTGTCTAGTTTACCGACTGTCAGTATTTATGTGTTTTTTACAAAAAAAACTAATAACTCATAAACGGTTTGAGATACAGCTTTGATATATTGCAAAATGTTAATCTTATTAAGACCTATTATCGTAAGAAATTATACTAAAAAAGTCATTAACTGTTTCAAAATAGCGGCAATTTTAAATATTTGATGCCAAATTTCACGAAAATCAATACCTTTTCAAAAAAGATTGCCTGAGACAAAAGAGTTTGTAATTTTCAATGATACCTTATTTGTTAAGATTGGATTAATAATAACAGAGAAACGTGTTGTTTTCGTAATTTATGACCACTTTTCTCCATAAAAAATGCTAAAAACGTAAAAGGAGTATTAGCATTGTAGGATCCCGATTGAACGTTATTTTTATTGTTTGGCAATAATTAGAATTCTGCTCTTTGTTGTTTCAGTTTTCAATAATTTTAGGTTGTAATCAGTGACATTTTGTAATCGCCATTCGTCGTTATACAAACTTTTATTTTACAGTGGATATTGCTTATATCTTTTCTGTTCTGGAGGGTGATAGATCAGCGTTTAATTCAATGATTTATCGCCTCTTAAATACCCCACTATCCCAAGAAATTTATAATAAAGAGCTTAACTACATAAAAGACGTGGCTAAGTATAATGGATATGAAAAAAAAATTGTAGACAATATGTTGACCAAAGCTTTAAAAAGAAATGAGAAATAGAAAAGATCTATACTGGAACCAATCAAAGTAATGACGAAATGGGTAAGCACTACTTATACTAAACAATATAAAGACGTCAAGAAAACTTTTCAGAAAAATACTGAATTAATGGTTTCATTAAAGGCGAAAAACAAAATTTAAAACATTCTTGGAAATCCAAAAAGTAAATTAGAAAATACAACAAAATCCGGCATTTATCAAATTCAGTGTGACAGTTGTGAGATGAAGTATGTTAGAAAACAAAAAGAAATATAAAAACTAGATTCAAAGAACACACTTATCACTTAACACACATCAGACCTGAAATATTAGCAATAGCAAAACATTGCTTAGAAACGGACCACACGATATCAATCAATATAAATTACTAAAAAATATAACAAAATCCAATGAACTAAATGCATGGTAATCATTAATTATAAATAAAATGGATGATTTGGTAAATAATGATAACGGTCTAATTCAAAATGTTACATTACTAAATTCTAAATTTACAAAGTTATAAGTTACTTTATATTTAATTTTTATACATATATAATTTATTCAATTCCATTTAAATATGAGTTCTCATAAGGTTAACATGGTAAACTCCAGAGCCATTGGGGCGGAGCCCTTTTGACGGATCTGCACCAAACTTTACACAAACCATCCTTGAATAATGCTTAATAATTCCTGAAAGTTTCATTACAATCTGTCGAGCGGTTTCGGTGTCCATAAAGGACAAACAAACATACATTGGATTTTATATACAGGGTGTTCATTTGAAAACTTTCCATATCTGTTGTGTGCAAAGGTAAGGCTTTTAACACTTGTTCGTTCTCATTTCCCCCTAATTTGGACATGCCAAATCCAATAAAATTATTTTCAATTTTGAAAAATGCCCCAAAAGGGCCCAATTTGGGGGGTAGGGGTGCTTTTTGAGAAATTTTCAAATGTAAACATGGGTTGTGTGATACATCAATTTAAAGGTCTAATCACCCCGATCATTTTGGTGCAAAAAAAGTTTAATTATCTTTAACCGTATTTACAGGGTGGGTCAAAACGTTTTAAAAAAGGACTTTGAAGTTAAGTACCGTATTACCCTAAATACTGAACGGAACAGCGCCAAATTTCTTTCCAAGCTTATTCTTGAGCTACTCTTTAAGATAACTTGTAGTAAGGGCATTTTCCATGTTATTTTCTAATCAAAAAAAAATCTCAAATTTTAAGAATAAAAGAAAGCTGAAAACTCAAAATTCTTAAATAGCAAGGTATGACAAATTTCATACCACGTGAAAGGTCCTTTTTTAACAAACATTTTACGTATTTAAGTTTTCTTTCTATCTCTTACCGTTTAAAAATTGCAGTGGAAAAACATAATTTTCTATGGTAAAATTATAACTAGTTTTCTAATAAAACACATTGCACTTTGTACAACGATGTAGTAGGATTCATAACAAATTGATCGACTACTTTAACTTGTGTCAGAATTCATCTTGGACTCTTCATCCTGTTCTTTTCTCATTGGTAACTGAGCCAGTTTCAGAAAACTTCCTAACTAAATCATTTACAGCCATATGACTCAAGGTTATACCTGGATATCTATTGTTAAACACTTTGCAGTTATCCTGGAACACTTTTGTTATGACCAATAAGTAAAAATAAAGTCTATTTTTTTAAGTTTACACCATATTTGATTAGGTACTACAGAAAATGGTACTTTTGAAATTAGTACTACCATTGACTAGTCAATGGTACAACAGAAAGCGGCCCACGCTTGGGGTTTTCTCATCAGCTATAAAACTTGTTTTACACAAAGTAAAACGTAATGACTTGTTTGCCTATCTGCCTAAAAATAATTATGAATTGTTTCCTTCAGTTATTGCACCATTTAATGTGTCTAGAGACGAATTTTGGCTGTTTTATTAGAAAACTAGTTACAATTTTACCATAGAAAATTATGTTTCTCTACTGCAATTTTTAAACGGTAAGAGATAGAAAGAAAACTTAAATACGTAAAATGTTTGTTAAAAAAGGACCTTTCACGTGGTATGAAATTTGTCATACCTTGCTATTTAAGAATTTTGAGTTTTCAGCTTTCTTTTATTCTTAAAATTTGAGATTTTTTTTTTGATTAGAAAATAACATGGAAAATGCCCTTACTACAAGTTATCTTAAAGAGTAGCTCAAGAATAAGCTTGGAAAGAAATTTGGCGCTGTTCCGTTCAGTATTTAGGGTAATACGGTACTTAACTTCAAAGTCCTTTTTTAAAACGTTTTGACCCACCCTGTAAATACAGTTAAAGATAATTAATCTTTTTTTGCACCAAAATGATCGGGGTGATTAGACCTTTAAATTGATGTATCACACAACCCATGTTTACATTTGAAAATTTCTCAAAAAGCACCCCTACCCCCCAAATTGGGCCCTTTTGGGGCATTTTTCAAAATTGAAAATAATTTTATTGGATTTGGCATGTCCAAATTAGGGGGAATTGAGAACAAACAAGTGTTAAAAGCCTTACCTTTGCACACAACAGATATGGAAAGTTTTCAAATGAACACCCTGTATATAGATAATTTATTTTTGTAATTTTATCTGAATTTACTTAACAGAATAATTTGTTTTTTTAACTACCCATATGTTACATTCTTTAAAATCTATAATTGTATTTTTAAACATAAACATCAGTTCAGTTTCGTGATGTGTCTGTTGATGCCAGCATAGCTGGCGAAAGGTCTCATGAAATAAAAAATTCAGAAATATTGGTGAAGTTTTTATTTCAAATTTATACCCTCTACTTGTCTTAAATTTCATAACGAAGAGTTTGGAATTTGATTTTGTATCCATGGTTTATAATTTATATATAATAATTCTCCTCCACTCTTGAAAATCTATTTAATTTTATTAAAATCCAACTTTCAAAAAGTGTAACTATTATTATTCAAATCCAAACTTAGTGCTGTATAAATTGCATGATAGCAAGCATTCAAGGTTGCCTGAAGGACAACCTGTCGATTGTTATTATGGACTACATTCAACAGCTGACCTACTGATATCTTGTTTCGCTAATATAATTTTGTTCTACTGACAATTGAAATGATAAAGTTTTTGCTTAACTCTTCCATTCCCTATACCAAAATACCTGTTTTCTTATAACTTAATTAGGTAACAATTTGGGCAAACGTGATACGGGTATATTTATAATTTCAAAACGTAGTCAAAGTGAAGTTTCAACGTATGAATGAAACTTGGGTCTTGGTCTGTTTCTAAGTATATGGTGTAATTAGGTGTGCATTGTGGCAAACACAACAAATTTTTGACAAAAAATCATTTTGACAAACAATTTTAAAAGTTGTTTAACTTCATAAAAAGGTTTATGCCCCAAACTTGTGCGGCAGAACATATTATCGATCTTACTACGAAGTAAAAACACTCTAATTTTTACAATACTGAAAAATATTAATTTGTTAAAACCTTCCACCATAAGGAAATACTGAATTTTTCGAGGATGTTAGCTTTTGTTCAAAGTTGTTTTTGCAGAGAAAACTTTGACGAGTAGACTATCCTAAGATACTTGTAATTGTTTACACACTTTATTAAGTTTTCTTTAAAGCGCCACTGCTCGTTTGCCCGTAAGCCATTTGATAAATCTTTATTTCTCAAGATTTACTGCACTTTAATTATATTGAATAATAGTTTTATAATTATAAAACTATATTATATAGATATTCTTTCAATTATCTTACATGTTGTCTTCGTTAAACTATTTTAATAATGCTAAAAGTAAAATAATTAATGATAAATTCTTTTTAAACTAAGCATACGGCAAGACAGTGAATCTGCATTGTATTTTCTTTAGCTTAAAACTACAGGGTTGAATATAAAATGTGAGGACGATTCTTTGCCGCTCTGTGTTGAGAATGGTTAAGGGTTTAAGCTGTTGACAGCCTGGCAAGACGATTGCAGGAAGAAATAAAGCTGAAGTGACTTTTTATTTTAAGTTTGACCTTTCTAATGTATTTCCATATTTAAATGAAAACTCTCCAAGAAAGAATGAATGAATGAATTATCTCTTTATTCCAACAAATTATTTACAGAATATGTACACTAATATTTAAAGGAAGAAAAAAAACGTAAGTGAATTTAAAAGAATAAAATAAAATTAACCTTTACAATACATCTATGTTAAAAAAGCGTACATGTTAATAGGGAATAAGCCGACATGGGCAGCGAGCCTGTGCGTCGACTGTAGTTGTGTCCAAACATAACATTATTTATCAAAATGCAATAAATAAATAAATGACAGGAGATATGATGAGGTGAAAATATGATGTAAGTGGACTTAGTCAAATATATGTTTTAATTTATGATCATAATACACACCAAAAACATACTACGAACAGCTTATTAGTGTTTGCATTATGTTTGTAATATTAAAGGCTTATAATATTTACTGATCTACTAAAACTCTTACTATGGTTAGAATATAAAACGGAATACAATTTGTTGATTATAGTTAATTGGTGTTTTTCAAAGGGTCAACTAGATCAACATTAGGTATAAAGTGGTTCTTTAACTAAATAAAAAGGATTTAGAAGCGTCAAACACTAAGATGAAACAAAAGTAAAAACAGTTAATATCGAAATTCATTTAATATTAATGGAAATTTAAAATATTTATCTGAATATAATTTGAAAATGATAAGATTTTCTTAGTAATAAACCTCACGGCGAATAAATTGACTAATTATAACTATGTTATAAACTATCAAAATAATTAGATATGCACGTCTAGCATAGACGAGACATTAACATATTATGCTAATATCTCGAAGGTTTAAATTGTTACATGGATATTTATTAAAAAGCTGTCAATTTTATTACATTACTGCTGGGAATGAAGTAGCTTAATTATACCTTGATTAAGTTTGGTTAATTAACCTTGATTGAAAAAGAAGTGGCACTGTTTATTCATCTACTAAAAACTTACTCTAATACATACTGATTGGGCCCTTGTACAAATAAACCACATTAGTATAAGCAGCTAAAAGGATTTGATTTTTTTAAGCCTTTATCCTCCATTATGTGTACAATTTTGAATTATATAATTAATTATAAAAAAATAATCATTAAAAAGTCTTTTTGTGTTCAAAACTACAACCATTTATATTTTTGGAGAGTTGCAAACAGATTTACAAACATATTGGCTGGTTTCATCAAAAATATCCAGAACAAATTTTATTTAGCACTTCCTATCAAACGACGCCATGTTAATAACATCCCCGCTGCAGCAAACCTGTAGACTAAGGGAATTTACATTTCTCTGATAATATTTTAATAACTCCTTAAATTATTTATTTTTAGATTTAGTACCTATTTAAATAACATTAGTTGTCAAAATGGCAGAGCATATTTATATTTTAAGATGAAATCCTTAGTTGACGCAATTGTTTAAGAATTGGGAACTACCCTCTCTATGCTTGCTAATTATAAGAGAATACAACGGTCTGATTAATGAAGTTCGTACGTAAGGTTTTGTATGTTACCCTCATCAGTACCTCTTAGTCTATTATCTCTCCTCGGGCAAATATAAAAAAACAATGACAGAAATTCTTTAGATTTTACTTTCAGAACTGGACGAAACTGTCATAAGAGGTTGTAGTGTAGCTTTTAGGGATACGTCACAGATTTTGTAAAGACTCTGAAAATATCATGAGAAACGTTAGTGGGTCAACACTAAATGCGTAAATTACGATAACAATTATTTAATCTGACCATTAACTCATAGATGCGTTTTCTTAATTAATATTCTCTATTGAAAAAATATTTAAATATTCGTGAATTCAATAGAATATCAGTAGTTATTTTAATTGATTAATTCATTAGAGAGGAATCTGTAACACACACACATAACAATAATGTAAAGTTTATTACTATTTATGATCTTAGAATATCAATCAACAAAAGGCTGGTCCATGTATACAAGTTATATAACAAATAAATCATTATTGAAGATGTTAAATAACACCAATGGACAATTAATTATTGTTTAACATATAGTTTATTTTAATCAGATTAATGACATTAAAATCATTACTCAAGTATCTCTAAGGTTTTACTGAAACACAACTCTTCAATACTATTTATTATTATTATTCCTAATTATGTTTTAATGATCGTTGTTTGGTTGTAAAAAAACTATCATGTTTCACTTAACTTATGCAGTAACAAATTATCTTCTTTATACATTTTATAAATATGTAATATTGCAAGATAATTTTGTAGCTTGTATAGGGACCGCGTCTCGTTGTCCCGCCGTCTAGTTGTACCTACGTCTACTTGTACCTCGAGGCCTAGGGACAACTAGTCGTAGGTACAACTAGACGTAGGTACAAGTAGACGGTGGCACACCCGACTAGTTGTACCTGCAGATTTTTAGGAGGTACTACTAGACGTAGGTACAAGTAGGCGTAGGTACAACTAGACGTGTATCCCACCGACAAGTAGTATCACCTAGCTTGTACGGATGCGACCAGTTGTCCCTACGACTAGTAGTCCCTACGACTAGTGGTCCCTCCGTGTAGTGGTCCCTACGTCTAGTTGCACCTACGACTAATTGTACCTACGAATAGTTGTACCTACGCGTATTTTGCGTCCTTATAGTCTAGTTGTATCTATCCTTCAATTCGTTACCCGTTTTAATTGATTACTGCAGGAGTAGGTAATATTAATTAAATCAGAAATTGCAGTGTTCCGAGCATTCTGTGCTCCCTGGTTTCGAGTCAATTGAGTATGATTGGCAAATATTTTTTCACCGCACTACGATGTTTTATAGTAGTTTTACAGACGTTAATTGGAGGCTGAAAGCTACGCATTGCTGTCCAGGGTCGAAATGGCAGCTATAGATGTAATTAAAATTGTCCAGCCCTAGTACCGAAAATCGCTTATTTAATTAAAACATTTATATATATCATTTAATATACAAGCAGTATATTCTTAATGAATTGCAATAGACCACTGCCTAGCAATTATGTATTACTATTTTTGCTTAAAAATTCCTTTAAATATTTATTGGTGAAAAATACCAATCGTACCACGGGCCGATTTCATCTTCGTCTCGAACTTAAAAATGATCCCGAGCTGACAAAAAAGTCATTTTCGGCCCTAGGTACGAAATATACTCTTAAATTATCATAGGATCGGTGAATACTAAACTCTATCTTGGAATTGCATACACTCGCTCCTATCTTTAAGTTTACGTTGTTGTCCTACTATCTTAATACCCCCGCCGCAGCAAACCTGCAGACTAAGCGAATTTCCATTTGCCTGATTGGATTTACACTAAAACGTCTCCTTAAAAATATCACATTCCTTATTTAAATAGAATCAGTTTAACACATACTTAGGTTTGCTGCAACAGGGAGGGTAAAAGTGTTTTTTATGTAAAATGTTAATAGTTAGTAAGAAATAAAAACATTTTCCAAATTTGGGCAAAATATGTTAATAAACAAGCAAACTACAACAGTTTACTTATTCTCCATAAGAACAACATGGGAATTTTAAATTTACAATTTTTTGGAATTTTCTCCGTAACGATTAGGTGCATTATAACGCTTCAATATACTAAATTATTTGTTTTTTTAAGCTCTACAAAATAGTTTGGAAAGAAATTGCAAAATTTTATGTATTTTGAGTCAAAAATGGGAAAAACCCATTTTTACCCCATAAAACCCCCCATAAACCCCCGATCCCATGGTCCGATCATGCTGGTTCGCGAACTCGTTCGAATAAACGTAGGTTTACACGTTTGTACCGAATTTCATCAAAATCGGATCGTTTTTGCTCGAGTTATCGCGATAACGGACACATGTATAAATATATATATATATATATATATATATATATATGAATTTGAACGGATGGTGTTTTTGGCCTCTAGGGACCTCAAAACGAAAAAAAAATCGGTCCCGGGTCCAGGTCTTACCATGAGTACCACTGTAATAGCTTATTCCCTATATGGGAAATTCGCTAAAAAACATCATTATACTATAGATGAAGTACTTCATCTATGATTATACTCAATTACTTGTTTTTGTAAACTCTGAATTTATTTATTTAAGATAATTGTTTCAAGTTGTTTGTTGTGAGTGCTTCAATACTGTTGAAAACCAGCTGGACAGTTATTTGTTTTTTTATAAAAGTATAACTTTGGTTTTGTTTAAATGAGTTGCTAGGGTTACCTCATAGTTCATTCCTGGTTTTTATAATTCATACACTTAAGGCCTATGTTTTTGTCATGCTTATTAAATTCTATTTTCTATCAGTTTCTTGAATAATTTTATCATAAAAGTAACAAAAATAGTTAAAGAAGAACCTACTTCTTCAGTGGTGACCCCGACGTGATCATTTTTTACCAAAATTTAGCAAAATTGCAATACAATGTCTACTACTCAAGAAGGTAACTCCCTAGAACGAATTACTGTGAAGATTCCACAATTTTGGCCAGCAGATCCTGAGCTGTGGTTTGCGCAGGTCGAGACCCAATTCTCCTTGGCTCGGATCACATCTGATGAAACAAAATTCTTTTATGTTTGTGGAAACCTTGATGCTAAATACGCTGCTGAAGTGAGAGACATCCTCACAAGACCACCAACCGAGGTAAAATACGAAAAACTGAAAACAGAATTGATACAACGCCTAAGCTCTTCACAGGAACAGAAGACCAGACGTCTCCTGGAACATGAAGAAATGGGAGATCGAAAGCCCTCGCAGTTCCTCAGACATCTTCGTGCTTTGGCTGGTACCGTTGTGCCCGACACTGTGCTGAAAACTCTGTGGTTGAGTCGTCTGCCTTCATCAACTCAAGCCATTTTAGCAACACAAAAGTCGTCTGAGCTTGATGCACTAGCCGAGTTGGCTGACGCCGTGCTTGAAATTAGCCCGCGTCATCAAGTTACAGAAGCAACTGTCCCTACTAACAGTCCCAACTCTATGGAAGTAATGATGGAGCGACTGACGATCCTGATGACATCTAAAATGGGCGAAATCGTAAGCAATCTTCAGCACGACATTTCAACTATCAAATAAGATCTGCGGAGTAATCAAAATCGTCGTCCAACATGGAGTTCAAGTCCGGTTCGGCGATCAAGATCACGCTCCAAGAGCACGACAAGAGACGATGTTTGCTGGTACCACAAGCGATTCGGTAATGCAGCAACTAAGTGCACCAGGCCTTGCAGTTTCCAAGCCAACAACTCGGGAAACGATCTCGGGAGTCTCTAATGGCGGCCAGCGACTCCTCCGATCTACAGACATCTCGCCGCCTCTTCGTCACAGACAAGGTAACAAAACAACAGTTCCTCATTGACACTGGAGCAGATGTTTGCGTCTATCCACGAAAAATGCTTTCAGGTAAAATACTAAAATCTGACTATACACTATACGCAGCAAACTACACCGAAATTGCCACTTACGGGTTGCATACCTTATCTTTGGACCTAGGCCTACGCCGAGCATTTTTGTGGCGTTTTATCATAGCTGATGTTGCCAAACCGATCATTGGAGTTGACTTTCTTCATCATTATGATTTATTAGTGGATGTTCGACGTCAGTGTTTGATTGATCAGGTAACCTCTCTCGTTTCCACTGGTCGCGCAACATGCTCCAATTTGGTAAGTGGTATTAAAGCAATAAATGCAAACCAAAATGTCTACATGCAGCTCCTCCAATCATATGCGTCCCTTATTCGACCGGCAGGTAAACCTTCTGTCCCTGTCAAACACCAAACATAACACCATATCCAGACAACCCCAGGACCACCAGTCTTTAGCAAACCCCGTCGTCTAGCCCCGGACAAGTTAAAGTTATCCAAAAAAGAATTTGAGGTTATGGTCCAGTTAGGTATAGCTAGACCTTCTTCTAGCAGCTGGTCATCCCCTCTTCATATGGTTCCCAAAAAAGGAGACGAATGGAGACCATGTGGAGACTACAGAGCCCTAAATGCCAGAACCATTCCTGATCGCTACCCTATTCCTCACATTCAGGACTTTTTTTCTAAATTTGCATGGTAAAAAATTTTTCTCTACTATAGATCTTGTTCGTGCTTACCATCAGATCCCTGTAGTTCCTGATGACTGCGTTCATAAGACTGCTATAACAACACCTTTTGGTCTTTTCGAATTTCCTTTCATGTCTTTTGGACTTTGCAATGCTGCCCAAACCTTTCAACGTTTTATTGATGGTGTACTCAATGGCCTAGACTTCTGTTACGCTTACATTGATGACATTCTCGTAGCTTCAGAATCCGAAGAACAACACCTCATTCACTTACGAAATTGTTTGACCGCCTATCCTCTTTCGGAGTCTTTGTCAACCCAAGTAAGTGCAACCTAGGAGTTCCCATGGTTAGTTTTCTCGGATATCAAGTTTCCGGAGAAGGGATAAAACCCTTACCTGAAAAAGTGAAAGCTCTTGACTGTTACCCCAAACCAAAGACTGCAAAGGAATTAAGAAGATTCACTGGTATGCTAAACTTTTATCGTAGATTCCTACCCCATTCAGCGTCCCAGCAGAGCACACTAAACGACCTTCTGAAAGCCAATCTAAAAGGTAATATGCCTATTAATTGGACTACAGAAAGTGAACAAGCTTTTGAAACTTGTAAAAAAGCCTCAGTGAAGCCGTTATGTTGTCTCACCCTGTACCGAATGCCTCACTTGCAATCTTCTGCGATTCATCAGACTATGCTGTAGGAAGTGTATTGCAACAAAAGGTAGGACAAAACTGGCAACCACTATCTTTCTTTTCCAAAAAGTTAAGTCTAACTCAACAGAAATACAGTACTTATGACAGAGAACTAACAGCAATTTATCTTGCCATTAAGTATTTCAAACATATGCTAGAAGGAAGACAATTCATAATTTTTACAGATCACAAGCCTCTGACCTTTGCTTTCCGTCAAAAACCTGATAAGTGTTCTCCAAGACAGTTCCGTCACTTGGAATATATTGGACAGTTCTCAACTGACATTCGCCACGTTTCTGGACAAGAAAACGCAGTTGCAGATACCTTCTCTAGGATAGAGGAAGCCACTGCCTCCTTAAACTTCCAGGCTTTGGCAGAGTCTCAAGCTCAGGATGAAGAACTACAACACTATTTAGAAACAGAATCCAACCTAAAGCTCAAGCAAGTGCTGCTACCAGGAACGGAAATCTCACTTTATTGTGATGTATCTACTTCAAACCCCCGTCCTTTTGTCACAAAACAATTTCGAAAAAATGTTTTTTTACAGCTTGCACAACCTGTCTCATCCCGGGATAAAGGCATCCACAAAACTGGTTAGCCAACGTTTTGTTTGGCCTTCAATGAAATCGGACTGTCGTTCTATGGCTCGCTCCTGCCTCTCCTGCCAGAAGTCAAAGATAACACGTCACAGTTCAACCCCAGTTGGTACGTTTGTTCCACCATCTTCTAGATTCGAACACATCCATATTGATCTAGTTGGCCCATTACCTGTTTCGGAAGGTTACAGGTATTGTTTGACTTGTGTTGACAGATTTACACGTTGGCCTGAAGCAGTTCCACTTGAGAACATAGAAGCGGAAACTGTAGCTCGTGCATTATTCACCAACTGGATTTCAAGGTTTGGAACGCCACTGCGCATAACCACAGATCAAGGTCGACAATTTGAATCCTCTCTTTTCCAGCAGCTAACACAGTTAACTGGATCAACACGTCTGCGAACGACTGCCTATCACCCTGCTGCCAATGGACTCGTTGAACGCCTTCATCGACAACTCAAGGCAGCCATAAGGTGTCACACAACAGATCGTTGGACCGAAGTATTGCCAGTGATACTGATGGGGATCAGAGCTGCGTGGCGCGAAGATATGCAAGCTTCCTCTGCAGAACTCGTTTACGGTCAACCTCTACGACTTCCTGGAGAGTTTATGACGCCCAGCCAAGATGGACATCAATTGGATCCACCAAACTTCGTAAAGAGCTTACGTCAGCACTTCAACAACCTGCGTCCAGTCAGTGGAACTAGACATGGTGCGAAGACGCCATTCGTTTTTAAGGACCTCGCTACATGCACACATGTCTTTGTGCGGACTGACATCCCCAAGGGAGCTCTCAAACCCCCATACTCTGGCCCTTACCCTATTATCAGCAGAACCACCAAGACTGCCGTTGTGGTGATTAAAGGCTGTAATGTCACGGTATCCATGGATCGACTCAAACCGGCATACTTTTGGTCCGAATACAAGAACGATGGATATGCACCAAATAGGACAGAAAGCAACAAATCCACACAAGCACAAAGCAAGACACAAAGCATGGATGATCCTAATTATACCAAGACAAGTTCAAGCGAATTAAAACCTGCGATTAAGACAAAATCTGGGAGACATGTACGCTTTCCTGTACGATTTCAAGTATCATGATTTACTTAAATTAAATCATTAGCAGGGGGGTACTGTGGTGAGTGCTTCAATACTGTTGAAAACCAGCTGGACAGTTATTTGTTTTTTATAAAAGTATAACTTTGGTTTTGTTTAAATGAGTTGCTAGGGTTACCTAACAGTTCATTCCTGGTTTTTATAATTCATACACTTATGTTTTTGTCATGCTTATTAAATTCTATTTTCTATCAGTTTCTTGAATAATTTTATCATAAAAGTAACAAAAATAGTTAAAGAAGAACCTACTTCTTCATTGTTGTTTAAGCTAGTTAATGTTAGTTTTCTATAGAAAGGTAGAGTTTAAGTGGAAAAAAGCAATGATAGCAGATCTTGACAAGAAATAAGGAAAACCAAAGTGTAACATGGATAAGGACTGACCAAGGGACACAAGTACATTGTTATCAAGAACAGGGGTTTCTCAATGAGCTGCAGACAAGCCACATTTTCCTGGCTTTTGTAGCAAGTTGTTTATAAACAATTGTTGTAAGATTGTATGATTTTTAAAGAAATAAAATAAATCCCTTAAACTGGTGACAAGTTGACGGGGAGATACAACTATAGTTCGGCCGCTTATAAAACGACCTGCGCGCTAATGCTAAACCAATGCTGGAGGAGGTCGCTTTCTAAGCGGCCGAACTATAGCCGTAGGTACAACTAGTCGTAGGTACAAGTAGTCGTAGGTACAAGTAGTCGTTGGTACAAGTAGTCGTAGGTACAAGTAGTCGTAGGTACAAGTAGTCGTTGGTACAAGTAGTCGTAGGTACAAGTAGTCGTAGGTACAAGTAGTCGTAGGTACAAGTAGACGCAGACGTATGAGGTACAAGTAGACGGTGGCGTACCCGACTAGTTGTACCTGTAGATTTTTAAGAGGTACAACTAGACGTAGAGACAACTAGACGTAGGTACAACTAGACGTCCGCACCATCGTCAAGTTGTACCTACAGCTTTGGACGAGGTACAACTAGACGCCTGTCACCAAAATGCAGCAGGTACAACTAGACGCCGGTACAAGTAGTCATCGCCCCCTTGTATAACTTTAATCTGTTCACCCTCACGAAACCTTCATGTTGCGGTATTGGAAGCAATACTAGCAAACCTCAGTTCTTGCTACTGGCTCACCCTTGTTCAACATGATTGAACCTTGTACAAACATTGAAACTCGTGTTTGACTTGTCCATTATTGTAGTAACATTGCCTTTATGTATACAAACATGTGTTTGATTTAAAATTTAAATTGAACACAGGACGAACACTTAGTTATTACCTTTGGTTTTTTACGTGGTAGTCAGTTTTACTAATAACTCGCAGTTTTTCACTTACATAACTCAGTTGGTTTACTCGCATTTGGAGTAACAGTATGTAATTATATTAATCCTTTTAATCTTAGGAAATAAATTATGTACAGTGTACATCATTTATTAGATTTTCATATTATATGCAGGATTAGTCATTCCCCTGATCATGTGAAAACAAAAAGTTACGGTATACTTGCTGAATGATGAAAGACCTCCAATAATGGTTAATATTGAACAACGTCCAAAAGTATTCTAAAAGTTAGATTGAGGAATTCATTTTTTGTGGTTAATATTTAAATCATGTACCCATACTGAAAAAATTAAAAAAATCAGTTCATCCTTAATTTTTATATAATTTTTCAGGTATGAAAATGTAAAACAACCTTTAGTAAAAGATATTTGTGTAAGTGCCAGTTAATGCCTCAAGTATACCATGAATAAAACAAGTTTATCGGCTCGTAAAGGCTTTCACTCGTCAACTATTTTTTTTTTATTTCCAACTAGGTTAAAATTTTGAAAATTGTTTGTATTAAAACTTCAGACTAAAATCTTTTTTGAGTTTTAGAAATGCGTACAATGCAGGCCTATTAGTGAAACTGTTATGTTGGAAACTTTTTTCATGGGATTGTGTGTTAAAAGCGATGAAAGCTTGGAGCAAGTCGACACTGAAAGTTCTGCTCCATTTCTCTCTCTTTCACGCTCGGCTCAAGTACACTAGACTTGGATCGCTTACTATCTGGTAGCCACTCAAATAAGCCCTGCCAGCACGTAAAATACACAATGTTCCCCAAGAAATTTCATAGTTAGTTGCCATATTAGAAAATGGCAGCCATTTTTTTTTATTTAACTACATTTTATTGTGGAAAGAATATCGTCTAGGTTCTCCGTTTGATTAAATAAATTACAATCTTAAGTTTCTTAAGGGGAGAATTTTTAAACAAAAACAAAAATCTTATCCAAAATGGCCTAAATTTATTTTTTTAACAATTAGCACACTACAGTACAGCGAAGTACAAGAGAACAAAACGAAAACCAGAAACATATTTACGCTAGAGACATTGTCTATCTAAAAATACCAAATGTTCATTTGTCCAACCCAAACATAGGATAGTGATGTCATTCAATCTGACCTCTTGGCAAGCAATTCTATTTTTGAATTGGACATTCAATGTTTTCTTGTTCAGTTTTCATTCCGCTGTTTAAGACCTAGGTCTGACCCTTCAGCTTTGACCAATTGATCTCTCCTGTGAATGTACATGAGATGATAGATAAACAATATACAGTTCACTTAAATATGAGGGTCGCCGGAATTTTATCCCCCTGGAATTTTACCCCCTGGGCAAAGCTGACGTCACTATGACGTAGTAACCAGAGTGGCCAAAAGTTTGTTCGCGGCCGGAGTTTTACCCCCGCGGATTTGGAAGTCTAATGAAAATAGTCAGAGCGTGATTAATTAGATTAGCGATAAAAACCGGAATTTTACCCCCTGTCCATATAACTAGCGTTTAGGCAACTGAAGATGTACGGGCCGGATTTTTACCCCGGGAATTTTACCCCCCGGAATTTTACCCCCGGAATTTTACCCCCCGGAATTTTACCCCCCGGAATTTTACCCCTCGGAATTTTACCCCCCGGAATTTTACCAACCGGAATTTTACCCCCTGGCTGATTTTAGAAATTGAATGATTGATTTTCTTATTTCTGTTTTTAATTAATTGTAAACATTTCATTATTTAGTAGCCTATCTTTATTTATTTATTTTGTAATCTCAATTAAGTAAACAGAATTTGCTGTTTTATTTTGATCATATTAACCAACAGTTGGCTTCAAAGATCGAATCCTGACACTCGAATCTCAAAATTAATATTAAAACCCTGTTCGATTAGTTAATGTTACATATAAATTAAGATAGGCTACTTAATAATCAAATGTTTACCATTAAATTAAAACTGAATGACGATAATTAATCATTCTCACTAATTTATATCTGGCCAGGGGGTAAAATTCCGGGGGTTAAATTTCCCGGGGGTAAAATTCCAGGGGGATAAAAATCCACTACCCCAAATATGCATGTTAAACTTTTTAAACATTCTTTGCTATGAATTGAATAATTATTCTTAGAATAAAACTCTTGACTCCATTTATTGTTACGAAATCTATTACAAATTTAAAATTAATTTTTTTCTCACGAAGTATGAGTGAAATACACTTTCCTAAATGAACGTGGACCATTTGTTAAAGTCAAGGTTTGACGTATTGTCTTTAAAAGAGACTTGGACAGTGGAATGAAAGGGAGACTAATGGATGTAAAATCTTAATTTTCTCATCAATCCAAGCACCAAATTTCATCCTTTCCCTTTTTCACGTTTTATTATTGAAACTGAAATGTTCTCATCGTGTCCTCTGCATATTTTACTCATAACATTAAGGCTGAACTAAAACTCTTTAGTAAAACAATAGGAAAGTGATCGTTAATAAAGCGAAAGATATTATCTCAGTTATAATCAGTTAAAAGAGAATTCATTAATTTAATTTTCAAGTGCAATGTATTTTTTTTTTCGTATAAAGGCCCCGTTTATGCACCATGAGCGGTAGCGGGGCGATAGCGGGCCCACTCCCGCTGTAAAATTTTTGTCAAAACTGTGAAAGCGATAGCGACAGCGGTTGGTCAACGGAGAATGGAAGGGGGACACAGTCTTGCCAACTCAAACTCTGCCAAATAATTAACACAACTATTTGTCCTAAGTGCACGTGCGCGTGGGTCAGGTTGGCAACCCTGGCTGCAGCCGCTCCCGCTCCCGCCGTGCATAAACAGTCCCATTTGACTCAATGTAGTTTTAAACCACTCTATTCCAAGCAACCTCTGCGATTTCTAACTACACAGCGGACGAATTAGAAACCGCAGCGGGAGGTCAACCGCTACCGCTATCGCTCTTCGTGCATAAACAGCCCCATTTAACTCAATGGTGTTAGAAATCGCTCCCGCTGTCGCTACCGCTCCCGCTCTTGGTGCATAAACGGGGCCTAAGATGTCCTTATACATAGCTAATTGTACAGTATGTTTTATTGTTAAATATTGTTTTCTAATGAGTCAGTTGTTATGAGCAAAGATACTTCGTTTTATTTAGAGAGTTACACAAGTAAAGGTCAACAGTCCAGTCATTCGACTTTATAAGAAGCTATTCCCAGCACTCTGAACTGATTAGATGGCGAAATATATCTTCATTCCCTCAATGAAATAGTAGGCCTATAATAAATAAAAAAAAGAATTATCATATTTTGTCAATTGTTTTAGTATTTTAAGAATCCATACAGTCTTACTTAATCCTTATTTAATCCTAAGAAAATATTATTATTTTTTTTTTTTACTTGCATGATTTACTGTGTAATGGATTTTAAAATATGTGTAATTACACGAAAGTAAAAAACAGGAATACCCAATACATTTATGAGCAGTTTATAAATACATGTCCGAAAGGGCCGTTTAGATGCTATTTTGATAAATCCTCTGCTTTACCTTCCGTACAGCGAAAACCATCAAATGATGGTCTGACATGATATGTGTATTTCATAATGTGTCGTTATCAGTTTGTTGGTCGGAAGTTCCTTGAAATTGGCAGGATGTGTTGGACTACCGAAAAGCCAAACAACATTTGTCACATGTGGCGTTTATATGTTGACAATTTTTTTGCCACAGTAGCCTCAGCAAAATACTATTCAGGTTTTATGATTAAAAATGTATAACACTTTTTTCAGTGTTTCAAAAGATCAAACTAACTTGTTTAACATTTAAAATGCAAACGCAAGCTATTAAGCACGTATTATTTAAAGATGTTTCTTGTTCATTCAACCTCACCAAGGAATGGTCATCTTTCAGTAGTAAATACAATGCTTCAAATTCAAATTCTGTATTAACTCTTAACAAATTTTTTTGTAGTACATTAAAAAAACAACTATAAGGTTAGTACATAGACGGGAGTTTTTTCATTATTCATGATAATAAAACTAATTACAATTATTAAAACTTTAAAAATCTAAAAGTAAATACTGTACGAAAAAATACATACGTAAATTCTTAGGTCTTTATCAAGACAAGCTTGGTATCAACCATCAGCCCTTAAAAATCATTTCAAGTAGTCAAAATTTGTGATGTAGAAACTACAAAAGCTTAGTACTGCAAAAAAATTATTATCATTTTAATTAATTTACAAAAATCCATTCCTTTGTTATGGTTTGGCATAACATGGTAACTAAGAGTACAATGAAAAGGGGTCACAGTAACAGTATATAACGGTTAAATACTTCAAACACCCTGGTAATAAAAAACTTTGGTACAATCTAATTTGTAGGATATAATAAATATAAAATTACTTTTGCAGTATAAATATTATGGTTAGGCCTACATATTTTATCTCAAATATAATTTAACAAAATTTATATATATTACCAATCAAAGGAGCGTGTAGTCGTATTATTTAATTATTCTGAATAATCAAAGTGTGGGCTGGTATTTGTATAGTATACATCTTACAGATAAAGACAACTCACTATAAACAATTTATAATCAACTTGTTTAAGAGCTGGGCACAAAATAACTAGTATGACGGTCAACTAGTTTAAACTAACTATAGACACGTTTGAAATTAGATTTTGCAAGTCACGTAGTATTACTACACGAGCTACGTGACCCTTGAAGAACGGCTTAAACGTCATTGAAGTATACTTGATAACTTACTAAAGCTAACCTTGCACTAGAACAGTGTATATAAGAGTGTATTTTAGTGGACTTACCGGTATTTATTTTATTTCATGCAATCAACGACTGTACCACAAACGAAAATCTGTAATTTTTGTTGATAAAAGGATACTTTATGTTTTTTACTCAAATTTGATAACATCAACAGTATTAATAGTTTCAATAACATGTTTATAAACGAATAGAAATACTACTAATATTTTGTTAAATAAATAAATGTAAACAATGCCATTAATTTAGTGCCAAACTTGTGTAGCTTCCTAGGTTTTTTTTAATTTGGTAAAAAAATTGACCCAAAGAACTTAAAAAGCTGAAATTGAGAGCTGATTGTGGAAATCGATAATTCTCTTGTCACTTGAAGATGCACAGTAGGTGTAAGGCGAATAAACTACTAATAAATTCTTTGAACTATACGTACTCGGAAATGTAAGATGTGAAAAGAGATTTTTCATTTTGGTTTAACTTAGCCTCCAAATCACTGGTAAAATGTTAACTTATTTGTATCACCTTACTTAAAATACTAATACCAAGACTAGTGAAACAATTGTACATAATAAACATCACACAGAGTACTTATGTTTTGACGCATCCTTAAAATGTCCAAAAACCTTCGGCCACCAAACTGGTGACAATAGATTATGATGTGTACTTACCATGCCTGACAAACGTTTTTATTTTTGCAATGAATGGAGGGAAATCAGAGGTTTAGAACATCCTGCGTCCTATGGAATTCTTACTTGTCTATGAACCTATCATGAGCGAATTGTGCAGATTTATTTATTATTTGTGCTTGATTATACAAATCGATTTTCTAACGCAAAGACATATGTTTTAACATAAATTTTGATTTCTCCACCTATAAACATGGTTATGGGACAGTATATTTGTCTTAAACATTTTTAAGTTTGAGCTTTGGGTGGAACCTTTTGTTTTATTTTCTTCTGAACCCAAAAAGAAATATTTTCGGAGTGGTGTCTGTGTGAGTGGGTGTGGATGTGCAAAAATCTACTACTACCTACCTGTGGTCCAATTGAGATTACGTTTAGTAAGAGGGTATGAATAAAGGGTATATTTTAAGGGCTTTTAACCATTTTTTTTATTTAAATTATTTTTGATGATTTTCTCATAAAACCCCATAAAATAACGAACAATATTATTTTCACAAAGATGATCTAAACAATTTCAATTTCAATTAAAATTCACTATGTTATGGTAATTTTAAAATAACTCTAAAAAATTATAAAGCTCTTAAATTTTAAAATGTATGACTTGGAAGATCTTACAAATTCAATGTTTTTTGTCATAGAAATGATTTTTAGATATGAATATTTAAATACAGTACAATCATTCAAAAACCCCCAAAAATAAAGAAAATATGAGTGAGACATACGAATTAAACATTATAGTTTGAGTACTCATGAAACGTTTATAGTTAAATATCAAGAATTTGTAAAGTAAATTGATAAAGAATTGATAAAGTATTATACTTTTGGACTATTTCACTCAACTAAATAACTGTGGATTTCTCCATCCAATCAGTTCAGAGTGCTGGGAGTAGCCTGTTTGAAAGTCGAATTACCCTTTATTTGGACTGTTGAGCATTACCTTATGAGACTTTACCACCAAATAAATCTTAGAAACCCTGTTCTAAAACGCTGACACATATCGGTTAATCAAATATTATTGCTGTAAAGTTTTAACTTACAATTCGTTTCAATATCGTTATGTGTACAACAAAGAAAAATTCACAAATGATGCTCGCAAAATGTTGACGCAAGCTTTTTTTTATAACACAGTTAGTAGCCATAATTATCAAGATGGTTGATCCGAGAACCATTTTTGTTCTCCACCACTAGTTGACGATTACGCGTATACTGTAAATACCATGGTCCTTTTATAAATACCCCTTAAACAATATTCACATTTTTAAACAGTTGTGGCCAGTAATTAATTGTGTTCATTTCATTTCATCACTTAGGAGAGTTGGTATATAAGATTAAACGAGATATTTCCAAAAAATCTACAGCACCGATATTTAGATGCGAAAGGAAAAAATAATATAGAAGCAAAAATTAATACTCAGAATTTAACCCTCTCTTAATTTTAAAGAGACTCTAAAATATAGAAAGTAGTAATATTGAACCTAAGTAAGAGATAATAAAATTATAAACCAATAAAGCCTTTACCGCTCAAGCAATTTCATGTCCTGACTTCAAATAACCCCAAAACCCCGTGTTTGAGAAACACTGTGGTGTATGTGTTGTGGTGGGGATGGCGAACTGAGTAGGGCTCGAGTACCTTTGAAACACACCACCATCAGGAGAAAATGATATTAAATACGACTGCTGCGGGAAACCTGCACACTAATCGACTTCCAAATTGCCTGATTGATTTCCACTTAAATGAGACCTTAAACATAGCAAATAGATTCCCTAACTCTAAACGGTGGATGTATAGAAAATTGGGTGTTTTAATGTTTTAAACGCAAGACTTTGAAAATGACAACTTTTGAAAAAAAATCAAAGTCCCATCTTACCACTTGATCTTGATGGTTTGTGAACTCGTTTATTTAGCCATACGCTTTTATGCTGACAATCGTCAAAATAAGGAAAAAAGCAAGTTGACCCACAATCTTGTTTTCGTCTTTATGGACATAAGTAAATAGGCTAGGGGCCTGTGTCACACATGCACGTACTACAGAAATATCTTCTGAACGAAAAGTTCACTAAATTAGAATTTTTTATGTTCATAATTTTTTATCAATTCAAGAAGAGATAATCTAGCTTTCATAGTTTAAAAGTAGGTAACCACGAGTTCGTAATAAAACATTTCTAAGAGTCCCCGTATTACATTCTATTAGTAACCCTAATATTGCTCTTGACTTATGTAACTTACTTAAAAATATGTTGCATTTCAAAATCAAATATTAAAACGTGCCTAAAAAAACAATTATTTTCCTATTATTTTGAAGAAAATAGATAACTTTGACGAAAGATAAAGTATCTTAACAAAGTATCTTGTGGGATAGATACTTTGTTAATGAGAATTTAAGAGCTTGTTATTATTTTTTTAACGAATAACTTTAAATTAAATGACTTAACATCCTATATTACAAAGTACTACCGTATAAAATGAGGATTATTTGTTAGTAAAATGTTAATACTCGGAATGTTTTAAGAGTAACATTTTGAAAGTTTGAATCGAGATACTAAAGCCTGGAGATCTGAGACGTAGCGAAGGTGAATTCTTCTGAAAATTCAATGATGTGAATAAATGACCGCTCACCTGTGATCGACAAACACTAGTCTTTCTTATCCGACACTGTAAAGAATATATACTGTTGCCAGGTTCAGTTGGCAAAGTTTAAATCAAAAGAACTTTACTAACAGTTATAGGTTGTACAAAAATGGAACAATGCCAATTTGGAAAAAATCAATAGTGAGTCTCGCCCATAGTTAAGAATAACAATTTCATCGTTGTTAATTGCCGATGGAGTAAATTTTTCTGCCCATAGCTTGTAATCTTCTTACAGACTTCTTTTTGTATCGGGACTGTAAATTTGAAGTAGATATTAATAACTATCGTATGGTTTTGTAATTGAAGCCTTTCAACAATAGAAAAGTTTATTCTCGCCCAAGAGACTTCTCCGACGGACTAGGCTCCGAATTAAAGAGTCACGGCGTTATTATATTATTTATCAATTATCAATCATTGAGATAGGGACGCCACCTAGGTGCGTATTTTAACCCAATATAGTAATGGATGAGTGTAGCAAAATGACAAAATAAGATATACAGTAATACAAATTTAACAAAATATAAGCATATGATAAATTAACAAACCCAGAAAATATTCGTCTTTGTGAACCTTTGAACCTTGAACGTTGAACTTTTGATTTTTTTCTCAGAAATCCAATGATGTTAAAATACCTTATGTGACGCAATTCAAACATGAACTAACACTTAAGCCTGTTTATTAAAATTTATCATCCCATTCTTCCACAACTTTTTGGCAATAAGGTTCAACATGCTGAGAAAAGAGCAGTAAACGTTTCCTTATCCTAATTCAATAAGTGCTCCCAAACTATGTATACTAAAACTTAGTCATTTTATTTTAGTGACAACTATAAAAACGCAAATCCTACAATATATTGATACGCCTAAATGTGTGCAAATATTTGTCGTTAAAGGCATTTTCCTTTTTTTGAAATGTATTTTAAATATCAAATAGAGAAATCCATGTTAAGAAGGAAGCACTTGTTTGTTTCTTAAGGGTTAAGGCATTGTGAGAAGATAAATAATAAAGTGGGCAGCAATAAAGGGGTGTGAATCTCAACCCGATGGATATTAATAACAAGGAAAGCAGGGATTGTCTGAACGATCATCGCTTTAGTGTTTAATGACAAGCGGGTTAATTATGAACAACGCCGTCATTAATATCTATCTCAGTCAAGGGTCGTCAAGTAGGCGAACTTGAATAAACAAGTATTTATAAAAACTTGTAAGAAATGCATAGTATTTGTATGTATGTACAGGGTTCCCCGTAAGTAAACTGCCAAACTCCGGGAAATGGTTCTATGGGTGAGAATAAAGAGAAATTCAGGAAACATATTTTATCCAAAACTGCCTTGTTGGTTTTGTTTGCATTTCCACAATTTTGTTTTTTACAAGAACATTGTTTTCTTAAAATTAATAAAACTAATTTTTATAAAGATTTGTGTGTATGTTAAGATATATGATACCTACGTTAGAAAATTAATTTACTTGGATAACTAAACATTCCAAAATAGCAGATCCTCCAATTTTTATAATTAAAATTACGAGAAAAGTTTATTTTAGAAATATTTTAGGCACCTTTTTATTAAGCATCCAATTCCCCATCAAAGAATACCAAGTACAGAAAGATTGAATGAAAATAGTTGAAATATCACGGTCTTAAGTAGTAAAATTAGGTAGAATAAGGTACGTAATTTTCAGTGTAGGAATGTCTTAACCATAGCTAATGCATCTCTCTGGTCTTAAATAATTCTATAGTCTATGTATATTTATAATCCGAAAAAATACACACTTAAAAACGTGTTTCATATCTTTATTTGTACTTTATACATTACTTCTAAAATAATAGAAAGTATTATAATATAAATTATAAATACTTATTAAATTACTTTAATAAATTTAAAATTTAAATTACTTATTATAAATTATAAATTATTATTAGGATATAAATTCTTGATCCATGTAGACTTTAAAGCACAGCGAATTGTTATTGTGTTGTCAAAAGTAGAAAATGTTTGTAATATGAGTAGAGCTTCGTTACAGTATGGCATTGATCATAAACGTGGGGTTTTCTGTTATGAGAAGAAAAAGAAATTTAAACCTAGGCCTAATTGTTATAGTCTAGTTATTATCAACAATACAGAAGATAGCCTTGTGATTTAGAAAAAGTCGACTGCCGGTAGATCTAATTAATTTACAAGCCGGTTAGGTGGTTATTTGCTTTCAAGTTATCGAAGTCTACCATCTTGGCTTTCAACACCACATCACAGTAACCACAATGTAGCTTGAACCCAGGGGTTTCAGGTTATTTGAAGGCAGGTCATGAAATTTCCCACAAAAGCTGTAAATATTTTAGTGGTTCATAACTAGCATATGTTGCGGTATGGTTTTCAATGCATAGATCAAATAACTTTAGCCATTTAAATAAATGGTGATCAAAACCCAGTTCATCGATAGAGTTGTTTATAAAATGTAGGTATTGGCATGGTTCAACATGTAAATAAGTAGTTGTGTATCTAAATGTTTAACATAGGGCTGGTTGCCAACTATAGTGTATAGGACACTGCCAACTTACTTTGAGGAACTTTATTTTATATATTTTATTTTATTTGGCACGCTACAAAACAGAATCACAAAGTTCAAACAACACAAGAACAAAGTTCATTTACATTTCAGCACTATCGTAATTTACACTCAATTAGTAATTTACAATAGAATACATGCTGTGACTTTATGAAATTAAATATATCCTAAAGTGAAACATTCATAGACTACGAATAATAATAAATATTAATTAGCAAATAAAAACAACAATAAATAATAGTAACAATAAATAAAAGTGATATAGGATAAAAAAAAGTTGTAAAATATTAGAAACACAATAACTGAAAAAGGACAGAGAAATAAATGACATTAACTATTATGTGATACTAAAGATGTTTTATTAAAGGCTAATCTCTAGTTAAAAATATCAATTTTGTTCGATAATGAATTATACAGTCTCATCAACGTGGTGTTAGGAGATTGAGCCCCTAGGCATGTCCGTGAGAAGGACGGACTGAACAACACGTGACCTCTGGACGAGGGTCGGCGAACAAGGAACGCTAAACGAGATAAGGGGGCTTGATATCATCAACCTTATCATTGACTAGTTTGTATAGAAAGAAGCATCCCCATATCTTGACGTCACTTTAAACTGACCATTTCAAACAAGTTTAAAAGAGTGTGGTAAAATACATCAAATTTGAGAAGCATCCGAACTTTTTTGAAGAATACATATCTAATGAATTTTATTTGTATTTGCTTAATCATGTCGGCAAGATAGGTTTCATGTGGATACAACACAGTTGCTTCAAACTCGAGTTTAGGTCGTAACAGAGTGCAATATAAACTTTTTAGGCTGTAAATACTGGTTAATAAACTTTCTGATCTGAATATGAAGCCAAGAATTAGATACGCTGATCTACAAGACTCGATTAAGTGATCAGTAAAAGACAGTTTGCTATCAATTATAACACCAAGATTGTAAACAATAGACGGCCAAGCTGCGAACCCTGGGGAACCCCTGAAGATACAACAAATTCAGAAGATAAACTACCCTGAAAATAGATCTAAATAAACATTCTATTAAGATCTTCAAACAAAGATGTTCATCAACTAGTTTGTATTTAAACTGTATCTACCACTTTTTACTTTGGAATAGCTTCTTCGATACGAAACTGTGTTTATTATTAATAGTATATTTCGTACCTAGGGCCGAAAATGGGGTTTTGCCGGCTCGAGATAGTTTTTAAGTTCGAGACGAAGTCGAGAACTTAAATCGATCGAGAGCTGCAAAACCATTTCGGTCCGTGGTACGAACGCTATTTTTCACCACACTATACCCTATTACCACTATTCACCACTATAATAATGCACACTGATCGTCAACACAACTACAACTTTAAGGTTATGTGAAGAAATAATTTGAGGAATCAGCAAAAATATAAATAAATAGTTGCTAGGCAACGGTGACAATAACACAATTCTATATTGCAATGCTATGGATTTTGATTGTGTATTTAAAACGCATTCATGTTTTAAGTAAGTAAGCGGGCAACTGATTTTGCGGCCCCGGCCTGTAAAAACCTGCTCGGTCCCCAAATTGGCGACAGCTGGCATGGCCAGCAAAACGTAACTTTCAGCCACCAATTAACGTATGTAATACAGCCAAAAACATCATAGTGTGGTGAAAACTATTTTAATTAAGTGCAGTCTCTTGAATTGTAAAGGGGTTTGAGCAAGATTACTATCTTAAAAGGTAAAGATACAAAGGGCAATGCTCAACAGTCCGAATAAAGGGTCGTTTGACTTTCAAAAAAGCTGTTTCTAGCACACCGTAAGAGTGCAGGGATAAATCCATATTTTCCTAGCTGGAAGAAATAGTTCAATTACCGTATGGATTGAAAGTAAAAAAAAGCACACACACACACAGTTTTTGATACACTGAAAACAATAAGATATTACTTTTAAAAAGTGTTGAAAATTACTTTTCCTAATGTTTGAAGGGTTTTTTATTAATTTGGCTGACACTTTAGTACTGTACAACTTCAAAACTGTATAAGAGATAGCATCAAATTACTATTCACCAAAGACTTAACTAATTCTAACACTGGTGTTGAATTTAAATTCAGTTTATTACTAGGAAATGTATTGAAATTTAATTTTGGGTGGGGCAGCTAGAAACATTATAGTTCATAATTGTAAGGTTTTTTTACAGTTAATTGGGCAGAATCCCCATAAAAAATTCCCATAAAAATATAAACTACCGGAAAGGAGTATTGCTTTGTGAATTAACTTTTGCTTTACCTTCCGTACAGCGTAAAACAGCAAATGATGGTCTGACGTGATATGTATATGTATTTATCAAATTGTGTCGTTATCAGTTTGATGGCCGGAGTTCATTGACATTGTCAGGATGTGTTAGACTATCACGAAACTCCAACACATTTGTCATGTGTGGCGTTCATGTTTGGGTTGGTGTTTAAAATTGTGTCATAACTCAAATATTTGTTAAATTGATTAATATGAACGTAGTTTATTATAATAGATCTCCAAATTTCATTCAAACATTTTATCGTCCTATTTTTAAGCTAGACCTAGGATCGCAGATTCAATAGAAACCCCTCCAGGAAGATGAATGTATTAAGTCAGCTATGTTGAAATTAATTAATCATGCAAATTGTACTGTCCAAAAATAAATTTTTGTAATCGTTTCACTTCACAATGTTTTTTTCTCTTTTTCGTTTTAGTACTCTTATATTTACAATAAATAAACAGTTTGTTATTCATTGAATTTATTAATCAGTTTAATGGTCCTCGTTCAAGAGGTAATTAGTGATTACGGAAAGTAAATAAAATAAACGTCTTATAACACTTAAAACATATATTTACGACGAATAGTCATTCGCCTATTGGGTCTGATGATGATTGGAGTGTCCAATCGAAATCGATCACCACTTACCATCGTTTTTGTATATTTACCGTCTTGTGAGTAACAGTATAAGCGTAAATATATGTTTTAAGTGTTATAAGACGTTTCTTTTATTTACTTTCCGTAAATTTAATAACACGTACAATGCTGATCAAGAAGTTATTTAATTAGTGATTAGCAAACTTTTAAGCTTAACTTAAATCATGTTGTTGAGTTTAAAATACAGTATGTTATTTTAGTCTAAGGTTTTGATTGATTGATTCCTATTTTACTCGGATGTTAACACATTTTATCCTGATCGACTATAACTAAATCCAGCCTGTTATCTAAAGATTTTAACCATGTAACTATTTTATATTACAACTGCTATGAAGAATACAATACAACAGAAGTATTTATGACCTTAAAACAGTGTTCTAGGCATTACGTTGTCTTTATATTTTTCTATTTTTAATAGGACGATTATGATGGATAAGTTTACGTACACAAATTATCATATTTAAGAGCACGGATTTTAATAAACTAATAATATAAAGTGGAGGAGGAAGAAAAGAGAAGATAATATATTTCACTGTAGACAGATATCTCTCCACTTCCCCTCAGCAATTGTGAAAAACGTGAGTATTGCGGTGCTTGGTTGACTAATGAAAAAAGAGCATTGAATTGAAGGAAATTTAATAGTTGTTGTTACCATTAAGAAACTATGAAAAAAGGGTTTGTATTTATAGTTTTAAGTAACTATTAAACCCACTTAACGACAACGAAAAATTACTGACACGATCCTTTTCATCGGCTATTTATTTGAATAAGATAAAAAAAGTCTTATAAAGTATCTATAAACGCTGAATAACTAACTACTGTTCATTAATATTCATTCATTGTTATTTAACTGCATTTTTACCATTATGTACATACAGATCTATTGACAAATAAAGCATCAATATTCATCTAGTTTTACAATACAAGAGCTCAGCGTACTTGACCAAATTTACTCAAAAAAGTATTTCATTATGTTTCCCTCACCCCCTACCACAGGGTGCGGCAAAAACCGATCTATTCTTCGCAGTTCACTGTACAGAGACAGGTCGTCTGAGGAGGGTGGGGGTAGGCCGTTGGAAAGCACACTTGATTCCATCCGTAGTCATAAAAGTTGATAGAGAGATCCGGGACACTCTGTATATACATAGAAGATGATTTACCTTTGACCGACAATCATTAGTGGTCCTTTAATGACAGTGTAGTGACATGAATACTAATGATGCTTTTTTCATTCAAGTAATCAAAAAATATAGTTTTTAAATATGATTTTATAAAAAATAAGGTATTAGAACAATCAGAACATGTACTGTAAATTATTGAGCAAATCATATTATCTGGAACGAGTCATAAACATTGTTATGGAGAGTAATTTTGCCGTTGTTAGTTTCCGATTGGACATTAGTTTTACCATTAGTGATAATCAGATCCCAGCATTCTATTGTATCACCAATCTACAATGTTAAGTCCAATCAGTATAATCATTTTACCATTGATTTCAGTGCAAACGATAATTTTGTTTTTACTGTAGACTTTGCAAAGTTTAGACTGTAAAGAAATTATTGAAAACATGTTTTATTTGTTTATTTAAAGCAAATATTATGTCAAAATTTTAATACAAAAAGGCAGTGAGAGATTACATGGGTAAACGTTCTTCACATCATATTAAAAATGCTAAGAATCAAAACCATTGGCATCTGATAGCAAGACACACAGAAAGTATCACTGACAACAGATAAACTAAAAGTGATGTTTTTATTTTAGTACGCAGTTTGAACTTTGTTCATAGTACGTAATTAAGTTAAATATTTGTAAACAAACACATCTTAAAAACAAGAAATGCTCAACACGAACAATTAATTTAACCCAAAAGAATGAATTCTGGTGAAAACCAAACGAATCTCGAAATATATGTCGAACTAAGAACGATTCAGTTTTGAAAAAGAAGACAGAATTCCAAGTTTATTGGAATTCTTTCTGTTACCACGAAAACCAAACCGTAACTTTCATTTTAAACTGTTTCTTTTCAGTTTACATTATAAATTACCTTCTTTTGCGTCTACTTTTGCTTTATATTATATTATTTAACTGTAGGCATACGTATATTTAATGTATAAAATCTTTTTCGGTATATTATAATAGCATAGGCCCTCATGCTGAAGCAATAGGCATACTTATTTCTGTATTAATCACTGCCATTAAAACGATGACAAGTTTGAAAACACTAACAGAAATGAAAAAAAATAATAAAAATAGAAAAAAGTCCCCCATGTGTTAAAGAGTTTTTCAAGGAACTGTAGGGTTTTACTTAATTTTGATGTAATGTATGTTAACCTTAGCATAGTGTGACATCTTTTTCATACCAAAGAACGTGATTGGGAAATAGATGGACAGAGAAGTCAGTTGACAAGGGAGATAAATGTCAGGCACATTGCGAGATAAACATCGATCATAAAGTAAACTATAGTATGCAATAAGCGGGAAGAGTTACAGGGTGTAGTTTTCAAAGTAATGTGAAGTTTCGCTTAATAAAGGAGAGCATGGTTCGTCTAAGGGCTATATTAATGTTGACCTTCCTATTTTGTATAAATACCCTACCTACACTACCTACCCTAACAAGTTATCCGATATACGATAAACGAGCACTTGGTTTACAAGACCATTTAAATAAAACGATAGGAAAGGTTTTATGTATGGTTGACATACAAGTCATTATGTAATTTATTGGTTTTGCAAACAAATTAAGAGTAAATTGAAGTGAGTGCATACGCAATAGCATACTGTTTTGGTATTGTAGTATAAGTCAAAAACTTTATTGTTTATGCTCACTTAGAATAATTATATTTATTTCAATTTGAGACATATTTTCTCGAAAGTGTAGAGCTGAGATATTATAAAGGAAATTCTTCTGAAAGTGCAATGATGTGAATAAATGACCGTTCACCTGCGATCGACAAAAACTAGTCAGACGTATCCAACATAGTCTATCTTATCTTAAAAAGTTTATTTACTCTTATTGGGTCTTTATTTCTTAAAAAAATTACGTTATTTTCTAAATTTTGAAATGTCCATTTTACATGGAAAAATTGCTTTTCCAACAATACATGAAAATAAAACCAACAGCGATAAAGATAAAACATTGTAGAGCATAATTTTACGGTTGTTAATATCTGGTTGGGCATTAGTTTTATTACTGGAAATAATTAGATCCCGTCCTCATATTTGATCAATTTTCCACTGAGTTTAATCAAGTAAGTGATATTATAGGGACTAATGATTTTTAGTCAACAGAATTTCAATTAATTTTGTATAATTTATTTACACAGTTATCATTAAATATGTTTCAAGTATGTTTTTTTGTAAAATTATTCAAGACTTAAAATTATTTACAAATGATTTAGACTCAGAGTGGAAGCTGTACCAATGTATCTTTATTACTATGTTTTAGGAATTGTAATTATAGCACCAACCTGTGACAGTTAGTAAGGAAGATTATAACTAAGGATAAGCTTGAAATGAGATCTATATTCGAAATGTATAATAATCTGTAAGGTGGAAAATATATTTTTAACTAACTTAGATTTTATGAAGCGTCTAGGACAAATAATGTGCAAGGTCCTAACAAAAAGATTAATCGTTTTATGTGTTATGTTTTTTTTTCGTACATTTAATATCAAATGTTTACCACAGACTTGCTCACCTACATCAAAACAAAATGAATTGACATACTTTTTATTCTTAATAGACAAAACATGATTGTATGAGCATAAAAGGAGTACTTGCTGCGTAGGAGATATATCTTGGTGGAAATAATATTGGATGATCCAACATACCTTGTAAAAATTCATTTATACATGAGTATTATTAGAGTTTATTGCCCTTGCAATTTTTATTAACTCAAGAGGATATAATTAAATATGTTTGTAGAAAAATCTATATCAAATTTTATCACAAACGCTGAATATATGGGAAAGGTTTTCGTGAATTGAAACCAATCGAAATTTCTTCTGTTAGTGTTGACTCTTAAATGTATCACAGTCTCTCTGCACAGTTTTGCTGTTTGCTAGAGGGTTGGGCATCCAGTAAAAATGGAGTTAAGATGGTAATTTAATGTATTTGTTTTTCTGTGAAATTTATTCTTTCACTTTAGCTATTAATATCATGGGCCAATACTAAATCCAGGTTCAAATTTGAGGTTTGAATGTATATTTCCCAGAACGCTCACTAAAATGCAATTTATGTAAACAATTATGTTTTACAACATTCTTCGTCAAGTTCTATCATGGAGGCAGATTTTTCTTTAATAAAAAAGGGATAGAACGAAAGAATTAAAACGTGTATAAGAAAGGGGGTTGGGTGGAAGTATTTTAAAAGTAATTAGAGTACTTTATGATAAAGTTACCGGTCTAAAAGAAGAAAAGGAAATGTGCAAAGGGTAATAGGAAGGGACGGAAGACGTGCTTAGATATAAAAGCGATATAAATTTTAATAACATCAAAGACAATCGTCAGATGGCTCATCACTTTGGAGTATGATGACAAACAGATTGATGATAGACAGTCTTTATTAGCATCTATCTTCATCGAAAGTTGTCAAGCAGTCTAATGTTGCCATTCACAGAGTTTAAAAAACAACAAAACCAGTAGACCTTATAAACTATTGTCATTAGAATATACGTTAAACAATATGTGATTATGTAACTATACGTGTTACCATAGACTAAGGAGAATAAAAATACTTTTATACTCCTTAGTCTATGGTTTTACTGATCAAATTCATGAATAGTGTTTAATTTCACGCTAATTGTACTAACAGAATGAGTTCACTTTTAATGTATTATTTATATGAAAGGCGGAAATTATACCGTTACACTTAACAGTTAATGCAATAATTATTTATTAATTTAAATAATAAAATGAATGAAACGATATGAAACCAGACGATATGAACGATATGAACAATATGAATGTTGTATGAAACGATTAAATAGTGTTGATTCATTTTGTCAGAAATTGAGAATTAAACTAATTCCAAATGGTGATTCAAACATTTTAATATTTCTGTTTACATTAACAAGCTCTATGTTACAGTTTGTTATTGTGTTATTATAAGGTACGTGTAAAAAAAACACCAATAGGTTCAACATTTATTATTTATATTTTAAGACTGGAGTAGTTTTTAAAAAAAATTTTAAATTTCAGTTAAATGAAAATAATTAATTTCAATTCATCGAAAAAAATCCTTTATATTCTATGTTATATTAATTGCACTTTTTGAATTAGAAAGACAGCCGACTATTAAGATATTTCAATAAAAATGTGTAAATTATAAAAAGTGACAGCTGTGAAAATACAATACAGTACTACAACTATAAATTGACGTGCTAATGACAAATGCAACTGGTGTTTGATTTCAAAGAGGAAACATAGCAGATATCTCAACAACGTTTCGTCTGTCAAAGCTTTTTCCGGCAGTCATTCCAAACAAAACAAACTTTGAAAAATGTTCAAATGAGACTGATAATTTGTGTCAACGTTTGATTGTATCAAATATGTGATGATTTAAGCTAATCAAACATAGTGTGTTCTAACATTTCTTATTCATGAATTATTTATCATAGAGAAGTAAACACATTGGGTTAATGAGGAATTATTGGAATTATTTTGAAGGAATTATTTATGCGTAATCGTAAACTTGAAAAATATTAAGACCTTAAACCTGGAGATTAAAGATAGAAGAAAATCTAATATTATTCCACAACTTATTTTGTGGAAGTTATTTGGACCAACTTACGATAGGGTAATGGGATTGGGAATTAGCATAACTAGGATATTAGAGACAATATTGCAGACATTTAGGTGAGGTAAAGAGTAGACAAAAAAAGGTAGGCTAGGTAATAAATTACCTACCCATTGCTAAACAGGGATAATTAATCTCTATAAAACAATAACTAAATTTAATTTTGAGAATACCTATTAAGAGATAACGGAATCTGGTTAAGTCCGCCATAGATATAGGTAACGCCACAGAATATGATGCAGTGGACGAATCATAATGAAAAATTTGCATAAGCTTGCGGTAAAATTATAGCTTTGACATGTACCTTCTCCCTAGAGTAGGAGGAATAGTAAATTAGAAAAATACGATTCGAGCAGTTTGTTTTATTGTTTTGTAGATAAATGGAAAAAATAACAGCTTCTTATGAGGGTTCTGTACAACCTGATCATTAGGTCGGTGCTCAATGTCATTTGGTCATTGGCCATTGGTGGGAAACCCTGACCTCGAGAACAAGTCCCAGACACGAGACCAATCTCATCCTCGGCATACATTTTCACATTTATTTTTTTACCTCACCGTAATTCTCGTTTTCAGACCAAAAATATAATGTTTTATAATTTTTACCGTACTGTTTTAAATATTACTTTTCATACGGTTGCATATCGAAATGAAATTAAATGAAAAATGTCTTTATTGAAGAGGCGAAGTTAGGACTTTTAAGTCCTCTCTACCACTTAACCTCTAAAATATTGTGGTTTACAATAAAAACACTAAAAATTAAAGATAATAAAATGCATCTTTAACGCAAATTAAGTTATGGCTAATTGAATAAGTCTTCAGGGTCTTCTGGTACTTGTTGGAGTGAATATAGTCTACAACAGTCTGATAAATGGACCTATTACGTGATGTTTTCTACATCACACTTTTAGGCTACACTCCAAGAGTCTTTATCTTGTCTTGCTAAGGATAGGATTCTGTAGATTATTAATATTGTTATAGTCATTGTAACAGTTTTATTAGTAACGAGGATTACATTTTTAATCACTTGCTTGGCATGTATTATGGAAATGTTCTTTTAAAAAACCGTAAGTTGAATAAAGAATATACCATGCTTAAGCTGTGCATTATTTACGGTTTTGTTAATTTTATATTTACAGTGCTGAGATATAATTTTGTTGAAAATATGCTTGGTAACGCTTACTTAAAGTAGTTGTATGGTATTTAACTATGACTTGAATATGATGGAGGAAAATTATGATATAAGAGTTGTATAAAATTATGAAGATTAAATGTTATTTTAGTAAATATAAGTTTTGGAAAAACTCTGTTGAATGGCTGTCGTTACTGATCTACTAACACCTTGTTAATTTTTGAATTTTTTTTCATACCCAAATAGAAAGAATTTTCTTATTTACAATTAGAGGTAAAATGTGATGTAGGCTACCTTTACTTTGTCTCATCCTTTAGTATCATTTTCCAGCCAAACCTTTTTCTTTCATGACTGATCACTCATAAGTTATACTATTATTTATTTTTAATCTTAAGAATAAAACTACATTACACGCACACGATACAATTAAATAACGAAAAAGTCATATTTCGTATGGTAGTATAGTCCTACCGATATTACCAAAATACAGTTTTTTGCTAAAATGTTTCATACAGTGTTTTAAATTAAAACTCGAGATGGTAAGATGTTTTCGTCAGTGTAGTCTGTTAAATGTGATGAAAGCTCAGAAAAAGTCACACGGAGAGTTCTGCTCCATTTCTCTCTCTGGCACTCGGCTCAAGTACTCCAGACTTGGATCGTTTATTATCTGGAACCATTTCAAAGCTCTGAATATTATTTAGCTTAAGACGTCTCTAACATTGAAATATTATTTTAGGTATATCATAACTTAAACTTTTCCCCTGTTGTTAGGTTACTAGGTTTGTTAGCTGTAAACTTTACTCTATTCTACAATCAAATAAAGTTTGGCTTTGCTTTTCACATACTATTTGCTGAGATCTCACATGAGATGTTGAAAAAGATGGCTTTGTAGTTAAAGTCCGGGTAAAAGCGGGAATGGCGTACAGGCATTCGAGTAAAATAATGGTTCTATCACACTTTTTTCCTTTTTTTTCCTAGGACGCTAGGGACGAGCCCGGAATTGTTTTGCACATTACTTTTTGGCTCTAGCCACTCAACTCGCTACCCAGATTCGATCACACTAAATGGAAAGTAAATGAAAAGGCAAATTTGTTTTGTGCATTGTCAATCTTGCCGCGGTACAGTTTACATGACGACCCACATTTTGAATTTTGTGAGTAAGATTTGTAGTAACTTTCGCTGTTTTGTGTGTAACAGAATGATTTATTACTGTCCAAAAATCCTATTATGAAAGTGTACATTGAATGTGGCTTGAAATAATTTCCGACAATTAATAGAGGGATTTATTAAAAATACTTATTTGTATTTTTTACATATAATAATGCTGAAAAATGTGTATAATTTATTAATTAATAACATAATAGAATACAAATAATGATTGAATGTAGTTGTATTCACAATTTTGTGGTTACAAATTAATTTTGTGTTGTTCTTAATTTCTTTTGTGTGTATATTGAATTTTTACTATTAACCCAGGGGGGTGGGGTTACTCAATACTTGGATAGGCAAATTTTAATGAGGTTCATTGTAAATGAAGATAGTTCAAATATTGACCCAACAGGATTATAATGTCAAAACATTTTCAAACCGTGTAATATTTTTATATGCAAAAACTAATACTGGTCATTTTTTTTACCTCGCATTCATCCATAGTCCGAAACTGTTGGATAAAAAAGTATTAACTGTTTGAAATGGGTTTGACAACTTTTATAAGTAAATACTAACAACCACAAACTTAATTTCAAGTAAAATCCATTGAAGCGGGTCAAAGATAAACAGGTAAAGATGAGAGTTTCTCTTTAGTCGTGTAGCTCATGTTCTACGCATGTATTAACAATTTTATTTCGATATATTATTCAATCTGTATAAGTAGCTTAAGCACAGTTACACGGGAATGTGTTTGAAATAAGAGGATTATAAACCAGGGCCAAAGAGGATCTATAATCCGTATGTTTCAAAGGGTGATTGCTTTAACAAAACGAATATTTTTTTCATATCATACTGTCTTTTAGACATGATATCAGATCATAACATAAAGGTTTCAGTAGTTGTTTCAGTGATTCACTTTGTTCTGTACTAGATGCATGACACAAACGTTCATTGAAACTGGCTTTTGAATACTTATTTTTTACATATGTGTGTAGTAATTAACACGAAATAAAAATATGTTTGAGTTATAAAATTCTGTTTAAGTTTAAAGTATAGTAAAAGATATAATGCTGAATATGATATGTAACATTTTAAAACGCTTTTGCAATTCTCTTAGAGTTGCCTATGTTTACCAATTGCTTAAACTATGGCTAGAGATACGTACGAGTACAGCTTAGCCTATTGAGAGGGAAAAGTAGAACATGTGTACTACCTATGTATATCTTTATATGTTCCTGTGAGTTTTGTATTGCAACATTAATATTAAACCTGTTAGTATTGACAAGCTAAATTAGTACTTTAGAAAAACAACGTAAGTAATATTTTTTGAAGCCTTTTTTATTATTTCAATTTAAGATAAATTTTCATTTCAATTTAAGATAAATTATAAATACGAAAACCCCCCAAATTCTTTATTAAATATTTTTGAAATGTAGACAAGACCAAAAATATCCCATGTTATTTATTTTACACTACGTATTGGGTCTTTGGTGACAGAAACATAGAAACATGGGAAACACGTTTTTGATCGGAAAATAAATCACATTAGAACCGAGTAGATTAAAATATTGGAAGAATTCCAGCTGGCCGTGTTGGATTTACATTTAGTTGGTTACGGATGTTGTTGTGATGGTTTTTGTTGCCGAAAATTTTTTTAATAGGTATGCACGTTAATAAAACCACCCATTACAACCTAATTAACCTAATTCAATAAAAATGAATGTTTGCACTATACCAAAATATATACTGTATTTAAAATTATATACATGAGTTTAGCCGTTTATTATAAGTTAATTGCCCTTTCTATCCGGCTTTTAGATACGTGGTTTGTGGCAAAAGATAGGAAGGTCTTTTGTATCCAGGTAAAGAAGTTACAGTACTTGAACTTTCTATTAGAAGCCACTTGAAAATATAATAAATAAAAGCAACATAATGTTGAATCTGTTATTGTGTTTTTAGCACCATTGCAAGAATTTGTCTGAACTATTCATAAAACATAGAAGTTATACGTAATCAAAAACTGATCCCCCCATAACATTTAATAGTTAAAGTAAACTTCTTGTTTTATTGATAATTTGACATAGAGCACATGCGTTTCGTAACATTCAAGTGCATTTAAATCAACGAGGAAAACCAAGGTCACCAAAATCTGTTGGTGGTCAAAACCAATACGACAAGGATTCTAGATTTATTGCTATATTTAGTTAAAACTGTTTTATAATAAACCAGTCAAATTACTAAACAAAATATTAAACAACACCATACCCTCTACATGAGCCATTCAAAACCAACTCTAAAATCGTATTCCTTAATTGTATTATCTATGAAGATGAATAATCCATAAAGTAGCAAATTCAGATAATGTTTTATTATTTTGAAAAATGTGAAATTTAAACTTCGTTTAAAGTAAAGCCAACATAAAAATAAATTAGCAACTTACAAAACATAAAAGTTTGACATGTTATATTTAACTACATATACATAGGGATCTTACAATCAGAACTGCAAACCTATCAAAATATCTCCTTTACAAAACAATCTCCCCCTGACACGTCCACATTGCTTACAGACCCTCACTGTTCCTCATGTACTATGCCATCAACTACTTATCCCGAACGAATTAACCAGGATATTCGTATGACACATGGTGCACCACATTGCTGTGCGTCAGCTCCATCATGGCTCCGGGATTATAGGGGAATATCATGCGGGAGTATCGTAAATTGTTTCAATCATTCAAACGAGTAATGCAAAATACTTTAAGTAGGTAAATTATTAACTTTACCAACCTTACTTAACCTCAAGATTGAGTCGAAAATATTCACTTTATGCTCTTGTAAAAATCTAGAACCATACCATTATTATTTAGCATAGACAGCAGTTGAAAGTTCGTTACTGTCGTTCCAAGTTACGTGTAGACTAATAATCACCGACTCACAAATGTTTATTGCCCCTCAATATATACGAAGATTTTAATTCCAAAGTAATAACTGTTTACTAAAGTAAATGGCGATTATATAACCACTCTCGCATAGAAACCTTTTCAACAAGTTTGCAATACATATGGAATTTACATTCTGAAAGACCAGATTAAAAGCAGATACAACTTCAAAGCTGCGTCTGATTTAAATACTCTTATGAATACACGAGTTTACTGCATAATATTCTGGCTTTGGAGTTTTGCGGTCACTCTATTGAAGTGGTTTTATTCAAAATGCTAAACGTATATTTAACCAAATTAATTTATGAAACTCGTTGAAAAAAACGCTTTAATAACAATTTTCATTAATTAATGATAGATTTTAATTAGTGAAAGTTGTGCATCTATACCGTTTAAATATGAAGAAATTAAGAAATTGAAGAAAACCTTAAAATGACTTTTGTATTATTTTATATTTAACGATTAAAAATAATTTTAAAAGATATATTTAAAAGGACATTTGTATTGTTTCGTTCTAGAACTTTATTCCAGCTTAATACTGAAATAATTCTTGTTTTAGGCAACTAAATAATTTAACAACTATGCTAACAATATATTTTTACATTAGTATTTTCATTAATGATGCGGTTACTTCTTAATAAAAAAATATGTAAAAAAATATTTCAGCCTTTTTTGCCAGAAACGATTAAGATTATAACAAATCATCATAAAAGTTGCATAATCCAATTTAATATAATTCAAGCCATACTAGTTGGAATATTTCCAGCCGGTTGTCCCACGCAATCAGTGTAATGTATTTAATTTCCTATCCAAAACCTGTTGCTTATGTTATTTCTGTTAAGTGATCAGTTAATAATAATAATATTTAGTTCACCGAACCATTAATCATTTGATTTTTAAAACATTGTAATATTTTATTATGACCAAATGATGTAATGCAATACATATATACAAGATTTAAAGAAATAAATATATTAAAATAAGGTAAATCAATATATATGTCATGTCCCATACTGTGAATTAATTACTATATTATGATAAAACAAGCATACATGTACTAAAACTTATGTTATTTGTTAATTTTCAAAAATAGTGTAGCCTTCGAGCTCATAACAAAATTAACATTTATAAAAGGTATTGTAAATGTAATAAAAGTGTAAGATTTTAAAATCTAAGTTAACGATTTTTAACAATTTCAAATATTAATATTGAAGAATGGAAGTTCCATCCATCGGATACTACGTTAAATACGAGAACTTGAAGTTAAATGGTCCGAAAGAATAACACTTACTTTTATCTCCAAACATAAATCGGTTGCATCTATAAAAGGATAATGTCACTCCGTTTGAAGTGACATTTAATTTATAATCGCATGTTTATGTAAACCATACTATGACAAATTACGTAAACGAGACCGTAACCGCATTAAGATTCATCTTTAAATACGTACCAGTAGTACTGGGCTGTCTAGTAAACTGCTAATTAATTTAATTTAATACAATAGTGATGTTTCTGTTACAAAACAAATTCTCAGCTAGTTCTTTGTTTTGATTGAATATATTTTAGTTAATAAGAAGCTTAAGGCCCAGTTACATGAAAGGTGTTCTCTATAAGAGGATTATTCGCCGAACATCAGGGACAGTGAGGTTCTGTAAGCCAGGTGAACGTGTCAAGGGAAGATTGTTTTGACAAGGATTTATACGATTAAGTAAAGCTCATATGGATTTCATACTTCATTTATGTGTTAATTTATTTCATAATTCCTCAAACCCAGTGATAAAATAATATGTATTTGTCTGACGTAAGCTTAAAAAAAGTACTGTAATATGTTTATCACTAAATCGTGTAAAATTAGTGGTTTTGGTTTTTCTGACAAGCAATGATAAAAAACACTTTGAAGGCTCTTGATCACGTTTCATATTTCAAATGTGTTTAGACATTTTAAAATTGCCAGTTAGGGTACATGAAACGTTTTCTCAAAGTTGGAACACATTTACAAGTTCAATCTTTGATAAGAAATAAAACCCCAGTACACATACGGTGATAGATAAATGTTTTAGATTTTGCTGATATAGTTGCTAAAAAAACTTCACAGCAGAATAGAGCATGAACTGACTATTTTTTCTGTTCAAACCTATTTACGTGTCTAGTAAATGTTGAACAAATTTTTCAAAAATTATTAACTATACTGCTAGTTGAGTTTTTGCCCGCAACATCTTACTTTGTATGAGAACTGTAGGCAAACGATATTTTATCTATAAATTATACGCTTTAGTTTAACTGCTGTAGCTTTTTCTGGAGCTTAAAAGAGCTGGAAACGTTATCAGTTGTGAGTAAAAAACATAGTTATCTAGCAGAATAGAATGTAGAGTATAACGTAAGGTTAGGAAACACGGTTGTTAATAAATTATTAAAAAACTAGCCAATGATCATAAAATGTTTATATTTTTTAAATTGCATTAGAAGTAAGAGTCAATGTACACAGAATAACAGTTGCGAATAGTTTTGAGATGTTTTAAGGTTCAGTGTCATTTTTTTAGAGTTCTAAACGGTTTAATGGAGTGGAACTCTGTCGCTCTGGGAGACGTTATTTACGTTTAAAAACACCAAAAATATTTCTTTTAAATCAAATATTTGAATACAAGTCTCTTGATCATTTTTTATAGTTTCAACAGTTAAGCATTGCATAGCCAATCATATCTTTATCAGCAATTATCACCTTGATAAATGGTACCATGTACTTAACAGTATATTAGTAATATGGTTTGTTGATAATAACTATCATATTTTTTTATTGTTATGCCATGTATTGTGCCTCGCAGAATTGCATTAACTAACATTTATAGTATACACATAGTACCTTAAAATATATAATATTAATGCCCAACCTAATATGGAAAAACATCAAATGAACAAACGTATTACAAACTATCCCCAAAAGCGTATTATTTGTATAAAAATAAACAGTTACACCTGTAATTTGTATCACAATTTAAAATTTTAGCGAATTTCCCATTTAGGGTTAAGTTATTGCCATAAGTGTTATGGTAAGACCTAAACCCAGGACCGATTTACTTTTTCTTTTTGATGTCCAGATCGCAAACACACAACCCGTTCAATTTGTTGTATATTAGGGTGTTCTAAGTAAATAGCCAAACACCGGAAAATTGTTCTATTTAAGAGAAAATCTACTTTTTTGAAATCACTTCGTTAACCGGTATTCTGATATTTTGAATTTTTTACAATAAAGATTTTATCTTTGAATTGTTTTAACCGATCTTTATGAAACTTTGTATGTATGATAAGGTTCACAAGCTTTATATCAAACAACATCAAATTTTGACGAGAAAAAAATCTGAAATATCATGAATTCATCTGTAGAATAAACCTAAGCAGTCAGGTCGCACCTCATTTTGCCTTATTTTAAAACTAAAACTCGTAATATTTGAGCTATTTACTATTCAATGTTTTAGAACTTAGCGTCATTTGATACGACAACTTCAATGTTAAACAAAAGTGTTTTTGACATTTTTTATCATAAAATGAGCCATGTATTTGTAAATTAAATTATGAAAATGGCCACCGAGATTAGTTACCAGACACGGTAAATTCATTAAACCGCAAAGATCAGTGTAAACTAGGTGCTGAACCGCCGCCAATCGACGAGAGATTGTTAGAACGACGCCAGCTGGAAACCGTCCAATGATATAATCCACTAGATATTTATTCAACTCGTTTTACATTACGAACTTGTAGCCAATGTGGCAATCGTTCCACTGATTCATTTAATCCAAGATCAAATTAAAGTAATGTACCTTAATTAAGCGTTAGCCATCATTTGAATGACTTTGTCTAGCAAATGGAATCCGTCCAAGATTTTTGTGATTGTCCGTAGCAATATTTGAAAAGAAAAGGTACAGTTTTATGTATTCCGAAGAAAATGTTTAATATCATGAAGTCTGAAAAGTGTAACTGTAATTTAAATAACTAAACCATATGATTGAACGAAGCCTTGTATTCAACAATAGCTTATTAAAGTATCAGCCGGAAATAAAACTGTTGGTTGAATTTAATACATACATTATAACTCCAGTTTTAATAAATAATAAAGAGACTATTAAGTGAACAAAATGAACCTATTTGTATGTCTCGGATAATATGAATTTTAAATAATGAAAGTCAAAAGGTTGTATATTTTTAGTTTTTAACTATTTGTGATGATTTTTACATACTCTTTCGTTTGACGGTTATATTGAAAATTCGTTAGGTAAAACCTAAAATAGCAAACCGTCTCAATTAAAAGTTTGTAACATTTTAATTTATACAACGCATATAGTAAATTTAAATTCAGCCTTAGATGTACTAAGCTCGGTAAAAACTACTCAGCTATACAGTACGTACTAGGAGGTACGTTGTGTTGTAATGTTTGTTCTATAAATAAGTTAGTATATGAATGTGCGTATACTGATTTTCAACAACAGGCGCACAGTATAAATATGAAGGTTTAATAAATACATAAACTATTAATGTTACTGCAGCAGTATGACAAGATCGTTAAATAGTTTGCTAAACATTTTTTATCTTAAAAATGTATTAAAATGTTAAACATTTTTGTAAAGAGAACATCCAACCAATAAAAAATCACATAAGGTTACAAGATGTTATGGAATTCCTCCAATGTTAACAACGTTTAGAGAACCAAACAGTTAATGGCCAAGACAAGATTTTATTAATCTAAAAGACATTCTCTCCCATTCTGTAATTGAAGTTACTATTGGTAGACCCAGGCTATCCTCGTATAACAGGGGTATAATGATACCCAATTATATCAAGGATATTGCGAACCTAATGACCAGTACGTGTATAGCCCACATCGTTCAAAATACAGGTATATCTGCTAAAACACTACTGTTCACATATTCTTTCTCAGTAATTGAGCTTACTATTAGTAGACCCAGGCTATCTATGTATAACAGGGGTATAATTATACCCAATTATACCCAGGGTATGAATTATTGGGTAATGATACCCAATTATACCCAGGATATTGCAAACTTAATGACCACTACGGGTATAGCATACAATTATCAAAATACAGGTACATCTGCTAAAACACTACTGTTCACATTCTCTCTCAGTAATTGAGGTAACCATTAGTTGACCCAGGCTATCCTCGTATAACAGGGGTATAATGATACCCAATTATACCCAGGATATTGCAAACCCAATAACCGGTACGTGTATAGTTACCTCGTTCAAAATACTGGTATATCTGTTAAAACACCACTGTTTACATTCTCTCTCAGTAATTAAGGTTACTATTATTAGACCCAGGCTATCCTCGTATAACAGGAATACCTATCGTATCTATTAGTAGCTATCCTCGTATACCAGGGTATAATGATACCCAATTACACCCAGGACATTGCAAACCTAACAACCTCTACAATTATAGCATACAATTATTAAAATACAGGTATTTCTGCTATAACAATTTTTGATATATAAAAAGATTGTAAATAAAAATGCGTTTTGTATTTAAACAAAAATCTTTATAATATTTTTAAAGTTTTATTGATCTAAATTAATGTTATTATTATCGTTATATTATTGTTAATTTAATGTTATTGCAGGCATGCCCTGTTGTATTAAGACGATAATTAGAATCAGATAGCTCTTATATATTATGAGGTGTTTACCTTATAAACCACGATTAAAGACTAAGATAATATAAATATTCGATACATTTACTTATGTCAATCGGTTACATATTTATTTATTTGCGCTTTTCACATAAAAATATTAATTTCCTGTTTCTTTTCAATCGTTCTGTCATTCCTAAAAGATACGACAAGGTAACAGAATTTGTTTGTTACATAGTAAATACAAAAAAAAGGTAATTAATTTTGCAATGAAATATTTTAATGGTACATATATATTAATGTATTAATGGTATATATACGATATAGATATAAAATTAGTTTATTTTCTTTTCCTAATTTTATCCAAATCATTTAAATAGCTCATGGCACATTATCATAAAGACAATCATGAACACAGTAGACACCTTAACACGACAGGATGCTGAGCGAATGACTAAAGTATATTAACAATGTGTGTTTTGTCTTTGTTCTTATCTCTAGTTCGCCCGCATTCTCTTCTTTGATAAGTATGTTTTCACTTTAGTCAGCAAGAAACTCAAACGTACCTGAAATATTGAGATGGTTGTGCAGCTGATAATAAGGCTAAAATCAAAAAACATTCTTGACAAGTACAAAACTTGATAAGTGAGTTTAACAAGTTTTTGATGGATTTTACCCTATCGACTGAGACCAGAAAACAGACAAAAGTAAAACAAAATTTTTAATGTGTAATTGGAAAATGTTTTAAATTTAAATCTATAATTCAACTATTAGATAATATGATGAACTTTACCTAACACTACGTTTTTTAAATAGCTTTTAAAAGACTAGTTTCAAATTTGTTGACTACGAATAATATAACACTGATAGTTTGTAAATAGTTTTGTAAATTTGTTTCCTTAAGTAAGCCAGTCAAAATAAACAAGAAATATAATCATTATATAATTATCAAACTGTTGACTTTTATACTATAGAAATACGCATTTCAATACCGAATAAGTAGTCTTCTTTGCTTTTGGTTTAAGCTTAGATTTGTTATGAACGGAAAACTACTATTTTAAACCCTTTTTTTGTTATACGATCACATTTTAAAATTATATAAGGTCAAATACTCTTTAGGAGTTCTAGTGTTGATATAAAGAAATATTTGGACAAGTCATTTTTCTATTCCGGTAAGTCAGTTGGCATGATGACACCCAAGTGTAAAATGTCGGTCAGTCTCAAAATACGCGATGAGTCGGTCCAGCAGGTGCCAATATTATATTTGGTGATCCCGGTGGTCTTTGTTTTCGTTTGCAACACTTAATGTGTATTCACAACAAACTGAAGCATATCTCATTGATAAAATTTACTGCATTTATTACCTAAAGTATTTAAGGTTACATTTTGGTTAAAATAACATAAAACATCTACTTGGGGCTCGAATTAATTCATTCTATTGATTTATTTCTTATCACAATCTACAGATAAACATTTTTACAGGTTGTATACTATCCTATTTAACACAATCACATGGATCCTATTTAACACGGTGTTTATAAAGTAACTGAGCGCTGTGAAAAATGAATTTATAGGAGCTAATATAATCGCAAAACAATATTTTTCCTGAATGCTGATTAATCGTATCCAGGAACAGAACCTTCAATTACAAAGGACATGATTTTAATAGATTAAACTATGAACCTTGCATTTGCATAAAATTAACCGTTACTCAAAAATTGAGTTACCCCAATAATGTACTTACTACACAGACACAATAACAAAAATATAAATGTTGACAAAAACGATCACATAAATATAAATAAATGTAATATGTAAACAAATAAAAATTAAAAACTAAATTACAATTTGATATAATACATACACATAAAAAATTATATTAAGGTTTTGATAGAGGACGATCTCATCATACAGCCCTTTAGCCCTGTATGCAGTAGAAGACTAAATAATTTGTTCCCCATATTGGTATAACATATTGGTATAAAATATTTCTGGTGTTAGATGTTGATTCACGTTCACTGTATTATTACCAAAAATTAATGCTGAATTTTTTTTTTATTTTATCCCATGAGAAAATAAATTCACATTCTAACTTTGGGTATATCAAGCAACCCGATATTTAGTTATAGAGAAAATATTAGTGTGACATTAATTTAATAGCATATATTTAAAAATACAATTTTACTTAACAACATTTTGATTATTCATGAGTATTTTATTGAATACCTTTTCAAATAATAAAAATCCCTACCTACTACAAGCATTGTACATTATTAAAATTATAATGGTGCTTACTACCTTAATAAATTGTTTGGAACTTTAATTTCATAAAAACGTTAATATTTAAAAATATATATATAAAATTACATGCGCACAGTTACCAGTGGACGTCCGATACAGAGGTCAGGCTATACCTAATCAGTTACGTAATCACGAATCTCCCTTAGGCTAGTAATTATACCGATTATTACTCCATGGACAAACACAATTGTATATTTTCATCCCAATCAGCGTCACTTATTTAATGTTAATCTTGTTTCTACTGCGATGATTTGTTTTGACATGTTGTTATGAATATTTAAGGTTCTAATCAATACAACTGCCCCAACTCTTAAATGTTATAACATGCTTTGTTTTAAAATTAAATTTTGAAAACGCTGATGTCTATTTTCACTGTTTGATTTATTACTATTGGTAAATTTATTCCCACATCATTAATAAATGTATGGCAAAGATTTTTTGTAATCACTGAATCTCTGGTAAAAAAAAAAACTCTGATTAATATTAAACTTTTAAATCCATTGAGTAAACCAAAAGTCTTAGAAGCACATGTAAGACGAGTGACCTCATAGTCTAATTTTTGTGTTTATTAACAAATAGTATCTCAGAAGAATATTTATCATTCACTGACATAAAAATAACAAAAAAACTCAAATAAAGGATCAAAAAACGGTAAAAATCAAACCGTGTTTGGGTGGATCGGCAATACTCTCACCGGACCTAAATACACTGTAAACGGACAAATATTGGAAAAGATTCCATAAGATGACAGGGAAAAGCAAAAACTTAACTTTAATTTGCTTATAAAGACATAGGCCTACAAGAGTAAATACAGAGCGATAGTTCTCCTAGTAATCCTACAACCATCAGAAAATCCTTTTTCAGCGAATGTGTGGTATTGTTGCCCTAAATTCCTAAAAGGAATACAGAAACAAGGAGGTATAAGTAAGTCAGGCAGGTTAAGTATGTCAACTCATAAATTATGTACTTTATATATATTATTATGTTTGTAAGAAACAATTTACAAAATAAAACAAAACTATTGTACCCTTCACGAGGTTAAACCTAAGATGCTAAATCTCCTATAAAGACTTAGAGTTCATTAGGAAAAGCCATCGAGGGAAAATAATTTACCACGCACAATACCTTGCCATCAGGCATCGCAAAAATATTTAATGCTATAAAATAAATAAACGAAAAGTTATAGTAGTTTAGTAGCTCTGTTGGTAGCGAACAGAGAGCACAGAATTTTATATTCTGTGCTCTCTGATAGCGAAATGGCCTGAGAAGACAGTGATTCCTGGGTTTGTGTCCAGATGACACACCCCGTATATGTATTTATCAGTAGGTACTATTTGTTTCTGGTACTAAATCAGTTCACTTTTTTTTCCTTGATACTTCAAGCACTGAAACCCATGTTAACGGACAATAATGTAAAGTTAAAAGAGACTGGCGACCAATTAAAAAAGTTATTCAACATATCTTACGAAGTGAACGATTTTTAATTTACTTCTGTATTTTAACTACGTTTCATAATGTAGTTGTTTTCGAATACGGCAGCTCATTTCCTATGTCTCTCAAACATGAAATAAAAAAACATGGCAAAGTATTAGCATTTAGGACAAGCAATAAATTAGGGAAAATGTTAAACACTAGAAAAAATGTTAAGGAATTACAAGAGAAAACCGGAATTTATCAAGTTTCATGTAATGACTGCGATAAAATTTACATAGGTCAAACAGGGCGATCCTTTGGAAAAAGGTTTAAAGAACATCTTCCCAGAGCTACTAAGTCACAAAAGTCAAATTTCGCAGAACATCTTGTGAACGAAAATCATAATTACACTGATTTAGGTAACAATTTAAAAGCGTTACATATCTGCTGTAAAGGAACAACTATGACAACTCTGGAAAATTACGAAATTTACAAGGCCACAAAAACCCGCCCTCAGGACCTACTCAATGATAAAAGTACACTTCAATCAAATTTATTATTTGAAACTTTAATACAACTGGACAGAGACCGACACTTATGATACAGGATGCCTTGGGGTCAGAGTCCAGTTCACAGGACCTGACGACTACCAGTCGAGACTCGGCAAGAGAGATGCGTGCATCATATTACATCCTGTTCGGTTTTTTAATAGTAGGCCTACATGTATTTAATGTTCGTTTTGTGTATGTGTTCTATTTTAAACTTTGACGTGACCATGTGTGTCGAAAAATCAAGATTTTAACCTTCAAGTTCTGGGATCTGATGATGGCAATATATTTGCCGAAACGTACGTAATCCTACTGGATTAACAAAACCCACAAGGCAGTCTGCAGGTAATGTAACCTTTTATTAACTACGTTTGTTCATAAAAGTTCAAACACAGCATAATTGAACCAATATTTCTCTAGAAAAACTTCTCATCACGTATAAAGTACTTTTGACACGAGGTCTTGAGATCGCAAATAATAATTCAAAGCTACGAGAAATTTAATAAGATTTATATTCACCATTAGTTACAAGTCTACACGGCCACCAAGCAGCACCGCGTTAAATGGTCCATAAATTACGATCCACATTCAAACCTGGCGTGGCAGTATCATCGCGAGTGTTGGTACTTACCCCTCGATGTCATTAGCTAAACAGTCGAGGCAGTAAAAGACATCACCCGTGACTCTTACAGTACGTTTACCCACGTTGAATTTATGTTGAAAATACTTTCTAATTGTCTGAAGAATAAATCAAATATAAATGTATCCAAAAAGACTGTAAAAAAATTAAGGATGACTTGAAACTATATATTTATTCTGGAGAGATTACAGGAAAATCAAGGGGGAACTAGGATCATAATGTTATTAGATCAAATTTTCTAGATTGAGCAAGAGTAGCTTGTATATTAATGGAAGAAATTGCCACACCATTGGTCATAGACTCAATGAATAAACAAACAACGCGTAAGATGGAGATACTACTTGTAAAGGAACGATATGGAAAGGAACTCGCAAAAAAAATAGAGTAAGTGCTATATTTATCATGTACTGAGTTGAAATAAAATACTTACTAAAATACAACAAGGTCTAATGTGTGGATAACAAATAAAATAGTACAATATAATAATTTCTCTAAATCATACCATTGGATCATACCTAACTATGATGTTTGATTATTAAATTGTGTTGTGATTGTATTAACTCTCTTAGTAGGACCATTGACTATTGGATACTGAAGTACACTTCCCATCTATATGGACCAGCTGTAGCGAATGTTTAATGAATGTTTAATGTTAAATGTCTAGTGTCTAAAATGATATTTCATACCTTATTTTTTGTTGCTGACTTCTAACCTTGGGAATAAAATATCGTGTTATAAAAAAATCATTTGTATATGGTGTTTTCATGTTCCAAGTGATTAGTATTGGTTATATTAAAAATCTATCTCGTCAAATAAACCCATATAAAGTTATTTTTTACATGTCTTTTCGTCCACATCAGTTTATATTTGCTAGTCTGTCCACGATCTAATCTATTTCTATTAACAGTTCTCGCACAGTTAAGTATTTTTACTTTTCCACATAAATTAACCAGTAGCCTATGAACCTTTTTAGCCATGTTCTTTAATCGACACTGTGTTTATAAAATTTACTTACTTTTAAACTTCTAAAATCCATAGTTTTCATCCATTTTCTCAGACGTCTGTAAACTACTACTCATATGCGATTGGTTATAATATATAAACAGTTAACGCCATATTGATAATTACTTTTGAAATCTAATCTAATTTATTTTAAGCTATTTATTGTTCCTAGTTTATTTTAGACTTCCACAGTTTGTTAAGCAATAAAATAATCCCTCTGTGTACAAATGGACCCATGAGTGGAGAACGAAAGTGGGAAAGTGGCAGTCATAAATCTGTCAAGCACAAACGAAAAGGGATAACAATACATTCAACTGCTCGTGTCAGTAAACTGGTATAACTTTTTTATCTCTCGATGCATGTTTTAGTGGACAAATGAAAAATGTGTTGTACATTTTATTCAGGGAGACACTGACAGATTGAATAGCACTGTAAGAAATGTCTGACCCTACCAAAACTGTATATGTTATGGGCTGTTTCATTTCACATCGGTATTCAATATATATGGACAACAGAATCATTAGTTTACATCAGAGAAATTTGTCAGTGACTGAATTCAACAATGTTCTTTTATTTTAAAATTGTCTTAAGACAGCTTAAAAGCACTTTGATAGGATAATGACATTGATAGAAGAATGTATTGTCTAGTAATATATTCATGGCAAAGATTTCACTTAATTTTAATTTAATACTTTTTAAACAGATAAAATTACCTTGACACAAAAATCACATAATCCAAAGGCTCCATGTTGGAAAAGAACAGTCAATGAAACAAAACTAGGCACTGGTAAAGTAACACTTTAAGCACTCATAGTTGCAACTTAATCCCCGAAAGAACACCATTCCGCATGGACGGCCCGCGATGAAGACTGTAGAAAGGGTGGAGGGATCCGAGGTGTGCTTGGCCCTAGGCCAGCCATGTAGACTGGCCTAGGGCCAGCGGTGGGCAGGTAGCAGAAATAGCGACGGATCACCTAGGCATGCGGTGAGGCGGCAAGGGAAGATGACAACATTTACTGTGTTGACTTTTAGAGGCCAACCTACTAATTTGTCAAGAGGATGAAGTCAGATGCCATTTGTAATTTAGACAGTTAAATCCCACGTGCATTTCAGGAAACAGGTAAAATCGTCGTCTTGGTTGAAGAGTCATGTAAGAACCTCATGTCTGTTTTGTTACTTGATGTAATTAATAAAATAAATAAATAAACCATTTTTTTTTCAAACAAACTATTGTACGGTTATTTTCAGGTACCCATAAATAATAGCATACATAGTTTTCAAATGTGAAGAAATTGAATAAAATAACAGAAATCAGAAAATAAATATAGCTTAACTCATTTATGTTGCTCAAATAGTTAACATTTAAACTGTAGAACGCATTGAATATGAGCAGCACATTGACATCAGTAAGATTAATCGGTAAATAATGCGAACATTGTTTAACCGAATAACAGTTAGTTTTCTGTGTGTTTAAAACTACTTCAGGTAACTTTTAGATTATATACAGGGTGGAACGAAGTTAGTGTTAAAAAATTTTATGTGTTAAACTACTAAGTATTGGTGACAAAATGGCACCAATTTAAGTTTCCATACCCTCACAGGTAGGGAATAACAGACAATTTAAGATTTTTTCAAAATATTTGTACTTACTTACATAAAATGGCCATAAGTGCATTAAACATGGTTTTTATTCCGAATTCATTGTCATTTTCAGAATCCTCGTTAGATTTCTAATAGTAATAGTACAAATTCATTGAGATTAAACATCTGCATAAACCCTTATTTGACCATGTAAGTTTGAATTTGTGATTTTTTATAAAAAATTAAAAACTTTTTCCAAAGTTTTTCTATACTACACTGGACTGTAGAGAGTGTCAAATATCACTAAAAACTTCAGCAGTTAATAACCTTTACAATGATGTATAAACATCTACTGTTCCTTTGATTTGCCGTTCTCAAATTTAAGAGTTTCTCATGAAAAACACGGAACGGCTAATGTTTAATTTCCTATAAAAAAATATGTATTGGCTGTTATGATACGGCAGCAGCTGCTTTAAAAATCATGTTTAAATGGGTATTATTGCAATTCTCAGAATCCTTGTAAAATTCCTAACAAGAATATTGAGGAATTGTTAGGATTAACACTTTATGAAACTATGTTTTGTGATGAATTTTCATTTTGGGGGTTATCTACTTATTTATTGGAATAAATTAAATATCTGTACGGTGTTAGTTCTATGGCACATTCAACCGATGTGCGAGATTGACTTAAAGCAAAATACACAACTTGAATGATAAGAATTATAATGATGGTGTGGTTTGCTGGCATGCCAGGTCGCCAGACCTAAGTCCACTAGATTTGCTTTGTGTGTTATGTGGAGTACTTGGTCTACTCATCTTTAGTAGAAGATATTTAGGAAATTAACTACTGGATAATGAATGCAGATGTGCTAGTCAGAGGAACGTTGTATTTTAATGTTACTGTTGGTGCCACGTGCAAAAAAAGCTTGGCTGTGTATCTGGGAAAATGGAGGAGATTTTGAAAAAAAAACTCAAGTAGTTGGCATTAAATAGAAGGCAACTATTAAAACGTCAAGGAAGTAAGGAACAGTTATTTAAGTTTCGAATATTGTGTGTTTTAGAATTAACTTTTAGTTTTTGTATAAATAACTAAAACTAAGTATTTTTGAGGTGTTAACAATTATTTTAGTTAAGAAATATGTCACTTGACTGAGTTATTTCCATAAGCATGTGTCTAAGCACTACAATCAATTAATTGGTATAATATTACATAAAATGTAATATATGAAATGTATAAATGTATTATTTGTGAACTAGGTTAATTTTTGGTTTTCGGTGAACATATTGACAAGATTGTAAAGTGTAGTATCTACATAATTTTATAGGCTACTCCATTGGAAGTATTTGAATGAAATGAAATGAAATGAAATGAAATGAAAAAGTGCTTTATTAACACAAAAATAAACTGCATAAATACATATGAACTTATAACTAAACATAATCTTCTGCATAACAACAACAAAATTACTAAAAACAGCACATTACAGCAATGGTCATAAGACCGTCTGCCGGGTTGACAACATTTTATTTTATACTAATTTCACATGTTTATTTTATAACTAAACATGTGAAATATTTGTAATAAGCTATAATATGTATATTGTTTTGCTGCTAGACATTGAATTCTAAAACCAAATCCCACCTATACTTCCAAGCCTCTTTAAGAAAATTTGCCAGCGAACGCCAATCCTTACCATTAAGAAAATCTATAAACTCTGAGCGAGTTAAAATAGGTTTCAATAGCCATTTATTTCTAATTTGTGTTAAAATTGGACAACGAGCAACAAAATGATAAGTGTCCTCATTCTCATTTAGATTACACAAAGAGCATATAAAATTAGCGTCTGTCATCCAAGGTTTAAAATTTAAGGAAATAGTCTCTGTCCTTACTTTGAATACCCATCGTCTAACAATATCAGGAACGTTATCTGATAGATATCCATTATCTCCAAGGTCAAGATTCAGTGAAGCATAAGTTGTGTGGTATCGTGAGGCCAATGCCGCCTGGACTAACCCCCGCCTGCTCGCCCCCCTTACTGCCTCTACTACTGATAACAGGTGTCGCTGGGTATCCTCAATGGAATTCACATCAAAGGATAATTCAATTCCATGTTTACTTCCAAGACCCTTCCAATCTCTGCTCCAATAAATATTTTCGCTGATTATTTTCTTTGCTAATTTATTTGGTAGACGGTTCGGCGGCAGTGACAGAGCATGTATGATGTAACGAGCATGCATGCTGAGTGTATAAATGTACACTTTTTCTAGTCCAGTTTCGAGATACAATGCATAGTTGGGAGTATTTTTTGCCAATCCTAAAATTTTCTTTACAAAATAACAAAGAGTCCCATCTACATAATCACTTTCCCATAAACCCCATATTTGACACCCATAACAAAGAGTTGATCTGACAATTGAAAAATAAATAGTGAATTTTTTACTTAAAGGTACATTTTTGTTATTTAGAAATGTATTCCAAATACTGTTAATTGCTAATTTTGAAGAGCTGCACTTGTGTTTTAAATGCAAACCCCAGGATAGTTTAGAATTTAAGTTTATTCCCAAATATTTATAATCATTAACCACATCGATTCTTTCACCTCGAAAATACCATTTGTCATTTTTCCTCAGTTTCCCTCCTTTCCTAAAAACCATAATCTTTGACTTACTTAAATTCACAGTCAAGTTCCATTGTTGACAATATCTCTCAAGGTCATTTATCATTAACTGCAGACTGGTTCCCGTCGGAGCCATCAACACAATGTCGTCAGCATATAACAAAGCCTTAATTTGAACATCTCCAAAAATGCAGCCTCCACTTAATGAATCTATAATGTCATTTACAAATAAGTTAAAACATAAAGGACTCAAAACATCTCCTTGTTTTAGACCGAGGCCTGTTTCAAAGTAGTCTGTTATTCCATCTTTACACCAGACAGCTGACGAAGTACCATTATATAAATCCATTAAAACGCGTAACATATGCGTAGAAATACCAAGACATGATAACTTATAAAACAAAGCATTTCTATCTATTGTATCGAAAGCTGCAGTAAAATCTACAAAAAAAGTATATAATTTACCCTTTTTTTTACTGAGACACAATTTTGCAGCATTTGAAAGAATAAAAACATTATCAATTGTCGAATAGCCACTCCTGAAACCAGCCTGATATTCACACAGCTTATCATGATCTGTTATCCAAAGATTTAATCTGTTGTGCAGTAAACTTGTGTATAACTTAGCTACGCAATCTATAAATGATAAACCCCTATAATTTTGTGCAATGTTTTTATCACCTTTCTTAAACAGAGGATAGATAATTGATTGTTTAAAACTTTTCGGTACTTTATTAGTTTTGAAAATATTGTTATAAAAATTCAGCAACTTAACTAAAAATGACTCTGAACCATTTTTAAAGAACTCGTAGGGTATTCCGTCAGCTCCTGGTGCCTTACCATTCTTTACTTTCAATAAAACTGTTTTTAATTCATTCAAATTAAATTCTTTATCTAGAAAGTCGTCTTGAATAAGAGGAAGCGCATAACAGACATTGGCTGACAGCAGGGGCGGGTTCAAGAGACTCTTAAAGTGTTCTAACCATTCGTTTGGGCTGACTTGACCACCTGTATTAGGACTTTGAATCTTAAAACTATTTATAAGTTTCCATAAACATTTACTGTCTTTAGCCTGAGTCAAAGATAAATACATATTGGAAGTATTTGCTTAGGCTTAAACAAATCTTAAGTTAAATGTACCATGTGTAACTTTAAACAATATTCAATGTATTCAAAAAATAAAAATAAAACTAATTTAACATGTTTTCACAAAACATACGTTTATATGGATGTTAATCCTAATAGATTCTTAATATTCTTATAATAAATCTAACAAGGATTCTAAAAATTACAATAGACCCTATTCAAATATAACTGTTATTGCAGCTATTGCCATATTATTTAAGCAAATACATGCTATTTTAAAGGAAATTTAATATTAGCCGTTCCGTGTTTTGCATGAGAAACTCTTAAATTTGAGAACGACAAATCAAAGGAACAGTAGATGTTTATACATCATTTTAAAGGTTATTAACTGCTGAAGTTTTTAGTGATATTTGACACTCTCTACAGTCCAGTGTAGTATAGAAAAACTTTGGAAAAAGTTATTAATTTTTTATAAAAAATCACAAATTCAAACTTCCATGGTCAAATAAGGGCTTATGCAGATGTTTAATCTCAATGAATTGGTACTATTACTATTGGAAATTTAACGAAGATTCTGAAAATGACAATGAGTTTGGAATAAAAACAATGTTTAATGCACTTATGGCCATTTTATGTAAGTAAGTACAAATATTTTGAAAAAATCTTAAATTGTCTGTTATTCCCTACCTGTGAGGGTATGGAAACTTAAATTGGTGCCATTTTGTCACCAATACTTAGTAATTTAACACATCAAATTTTTTAACACTAACTTTGTTCCACCCTAACTGATTAGTTTTTGGTTAAATACTTTATTCCAATTGCAGTTTGAACAAAGGTCATACAGACGGTTATAAGGAAAGTGGTCCAAAACCAATATTTAGTGGAGATGTCAAGAATTGAACCCGTCCCTCTCGCACCTAATTCCGAAACGATAACCACGACACTAGAAGCACACGCTATGATATAGTGAGTCAAAATTACTGATTTATTGTTTGTTTGATTAACAACTTAACAAGTGGCCTACAGAGTTACCTATGATTTTACCTTACAACAAAGAGGTTTATATAGAATTCTAATAAAGAAGGGTATGCAAATGCTCACTTTGTTTATTCAATCTAATAAAAAATAAAAACCATTATTTGAGTGACCTCAACATCTAGGATTGGGAGATAACAATTTATTTAAATTATACTGGTGAATACGTTCAGTATTCTGAGGGGAAATGTATAGGAAAACAGTCCAACGTTTTCAGCGTTAATAGCTCTCTGCATAACATTCACGCTTTTAACTGAAAAATAAATCATTGCCACTTTTGTAACACTGCATACATTTACATACTTCGTTGGTTCGTCGCTTTCAATTAAACATGTTTGAAAAATTATGACAATGAATAATGCATGTTTGGTTTAAATCAAGCTATTGCTTGGACATGGAATACTTCATATAAACTAATAATATCATATTTTGTTAAAAATAATATTGTAGACATTCCTCTTTAGTTTTCAATGTTTTAAATTCAAGAAATTATTAATCAATTTAATAAATATTAAAAAAAAACTAACTAGTAAGCCAAGCAGGTTATGATTTTTGAAAGTGTTTTGGAGCATCCAAAAAAGATTTAAGAGCTAGAACAAAAACGTTGTATAGAAACAAAGAAAAAATGTTTAAAAAATAGCCAAGGGCAGTCAAAACGTAAAATTTTATCCAAATTGAGATGAAACTGAGATCAATTGTCAACATGTCTAAATATATCTGATGAATAATAAACAGTGATTTTGTGTTCTCTTTAAATCCTTGAATGTAGGCCTACTAAAAATATCGCTGCGATGTTGTGAGGGTTGTGTGTATACTCGTTTTTCACGTGGAAATTCTTACCACATGGCGACAAGTTCTTCATCGTATCAACGAGTCATTTAAAAAGTCTGAATATCATTGAACCATCATAAACTAGCGAATTTAACAAATAATATATGTAATTTCAAGGCGGATAAATTACCGAGAAAAGTCAATATTGCCTTACCCTAATAATACTACCTACTTAAACCCCCGCCACAGCACACCTGCCGTCTAAGCGAATTCCCATTTGCCTGAATAGATTTTCAATTAAATCTATTTATATAACACTAGATTTATCGAGTATCTAGGTTTGCTACTACAAGGAAACTAATAAAGTGTGTTTTTTAGAAAATATAAATAGCTTAGTATAAATAAATACATTTCTGAAGTTTGATCAAAATATATCCATCAACAAGCAAACTACAACATTTTATAAAATTCTCCATAAATATTACATGGAAATTTTAAAAATATTTTCTTTTAAATTTTCTCCACTACCAATAACCGTACAAAAACACTTTGATATTGTGAATTATTAGTTTTTTTAAGTTCTTTAAAAAGGTCTAGAAATAAATTGGGAAACTTTGTGTTTTGAGGGTGAAAAATGAGAAAAACCTTTATCCCATAAAACCTTGTTCCCACGGTCATATCATGCTGGTTCGCGAACTAATTCAAGTTTATCCCTTCTTACACCTTAAAACCAAATTTCATCAAAATCGGATAAAAATTACTCAAGTTATCGTGTTCCCGGCCACATATATATACATGTTTAAATATTTGAATGAATTGTGAAAATGAAATCGGTCCCGGGCCTAGATCTTACCGTGCCACCTACGGTAATAGCTACTTCCCTATAGTGAAATTCGCTAAAACTAGAGTTCTGGATTCGAAGCGGATAAGTTTATAAGAAAAACAGTGGGAAATGATATATTCGAATCCATAGATATTTAAATACATTTTAAAAAGAAACCATTGTATTATATGCCAGACTCTTGGTGTGTGGAAACGATACATTAATAGTCAGACGGGGTAAAAACTGAACAATGTAAAAACATTCTAAACATAATGGAGTTTGATTAAATAATAATCGCTATTGTTTGACGATCTACTAATAGCACAGAAAGAAGTGTTAGACGGTAATCCTTTAAATAGCCTGGTACGTAACCAAGACTTTAAATGCGGCTGGATAGTTCGCGGCTATTTAGTTTTTGTTTTATTAGGTTGGCCATCCTACTGGACAGCCGTGCCAACATTCCACGGTGTAACTTTTGTCTTTATCTGTTGACAACCCCTTTGTGTTTGCAATCACGCCTTAGCTACTTTGTGGTTTTGATAATTTTCTACAATTTAAATTAAACTTGTAAATGTAAATTAGACATAGATAATCAAATTAATCAAATGTATCAAATGAATAAAGAATAAATCAACTACATGGGATGTGGATTAAGTTCTTGATAGCAATCAAGGACTTATTAGATCTAGTAAGAAAACTAAATAGATTTTTTCTATTTGATTTCACTAGAGCTATTCATTAAATCACACGAGACCTGCTACTGACAGGACCAAGTTAAGGAGAAAGAATCGTCTTTGTTCATTGTCCTGTGAGATGGATAGGCTAAGGGTCATCAGTCTGTGTCTGCGGGCTTAGGCATTCTTTGTTCTTTTCTAGTTTTGAAGAAGAAGAAAACAAATTATTATTAATAATTATGATTTTCGATGAGCTTATTAGACTTAACTCAAATATAATGGATATAATATAAATATGTATAATGTAACCAAAATTCTATACAACATTTTTTTGAAAATATTTTACTGTTTTCAAAAGAATTACCTTGATTTTATTGTTTTCCATCAGTATTCTCTACCCTCCAAAAGGACATTGCCTGACTTACCCGTAGCTAAATGAAGCTATGTTTGTGATTTTTTCATTGATGATGTAGACTACATGGTACTATTTATGTTGCTGTTTACAAGATATTTTAAGTATTTTTTTATAGCGAACCAAGTAAACAACATTACTCACAGTAATAGTAGCCACCAATTTCGTCCATTGGCCGCCTGTCACTACTAGATTTACTTAAATTGGCATTCTTTTGGAACCACTATAATAGACCTAAAATAGAATATACTTACCTGAGCAAATTTAGAGTTGTAGGGCCTGATGTTTTTTGTTTACCTTATCTAACTGTGAATTGATCCATTCAATAAAAGTGTTTAAAACAGTTTTTTTGGGTGTGTAAAAATCTCTTCTCTGTAACTGTAACAAAAAAGATTTTAAAGTATTAAATTATTAAGGATTGAAGTATAACTTTATCTTAATGGCAAAACTAATTTAATGTCCTTGACGGAACAGTTTGATTTCCCCTGAAAAAGTGTTACCCTGTAATGATGATAAAGGTCCGTATTTTGGTATCACTTCGGAAGACATTCTAGTTCACAGTTTGTAGAAATGAATGTTGTGTTCTTAGTTATATATTACAGTAAGCACAATACAATCCTAAAATATATTATCTCTATTTCTCTTATTTTATATTTGCATAGTTATTGTATAGTATATTGTATAGTTATACCGATTTGTATAGTTTTAGTTACATGATATGACTATTTATTTTTCCAAGATCTTTCACTGGGAGATACTTGGTCAAGTCACTTACTTATATTATGTCTTTTACTAATTGTTCACAGTTGTACTGAACAGATTGTAAAATAAAATAAATTAAAAAAAAATTCTCTTATTTGGTGTCGTACTTTCCTACGTTTCCATTATTTTCAAATAGGTTCTTTCAATGATTGTTCAAACAATTCAGTACTGTATTATAAGTGTTATACTATTTTATTTGGTTTCCTTAACTTAGCCAACAATTTTTAATAATAACAGCTGTTTCAATAAGTAATAGCTTTGACTATTATAGTCACTCGTAATAGTATAACATTATCCAGCTGATCATAATGTGAGCAAATCTGATCTCCATGAGGATAACATGGGAGTTTTTTTTAGGAACAGAGGCACATGGGAATAAACCTTGTTTCTCTTTTAATAGTAAATCCGCGTGTCCCGACCTATTCAACGGCACCTAGGACATGGTGATCGGTTGCTAGACCGCTTCAAAACAATCATCGCATAATTACATGTTGGCCTGTTTCACATATAAATAGATGGATGGATAAATTATATTTTAACCAAACAAAGAAATTGAGACCTACAATAAGTATGCCTGTGTAAATATAAACAATTTAATACTCTATTATTTAACGATCATTTTGAGGGCTATCCTGATGTTTAACAAGGCACTCTCATTTATATTCCAATGGCATTTTTACAAAGATATAAGATGTATATTCTGAAAATATCGTGACAAGTTACACTTTCGTACTCAACGAAGAGAAAATACACCATATATTTGTTCAACGGCAGGAAATAAGCGAGAAATGTGTTACATTATCGTGGTCACTGAAACAGAAAGATTCGGCTATTTTGCTTTTTACAAAGTGACATTTATCTAATATATTTCATTGTATGAATATGCAATGCGAATTTTTATGTTTCCATTTAACTATTTTTGAGTTTTACTTTTATCACCGTCATCACGTAATTGACGTATATTAAGCTGTGTGATTTATAAGGTTCGAGTTGTTGTTAAATAAGGATTTATTATTTATAATATTAGCACTGTATGTAGATTGTAATGTAAGAAGTATTATTTACTATAAATATATTAGTAATATTTATTCATAGTATATTAGTAATATTAATAGTATTAAATATATTAGTAGTATATTATAGTAGTATTATTTACTATAAGCATTATAAGATACTAGTTACATGGGACAAAAGAAGTAAAAGTGACGTTGCGTAAATTTAAATAAGTATTTTAATAAATGACCTCAATATACAATATAAACAATAATTTTGACAAAATACAAAATTATAGATATTAGAGTAGGTGAATGATCATATTAGAGAATACTAATTTTAAAGGTATGCCAAAGCCAGTTGTTCTTTTATTGGGCAAATTAACTATAGGCTAGTTTAAGGAAAGGGTTAAAGACACAAAGCATTTTTTTGTTTATTGCTTTTATGATTTGTGTACAAATTGCTGGTTTAGTTCGATTATATTCTAAACGTGGCTATTGTTCTTTACTCTAGTGCAATTTAGGTCTAAAACAAAAACATTACGTATAAATATGTTCATACAACTTTCTAATGGCAACACATTTTTAAGTACCTAAGCCATAAAGTCTGTAAAGAAACACTAGAACCGCCTCACGCTTTAAGCAAGTATATAGGTTACTTTTAAGTATGATATATCTAATTCTATATTTTAAAATATTGCTACAATGTCTTTCATACACTTCAAAGCTGTCTTATATTAAAAAAGGTTTTTTTTATGCGCTGCAAATCTAAAGCCGGTTATCGTTCAAGGACAAGTCAGAGGTTACCGCAGTGTTAAGGTTGTGCAAGACACTGGTCTCGAACCCGCCATCTCTGGGTCATAGGACCAAACCATCCCACTGAGCTACGATACCATGTAACACTTAATATCTCTCGGTACATTTAATTTGTATACCACAACAGGTCCCCCTTTGCTTTACTTGAAATATTTCTGGCACAGCTTGAGAGGCACATGCTCGGTTGAATAAGACCACCAACCTGCTCAAAAGTTTAAAATGTTGTGGGTGGGTGGATGGAAGTGGTCAAGTGTAAAAATAAATAAATAAAACTATTAGAGGAGTCAAACTTTATTTAGTTGTACTTTTAAAACTAAAGCCTTGTATTATATCAGATTCAATGCGAGTGGAAATGCAATTTAACTTAGGATACGATAACCTTCATAAGAAAATTGTGTTTGACTAACAAATAATTGCTGTTGTTTGACGAACTACTAATAGCATGGTAAAAGTGTTAAAAAGCAGTTTTTTTAAATGACCTGGTACGTAGCCAATACTAAAATCTCAACTGGAGGGATCGTCATTTAATTTTTGTTTTATTGGATTGGCCATCCTACAGCCATACCAGCATTCCACGCTGTAATGTTTTCTTTATCTGTTGAAGTTTCTCCTATCTTTCTTTATACACGTTATAATTTTTTAAATTGTTTTGTATTTATTTATAACTTTCTTTTTACAATAGCACTTTTTTATAGCATTTTACAAGCTAAGGTGAATATAGATTTTCCCATGGAAAAAGAAATAAACGTTGTCAGCAATCTGACACATACTTTCTCCCATAAGCTTGTCAACAACCTTTATCATGGGTAAGCGGTAGGAGTGACAACAATAATATTTTATGATCACAAAAGTTGCAATACCTTTTGAACCGTAATTGTTACAGCAATGGGGAGTTGCACTATTTTGTTTCGAATTGTAAGGACCACAACACATTAATTTTAATCAAACCAGTTTTTTTACATAAATCTGATTTTTTGTTATTTTATGGGTTTTTATGGGAAAATAAAAAAAGTTGCAATAACCTTTGAACCATAATTTTTACGTACGGAAGACAACGTATGTAAAAACAAGTTTTTACATACGTATACAAGTTTTACTTAGAGGAAGACAAATTTATGTTTTAAGAAGAGAATAAAATAGAATGAGTTAAAAGTATAATACATACAACGTTTTTGAACAAACAAATAGGTAAGAGAACGCTTTTCGATTGTTTTTATTGAATTACTAGGAAGGTTCGATTAAATTATATTCCTTAGCTATTAGATTGCCTTAGAGCTATTTGTTAAGTCGCATAGTATTTTCTTCTGACAGGACCAAGTTTAGGAGAAAGAATCGTCTTTGTTCATTGTCCTGTGAGATGGATAGGCTAAGGGTCATCAGTCCATGTCTGAGGGCTTAGGTATTCTTTGTTCTTCTACAATATTTTTAAAAGATGACGAATGATTGTTAAAAAAGAATGTTTAATCTCTGCAAATCTAATAGATTTCTTTCAAGTTCTAGCATAGGTTCATTGATCCACCTCTTTTAGAAAAATAATTTCAATCGTGTTATTCTTATATCCAGGTAGAACTTTATGAAATCAGGTCCTGTTAATTTTTTTGCAATAGCCAAATAATATAATCATGCCATTTTATTGTCATTTAACACAATATACATTTAATTGAATTTATTTCTAGCTCTAGACAAAAAAACAGTACTTATTTATGATTTGGTTGACCATAATATTATTTTAGTAAAAAGATTTGTAAAAATATATAAGGTAGAACGGAACCGGTGAACGGAAGGTATTTTATATCAGTTGTAACATAATTACCACGTCAGATACTATTATGTCATTCAACCAGCCTTTTGAAAATGCCATATTTCAGAAAATCTGCGACTAAATGCATATTAAAGGTTACATTGAACTTTAATTTTAACTTAATTATAGGTTTAAACAAAACCTATAATTAGCGTTTAACCAATATTGCGTAAAGTACACGCAAATATTATTAGACTCCATTAATGACATTTAGAGACCAATTTTTTGCTACGGGCCTGCTTATTTATATTCCTATAGCATTGTTAAAGACATTTATATATTTAATAAGTCGTGTGACAAGTCGTGTTTTCAGTCAACGAAGAAAACACACACCATATATTTGTTCAACGGCAGGAAATAAGCGACAAATGTGTTACATTATCGTGGTCACTGAAACAGAAAGATTCGGCTATTTTGCTTTTTACGATCTAAACTCTTTCTTATCCATTCCAATATACGTAGGAATATATCATTTAAATCATATGGCTCCTTTTAAACTCATATTTACACCCACACGTTTGAGCATACAGGTTGTCCGAAATATTGAATAAGTGCTAATTTATAACTGCTCCGAAAAGGATCTTAAAACAGTCAAAGTTATATAATGATTGAGCAAAATAAGTAGTATTTTTGAAAAAAAAATAATAGCAGCCCCCTCTGTCAGAGGTTAAACTGGAAAAGTTCCATTCCGTCTTTTATGTCGTTATAAACTTGAACATGTTCATTGTAAAGTTCTATGTCTCTTAGTAAAGGTATTATTTATAAATTTGTCTTAAAAATGTTTAACCTACCTCATATTTTTTTCTCAAACATATATGTTGTTTTGCTAAAATATATTATAACTGCATATTTGAAACTGGTTATAATATGAATGTTTTACACCTCGAGACTCTATAATGGTCAAAACTATTCTACGAGCTGAAAAACTGTTAGATAAATTTACATTTAATCATCATGTTCAGCCTGAACGATCAATAAAAACTTTCAAAAATTAATTAAACAACTTAACAATTCTCAAGTGAAGCAATACTGTAAGGATATTTCTTAGCCCGATTGTTAAAGTAAAGCATGCGTTTATACTTAAAATTTCATATAGGCTAGACACAGTATTATATTAGCGAATTTCCCATATAGGGAATAAGCTATTACCGTAGTACTCATGGTAAGACCTTGACGAGGGACCGATTTTTTTTCGTTTTGAGGTCCCTAGAGGCCAAAAACACCATCCGTTAAAATTCATATATATATATATATATATATATATATTTATATGTTTATATATTTATATATATATATATATATATATATATATATATATATGTGTGTGTGTCCGTTAGCACGATAACTCGAGCAAAAATGATCCGATTTTGATGAAATTTGGTACAAACGTGTAAACCTACGTTTATTCGAACGAGTTCGCGATCCAGCTTGATCGGACCATGGGAACGGGGGTTTACGGGGCGTTTTATGGGGTAAAAATAGGTTTTTCCCATTTTTGACCCAAAAAAACATAAAATTTAGCAATTTCTTTCCAAACCATTTTGTAGAGCTTAAAAAAACAAATAATTTAGTATATTGAAGCGTTATTATGCGCCTAATGGTTACGGAGAAAATTCCAAAAAATTGTAAATTTAAAATTCCTATGTTATTCTTATGGAGGATAAGTAAACTGTTGTAGTTTGCTTGTTTATGAACCTATTTTGATCAAATTTGGAAAATGTTTTTATTTCTTACTAACTATTAACATTTAAAAAAAAAAAAAAACAGTTTTACCCTCCCTGATGCAGCAAACCTAAGTACTTGTTAAACTAATTCTATTTAAATAGGTAATTAATGTTATATTTTTTAGTAGACATTTCAGTGTAAATACAATCAGTCAAATGGAAATTCGCTTAGTCTGCAGGTTTGCTGCGGCGGGGGTATTTTATCTGTTGATCGTTGATTTTTACGATCTCCAATATATTGCTTATACAATATTGAATAACAAATCAGCTAAAAACTATGGCCAAGTGGTGAGACTGAGATAGGCCTAGGTTTACAAACATCAAACATTGACATTCGAGATCTTACCACCGTATCTTATATTATTCTTTACCAATGTTATTAATGTGATAGTTAAGATTCCAAAAGGTTTAAGATCCTTTTAAGAAGAATTTTTTTTATATTAAGATCCTTTGGAACTAAAAAAATATAATGTAAAACCAAATGTTTTATATATTACAGTTCCAGGGCTACAACAATGAATTTTAATATATCATGGATGGACATAGGATACTTTTTTACAGTTTCTTAAGTTTCTATATTATTCTGAAGGCTTACATTTACTATTGAAATCAGTAAATAGATCAGACGTTTGAAAATGAGTTTGTTGGTATTTCATTTACATTTTGGAAATTTGGAAATAGTTTAGTAATATGATGTTTAATTAAAGAAAGATAGTAGTTTTGTCTGAAATTTTGCTTTTGATTTTTGGTGAAATATATATAATTAAATAAGTATGGATGAGGTAAAATGCTTAGCTAAAATTGAAGAATTAGGGTAAAGAATCTTTAACTCAAGAAATATCAATACCACGTGATTGCTATTTAAAAGGATTTAAGCACAGGTGTAACAGCTAGTCATTTATATAACGCTTAATTTGAAGGTACAGTATAACGTTACGTCATGTAATAGTGTAGTTTAAGTTATGAATTAGAACATAATAATAAAGAAATCATCTGACACACAAGTAGTTTTTACGGGCATAATCTTCAAACTAGGTTTCAGGTAGTGTATACAAATTTACATTTAAGCGTGCTCTAGTTTGTTTTACATATTTTTTTTTTACCACATTACCTATGAATATTGGATCTGCACAAGAGCTGACTGATGCAACATCAATTTGTTAAATTTGATTAAATAAAGTAGTTTGATATTAGGTGTGTGCCCTCATGAGAGGGTTTATTATAAAACTGATAATTTTCATGGAGGTTTCACATCAAGGCACTTTATTCAAGTATGCGATTTATTATCGGTGAGCGTGTTATCTGAAGGGTTCGTGGATAAGCTCTCGAGCTAATAAGGATATTAGCTTTAATTAAATATAGATTGAGTGCTACTTTCAATCCGTGTAGACCATTCGTGAAGATATTTCCTTATTTCATAGTATACCTCGAAACAATAAATTGAAATACACATACAATTGTTGTATTTGTTGATTAACCTCCAAAAAATAAAATTAGCAAATTCCGTCTCCCAAACTTAAAATAACTTCGAACAACTAATGTGTAACGAGGAGAAGAATACAAGTTTTATAAAATATCGATCGATTTGAAAAACTTTAAAAAGGTTTTGACAGACAGCTGTTGTTAACACAGTAGTTAGTCTTTGAATGCTAAGTGTTCTCTATATTTTAAAAGTATAGTCTTACACAATGTTTACCTTTGATCTCGGCACGCCAGTTAAAAACACTGATATAAAATCAGGTTACAAGAAGCAAAGAACCTTTGCAAACGAAGTGACTATAATATCCCATGAGGTTGGCTGGCAACGTCTCTTTACCTTTTCGATGTAATATCTTTGTTATTTTCCCAACCTTATTCAGTACTTTAGATATACAGTGTTTACTACGATACCATCCATCACAAAAAAGGCTACCAAAACAGTTTAAGCGTTGGTAATAGTTGCGAACTTGATTACAGTCACTTTGATTTTTACTGTAACCTATTTTGGTTAACTTAAACATTACGTAGTATATGAATAGCGTCGATTAACAATAACACTTCGTACTTGGCGTCAAAGAGGCTATAATGCTGCCCTAGATTTCCAGTTACTAGTTAGAGGTTTTGCTAATCGCCCTAAAATCATATTATTGTCTCGATGTTTTGCTAAGGTTTAGGACGTGTCTCAATGGAATCTCTTTATATTTATCTCTCTTCTTTATATTTATTTACATAAATTTACAAATAAGACGTAGCAAAATCGGCAAAGTCATTGACTTACAAATTGTTTGATCCGTCGTATCGGTATTGGGCAATCCGACCTTTCTTTTAGTAAGTGTCTTCTTAAAGTGAAGTGTCAATTTTATACCAAACTAGTTTTAAATTAATTTAAAATCTTTAAATCACTAACGACTATAATTTATTATGAGGAGGTTATTTGTCAAAATTAGTTCACAGCAAGATAGTAAATGATTAAATTTGTTATAAAAACTCTGGCTAACTATTGTAAATGTTTTGTAAGTACAATTAATTGTGTGGGCATAAACTGAATATATTTTAATTCATCCTAAATTAAGTCACAACTCTATAATTATCAGTGACTTCAAAAAGACAGACATTATTGGAACTGATTGTAACAAAAGCAATCACAGAATCAATGAATATCTCTACAAACGTATCTTATCACTGATGAAATGGGCTGAACCGTCTCGTGGATTGTGGATATGGCATCAGAAGGAATATGCTTTGGGCTGTGTCAGTTTAGTATTTTAGTCGTGGCAGCCGGACGGACAGACAGAGGACCACCTAAATTTTATAACAGTTCAGATTGATGTAAACTATTACATTTGTTATACATACAACTGATTTCAACCAGACCGAAAACACTAAAGAAGACTTTTCATTAACCATCTACTATCCTTCTTTGTTAACATTGATCAAGTATTCCTTAGTATTCCTTCAAGTCAGACCTTTTTGGTTACGTATACTTGAATGTTTTATACTACGTTTAGGCCTATATCTGTTTTATATCAAAGGGCGAGCTACCAATTTTACTGCTGTTGTATGGATTTTTTTAAGCTTTGGACAAATTACATTCAACAGCCGTGTGCAGATAGAATGACCTCTCAAAAAGCGATGAAATGGCTTTACGATACTCAGTGGAGCACTTGTCTAAGGTTCCTCCCATTCCTTCATACCTTAACTGAAGTATAGTTACGATGTATACTGTTTAAATATTAACAGCACATAATATTAATTTTAATACATAGCAAAGTAAGGTATTCTGAAATTTATATCCTAAATTTTTGTCTTCTAAAGTATTGCCTATGTATATATTTTTCTTTTGTCCTAGGACGTTGAGCACGAGCCCGGAATTTGTTTTCACATTACTTCAAGCTAGACGGTATTATCGCTTGGATAAAATCCATTGGTGTTTTGGCGGGATTTGAACCCAGGACCCCAGGATCCGGAGTCCCGCGCTCTAACCACTAGACCAGATCTCTCCCCATTGCCTCTCTAATAGAACAAACATATACCAGAATCACTGTATCTGACATTCAAATATTTATTTTAAATATGGATAATGTTGTTTTCTGTCCAAAAGTAAAACTTCCCCGGATAATAGCTCAACCAATATCAGTACGCTTTTGCGTGGAGTGAAACCTTTGGTCGAATCACACTATAGTTGCTTCTGGCGGGAAAAGGCTAAGGGAAAATAATCGTCTTTGGTCTCTATCCTGTGAGATGGATGGACCAAGTTCATTCCATGTCCAGTGTTAAATTTTAAAAACTACTTAGATTAAAAACTACTTTGTTTATCTCTAAATTTAAAGAAAGGATCAATCAATACTCTAATTGCTTCATTGAAATTATATAAAACATGTTCAGACTCTAAACTATCTTTAAAATAGTATCATCGTCTTCAAACTACATAAACTATTGATCGATTAAAATATTTGATAAAGGAACTAATAACCCATCATAAATCACATTGCATTAATAATATCAATTCAATACGCAAAAGAATACCTTTTTTTATTTTATATCATTGCATGCTCAAGATTTGTGCTATTTATGTGATATTTTGGAAACGAACATTTATAATTATTGTCTTATTACTAATGATCAATACAGTAGTAAATATTTTACATTAAGCATATGCTACATATCATTGCCTTGTCTTCATACATAGATTATGATATTTCGTAGTTTCTTTATTTTTTTAGCATAAACTTATTGTTTTGATATATTTTTGGTGTTCTCTTTGTATATTTATTGTTTATATAGTCAATGATTATACGCTACACGCTTTGAATTTTGTAACCTTTACCGTCATATTTATTTGAATTTATAAAACACCTCAACGTTGTATAAAATAACAATTAACATTTAAAAAGCTGTTAACAAGTTGTGTTATAGGTAATAGTTAAAAATGGATTAATCGTGTATGATGATTCATTGGACGCAAATCAGTATTATTTTGCTTTTAATGCCATATGTTATGATTTTGTATGTATGATTTTCATAAGTTAAAACTTATACTAATAAAATAACTTAACAAAAACAAAGCATAAAATAAACTGAAAAACGCAACAAATATCTGCTATTTGTTCGGAATGTATCTTACCTTATTGATTGCACAAGTATAGTTAAATATTTAAAATACTAAATTATAATTGTCTCTATGCACATCATTTATTGTGAAGATTCATAGTGTACTATTAATAAGTAATTTGTTTAAGTAAGATTGTTTGATTGATTAGAATATAAAATACATTCAAATATAAAACTTATTTAGATTTTAAATGTCTTGTCACTTCTATTTGCACTTTTTGTGTGCATGATTCAATAACGTGATCAATCAACTACTAATTATTTTATATTCATAACAATTTATTTACGGCCCAGTGTAAAACCGTATATTTGTGTAATAATCTATACGATTCAATATTTATTCGTTTGAAATAATAAGGAAATTATCGCTGAAATAAATTTCAAACAAAATGCTACAAAATATGATATATTGCATGAATGGAAGGCTTTATGCGACAAATGTGTTACAATATTGTGTGGTCACTGAAAGAGGATGTTTTGTTATTCACATTTTACGAACTAACATTTACCTTATCTATGCTATTACAGGAATATGGTTTGCATATGCAAACTACTACATTTTATTTCTTAGTTATACACATAATGCTATAGACATCAAGAAATGTTAAAAGAGTAATTAAAATGTAGAATAAGCCTAATTTTGTAACGTACATTTTTTTCTACATACTTTTTCCCATTTTAATATTCCTCTTGGATATTGTTTACAACACAAATGCTAGGGAATAAATTAATATCCAATAAGCTGCAGTTCTGGACGATAAACACATTCTTTTTTTACGTTTTATGTAAGAAAATTAAAAGATTTTTTATTATATGAAAACCCTTTACGCTTTACGCTAACACAACTTCCCTGACGTATTAACCACACCCACCTATGATTTATTTAAATTACAGGATCTATGGTTATTGATACTTTAACTACACATTTTATTGTACTCCATGAAACATTATTTCCGATAAGACTTATTAAGACTTAATTTGGTCCGTTCCTCACTACTTATCTAAACAAAATATGTACATAGGAGCTGAAATATACGAAAAACATAAAACGTTGAATATTTAGTTCAATGATATGTTCCGGTAAGAAACTAGCCTAATACACTTTTACTCCTTCATCCTTGTATTATAATTATTATTAACTGTCAATGACTAAAAAGGACTATACCAATGACTGTAATTTTTTTTATAAATAGTAAAGGAAAATAGTCAATATAAAAATTGAAATTAGCTATCAGGTCATTAATAAAACTAATCTGGGAGTTTTCCCCTTTTCAGACATTACAGACTCAACATAAAAAGTTTCCGCAACATACTATCAACCATAGTTACCTCCAAGTCGACATTAAAATTGTGTTTGCTTGGAACTTAAAACAATGATTTCTTCAATGAACAAATGTCAAAGAGCGTTACATAACGTCTTTAAGTTTTCACTAAAATGTAAATGAATGCAGCAAGGTCTGTGTTTCAAACCTCTACTGTTTGTATTTTATGTTTAGAGGCAAACCTAGGAATCGCAAATCAGGAACCACACATTGCTTCCCGTTTTATGACTTGGAGTTAAAGACGCTATAAAGTTGTGAACTTGCCCCACATCTCCAGTAAACTGCATACTTCATTTGTAAGCAGTTGGAAATCTTCTGAGACAGTATTTTATGCATTTGCGATGCCATTAAAGATGCATTCAGGAGAGATTAACGGGTTTCTGGTTTCGCTCAGTACGTTTTCAAATTAATCACATTTAGTTAACCTCGTGTGTGTCTACAATTTTCGCATCTCGGTATAGTAAAAACTGAAAGGATGTTTTTCTGTTTTAAATTTGTTAAATTGTTTCCACGATGCCAATTGCGGTGCAAAACCCATCTTTTAAGTTGTTATGTGCCTCGAGCTAGAATGGGTCTTAATTATAATTGAATTATCTTAGTCTTAATCTTTCAAGTTAGAAATGCTATACTATGTTTATGAGAAGAAGTACAGTATATTATTTTTCCTACAGTTACCTAACAATGTACATGTTTTCTCACTGATTTGAGAAAGCAAAGTGGCCAATTCGCTCATCAGTATTTCTCTCGAGTGAGTCAATTGCTCACTAGTTGCACAAGTAACTAGAGTGTTCACAAGCCTTTGGCATTATTTTGTTTGCTTGAAGTGGAGACAGCCTTGTAGGAGCTCATTCATCTTTGATTCGTACTACTTCGATGTAGGGTATCTTGAAGGGGTAAAAGTGACGATATGCATGCTTACTCTCATTAAACGTGTTGTCCCATTTATCTGCAGTTACAAACCGACTTAACTTCATTTCATCATTCAAAAAGAGGGATGTATTAACGTTAAAACTACTTTAGAAAATTACTCGTACATCTCTAAACATGCCTCACACTTTTAAGCATGCAGGATTATTTTCAAGACTATTTGGTCAACCACCAACCATCTTTTATATGTATTTACCATCTTTTGAGTAAACAGTAAAAGAGTAAATGTATTATTATAAGTGTTATTTGACTTTTTTTGTGCTTTCAGGTAATTTAACAACACGTACGATGCTAGTCAAGAAGTTATTTACTGTAATAAAATTTAGTTTCTTTAGGTTACATACTAGTTTGAAAACTGGTAGAAAATCGAGCTACAAAAAGCAAAGACGTTTACAAACGAAGTGACTGTGGTATCCCGGAGGTCATTTGGAGTCTCCTCTGTTTCTTTTTTTCTGTAAATCCTTTGTTCAATCAAATTTCATACTGGATCTTGGCTGAATCGTACTGACACCAAATAAATATGTTTATTTTTCCGTAAACACGGAGTTTTGATCACACATATTGATCAGGTTCAAAATAATATCCGAATAAATAAATGTTTTCAGGTAGTTACACATAACACTCATTAAGACGGAAATAGCACTCCGTTAAAGTCCTTGAATTTTATAACATTACAAGACAACAGTTGTTAGATTTTATTATATATATATATATATGTCCGTTAGCACGATAACTCGAGCAAAATTGATCCAATTTTGATTAAATTTGGTACAAACGTGTAAACCTACATTTATTCGAACGAGTTCGTGAACCAGCATAATCGGACCATGGGATCAGGGGTTTATGGGGGGTTTTACGGGGTAAAAATGGGTTTTTCTCATTTTTGACCCTAAAAACTTTAAATTTCTAAATTTCTCTCTAAACCATTTTGAAGAGCTTAATAAAACAAATAATTTAGTATATTGAAGTGTTTTTAATGTTCATTGACTACGGAGAAAAATTAAGAAATTGTAAATTTAAAACTCCCGTGTTATTCTTATGGAGAATAAATAAACTGTTCTAGTTTGCTTGTTTATGGATATATTTTAATCAAATTTAGCAATTTGGTTTATTTCATACTAAGCTATCAATATTTCAATTGATAAAACACGCCTCAACATCTTCCCCGTAGCAGCAAACCTAACTATACAGTACTCACTAAAATTAATGTTATTTTAATAGGAAACAAATCTGAAAATTTATAGGGAATATTTTAGTAGAAATCAAGCCAGGTAAATGGAAATTCGCTTAGTATGCAGGTTTGCTGCGAGGGGGTATTATATTTATGCTTATTACTCTCGTAATGTTTGAATACATCTAGAAATAGAGTTTTAAAACACTAGAATTATAATATTATATTGACGATATATCCGACCCCAAAACCTAGTTTCTATAGCAGTTTTTGCTGTAGACAATATTATTTTTGGCATCTCAATCGTCTTATTTTAAATTTCTAATAGTATAATATTAGTGAACTAGATTTTATATTTATATTTAAATACTTAATTACATCATCAGAAAAGGTATAAAATATATTCAATGAGGACTTTTTGTTGGATCGTTAATGCTATATTGTCCTACGACTCATCGTTGGTAAGATTTAATAAATATAAATTACACTTAAGCTGATTACTCATGGATATTCCCAGTACTTCCTTAGTATGGACTTATCAATAAAAACAACCCTCTTGTGAAAATAGAGCTAGATTGAGAGGTTAAAAGAAATGCTGACTGGATATAATCAATCTCAACACTATCCTTCGGCTTACAAGAAATTCGAGGGATATAACAAATATTTTTTCTAAACGATTTCTATCTTATTGCTTGGAGATTGGATTCTTTCCGGAACCTGTAAAGTTTTTTGAAGTGATAATGTGTACTATGTTGAGGGTGCCTCATGAAGAGTTTTAAACACACTGTATAACTTTATATTGCTAGCCCATTTAAGCACCGATATCTTTTAGCTTAAACTAAATCTATAAAGTAGGATTTTAACATATTTTATAAAATGTCAGCATTCTAACATTTGTCGAAACAAAGTTTAAGTCAAGGTGATAGTTGGTCCATTTACTTACTACGACCACACAAATGCTTTCTTCGACGATTATCAGACGGAAGGGCTTATCTTCTTTTAAAATCTTATTTCTTTATAATGAAATTGCTCGGCATCGAATGCCAATGCTTAAGTAAAGTCAGCAAACCATTGTACATTTTTGTTATTTAAATAAAATTAACCATTTATTTATTAAAATTAAAATTATTTTAAGAGTTGTGGACTTACTTGGGTATAAATTATCATGCCAGTAAGTAAGTTAGTGTGTAATGTAAGTAACTTGTTATAAGTCGTCCTGTAATCCAGGTACTAGGAGGTCACAAATTGTTGATATTTATTTATAGGCATGCACTGTGGATAAAATACTCCCTGGTGTGTATTAACGTCTGCACTAGCGAGTACTACAACTATCCGCAGTTCTATCCTGATAATTAGACCAATTCGTTATACGAAGGCTAAAATGGGGTTCGGATTCCACTATAAACTAAAGGTCCCTCAGTTGATATGGGCTGTATGGGCTATTAATTAACAGCTGTGTCTAAAAGAATATGTCGGCCTTAGTCACTAACATAACTACAAGATCGCGCCACTCATCTCCATTCATACTAGGCTTAAAATACCTACTTTGTATGATCACCATTTCAATGAGAAGTATTAAAGTATTAAGCACACACATAAAATGATATGGTAATTAAATGAATATGATATTTTATAACTATAGTCTTTACCATTATAAACTTCAAAAAAACTAAAGCCACCTAAGATTTTTACCTAACCGAATTCAATAAATAAAGGGTAAACTTTATTTTAAAACTATAAAGTGTTTGTGCCTCAGTTGGCACAAACCATGGTTTCGACTTATTTACGTTCATATGTTTAATAATACACTTTTTTACTTTATAAGGTTGTTTTTTTTTATATAACACATATTTTTCATATCTCACTGACCAAACACCGTTCTTCACATACAAGAAGTAAATATACAGTGCAATATAGACGTGTATATTAATTAAATATAATGATTAAATTCACCCAAACTTATAAAAATAATTACATCCTACAGCTTCTCCAGTTAGCAGATCGTTAATTAAGATACTGGCTAGTTCTTTTTGTGCCGCAAAAGGTTTTTGTGAAAATACTACAAAAGTAGTTTAAGGGAAGATGAAATTAGTATGAGTGTGAACTGTCTGTGACCCAACATTCCCTTGTTCTCCCTCTTGCCACTATAAATTAAGGTTAACTGTGACGGCAGCGCTGCACGTGACCATATTGCTGACTACCTCCCCCCCCTCCAGCAAGCACCCTTAATCACCCCAGCTCTCTTTTTTGGACAAAACAAACATTGAAACAGTCATTCTTTCACCTTTTGACAAAATGGCGTTTACATAAAGGAAAAGGACATCCTTATTTATACGATATAATTTTAATTTCCTTTAAAGTTTAATTTCATATTATATTTGTATGGAACAATTAGTTACTACAGATTCATTAATTATTTAATAATTTGGCTTACAGTTATAGTAATAATATTATTATTACTTTAAGGGTATTGTTGTTTTGTACGAATCATTATCTTCAATAACTAAATTTAGCCTTCACACAAGTTAAAGTTTATAATTATTTTTAGGAAAAACTTTGTAGCTATAATTAGGGTGTGGTGCCACAGTTAGCCAATTCATAGTAAAAGAACTTTCATATTTTCTATAAAACTCCAAAATATCCTTAGCATATTCAGGGTAGTAAATATATTTTAGTATTTAAAAGCGTTCTCTTTTATTTGTTAGGGTTACTGACTCATTTGATTACGTATTTTGTAATGATACATGCAATAATACAATGTGGTATTAACAAATAAATGTTATTCTTAATTTCTTCCCAAAGTAGTACTAATGATAAAAGGTATATATTTACAAACAAATACTTTTATTGTAGTATATAATCATATATATTTATAGTTTAGTGTGTAACCAGATTTCTTAACGATATTGATAATCCAGTACTTCCTAAAAACCATTATACGCGTAGCACCTACTATATTCATTTTATATTATCTTGTTATTATTAAATGCAACATGTTTTAATTGATAAAATAAACATGGTATTATTTAACATCCAATATTAGATTTGTATGTCTTATCTATACATTAGAAAAGATCTTATCTCCTTCAAAACAACTGGAAGCTGAACGTTTTCCAGATAGATCAGCTGACCTACTCTGGGAATGTTGTTCTCTGATAACAGTAAAGTTCGTCTCTCCGGAATGGTTGATGCCTGATACCAGCAAACTGTAAAACAATCAATACGATTAACTTATCTTCATTGTGAGTAGTAATGCTTGATTATATGTATGGATATTAAGCGTGTAAGTATCTCTAGCATTATGAATTAAGTTTTATAACCAACCTGCTGGTGCTGAGTTTACTCAACGATCGCATAAAGATAGTGTTATCGACTCGAGTAGAAAATTTAAGGTGCGAGCCTTGGCGTGTGCCTTAAAAACTTATAATACTGTCGTTAAGACAATGTACGCGAGCTGCGTCGGTCGCGTACACTACTTTACCTACGACAGTTTTTTTTTTTTTTTATTACTAACAATCACTACTCATTACTTCTAGGAGAGGTTATGTTTTGTTCATAACCTTTCATTGCCAGTGACAGCAGACGAATCATCGTACCAAACACTAATGCACCACTCATTAACAATTAAATTGGTCTAAACAGCTGATTAGTTGACGTTCGAAGCATTACAATTTTACTTCTCTCTCAATCCTTGACTCTCATTGGTCCATTACCCGTAAGTAGAACAACAATGATGTTAAGTAAGTAAACAACGCTGTTATGTGAATGTTTTCTATTCTGAGAACTGAACTCAAACGGCTACTTGAAAAAAACTGTAGTAACTAAAATAATATAATACTTCCTTTATAGGTGAAAGGGAAAATAGGGGAACAGTTTTGGACTCATTACCATCAAAACCCTCTGCGGTGGGAAACCGTTTGATTTCGTGTCTGAACCTCAAGTGATTCCAAACTGTTCACGGAAGCTACTTTGGGAAAATTTGATGTCATCAAGGTATCCCTTACCTTGCTTTGAGCAAAGTACTAGATGAACTAGTGAAGGTTACTGTAATGTACAGCATATATTTAAAAGTGACAAATAACAAACAACCATGCCGGGCCGACATATTTGACCTCATTAAGGGTTGATTTTCCTACTCTCATAGGAAGTACTAATGTCTTGTCAGTTATGTTTTAGACCCGTAGCACCTTTAATTGACGTGGATACATCTATCGCAACGTTCCTGCTAAGCCTGTAGAATCTTCAGTGTATCTGGTAATACTGTTAATACTGTTCGATGAAATGGCGACCATACATAGTAGGTATTATAAGCCAAGTATGAATGGAGATGAGTGTAGGTTGAGTGGCGCGATCTTGTAGTCTTGTTAGTGACTAAGGCCGACATTCCTTAGACACAGCTGTTAATTAATAGTCCATACAGCTAATGGCAATAAAGTAAATGATAAAAATCGATAGTTGTATGGAATTAAAAGTTGTATTGAAAACAATGTAAAAAAACCGAACTGTTTACAAAACAAAAATTAAAAATAATAATTCAACATATGTAAAATTATTTAGTTAGTAAAACAGACTTGATGCTAAAGACCTGAAGGATGACTACATACTCCCCCCCTAGAATGAGTCCCTCACTTTATGTGAGGAATTATTTACCACACGAACAAATCTTGATCTTTGAAATTGAGCTTCAATTTGAACAAACCAAAATTTTTGGGTCAGGTTTCCAAAATTGAGGAACTTTTATAGACAAGTTGGCTATTTCTTGGGTATCAAAATCTTCATTAATGTTCATGTTGTCTTATAAGGGGTCACCAATAAAGTAAATGATAAAAATCGATAGTTGTATGGAATTAAAAGTTGTATTGAAAACAATGTAAAAAAACTGAACTGTTTACAAAACAAAAATTAAAAATAATAATTCAACATATGTAAAATTATTTAGTTAGTAAAACAGACTTGATGCTAAAGACCTGAAGGATGACTACAGCAACTAAGGGACCTACAGTTTATAGTGGAATCCGATCCACATTTTTTCCTTGGTATATACGAATTGCTCTAATTATCACGATAGTACTGCGGATAGTCGTAGTACTCACTCGTGCGGACGTTAATCCACACCAGGGAGTATCACATCCACAGTGCATGCCTATAAATATCCACAATTCGTGACCTCCTAGTAGCTGGATTAGAGGACGACGCCACCCGTCCCAGTAGAATCTTCAGTGTATCAGCTGAAGCAACCACTTTCTGTTCATAGTCTTTCACCAGTGAACATGGAAAATATTATAATTCTTTAACTATAAAAATGACAAACAGATATAAACTCATAATGGAGTGTATCTGTACATTTAATGGCTGTAACCTTTAATTATTTAACATCACACGCATACAATGAGCTAGTGTATAACTAGACTTTGAAATGAATAGTTGCCTGTCTATCTGTCCGTTGTTCCACCGCACTAAAATCACAGGGCAAGATTTACCCGAACTTTCTTACAACCATAGGTAATTTTTCTAGAGTGTTATTAATTATATTATATTATATATAGTATTGGGGTTCTGATATTTTGATTGGGACATTTTATTTTTTCAATTATTCAGTGTTTCAGAGCACGGTGCTGTAAAGAAAATATTGGTTGCAAAAAAAAGGAATATATAGGGTGCGAAAAAAACCATCTATTCTCTACAGCGCACTGTTCAGCGACAGGTAGTTTTTTTGTCATTTCTATAAATGTATTGATATCTAAATAAATCAAATAAAAATTAATAAATGTAAACATTAATCATTACTTTTTTTTAAACAACTCGATAACAAACGCACGTAGCTAAGGTGACCATGGTTTTATGACTACAGTACAGACAATGGCTTTGTGTTGGCTTTCCAACTAGCATAGGCATACTCCCACTACCGTCAGACGACCTGTTGCTGAATAGTGCGCTGCAGAAAATAGATCGGGTTTTCTGCTACACCCTGGATGTATATTTTTATTGTCTTTGTTGCATTTACTCGGCTTACCTTTCCATAAAGTTGAGTAATTCATTCTGCCACACAGCTTATTTTAAACCAGATAACCATTACTAAAAAAATATATTTTTTTGTGAATAAGAATTTATCTGCTATTTATATTGGCCTGCATATGCTATGCAATTAAATAATACATTTAAGCATATTTTCTAGTCGTTTTGTATTTTATACCACTATTATTAGAAGGGTTCGTCTAAAGTAATGAAAGGGAAATAACGGGCGATAACATCAGCAGAATATTGTACCGCCACAATACAGTATCAACATTGTCCTGTAAATAGAGGCTCTGCTCCGCATAATGGTGTTTCAACAGACCTGCGGGGCTTACAGCAGACAGCTACATTGGCTAAACACATTCTTGTCTGGTCATCGAAAATAACATTCTGGTATCAGGATTACTAGGGTATCTTTATTATTAAATTATCTTATAAGGTTACGGAATAAAGTTTTGCTAAAGAATAATTCACTTGAAATATCTATAAGGAAATGCAATAAATACATTGGCATTAGGCCTAAAACGAGTGACATTAATTACAAATTATTTATATTTATTACGACTTTAAAATGTACAAACTAACTGTTTATGCCAATAAACCCATTTTATTTTGATAGACAACTTGGTCATTGACTTATTTACAAACACATGGGCGTATGTCAACTCGTGTGCAATTGTTCTATTTTGGTACTACAGTATTATATTTAAAAGCTAAAGGATGAATATTTGATTGTGTATCTGTAAATGGTAACATATTTTATCATCCATTGTGTTATTGTATTGTTGTGAGAGGGCTAAAATTGAAATATCATTAACCGGACCTTGACTAGAATACTATAGGTAGACCGCTCAGAAACTGGTTCTTTTCTAAGTGGTCGTAAACATCAAACGAGTGTAAAACATTTTACCTAAAGCCGCAAACATAGTCGTTTCAAAGTTATTTAAGCATAAAGAAGTCCAACTATAGAAACACCCATATCAGGAGTAATAAATATGTTAGCATAGTGTCAGATATAGTGTAAATGTTTACTTAAAGATATATTAAATATTCTCGAATGAGCCAAAACCACGTTATTTAATTAGAACTTAAATAATTGTTCGCAAGAAGATTGAAGACATGAGCCGAAACAGAGACTAAGTTAAGCGAAACCACATTATTGCAGGTCTACTAGCCACCACAAACGTCTTGTAAGCTCTACAGTACAATACAGAGAGCCACACACTAATCACATGATTGTTAGTCTACAACCACAAAAATGTCTTGTAAGCTCTACCAAGTACATAGGACCACAAACTAATAACATGATTTTTAGTCTACTAACTACAACAAGCGTCTTGTAAGCTCTACCAAGAACAATACAGAGAGCCACACACTAATCACATGATTGTTAGTCTACAACCACAAAAAATGTCTTGTAAGCTCTACCAAGTACATAGGACCACAAACTAATAACATGATTTTTAGTCTACTAACTACAACAAGCGTCTTGTAAGCTCTACCAAGAACAATACAGAGAGCCACACACTAATCACATGATTGTTAGTCTACAACCACAAAAAATGTCTTGTAAGCTCTACCAAGTACATAGGACCACAAACTAATAACATGATTTTTAGTTTACTAACTACAACAAGCGTCTTGTAAGCTCTACAAAGTACAATACAGAGAGCCACACACTAATCACATGATTGTTAGTCTACAACCACAAAAAATGTCTTGTAAGCTCTACCAAGTACATAGGACCACAACTAATAACATGATTTTTAGTCTACTAACTACAACAAGCGTCTTGTAAGCTCTACAAAGTACAATACAGAGAGCCACACACTAATCACATGATTGTTAGTCTACAACTACAAAGGATGTCTTGTAATTTATTTTTGTTGTTGTTGTTGTTGTATTTTACTTTTTCTTTTGTTAGTCTACCGGTATTGCACTTGTTGTTTCCTTTTTTCTCGTTGTTGTTATGTCTCGGTTGAATATTGTTAAATATTGTTGTTGTTATGTTTTTGCTCTTCATATTTTACCTGTTGTTGTTATCTTTTGCGCCATATTATTATGTCTTTTGCATCTTATGCCTGCTTCTCATTTTCATTCTTATTAATTGCACGTATTTTAGTAGCCTGTACCAAATTTGCTATGTCTTTGTATGCCTTACACTTGAAATGTTTCAGCCTATGAATGTATTTTTGTTTTCTTTTATACTGGTTATGTATTTTGCATGTCCTGTCTGCTTTTTAATTTATTCTATTTTTGCTCATATTTATTACCTAATTATGCTATGTTTATTAAGTGATTTAATCCTATTTAATGTATATTCTAATGTAAAAATGGTGTTACCGTTGAATGAATAAATAAATAAATAAGCTCTACCAAGTACAGAGGACCACAAACTAATAACATGATTTTTAGTCTGATAACCACAAGAAGCGTCTTGTAAGCTCTACAAAGTACAATACAGAGAGCCACACACTAATCACATGATTGTTAACAACCACAAAGGATGTCTTGTAAGCTCTACCAAGTACAGAGGACCACAAACTATTAACGTGATTTTTAGTCTACTAACCACAAAAAAATGTCTTGTAAGCTCTATAAAGTACAATACAGAGAGCCACACACTAATCACATGATTGTTAGTCTACAACCACAAAAATGTCTTGTAAGCTCTATAAAGTACAATACAGAGAGCCACACACTAATCACATGATTGTTAGTCTACTAACCACAACAAGCGTCTTGTAAGCTCTACCAAGTACAATACAGAGAGCCACACACCAATCACATGATTGTTAATCTACTAACCACCACAAACGTCTTGTAAGCTCTACCAAATACAATACAGGGAACCTCAAACTTGACACATGATTGTTAGTCTACTAACTCCCCTTTTTTATGAAGTTACACCAATATTTATCTTTACACATATCTTCTCTTCACCAAAAATTGTAGGTAAAAATAATTATGAAGCTCAATGGTAAAGGTCAGTACCATTTTAAATATGGAACCCTGATGACTCCGCTCAATTTTGTGGATGCTTCTGCAAACGCCACCTGTAACAGCTGTTGCTAGATTGTTAAAATGTTATTCGTTAGTTTGTAAATAAAACTGTATCAAAATATTCGTTCATATAGTGGTGCAATTATTTCATACATAAGAAACATCCCTATAAGGTCTTATCTTAAGCAGGCTGACCTTTGCACTGGTATGCAGGTCCCATCATCACGTCTTACGAGGCTCGCAGCTCGTCCTATAGAGTACAGCTATGTGTGACAATTAATTGGCACAAAGACACCGTAGTTTGCAGAAATGAGATTGCTACCTGTTTTCAAGCTCCAGGAGACAACTGTCAAGCTAGTAACCAGCTTTTAAAAACCCTTTTATGTCATATTTATATTAAGATCAGGCTAAACTAAATAACTAGGAAACCTAACTCAAAATATTTCGTGTTAATTAGATGCATCAAATATATTTTGTATTCAATTAAGCTGTGATTTAATTGTAATGATATTCTAATAAAAATCATGGTTTTCAAAGTGTCCTTACAGCATAAACTTTTTTTTATGAAAACTAGACAGTTTTGACACCTGTTTTACTCATTACAGTAGTTTACTATATTACTGTGTGTCATAAAATTTAAAACTACACACTTCTGAAATCAAATCTAGTACAAAAAGTGCCACAATTATTTAGAAGTAATTTCAACTTGAATATTAATCAAATAATCTCATTTAAATATTTATATAGTTTGAATTATGATTACACTTTCTTTGTTGTTTTTAACCGCTTGTTGTGATTTGTATATTCTCCTCAACAGTGAAAAAAAATTATTACATTATTTCCAATAGTATATTTGTGAGCTACACCTAGGATTGCATCCAGCCAGTTTTATCCATAGCAAATACTCGTACATCATAGTTTTCATGTCAATTTGTAGCCGTTACAGTTTATAATTCATAACGGTTTGTGCAAACGTAAACCGCCCCATCAGTTTCTCTCGTTGACACACAAGCTGCCCCAAGTGGCCACTGAACATAAACAACCCTCGTGTAGACTCAGGCTCAGTATTTGTGACCTCGGGGCGTAAAACGAGATTGCCAATTTGATTTTACACTTCCCAAATCACAGAACAGGATGTTTCCCTGGATGGTATCACAGGTCTTGTGTGTTGACTTTGGATCAATGCGTTACGGTAGAAAAAATACAGTGTAATTATTGTTATTATATTTTCAACAATATTTTAACTTATATAGATCGAGTGTTTTAACGATTTAATCTGTTATGATTACTATTGAAATATTAAACAAATGTACTTCTTTTTTTCAAAATGGTAAATATTTTATTGTTTTTCAGAGAAAATGTGATAAGAATTTCTTTCAGCTGTGCTGTGAAGTTCATTAATTCACATGACACTGTTAAAAAAATTAACTTCACGCTAATACGTATAGAGTATTTCAAACGACAAATACTCAGTAAGATGTTTATTTTTTTGAATATTGCATTGATAAGTGCTGACATTAGGCCTATTATATGCTTTTCCCAAAAATATACCTTTAACTGATACTGCTAAAAGCGTAGTATATATTGTTGATTTTCCCACTAAATTTCTGTATTTATTAGGTCTTCTAGGGTAAATTTGCCGTTGGTTTGATATATTATACCTAGAGCTACGTACTAATTGAATATGGTTCCGAACTAATCAAATCCTAATCACTGTTCCATCAGTAGGGTAAGGCAGTAAGGACAAATGAACACTCAGGATCATTGAAGTCCACCTTGAAGTACAATTAAAAATATTTTCATTTTATCAATTGTATTTTTACTATTTAAAAGCCGTTAGGATAGTAGAAAGTAGTTTAGGTATTATCTGCTTGAGATTTTGTATTTAATAATCGTAAAGGGCTTCATTTTAATTTTCGATTGTTTTTCAGCTACAAGCCCATAGATTTTAGATCTATAAAAAAAAAGTTTCAAATCAAATAAATGTAATACGACTACTCAATATAAATGTAGGATTGGTCCTACTCTTACGTAGAAGATGTATCGAAATTGTAGTCAATAGGTTGTTACCAAACTGAAATCTTATATCATTACCATAAAGAAGTTAGAAGTATTTGAATATACGATTTGTTTACAATACCTTTGCATACAGGGTGTTTGGTAGTCAGTGTCAAATATTTAAGACATTATTATGCACGAAAATTCCTATAAAAATACGCAATTTGGATAGTTATATCTCACTCCTACTTTCGGCAACAGCCATTTTTAGAACTTTCCTAATTTCTTCACATTGCCTAATAAAATCTCATATTTTTCAACTTTTAACCTACATAATGATATTTTCAATGGCAGTTTTAGAATCGTCATTACATTTTCCATCAAAACACATATAATATAGTACAGCTAAACCCATTTAAAAGTTTTTAAATTTGACTAAAATAACAAATTTTGAAAAATCAGTAAAAAGGCCGCTACAACTCGCTTAAGAAAATTTTTTATCAAGCCGTTCAATCGTCTGAATTGTGCATTTATAAAATTATCTATATTAACCTGGTATAAAATAATTCAAAACCCTTTGACTATGTACTATGGTATTCAGTATGTACGGTACTAAAATATTATATTTTATAAGTTTACTTGGGGGAAACTTTATCATACAGATACCTTTTGCACATAACTTTCACTAAATGCGTTCTTGTAAATTATGATTGCAGTTAATAAAAAAAATGATTAATTTTTAGTTTAAAGCAATATTTCTTCCCTTAGGCTGACATTACATGTCACATATTGCATATAATTTTTAAGCTTAAAATGTGGAGATGTTTTTTATACTATTTGACAGTTTTTAACACAACTTGGTAAACAATTTTCTTTAGCGAGTTGTAGCGGCCTTTTTATCGATTTTTAAAAATTTGTTATTTAAGTCAATTTTAAGAACTTTTAAATGGGGTTAGCTGTACCATATTATAGGTGTTTTTATAGAAAATGTAATGAACATTCTAAAAATGACATTGAAAATATCATTATGTAGGTTAAAAGTTGAGAAATATGAGATTTTATCAGGCAATGTCAAGAAATTTAGAAAATTCTAAAAATGGCTGTTGCCGGAAGTAGGAGTGAGATGTAACTACCCAAATTGCGTATTGTTATAGCGATTTGTGTGCATAATAATGCCTTAAAATATTTAACACTGACTACCAAATACCCTGTATATATCCTTCATATTTGTGTTCAACCCTTCTTTCTTATGAATGGTGACAATGAAACCAATCCATAAATTTTATTACTGACAGTTAACTGACGATATTTTAAAGGTTAAGAATACGTTGTCAAATTGAATGTGAACTCCCTAAAACTGTAGATAGTATTTCCTTCATAAATGCCGTCTTTTTGTAATAATTTAAGACTACCGTAACAGTTATGGCATAATCTTACAATTGTCAATTCTTTGGAATGGAAATGCAATACACGGATGACAAATAAACAATGTAAACATTACTTACAAGTAATCATATGCTGCAATATTTCACAAGAGAACAACAATACTTACAAATCATCCCGCAGTGATATATTGTTGAAGGGCTGAAATAAAAGAACAGCTGAGATAAACACATGACTGATGACGCGGGAATTTGTTTTAATTCTCTGACTTTCCCAGTTGTTTATGAGATCTCAGCACGCAGCTCTGATTTGTTACCATTATATTTTGATAGTGTTAAGATGGTCAGAAATAGTGACTGGTGCATAAAAGAAGTTTGAAACTCACAAAGTAATCTACTTTTTAATAAGGTACTATTTAAAACTTGCAATTTACTAGAAATTATAATTACTGAGCTTTGAGCAACTCATCAGTAGCTAGTGCCACTCGAGGGGAAGGCGTTCAGTAAGTCTTGTTTCTGCCCTTTCTGCAGTCGGGGTTGGTAATAAAATATTTTTCTTTTACTCAACTAATATGAAATCTTCATTGTGTGTGTTCTATATACTTAACAGTCTATGAAAAATATATAACAAAAATGCTTGTAATACGAAAAGATAGGATAATAAATTAATAGTCTTCTCTATTGAGGTGGACTTACGACCTTGTAGTAATTATTTCTGATGGGTTTTCTCTTAAATTGACAAACAATGCAAATGATCCTAGAGCAAATCATAAATAAATCTATGAGTTTATTTTACAATAAACTGCTACCATTCCAATAGTTGCAGTAAAATGAGTACCTAATGACCTAAAAGCACATGAACCTGAATTTCATTCAGTGTAAAGTCTATGGCTTAGATTTAAGGGTCTAAGTCAATTATGTCATTAGACAATAGTCCACGGAATATTTGCTTAAATTTCCAGACGCATTTTTTTTTATATCTTCTAAAATTTTACTTACCATGCTCGTTAGTATTGCTCACTTTCCACCGATGCAACTTATAAATAAGAATAAGTTTGTGAATTGCTAGCATACAAACGTGTTTTCAATGTCACCAATGATTGATTTGCAGTACTGTATTAAATAGTGTATCTGCATCCACTTATCTCCAGTACTGCACGTTTAACATGGGTTTTATATTGGCGATTGGAGTTGTTTGTTAATTACTAGTAAACTACTACTAAGATAGTTGGTGGGTTTAAATTTAAAAGTTGTTTGTTTTTGCAAGACCTTCAAAATGATACGCCATTTGACATATGTTGCCTTTTAGAATTTGTCATTTACAAGGGTACCAACATGGAAAAAAAATCATTGAAAATATATTTAGTTTTTTAAATGTTGACATGTCACATATAAAAGCTGAACTCTTGAGGATTAAAAATGTTAAAACAGAACGAAAATAAGTTTAGTGGTTTCCAAGATACAAGGTATTCTATAAATATCAATATTTTCCATACAAATGGCCGCCATTTTGAAACGGACTAAGATAAAGGAGTTCTATATTCACTAAATTGTTTTTCTAGTCTTTACAACATGACATATGTTTACATTTCAAAACTCTGAGATTCGAACCCATGATCCCCAGTTTCTCGAACATCCTGTATTTTAAAAATGGTAACAGTATTTTTACGTGGTTTCTTAGGTATGAATTAATGGGGAAAAATTTGTATCATCTCTTTATGTCAAGCCGTTCGTCTGTAATCTATTTAGCACAGTTTAGAGAACTCTGTATACTTCTCAAAACAACACCTAGCCAATTCACCCCTTAACCTTGTTGGTTTATGATCCCTCCTATTATTATAATACACTTCTAGACAATCCTTACCTCAACCATTATGTTACAAAAATGAGAGATTTATAGATTTTTTACCTACACACTTAGTTTTAATTTTACTAGACACACAATTTAGTATATAACAGTGATCATTATTGTTATGAATAAGTGGGTATTATTAATCGCTGGTATTGCTAAAAGATGTTCTGCTTCCCCTATATATTGGCACACGTGTATTTTATTTTGTTTTCATCAATACTTCTTATATTCTATTAATAAAACAATTTAAGTACCTAGAATTTAAATTATGTATCGGATTCATCTAAATTTAGTATTTTTTTTTATAAAGGCTAGCAACAGCTTAAGTGACACTGAGTGACTAATGTCTGGATTCTAACATGTTGTACAGTACCTCCAACAACTGAGAGTAATAATAGATATAGTGATGGTTTGATTTAGTTTTAAATTATGAAATGTGACACAACACGATGATATAAAAATAAATCTGTGCTCAACAAGGTTGGGGCAATGTGGGAATTTAGTGAACAAATATTGGCACATCGTTATTGTGTGAGCTTTGTGAAACTTGTCAACCGCATGACGAATTGCCAACATGGCAGAGCTAAATTTACCCCCGACTCAGAGGGCTGATAAAACACAGTTAATGTTTGATTTTACCAGTCTAATATTTATGTTCACTGCTAACAAGTTTTACAATTTGTGGATTTAAGGAAATTTTATGGGTCTGATGTACTTTGATATTGGGGATGCCGTTGCATTATGATCCTACCTTTAAGTCTGCAATTAGGGGTGATGGTATGTCTTCTAATATGATGTTTACATCATAAAATAATATCCTTGTAGTACTAGTATAAGAACATGGGTTGAAAAATGAAAAAAACACAAAGATTTTTCAAAAACACACATCCCATGCATATTGTAATGAACAGTGTAGTTTAAATGGAAATGTCCATGATTCTGATTTTTTACACTCCGCATTACATAAGTCACTCCATCAAGTTACCTTAAATCTTTATAAAGGATCATAACATATATATCCCCGCCGCAGAAAATCTGCAAACTAAGCGAATTTATATTTTTCTGATAAGATTTTTACTTAACTACAGTTAATTATCCTAAACTAAGAAAGGCTTAGTCAAAGTGCACTTGATCTATTACGGCATATTGCAGTAAAAACAGTAGTTTTTAATAAATGCGTTGTGGGTCTAAAGTAGGTAGCACTTTTACTCTCTAGGCTGTAAAAACGTTTCCAGCCCCTAAGAAGTAAAAATCAGCTGTTGTCAACTCAGTTGTAAATTTCAATTGTAAACAATTGCATATACTGATTGTTTAGTTGACTGTGTATAATTTGTTGCCTTGTTGTAAATAGTTCGAAATTTCGATAGTATAATGTACTTTAACACAATCGCAATGGACCAAACTATTGAATCACTAAGTAAAGAGCTGCTTTGTTTCCATTAGCAAATTAAAATGAAAACAAGCTATAATAAGCTTTGAGAAGTTATCTTTAAATGACAACTATTTCAGTAGTGCAATATGACGAAAAATATAAATCATCACAATGGCTAAAAGTGTCTTTTCTACCCTCACTCACTTTTCGTAAAACTAGAGTTCGGGTCGTAAAGAGTAACTTTAGGCCCTAGTGATAAAATATACTACTATAAACCGCTAGCCTATGTCTGGTTTTATTGGAAATGCAAATGAAACAGCTGGACCTTCTGAATAAACATTAATTAACATTAAATTAAGCGTAAGAAAACCAAACAATCAAATTAAAACAATGTGCTTTTCGAACTTCTTACGGTTTTTAGGGCTTGAGTTTGCAAATCTGCACACCCAACAATTTAGTGTATAAATACGATGGTTAGTAAAAAAAACCTTATCCGGAACAAACTTTTCATAGATTTTACTAGTTTAAAATTCAGTGTTTTTTTACTATATTTATTTTTACAATAGCTTTTACTCCATGTAGAAAAATAAGTACAATACGCTTTAAAGAACGGTAATTTGACTGTGGGAAGGGTAAAAATACTTATAAGAGGTAAGATTTCGTACAAAGACCTAAGAGTCCCTTGATACCTCCTGAATTTGTTTGTCTTCCCCAATACTGGAGGCGTCAGACGACAATAAGATAGTGCCTTGCTTCTCGTACGGCCTTTAAAATTAAGATATTATTTTCTTATGTATATCCCTATACTATGTCAACTGTAGACTATTCCGAATCCGGATTGTTTTTATAGATCCTTAAATAATTTGCAACAGACTTGTTTAAATCTTGTTTTTTATTAGTACATAACTCTTTAAGGCTAGAAGTAGGTGTTTACGGTGTAAGCATGATTTTCCAGAGTAGTTATAAGCCGAACTAGGTGAATCGCGCGTACTATATTTAGCACACTACCGGCAACACATACACATAATGAACAAACAGTTTTTCACCTGTTTTCCTCTTTGCTTTCCATTTAAATTCTATCCGTAAATTGTGTTTGTGATTAATAGAATGAAAGCAAGAGCTAAAAACGCACCTTAAGAGCTAATGTAGTGCTACCGATAAATAGCAATACAATTAAAAATAAGTTACATATCCCCATTTCAATTTATACCTTCATGTGGTCTACTCTAGTTTTGGTTTCTGGTTTTATATAACATAATTGACTCAAAGAACGTAATTGATATTGCAATATATGCGTATTAGGTAGCAAGTATAATTTGTCGAGGTATATTACTCCACGCTCACTGTCAAAGACCTATAAAGCTTTAGATCTGTCAAACACACTCTCTCCAGAGGTCTTTGACGAAGCCTTGATTACAACCAGCTGATTATACAGAACGTTATTTACTTGCTCATATAGAGGATTGCTTTAATTTGGAACGTTGATTAAGTCAAACGACTTCGATTATGTTTCACAGAAAATGTAATTTACGAAAATTGTGTTTTACGTATTTCAAATGTACTATGTAGAGGCGTAATAGATCCTGTGGCATTTGTATTTATGAATTTAGTATGTTTCCTTTATGAATACATTTTCGAACTTCAAACCGAATCAATTGGTTATTTACATATAGTGTAAAATGTATAATTTTGACGAAGAATAGTTTTATAAAAGGAAGCAATAGGGCCTACATTATTCACTGTAAAAAAAAAAACATTGTGCCAATCTATATTTCTAAGTGGAATTTAACTGAATCTTTTTGCTATATGGTTTGGGTTTATCTTTTAATCATGATAAATCTAAAAGTCTTATTGTAGTTTTTCTACCACTAGCTTGACTTTTAAATAGCTTTTAAATATTTTTCACACTTCTACTAAACAAAATTAATTAGGTATTTTTTGTATGCATGTTATACCAAAACGATATGCTTTGCATACATGTGTATGCATATTAAATTAAAAGATAGAAGATTTTAAAGTAAGGCGTAAAATGCGCGTTTGTAAAGTCGCGTACCCTATTGCATATTTTTAATAGCTAAAATAGATTTTCAGGAAGATTGCACTAAGACTCTGCGTAATATTTTAAATAAAATTGGAAACTAATAATCATAAAAACTTAGGCTACTCAATCAATCACCTTCAGGGGAAATGGTTGGCGATGGTGTAAAATAATTTAAAATTAATGATAAATTTAATACATGAATTTATTTTCTGCTTTTGATAACTCAATTCAAATTACATGTACACGATTTACAAAACAAATAACTCTAGAACAAACTTTCCAATGCATATTTACCAACCTGTTGAATTTAAAACTGGTAATAAAATGTTATAATCTGTTCAATAGTTCTTTGTTGGAGTTTAGAGTCAAAGTTAGAGCTTATATATACAGGGTGTTTGGTACGTAGTGTGAAAATTTTCAACCGGTAAAACTACATGGAAAATGCAGAAAAATTATGTAAATTAAATGTCTATTATGTAATTCCTCTCAGAATGGGAGCCATTTTAAGTCTTTTCAGAAAAAACATGTTTTTAGCTTTGTTTTTTGGCAAAATACCTACAAAAAATTAAAATTTCTCCAAATATAACACCATTTTCAAAATATATGTAAAATTTTAAATAAGATATAATATGTTTTGTTTTTCTGGCTGTTAAATAACTTGTAATGCAGCTCGAATGAATTTAAATATTTCGATTCGCAAGAAAATAGTAAAAACAAAAAGCTGCCTAGATCTAAAACACGGTATGACCTAGAGAGTGTCAAATGTTACAAAAACTTGCCCATTTAATGAGAATTCCAACGATACCAAACAACCTTGGAAATGCATAGGGAAAGTGTGGATAGTAAAATGAATAATGTTGAAAAACACGGTTGACCTAAAATGCTTTCTCCCGTCTTTTATAAATTAATAGCTTATAGAATATTTCTTTTGTAGAGATACACCTTCCTTTCTATCATAATATCTTATATCTGTTTCAATTAACTGTAGATTTCAATCTGAAAATATTCAAATTATCAGCGTTTGAAAATCTTATCTTGTTCTCTTTTCCTTGTCAGTAGTGTATGCATTTTTATTTACTGCAAAGGAGAAAGCTAAGCCCTTATCAAAGTAATTTAAAACATAAATTCAAACATGATTTCTACATTCAGTTTGGTCAGTTTACCTGTTGTGGTTGTGTCTTAGCCATCATAGAATTCTCGTGTTAAAAATATGCAGATATGCATTTTATCTACGGTTATTGTAATGGTAACGCACTTGCTGCAAGAAGAGAATACGAAGCCCGATACCCGGACCGACGAATCCCTAGCTCATCAGTCTTTACAAGATTACATCAGCGGCTTGTGGAGATGGTTAAAAAAACCCTCTGAGGTAGGTCCTGTTTTACATGATGTGGGCGTAGAAGAATTAGTCTTGGATATTGTTCGTGGCAATCCGGAAACTAGTACTAGAGAGGTCTCCAGAGAAATCGGAGTGTCTAATTGGAAAGTGTGGGTTACTTTACACAAAGATAAAATGCACTCCTTTCATTTTACTCCTGTACAAGCTTTGGAAGAAACTGATTTTGATCGTCGAGTTCAATTTTGCCGATGGCTGCTAAACAGTGACATAGAACAGTACCGTTTTTTTAAAAAGATTTTGTGGACCGACGAGTCTTTGTTCACGAGAGAAGGATCTTTTAACTGCCATATTATGCACCAATGGTCCGAAGAAAACCCAAGGGCGACAAAGGAACGGTCATTTCAAAGACGCTTTCGAGTAAATAAATGTCTGGGCAGGTCTGCTTGGAGACCAACAGATAGGTCCCTTCACTTTTGAGGAAACGTTGAACGGTGACAGATATTTGCATTTTCTACATCACACTCTTCCGACTCTTTTAGATGAAGTTGATGTCGAGCAAAGAAATACAATTATATTTCAACAGAATAACAGCAGGTGTGGCAAAATTAAGACAAAAAACTTCTTTCAAAGTAACTGTTGGAGAAATGAGGAAAAGGTCAAAAATGTGCATTCGCAACGGCGGTAGGCAGTTTGAACATAAACTTTGATTATTTTGAAGTGGATGAAAAAGGTTTCTTTAAGTGTTTGTTTTTCTGAAATAAAAAGTAATTTTTGTGTGAAAAACTGTTATTTTTCTACAAAACAAGATTTTAGTAATGTTCAGCTTAAAAAACTGTCCATAATGACAAATAAAAGTTGTTTTGTTTTTTACATTGTTTTTTCAACTGATTAAAAATTGTCTAAGTCTTAAACATAAACATTGATGTTTTTGGAGTGAATAAAAATATTTTTTTGAACTCATTATGTTTCTTTGTTTTAATCAATAAATAATTTTGTTTAGTGTGAAAAACTTTGTAAAATACCAGAGATAGCATTTTAGGTCAATCGTGTTTTTCAACATTATTCATTTGACTATCCACACTTTCCCTATGCATTTCCAAGGTTGTTTGGTATCGTTGGAATCCTCATTAAATGGGCAAGTTTTGTAACATTTGACACTCTCTAGGTCATACCGTGTTTTAGATCTAGGCAGCTTTTTGTTTTTACTATTTTCTTGTGAATCAAAATATTTAAATTCATTCGAGCTGCATTACAAGTTATTTAACAGCCAGAAAAACAAAACGTATTATATCTTATTTCAAATTTTACATAGATTTTTAAAATGGTGTTATATTTGGAGAAATTTTAATTTTTTGTAGATATTTTGCCAAAAAACAAAGCTAAAAACATGTTTTTCTGAAAAACCTTAAAATGGCTCCCATTCTTAGAGGAATTACATAATAGACATTTAATTTACATATTTTTTCTGCATTTTCCATGTAGTTTTACCGGTTGAAAATTTTCACACTACGTACCAAACACCCTGTATATATATATATATATATATATATATATATATATATATATTTTTTTTTTTTTTTTCAATCAGAAAATGTGTTTTAGCCAAAAGCGAAACGCCTTAGCGAATTTACGTGGTTGCTTGTAACACTGTTTTGTGTATGTAGTATTAATAAAATGGAATAATAAAACAATGACATGATGAAAATAGTAGAATGTAGGTTTAATAAATATAAAAATTAAACTGTGTACATATATTTCCCTTTTTATTTGCAGTAGTGTATCTATTTTTGAAAATGTAGGTTCTGTCTTGACTCTTTTGATGCTAGTAACTTGTTAAACAACTAACGAGTTATTTAATGTTTTCAAAATTAAATCCTTATTAATCATAACATTTCAAAAGCTTCAGTGAGTATTGCTGATATCTCCATATGATACATTTCGTAAAAACCAAATACAGGGTAATTCTAAGTTAAATTACACAAAAATCTAATTACATAATTCAAATTTTACTAGACAATTCATTGATACTCTTAAACACTGAATCACAGCTCCTCACAGCTTACAATAATGGTGTACAAAAATAACTGAGTTGTAAATTATAGAATTTATTGATCCCTAGTGGTATTACTTAACACTTTTGACTATTGAACATAGTAGTAGAGTATGAAGTTTTGAGATTCATAGAGGGAAAAGTCCGTAACTAATTTAAAATCGTAACTAAAATAAAATACCGCCGCAGCAAACCTGCCGACTAAGCGAATTTCCATTTGTCTGAATTGATTTTCAGTTAAATATATTTTAATAACATTATGTTTAACGAGTACCTAGGTTTGCTGCTACAAGGAAACTAATATAGTGTGTTTTTGAGTAAAATATTGATAGCTTAGTACAAAATAAATAAATTTGCCAAGTTTGATCAAAATATATCCATAAACAAGCAAACTACAACATTTGACAATATTCTCCCTAAGAATAACATGGGAATTTTAAATTTACAATTTTTTAAATTTTCTCCGTTACTAATAATCGAACAAAAATACTTTTATATACTAAATAATTTGTTTTTTTAAGCTCTTTAAAAAGGTCTAAAGATAAATCGGGAAAGTTTGTGTTTTGAGGGTCAAAAGTGAGAAAAACCAATTTTTACCCCATAAAACCCCCCGTAAAGCCCCGTTCCCATGGTCCGATCGTGCTGGTTCGAGAACTCATTCAAGTTTATCCCGCTTTACACCTTTAAACCAAATTTCATCAAAATCGGACAAAAATTACTCAAGTTATCGCGTTCACGGACGTATATATATATATATATATATATATATATATAAATTTTAACGAATAGTGTTTTTGGCCTTTAGGGACACCAAAATGGAAAAGTATATCGGTCCCGGGTCTAGGTCTTACCATGCCACCTACGGTAATAGCTACTTCCCTATAGGGAAATTCGCTAAAAATGTATGTGGAGACTAATTTTGCAACTATGTTTACCAAAGTATTGTCAAACAAAACTTTAGTATCTCGTCTTTCAATTGATTCTCACCCTGTGATGATAGGTTGTATAGTTTTTCATTTACAGAGTTTCAAAAGTGTATCAATTTTTTAGATTTACCCCGTATTTATATTTTACCTTCGATCATATACATTTAAAGAGTTAAAGATCAAGTGAGTTATCATAATTTATTGAATACCAAAACTTACCTACCTGTTATTAAAATGTTAATTGAAATAATATATGCTAGCTTTACTAACAATCAGACTAAAAATGATCAGGCTAAAAAACAAGACATAAGATCAAGTTGCAATAAGATGTAATCCCATTAAATACCCTAATCACACACAGATGCTGCAATTTACAACATGTAAACCGTAGATCAAAGCGTTCACTGCCAATGTCAATGATTGACGATCAAAGGAGAATTGACGTCAACAGACGGAATGACTGATTGACTCAGCGAGCTGCTGTGGCAGTCAGTACTTAACAGGTTGTCTGATGTGACTCGCGAACTGCAACTTCAATCACTCCTATCAAATTTAATCTACAACATTTGCAAATTAAATTTATATTAAAGTGTAATTTTTAATAACGTTAACTGAGACAAATCATAATCGATGCGTAAAAACGATTGGGGTATTTACTATAAGCCGTATCAACATCTTTTTCAATTGTCAACCCTTAGTTACTGTTATATTTTTTATTCGTTTCGTATTGCATTTTTAACATCATCGTGGAACAATTAATAATCCTAAGGGTAAAGAAATACAGTTGAGATAAATCTCTATACAATATTATTATTGTATATCGGTTTGGATTATCTAAATAGTTTATATTTACATCAAGTGGGCTTTATCGTGGGTCATTGCATCAAAGAAACCATAGAGAAACAAGAATAAAATATGATTGGATGCATAAAATGCTAGAGCGATTTAAAAAGAATCTCTTGAGTGTTACTTCACCTTGGTAAATATAATAATGTAAGAAATATTATTAAATATATTGCGTAAAGCGTACGTAAACATGATATTTTTATGAGTAAAAATGGCTCACAATATACACACGAAAGAATCGTTTTCTTTGGCATACCTTGATAGCAATAAAGTATTTTACAAAAGAAGAATGCATTTAAGTCATGTTGTTCACAATGAATGACAACGCAATCAAATTAAATTCTTCAAGTTTAGAATGGTGGCAACAGTACTGCTAATAACAATAATAATAAAATATCACAGTTTACAAACACTTTTTCTCGTTTTATTTGTTTATTTTCATGTGCGATTGTTAATTTTTATAACTGTCTTAAATCAAGTTTTAAACGTAATTAGCCTACTTATGGAAATGTACAAGTGTTGCCAAGTACAAAACAAAAAAATAGTCATCAAAGAGCATATATATCTATATTTTTATATTAAGTAGATTTTCAGTAACCATCTTTTATACTGCAAAATATTTAAAATATCACAAAATAAATAACCGGACGGTATTGATATTCAGAATTTCGAATTATAGATTTAACTAAATTTTAGTAAAAATTATATTAAGGCCCATTTAAATTTAAAGAAATCCCATTTGGCAAGTATAAGCTTTCATTTGGTTGGAACCAACCAACTTTAACATCAATATCAGCCAAAAATATTTGCATATATGCAATATTCACATATATACATATATGTATAAATGTATAAAAAGCTGTGTTTGTCATGCATACGCCAGAGAAAGAGCTAGAATGCCTGTTTGCAGATGATCGATCTTTTTCGGAGATGGGTGTGGATAAGGCCTGGCCATGTCTTTGATCATTTACAATAGGATGTATTGAATAAATCGGAATATGATGATCTTTCCTCTTACGAATGGAATATGATAACAGGTTGACAATGTGGAAACTTGACAATTTTTTATGTTGGTCATTACATTTTTATCCTGTGCAAAGTGTTCACTCATTTTTGCCGTATCGGCACACCACAAATTAATGTTCTTACCTCTGACAAAATGTTTATAATATTCCAAGGAGGTATTACACACATTAAACAAATAACTTGCTTAATTAACTAAAACATAAAAAGTTTAAATGTCAAAAGCTATATTCAATATTGTATTGAAGACAAGACCCCATAGGCAAATCTTTGAACATTAAAGATCAACAACTAACCATCACCGGAGAGTCATCTATAAACTATCGACATTTTTCCCTTTGTTTATAAGATAAAATTAGGCCAAAAGTTGTATAAGCTGAATAATGTTATGACTCATTAGGAACAAAGCACAGTGATTAAAATATTCAATGTAAACATTATTTAAAAGGAATCATGATATGCTACAATATTGTACAAGAGAACAACAATGCTAACAAATTATCACGCAGTGATATATTGTTGAAGGACTGAAATAAAAGAACAGCTGAGATAAACACATGACTGATGACGTGGGAATTTGTTTTAATTTTCTGGCTTTCCCAGTTGTTTATGAGATCTCAGCACGCAGCTCTGATTTGTTATCATCATAGTATTCTATTATGAGAGGTTACATGTTGTTTATGTAAAATATTACCTTGTTTATAGTTTAATCCCATGCAATTGTTCGTTATACTTTTTTTAGTTACAAACTTTCTTTAAAACCAAACATAACCCTTAAATCTACACAAAGCGTCACAAACATCTTTTTAGAGTAAATAAACAAACACCAGTTCATTGTACTGACCGGCTGTTTCATTAACTAAATTAAATTAAATCGTGTAAACTTAGGAAGCATAGCAGGCGTAGCCCTTTGGAAATCAGCCTGTGGGGCAGAGCCCTTAGGAAATTCGTCCATATCAATACTTTTCGGCAAATCTACACACTCTAAGCTTCATTTTTATGTGCCATATGCCTATATTTTTATTTGGTAAATGGCCTTAACCGTTTACATAAAATTTGATTGTATCACTTTAATAATATAATAGATTGTGCTTAATAAGCCCTGGGTTAAAACGAATTAAGCCTTAAATATATTTAAATTTAAAAGTGCAACTATTGATGCATTAAAAAAATTAACAAACTATTTATTTCTTAATTTATATTAAGAAAAGAGTTTGAGCTAAGTAAACAATATTAGTAACATCTTTTCTGTTCCAAGTCTTTATTAGTACATAGTGTGAAAAGTAGCTCTCGGTAAACTTACCCTGAGGCGATTTACTTTGGCAACGTGCCAACCCTATACCATAAAGAAAATGTAAAACCTTTCTGAGCATCTCTATGGCAGTTTTCCATGTTATTGTTTTTCAACAACAATATTTAAACACGATCGCCTTACTGAAACTAACAAGTGCAATCACATAAACTGGTCCTTACTTGTTCTTCTACAAGGTCTTGTACAGTAAATGTTTGCAAGTTTTTGCTGATTATATGCCGTTTTACTTTCTTCCAATACACGTAGTTTTTTAGGCAATTGGAACACAATTTTATGCATTATATTATTTTCGTGATAATGGTATGAACACTGTTAATATTATTATATAACTCATCTGTATCTAGTAACAGAAGGTATGAGGCAATACTATTTGTCAGACTATACAAGCATTTCAAATCACCGATTGCTTTATTAAATAACTAATTATAACATTGTTATCCAAGGTACCGGTATTACAAAAAAAAAAAAACTATGTTTGTACCCCATTAGAGTAGTTAGGGCCGATACCTTGGGCCCAACATGGGTTCTTATGGGGAATAGATTTATATCTATCTAACGTAAATAAACTGCTATTTTTATACCTGCGTAAATTTTTATTTAATAACTGTATACTGACACTGTATTACTTGTGTTCTGTTAAATATGTGTAGTATAAGCTATAATCTAATTTCTAATGTTTATGTCTTTTAACTAATGTATACAATATCTATTCAACATTTATACAGGGAGTAGGCTACCCAGCTCTTGCGGGCACCAATCAGAGAGCAGCATTTCATCCCCACTCCTCCCCTTAAACTATGCCCCCTGGTGTCCCACGTGGTCTAACCACACTTTTACCCACGTGGTCTAACCATACTTTTACCCACGTGGTCTAACCACACTTTTACCCACGTGGTCTAACCTAACTTTTATTTTCGCGCCAAGTGACATAACCTTACCATCCCGCCAATTCCCGCCAAACGAAAAAAGCTTCACCTTACCGCCAAGCGACATAACCTAACTTTTATTTTCGCGCCAAACGAAAAAAAACCTTACCTTCTAGCCAATTCCCGCCAAACGAAAAAACCCTTATCTACCCACCAAGTGACATAACCTAACTTTTATTTTCGCGCCAAACGAAAAAAACCCTTACTTCCCGCCGATTCCTGCTAAACGAAAAAACCTCTCCTTCCCGCCAAGTGACATAACCTCACTTTTATTTTCGCGCCAAACGAAAAAAACCCTTACTCCCCGCCAATTCCTGCCAAACGAAAAAAACCTCTCCTTCCCGCCAAGTGACATAACCTCACTTTTATTTTCACGTCAAACAAAAAAAAACCTTACCTTCCCGCTAAATGAAAAAAAAACACCTTACCGCCAAGTAATATAACCTCACTTTTATTATCGCGCCAAACAACGTAACCTCATCTTCCCGCCAAGCCTCACTTTACGTATTGCATACGTAGGTTCCCGCCATCTTATATAACCTCTGTAATTAGGTGATACCGCCAACTCTTGCTAAGTGATACCATAGACGGCATAGACTAACCAACACAAGTATACTTCTCATCCCATTGTAAATTTTGAAGCACGTTTTTCGTGTCTAGTTCATGTACGTGACACAAAGGCGCTAGTGTCGACGAAACTTTGTTTCTATTATTTTAGGGTTATTTTCTTGATTTGTGCTTTGCTGTTTGGTTATATAACTAGGGGAAAAGTTATTGTTTATGATTAGATCGTATTATTTGGTTAAACGATGTTTTAAATGGCTGTAATAACGGGAAAAAATTGTAAACAAAAGACGACCTCTACATAAACCGTACAGAACTAACAATAAAATTGTCTTCAGCTGTTCCATAAGGATGAGAAATCTACTAAGGGAGTATGTTTTATCTATGGTGATACCAACGTGGTCATTTCATATATGCTATGTATTGTTGGAATGATGTTTAATCTGAATAATGTTTCTATCTAGTAGTTGGCCGTGTATGAGCCTCTGGTCTCAGAGGTTTGTTGGTTTGAATCCTGCCAGTCACCAAATGTTTATTTCCGGTTGGGGTGATATGTTGATTTTCGGTGTTGTATTGTAGTCTCCTGTCTGTGTATGAGCTTTTGATCCCAGAGGTTTGCGGGTTCGAATCCTATTAGTCACTAAATGTTTCATTTCCGGTTGGGGTGATATGTTGATTTTCGGTGTTGTATTGTAGTCTCCTGTCTGTGTATGAGCTTTTGATCCCAGAGGTTTGCGGGTTCGAATCCTATTAGTCACTAAATGTTTATTTCCGGTCGGGGTGATATGTTGATTTTGGTATGATGTTGTATTGTAGCTGTAGTAGTGTAGACCTTCAATCTCAGAGGCTGAGGGTTTGAGTCCTACCAGCCACTGATTGTTTCATTCTTGGTCAAAATGAGTTTTAGTATGGTATAGAGAGTTTAGTGGTTTAGTCTAGGGCTTAAACCCTACTAGTATCTAATTGTTTCATAACCGGTATTTCTTATGGTTTTGTAACATGTACCTGCTAAATTAATCAGCTGTGAATTTCCATGCCAAGATTGTATCTGTAACATAACCTCACTTTCTGTATTATACCAAGTCTATTCATTCATATTTGTGACACTGGAGCGCTAGTCTCGATGAAATTTGCCCAGTGTAATTTGATTTAATGATATATTAACTAACAAAGCATCTACAGAATACCTGATAAAGCTTGTTCTATATTAATGACGATAACCTTACTTAAATGATTTATTAATGGTAACCATTACAGACTTATCTGTATCACTGTAACATTTAATTTAACTATTACTATGAGACTAACGAACCGGCACTGAAGATTTACTACAAAAGATTACACCAACATATTAAAAAATGAGTACTGTACTTTTTACTATTACTTGTAATGTATTTTAATACACCCAACTAATATACTATCACTTTTGTGGAGTGTTGTAAATCTGATAAGTGAATGACTTCATCTTTCTGGCATAACATCCGAATTTTTATATCTATGCACTACCTCAATTCAGAGGTTGTGGGTTCGAATCCTATCAGTCACCGATCTGGTTGGGTTAATACTTTGAGTTTTAGTATTGAAGTGGGAGTAGTGTGAACTATGATCCCAGAGGTTATAGGTTTGTATCTTACTAATACCCATCTTCATATCTGGTATTTCTTGTGTAATATGTTTCTGCCAAATTAATCAGCTGTGACATAACCTTAACTTTGAACCTTAGTTATGTATACAGTCTAAAACAAGTCTTTTTGGAATTAAACTAGTGTTGATGAAGCTTTATCACTTGTGCTTGAATTATTGAAACGTTGAATAACAAGAAACAAATAGGGTAATTTACCAAGTTTATGGTAATGAATGTAACCTGATTTAAATTAATTACCTGTATCTTTGTAACTTGAAATTGGTACATTACATGTGTACTGTACTGTATCACACTTGTAATATATTGTATTACACTTGTATTGCACTGTATTACATCTGTACTGTACTGAACCCACTTATTACTTGTACTGCATTGTATTACACTTAATAATTGTACTGTTCTAATACACAATAACTTTTATAGAGTTGTACATATGATAACTAATACTGATATGTGTTGACTTTATCACCATCGATTGTGGTTTCTGGTGTAACTTCCTGTTGATATTTTCATGGATCAACATACACATTTATGCACCACCTCAGCAGCTGTTTACTGTATAACTTGTTGCTACCTACATTAAAACCTGTTATAATCCTTGTGTGTTCACAGTTTTCTGTTTAGCTAACCACATAGTAATAATATCAATGGCTTTGTTAAGTGTTTAATTTACTGTCTATGACTTTTTGTTGTTGTAACTGTAAACATACTCTTTTAACTACCTGATGATTTTTGCCTGTGCATTATTGTCTAACATCTTTCTTTATACCTGTCATATCCCAACAGTGGAGAGCTTAGAATGTATGTTGACTTAAGTTATTGAACCTAATGCACTGATAATAGCTCTATGTTTAGATTTACTAGTATACAACTTCTAATGTATCCTTTTTTTATACTGATGTTAAATTGGTATTATCTCTGGTTAATAGTGTAAACATTTAGTCATTCCTATATAGTGCTAATGATTATTTTCTATGGACACAGTCTACTGTCCTGACCACCTTTTGTCAAGGTCTATGCTAAAATGTCTAGATGATTTCTGAATGCTATGGTCAACTAGTTACACTTTTCAACAGAATTAGAGTACAGATGGGAATTGGTTAATATGGTTGCTTAAATCTACAGTAAAAGTTATATACCTACCAGGGATTATAGAGAAACAATTTGATTGTACTGTTTATTTTAGTAAATTTATTTCTTATTATGTGTTTGAAATTAGTTTTAGAGCAATGAAAACTAATAATTTTACGGACTTGTAAACATAGAACACCCATTATAAGGATAAATAAAGAACAGAAGATAAAAAATAAAATAAAGGTTGCGTATTCAATTTCTAAATATGTAATTAAACATATTATACCTGGAGTAGGAGGAGAAGGAGGAAGAAGAGAAGGAAGAGGAGTTGTAGGATGAGGAGATGGAAAAGGAAGAAGAAAAGGAGGAGGAGGAGGAAGAAGAGGAGAAGAAAGAAGAGGAGAAGAAAGAGAAAAAGGAGGAGAAGGTGGAGAAGAAATAGAAGGAGGAAGAAAAGGAGAAGGAGTAGGAGCAGGAAGAGGAAGAGGAAAAGGAGGAAGAAGAGGATAAGATGAGGGAAATGGAGGAAGAAAAGGAGAGGGACGACGAAGGGGAAAAAGAAGAGGAGGAGGAGTATACTCATTTCAAGTAAATGGTGTTAAGTTAATGGTTTTAAAAATCATTTCCATGCTTAAGACTTTAGACGTCAACACTACCTAGACATATAATTAAACTATAGCTGCAACCTTTTTTAATCTTATTTCAATTGTATGTAGCTGCCTAATCTCAAAAGAGCTTAGGTGACCCAGTTTCCACACCACGGTAAGCTGTTAGGCTAGGCCGTAGGGTCTCAGTGCGTTCTTTTTGTTAACCCAGAGCTTCACCAAGAGTCCTAACCTCTGGGGTAGGCTGCCCCAACCATCGCAGCCTACGGTGATGGCCACTCCATAACAGATTTGCCACCTCCCAATTTTTTGCCCTTTGACAAATGTAAAGGGTTATTTACTCGGTGAAGCCTTTCAATTAACCCTTTTTACCATTGACAAAGGATATTTTTCTTTTATATGTTTTTTTGTCTCTGTCAACCCGTTCATTTTAAAAGTCATCAGGCCATTTACTAGGCGAACCGTTCATTTTAGCCTACGACATTTTATTTACTAAGAATGACAGAGATTTTTTAATTTTTTGTTATTTTTTTGTCAGATTATAGTCCGAGGTGAAAGGGAAATTAGGTGACATGGAGGATAACGCAATGTTTTACGATTCTTAGGCTAACCTCCGTACCAGCCCCTGGACTTATGGGTTTTAAGCCTGCCTGTTGGGCGAGTACACACACACACACACACACACACTCACACATAGGGAGGATAACGCAATGTTTTACGATTTTTAGGCCAACCTCCGTACCAGCCCCTGGACTCATGGATTTTAAGCCTGCCTGTTGGGCGAGTACACATACTCATATACACACAAGGAAACACCTCGAACCATAATCTGGTATTTAAGGTGAATTATATATTTTTAATATTTATATTCTGATATAAAATTACATTGTTCCAATTTACTTTACTTTGATACATATTCCAACATTTTATTTGGTAGCTATTCTGGAGAAAGTTTAAGAGGAATATCTCATGTTCATAGATGCTCAAGGATTAAACTTGTTTTTAGGTTAAATGATTAAGGGTTTAATGTATCAACGATACCTGCTTGGTATGGAAACGGTTGTCACTTCAATTTTTAAAACACCGGTCATTGATTCTATTTTAGCAAATATACTGTCAAAGTAATTAGAAAATGATGCTGATGTAAGTGTTGCAATAGGAATAAATGGTATATTACCAGATGTGTCTTTATATGTTAATAACGCCCCAATAAAACATGATGGGGGTGTGTCTTCTGTAATTATTCCTATAATATGGTCTGAAAATGCCCTTGGCCATTCCAACACATCTATTGAATCAGTGAGAAAAAACTGAAACTCTGAAGTTTTAATACCAAACCTCTTACTTTCAATTATGTCTTTTCTAGACAGAAACCTCAGAAATACAGCCATTACAAGTGAGGAGATCACCAATGATACGTCTGTTCTCGCTGACTGTTACCGGTAAAGTGATTAAAAACATACTATGACACCCACCTATGTAAGGGTCAATGCTCCTGTTTTTTGTATCCATAGGGGAGAGTATCATGATCTCCTTCGTACTTTCTCTTTGGACCAGTTACCTTAAACTGTTTAACTTCATCTGTTGTTACAATATCTCTATATTTTGTTCGTCTAATCCTGTGCTCATCAATTTCAACGATTTTAGAAGCTTCACTTAAAACCATCTCTTTTAGTTTCCCAAAATTCAAAATTTTTGATGTTTTAATATTGAGAGTAAGCCCTTTGATTTTACAAACCGGGATAAATTTCTGTTGATTTGTCGACCAGACAAGGTACGCGTATGTTTTAGGCCCCCCAGAGACAAACTCAGTAATGTATGAGCCGGGTCCATACTCTACCAATTCATCGGTCATTTCGCCGAGGTAATCTCCTGTAGGCACCCTATACAGCCCTTCGTGGTAGTAATATATAATACTATCTGTATCCCAATATAGTACTTGATCTCCTAAGGCATCAAGATGTTCATACAACTTTAGTCTAGCGTGAGCAGTAGTGAAGGCTGCCATAACTACATTTACAGTTCTTAAAGACTCACTAGCCTCTTCAATATTTTGCCAATTTACTAGCACAACATCTTGGTTAATAGCCTGAAAGTATTTTAACTTACCCTCAGGATTGGTTAATAACCGAAAGAACTCTTTGGCATCTCGGATGATTGATGTTTTCATCATATTTTCCCTTTGCCCAAATTTACCCCAAAAACTGTTTAGCATCAATTTTGCTACTGATCTTAAGCCCCCATTTTTAACAATATGTTCCTTTGTCATTTCTATACCTTCACGCTCAAGAAATTTTGCAATGTACTGTTTCTTATCCTCCTCAGTCTTACACCACCCAGGGTATCCAGATGCCTCCTGCTTTAGTTTTAAAAATTTATCAATAAACTCAGTGAATAGCCCTCCTTTCTCATATGTGGCTACCTTATACTCCCACAACTCATACATATCCTGTATAATGTAGCCTTTCTCTACAGCCTTCCTAATCTCATCCATTGTCCACGTCCCAACCAATGCTCTATCTTCACTCTCGTGAAAACAATCCCCCTGGCACATTATTTCCCCACATGTTCTGCAAAGAACAAACATCAATTTATCATGAACACGTGTTGGTAAAACTGGATGATACAAGTTGAAAGGAGGTAAGATCTTGCATTTCAACAGTCCATCTACTTCCATACCTCTCTTTCTACATTCCTTATTACCAACATATATAGTTGGATGACCTATAGGATATTTACAGTATTTATTTACAAAAGGATATAGCGAGCAAACATCGACGTATTGAATAGTCTCTCCAGGGCTGCATTTATGGTAAGTTTTTGCGTTTCCTGTTCTACCTCCAAAAAATGCGTCTCTAGGATTTAATGGAAGTGTACTTAAAATAGGTAATTTGTCTAGATGGTTGAGTTTTTGATCCTTTTTCAGCTTATGGAATTCACATTCCCACATCTGCACCACATCTCCGAGCTTTTCAATTTTAGCTTTGGTTCTCTCGTAACGGAGATGAAGTGAATCAGAAGGGTCCTCTTTTAATGGGGTATCGCGATTATAGGGGAAGCATTTAGGGCACCCGTGCCAGTAACATCCGTGGAACTCGTATATGTTTTCGCCGTCAAACCCATCTACTTTCATCCCCTTTATAACAACCTCTTTACTACGTCCAGCATGATTGATTGTCACCCCACGTCTTTCCTCCTCCCAGGTAAGCCACTGTAGAGCAACAGCTGATTGGGTAGAAGACCGGTAACCATTTTTAGGGATCAGACCGATTGTATTTGGTTTTAGAAAGTTACGGCGAAAGGCCAGATTGCAGGCACTAGCAATTGTTAGGGACTCAAGAAACGGATCTACATTACATTGTTTAAGTAGCAATGATCTAAATTTGATACATGCCTGAGCTAAAATGTCAACGTCTGACATGCAATATTCCAATAATTCTTTTTTTAAATTAAATTCATACTTTTTAGCAGCCTGTTCATTGTACCATTTGTCAAAGTCATTATGGGATTTCTCAAACATGGATTCGGGACAGTAGTACTTTTTATCAGGCATAGGGCCTATGTAATTTTGATTTGCTACTGTATTGAAAAAATGTGGGAAGTAACCTTTCTTCTTTTCAGGTGGTAAGTCAAAAGCTTTCGGTAAGGCAGATAAGGACATGGGAAAGTAGCTAAGGGAGTCAATAAATCTAACGTTAGCCACCTCCATCAAAATAATTTTAGTTCCTCTTGGGATGATGTTTGGTGTGAATTTTGTTTCTTCAAGGATATACCTAAGTATAAATTGAAAGTCAAACCCTTGTCCGTTGTGTGCAATTACACAGACGTTTTTGAATTGTTTGCGGGCTTCCATTACATAGTTCATGAACTGCCTAACAGGATTGCTATCAAATATTTTATAACGTTCCGAACAAGATTCACATTCACCCCCATTGATGCATTTGAAACAAAACTGTTGTGAAACACATAAATTCACTTTATGTAACTTAGTCTCGGGATCTGAGGGTAGGGACTCATCTTGGCGTGTTTCCAGATCAAAGAAAATAAATAGGTAGTCACGGTCTTTTGGGCTTTTCTTGTCTATCTGAATGTAACATTTATGATTGGGATCTTTAAATGTACCACAAGGGTGACAATATACCTCTCCACACACATGAGCCGATTTACGTTTAGTCGGGAATATCATTTTTTCACACCCTCGGCAGAATTTAATTGTTTTACAAATCTGTCTCTGATGGGCAATAAAGCACCGTTCATTTTTGAAAAATCGGTTACAATAGCGGCAAGATATGCCGGCATCTTCCTCTACACAAGGAGGTGAGAAGGTGTGACAAGATGGACAGATGTTCGAGCAGCGGTGCTCACCTTTATGCTCATAGGGTATGTGACATGCGTCACAAAAGTAACCACAGGCAAAAGCGGCTGTTAAGTTTGTAATTACATTATAATGGTTATCATGGTACAATAAGTTGATTTTAAACTTTGCTTCACTATTACCGCCAGAGAAATATACATTCCGGCCTTTGCTATCGTAATTATACACAGTTATTTTATATTTCTTTAAGTGTGCCTGGAACTTTTCAAGTTCAGGGATACCTGACCCCTCTTTAGGCATTTCAACTCTAGCTTTAGCTATAAGTTTTTTTGCCCTAATTGTCTGTCGCAAGCACTTGTCTTGACGAATACCTCGAATTTGAGGATCCATTTTTACATATGCTTTACCCACTACTATTGCTCTAGCTAGACATAAGTTGTCAGTGTTATTTATTACTACTATCCCCTTTCTTGCTTTACATTCTTCATTAAATGAATTGTACATTCCCGAACGCACTCTACCCCTGCCTACAGGAACATTGACTCTAGAAACACTTACTGTAAACGTATCACTACTAGTAACTGACTCTGAGTTACTTTGAATGATACCCCCAAAAATAGCCCATAATGAATCAGCTGTAACCTCGGAGGCTAGTTGTGGAACAACATACCCAGGTTCTTTAGATTTCAAATTAATAGAGGTAAGAGTAAACCCTAAGTAGTCAGTTGGTGAACAGTCGTGTTTAGATTGTTCTACTATTTGCTCAAGGCCCTTGCGTATCCACTCTAATTCAGATACACCTTCCGGAGGTTCAGTAAATTTAAAGGTAGTTTTCCATCCATAAAGCCTAAACTTTGGCACAAATGTTCTGTTTTCATCGATAAAAGTAACGGGGCCGGTAGATTTATGAGAACCTTTTTGGCAAACTCCGTCACAGGACTCCATAATATAAATGTCTAAGGATAAGTTAAGAGCTCAAAACACGTCTAACCCCAGCAAAGTCAGATGATAGTCTAAAGTAGCTGGTCTATCCACGCTATATATACGGTACTGTAAGCGACGGTGCTGCCTCCAGTGGCAAAACATCAAACTACAACGCAACTCAAACTAGCGACTCTAGTGGTAAAACATGGAACTATGGTGACAACACCAACTGGTAACAAACTAAAATAATAAAATCAAACCAAGGTGGTGTTGTCACCATAGTTCCATTGTTTTACCACTAGAGTCGCTAGTTTGAGTTGCGTTGTAGTTGATGTTTTGCCACTGGAGGCAGCACCGTCACTTACAGTACCGTATATATAGCGTGGATAGACCAGCTACTTTAGACTATCATCTGACTTTGCTGGGGATAGACGTGTTTTGAGCTCTTAACTTATCCTTAGACATTTATATTATGGAGTCCTGTGACGGAGTTTGCCAAAAAGGTTCTCATAAATCTACCGGCCCCGTTACTTTTATCGATGAAAACAGAACATTTGTGCCAAAGTTTAGGCTTTATGGATGGAAAACTACCTTTAAATTTACTGAACCTCCGGAAGGTGTATCTGAATTAGAGTGGATACGCAAGGGCCTTGAGCAAATAGTAGAACATCTAAACACGACTGTTCACCAACTGACTACTTAGGGTTTACTCTTACCTCTATTAATTTGAAATCTAAAGAACCTGGGTATGTTGTTCCACAACTAGCCTCCGAGGTTACAGCTGATTCATTATGGGCTATTTTTGGGGGTATCATTCAAAGTAACTCAGAGTCAGTTACTAGTAGTGATACGTTTACAGTAAGTGTTTCTAGAGTCAATGTTCCTGTAGGCAGGGGGGTAGAGTGCGTTCGGGAATGTACAATTCATTTAATGAAGAATGTAAAGCAAGAAAGGGGATAGTAGTAATAAATAACACTGACAACTTATGTCTAGCTAGAGCAATAGTAGTGGGGTTAAAGCATATGTAAAAATGGATCCTCAAATTCGAGGTATTCGTCAAGACAAGTGCTTGCGACAGACAATTAGGGCAAAAAAACTTATAGCTAAAGCTAGAGTTGAAATGCCTAAAGAGGGGTCAGGTATCCCTGAACTTGAAAAGTTCCAGGCACACTTAAAGAAATATAAAATAACTGTGTATAATTACGATAGCAAAGGCCGGAATGTATATTTCTCTGGCGGTAATAGTGAAGCAAAGTTTAAAATCAACTTATTGTACCATGATAACCATTATAATGTAATTACAAACTTAACAGCCGCTTTTGCCTGTGGTTACTTTTGTGACGCATGTCACATACCCTATGAGCATAAAGGTGAGCACCGCTGCTCGAACATCTGTCCATCTTGTCACACCTTCTCACCTCCTTGTGTAGAGGAAGATGCCGGCATATCTTGCCGCTATTGTAACCGATTTTTCAAAAATGAACGGTGCTTTATTGCCCATCAGAGACAGATTTGTAAAACAATTAAATTCTGCCGAGGGTGTGAAAAAATGATATTCCCGGCTAAACGTAAATCGGCTCATGTGTGTGGAGAGGTATATTGTCACCTTGTGGTACATTTAAAGATCCCAATCATAAATGTTACATTCAGATAGACAAGAAAAGCCCAAAAGACCGTGACTACCTATTTATTTTCTTTGATCTGGAAACACGCCAAGATGAGTCCCTACCCTCAGATCCCGAGACTAAGTTACATAAAGTGAATTTATGTGTTTCACAACAGTGTTTTGTTTCAAATGCATCAATGGGGGTGAATGTGAATCTTGTTCGGAACGTTATAAAATATTTGATAGCAATCCTGTTAGGCAGTTCATGAACTATGTAATGGAAGCCCGCAAACAATTCAAAAACGTCTGTGTAATTGCACACAACGGACAAGGGTTTGACTTTCAATTTATACTTAGGTATATCCTTGAAGAAACAAAATTCACACCAAACATCATCCCAAGAGGAACTAAAATTATTTTGATGGAGGTGGCTAACGTTAGATTTATTGACTCCCTTAGCTACTTTCCCATGTCCTTATCTGCCTTACCGAAAGCTTTTGACTTACCACCTGAAAAGAAGAAAGGTTACTTCCCACATTTGTTCAATACAGTAGCAAATCAAAATTACATAGGCCCTATGCCTGATAAAAAGTACTACTGTCCCGAATCCATGTTTGAGAAATCCCATAATGACTTTGACAAATGTACAATGAACAGGCTGCTAAAAAGTATGAATTTAATTTAAAAAAAGAATTATTGGAATATTGCATGTCAGACGTTGACATTTTAGCTCAGGCATGTATCAAATTTAGATCATTGCTACTTGAACAATGTAATGTAGATCCATTTCTTGAGTCCCTAACAATTGCTAGTGCCTGCAATCTGGCCTTTCGCCGTAACTTTCTAAAACCAAATACAATCGGTCTGATCCCTAAAAATGGTTACCGGTCTTCTACCCAATCAGCTGTTGCTCTACAATGGCTTACCTGGGAGGAGGAAAGACGTGGGGTGACAATCAATCATGCTGGACGTAGTAAAGAGGTTGTTATAAAAGGGATGAAAGTAGATGGGTTTGACGGCGAAAACATATACGAGTTCCACGGATGTTACTGGCACGGGTGCCCTAAATGCTTCCCCTATAATCGCGATACCCCATTAAAAGAGGACCCTTCTGATTCACTTCATCTCCGTTACGAGAGAACCAAAGCTAAAATTGAAAAGCTCGGAGATGTGGTGCAGATGTGGGAATGTGAATTCCATAAGCTGAAAAAGGATCAAAAACTCAACCATCTAGACAAATTACCTATTTTAAGTACACTTCCATTAAATCCTAGAGACGCATTCTTTGGAGGTAGAACAGGAAACGCAAAAACTTACCATAGATGCGGCCCTGGAGAGACTATTCAATACGTCGATGTTTGCTCGCTATATCCTTTTGTAAATAAATACTGTAAATATCCTATAGGTCATCCAACTATATATGTTGGTAATAAGGAATGTAGAAAGAGAGGTATGGAAGTAGATGGACTGTTGAAATGCAAGATCTTACCTCCTTTCAACTTGTATCATCCAGTTTTACCAACACGTGTTCATGATAAATTGATGTTTGTTCTTTGCAGAACATGTGGGGAAATAATGTACCAGGGGGATTGTTTTCACGAGAGTGAAGATAGAGCATTGGTTGGGACGTGGACAATGGATGAGATTAGGAAGGCTGTAGAGAAAGGCTACATTATACAGGATATGTCATGAGTTGTGGGAGTATGAGGTAGCCACATATGAGAAAGGAGGGCTATTCACTGAGTTTATTGATAAATTTTTAAAACTAAAGCAGGAGGCATCTGGATACCCTGGGTGGTGTAAGACTGAGGAGGATAAGAAACAGTACATTGCAAAATTTCTTGAGCGTGAAGGTATAGAAATGACAAAGGAACATATTGTTAAAAATGGGGGCTTAAGATCAGTAGCAAAATTGATGCTAAAAACAGTTTTTGGGGTAAATTTGGGCAAAGGGAAAATATGATGAAAACATCAATCATCCGAGATGCCAAAGAGTTCTTTCGGTTATTAACCAATCCTGAGGGTAAGTTAAAATACTTTCAGGCTATTAACCAAGATGTTGTGCTAGTAAATTGGCAAAATATTGAAGAGGCTAGTGAGTCTTTAAGAACTGTAAATGTAGTTATGGCAGCCTTCACTACTGCTCACGCTAGACTAAAGTTGTATGAACACCTTGATGCCTTAGGAGATCAAGTACTATATTGGGATACAGATAGTATTATATATTACTACCACGAAGGGCTGTATAGGGTGCCTACAGGAGATTACCTCGGCGAAATGACCGATGAATTGGTAGAGTATGGACCCGGCTCATACATTACTGAGTTTGTCTCTGGGGGGCCTAAAACATACGCGTACCTTGTCTGGTCGACAAATCAACAGAAATTTATCCCGGTTTGTAAAATCAAAGGGCTTACTCTCAATATTAAAACATCAAAAATTTTGAATTTTGGGAAACTAAAAGAGATGGTTTTAAGTGAAGCTTCTAAAATCGTTGAAATTGATGAGCACAGGATTAGACGAACAAAATATAGAGATATTGTAACAACAGATGAAGTTAAACAGTTTAAGGTAACTGGTCCAAAGAGAAAGTACGAAGGAGATCATGATACTCTCCCCTATGGATACAAAAAACAGGAGCATTGACCCTTACATAGGTGGGTGTCATAGTATGTTTTTAATCACTTTACCGGTAACAGTCAGTGAGAACAGACGTATCATTGGTGATCTCCTCACTTGTAATGGCTGTATTTCTGAGGTTTCTGTCTAGAAAAGACATAATTGAAAGTAAGAGGTTTGGTATTAAAACTTCAGAGTTTCAGTTTTTTCTCACTGATTCAATAGATGTGTTGGAATGGCCAAGGGCATTTTCAGACCATATTATAGGAATAATTACAGAAGACACACCCCCATCATGTTTTATTGGGACGTTATTAACATATGAAGACACATCTGGTAATATACCATTTATTCCTATTGCAACACTTACATCAGCATCATTTTCTAATTACTTTGACAGTATATTTGCTAAAATAGAATCAATGACCGGTGTTTTAAAAATTGAAGTGACAACCGTTTCCATACCAAGCAGGTATCGTTGATACATTAAACCCTTAATCATTTAACCTAAAAACAAGTTTAATCCTTGAGCATCTATGAACATGAGATATTCCTCTTAAACTTTCTCCAGAATAGCTACCTATTAAAATATATAATTCACCTTAAATACCAGATTATAGTTCGAGGTGTTTCCTTGTGTGTATATGAGTATGTGTACTCGCCCAACAGGCAGGCTTAAAATCCATAAGTCCAGGGGCTGGTACGGAGGTTGGCCTAAAAATCGTAAAACATTGCGTTATCCTCCCTATGTGTGAGTGTGTGTGTGTGTGTGTACTCGCCCAACAGGCAGGCTTAAAACCCATAAGTCCAGGGGCTGGTACGGAGGTTAGCCTAAGAATCGTAAAACATTACGTTATCCTCCATGTCACCTAATTTCCCTTTCACCTCGGACTATAATCTGACAAAAAAAATAACAAAAAATTAAAAAATCTCTGTCATTCTTAGTAAATAAAATGTCGTAGGCTAAAATGAACGGTTCGCCTAGTAAATGGCCTGATGACTTTTAAAATGAACGGGTTGACAGAGACAAAAAAACATATAAAAGAAAAATATCATTTGTCAATGGTAAAAAGGGTTAATTGAAAGGCTTCACCGAGTAAATAACCCTTTACATTTGTCAAAGGGGAAAAAATTGGGAGGTGGCAAATCTGTTATGGAGTGGCCATCACCGTAAGCTGCGATGGTTGGGGCAGCCTACCCCAGAGGTTAGGACTCTTGGTGAAGCTCTGGGTTAACAAAAAGAACGCGCTGAGACCCTACGGCCTAGCCTAACAGCTTACCGTGGTGTGGAAACTGGGTCACCTAAGCTCTTTTGAGATTAGGCAGCTACATACAATTGAAATAAGATTAAAAAAGGTTGCAGCTATAGTTTAATTATATGTCTAGGTAGTGTTGACGTCTAAAGTCTTAAGCATGGAAATGATTTTTAAAACCATTAACTTAACACCATTTACTTGAAATGAGTATACTCCTCCTCCTCTTCTTTTTCCCCTTCGTCGTCCCTCTCCTTTTCTTCCTCCATTTCCCTCATCTTATCCTCTTCTTCCTCCTTTTTCTCTTCCTCTTCCTGCTCCTACTCCTTCTCCTTTTCTTCCTCCTTCTATTTCTTCTCCACCTTCTCCTCCTTTTTCTCTTTCTTCTCCTCTTCTTCCTCCTTCTCCTCCTACTCCAGGTATAATATGTTTAATTACATATTTAGAAATTGAATACGCAACCTTTATTTTATTTTTTATCTTCTGTTCTTTATTTATCCTTATAATGGGTTTTCTATGTTTACAAGTCCGTAAAATGATTAGTTTTCATTGCTCTAAAACTAATTTCAAACACATAATAAGAAATAAATTTACTAAAATAAACAGTACAATCAAATTGTTTCTCTATAATCCCTGGTAGGTATATAACTTTTACTGTAGATTTAAGCAACCATATTAACCAATTCCCATCTGTACTCTAATTCTGTTGAAAAGTGTAACTAGTTGACCATAGCATTCAGAAATCATCTAGACATTTAAGCATAGACCTTGACAAGAGGTGATCAGGACAGTAGACTGTGTCCATAGAAAATAATCATTAGCACTATATAGGAATGACTAAATGTTTACACTATTAACCAGAGATAATACCAATTTAACATCAGTATAAAAAAAAGGATACATTAGAAGTTGTATACTGGTAAATCTAAACATAGAGCTATTATCAGTGCATTAAGTTCAATAACTTAAGTCAACATACATTCTAAGCTCTCCACTGTTGGGATATGACAGGTATAAAGAAAGATGTTAGACAATAATGCACAGGCAAAAGTCATCAGGTAGTTAAAAGAGTATGTTTACAGTTACAACAACAAAAAGTCATAGACAGTAAATTAAACACTTAACAAAGCCATTGATATTATTACTATGTGGTTAGCTAAACAGAAAACTGTTAACACACAAGGATTATAACAGGTTTTAATGTAGGTAGCAACAAGTTATACAGTAAACAGCTGCTGAGGTGGTGCATAAATGTGTATGTTGATCCATGAAAATATCAACAGGAAGTTACACCAGAAACCACAATCGATGGTGATAAAGTCAACACATATCAGTATTAGTTATCATATGTACAACTCTATAAAAGTTATTGTGTATTAGAACAGTACAATTATTAAGTGTAATACAATGCAGTACAAGTAATAAGTGGGTTCAGTACAGTACAGATGTAATACAGTGCAATACAAGTGTAATACAATATATTACAAGTGTGATACAGTACAGTACACATGTAATGTACCAATTTCAAGTTACAAGGATACAGGTAATTAATTTAAATCAAGTTACATTCATTACCATAAACTTGGTAAATTACCCTATTTGTTTCTTGTTATTCAACGTTTCAATAATTCAAGCACAAGTGATAAAGCTTCATCAACACTAGTTTAATTCCAAAAAGACTTGTTTTAGACTGTATACATAACTAAGGTTCAAAGTTAAGGTTATGTCACAGCTGATTAATTTGGCAGAAACATATTACACAAGAAATACCAGATATGAAGATGGGTATTAGTAAGATACAAACCTATAACCTCTGGGATCATAGTTCACACTACTCCCACTTCAATACTAAAACTCAAAGTATTAACCCAACCAGATCGGCGACTGATAGGATTCGAACCCACAACCTCTGAATTGAGGTAGTGCATAGATATAAAAATTCGGATGTTATGCCAGAAAGATGAAGTCATTCACTTATCAGATTTACAACACTCCACAAAAGTGATAGTATATTAGTTGGGTGTATTAAAATACATTACAAGTAATAGTAAAAAGTACAGTACTCATTTTTTAATATGTTGGTGTAATCTTTTGTAGTAAATCTTCAGTGCCGGTTCGTTAGTCTCATAGTAATAGTTAAATTAAATGTTACAGTGATACAGATAAGTCTGTAATGGTTACCATTAATAAATCATTTAAGTAAGGTTATCGTCATTAATATAGAACAAGCTTTATCAGGTATTCTGTAGATGCTTTGTTAGTCAATATATCATTAAATCAAATTACACTGGGCAAATTTCATCGAGACTAGCGCTCCAGTGTCACAAATATGAATGAATAGACTTGGTATAATACAGAAAGTGAGGTTATGTTACAGATACAATCTTGGCATGGAAATTCACAGCTGATTAATTTAGCAGGTACATGTTACAAAACCATAAGAAATACCGGTTATGAAACAATTAGATACTAGTAGGGTTTAAGCCCTAGACTAAACCACTAAACTCTCTATACCATACTAAAACTCATTTTGACCAAGAATGAAACAATCAGTGGCTGGTAGGACTCAAACCCTCAGCCTCTGAGATTGAAGGTCTACACTACTACAGCTACAATACAACATCATACCAAAATCAACATATCACCCCGACCGGAAATAAACATTTAGTGACTAATAGGATTCGAACCCGCAAACCTCTGGGATCAAAAGCTCATACACAGACAGGAGACTACAATACAACACCAAAAATCAACATATCACCCCAACCGGAAATGAAACATTTAGTGACTAATAGGATTCGAACCCGCAAACCTCTGGGATCAAAAGCTCATACACAGACAGGAGACTACAATACAACACCGAAAATCAACATATCACCCCAACCGGAAATAAACATTTGGTGACTGGCAGGATTCAAACCAACAAACCTCTGAGACCAGAGGCTCATACACGGCCAACTACTAGATAGAAACATTATTCAGATTAAACATCATTCCAACAATACATAGCATATATGAAATGACCACGTTGGTATCACCATAGATAAAACATACTCCCTTAGTAGATTTCTCATCCTTATGGAACAGCTGAAGACAATTTTATTGTTAGTTCTGTACGGTTTATGTAGAGGTCGTCTTTTGTTTACAATTTTTTCCCGTTATTACAGCCATTTAAAACATCGTTTAACCAAATAATACGATCTAATCATAAACAATAACTTTTCTCCTAGTTATATAACCAAACAGCAAAGCACAAATCAAGAAAATAACCCTAAAATAATAGAAACAAAGTTTCGTCGACACTAGCGCCTTTGTGTCACGTACATGAACTAGACACGAAAAACGTGCTTCAAAATTTACAATGGGATGAGAAGTATACTTGTGTTGGTTAGTCTATGCCGTCTATGGTATCACTTAGCAAGAGTTGGCGGTATCACCTAATTACAGAGGTTATATAAGATGGCGGGAACCTACGTATGCAATACGTAAAGTGAGGCTTGGCGGGAAGATGAGGTTACGTTGTTTGGCGCGATAATAAAAGTGAGGTTATGTTACTTGGCGGTAAGGTGTTTTTTTTTCATTTAGCGGGAAGGTAAGGTTTTTTTTTGTTTGACGTGAAAATAAAAGTGAGGTTATGTCACTTGGCGGGAAGGAGAAGTTTTTTTCGTTTGGCAGGAATTGGCGGGGAGTAAGGGGTTTTTTCGTTTGGCGCGAAATAAAAGTGAGGTTATGTCACTTGGCGGGAAGGAGAGGTTTTTTCGTTTAGCAGGAATCGGCGGGAAGTAAGGGTTTTTTTCGTTTGGCGCGAAAATAAAAGTTAGGTTATGTCACTTGGTGGGTAGATAAGGGTTTTTTCGTTTGGCGGGAATTGGCTAGAAGGTAAGGTTTTTTTTCGTTTGGCGCGAAAATAAAAGTTAGGTTATGTCGCTTGGCGGTAAGGTGAAGCTTTTTTCGTCTGGCGGGAATTGGCGGGATGGTAAGGTTATGTCACTTGGCGCGAAAATAAAAGTTAGGTTAGACCACGTGGGTAAAAGTGTGGTTAGACCACGTGGGTAAAAGTATGGTTAGACCACGTGGGTAAAAGTGTGGTTAGACCACGTGGGACACCAGGGGGTATAGTTTAAGGGGAGGAGTGGGGATGAAATGCTGCTCTCTGATTGGTGCCCGCAAGAGCTGGGTATCCTACTCCCTGTATAAATGTTGAATAGATATTGTATACATTAGTTAAAAGACATAAACATTAGAAATTAGATTATAGCTTATACTACACATATTTAACAGAACACAAGTAATAGTAGGATACGCTGTACTTCAGGCCACCAATCAGAGAGCAGCATTTCATCCCCACCCCTCCCCCTAAGCCACGCCCCCTTTTGTCCCACGTGGTCGCTCTCTGGTGTCCCACGTGGTCTAACCTCACTTTTATTTTCGCGCCAACTTCACCTTCCCGCCAAGTAACATAACCTCACTGTTATTTTCGCGCCAAACATCATAACCTTACTTTCCAGCCAAACGAAAAAAAACACTCTCCTTCCTGCCTAGTGACTTTCGCGCCAAACAAAAAAATCACCTTCCCGCCAAGTAACATAACCTAACTTTTGTGCCAAACAAAAAAATCTCCTTCCCGCCAAGTGACATAACCTCACTTTCGCGTCAATTCCCGTTAAGTAACATAGCCTCACTTTCGCGCCAAACAAAAAAACCTCACCTTCTCGCTAAACGAAAAAACTTCCCTCCATGTCCCTAGCAAATAGTATATAGAAAACTTGTTGTGCACCCTTTAGGACAGGGTTTGGGACTGTCCGAGTGTCTGAAGGACACCCCCAGGTTCAGGTATTATATCGTATCGTACTTATATCCAGAGGAACTGGCTTAGTATTATACCATATAATACCCCCCTCCCTTATTTTGAGGGTGCACTTGGAATTGAAAATGCAGCTATAATTTTACAAATATTTATTCTACAAGCAAGACACATAACTAATTTATAAAGAATTGAGTGAAGTGTTAAAACTACTGATCACTACTACTACTACTGAACTACATGCTAAAAACTAATGTTTATAAATAAGCACATTTGGGGAATTCCCCACCATCCCCGTACATTTAACACTATACAATTTAGAGTTTGTGAAAAATTCTAGATCCTCGTCTGTGAGGAGGTTGGTGAACCTCGAGGGTAAAAATGTCACCCTCTCCTCGCCGGCAGATGTGGTGATGTGTAGTACGATCACCATGGTTCCGAATCGTGTGTTGATTCGTCTAGCAGACTGAATTTTCGCCGGCTCGGTCAGATCTTTGATGGGGACCTTCAAAGGGGAAGAGAGCACCTCGCAAGACGACAGCTTTGTAGAAAGATCCATCTAAAACCAAATAATATTGTCCTAATAATATTTGTCTGGATAGTCGAGTGGTTATAGTGTTTGCCTTCAAATCTAGAGGTTGCTGGTTCGATCCCCAGTCGATCCCTAAAAACTATGGGAACTATGTAAATATGATAGCAAAGAGGACCCATGCTGTTATTTTTATACTACAAGCTATATTAGTAAACTACAGCAGCGATATTTACCTTGTTGTAGGGGATGCGGAGAGTGTCTACCCCTCGGCAGATGCCTCTGGTTTTATACCGGGGTAGTGGGGAGCGCAAGGGCGGGGCTTAGAAAAATAATTCTTTCCTGCCGAGGACGGCCTTTCTACAGAATGGACACCTAACAATACGATTAGCACAATTTTTACAAAGAGTGTGCCAGCAAGTCATTAATACTATAGTCGGTAGATTTTCAAAACAAATACGACAACTGATTGTTCCTGCAGAGGGCAATTCTTCATTAGAACTGGTATCGCTATCGATATCTCTGGTTCTGTTTATTCGCTCTCCAGTAGAAACTAGTATTGCTTCCAACGAGTCTCGGATGTCTTCCCATATTGCGGGGGCTATACGGATCATTTCTGGAACATTTGTATCCTCCATAAAGTGGTTAGTTAGCCATAGTGTGTCCTGCAATTCCACTCTGACAGTCTGAACTACTGTCAAGATATCAATTAGATCGTAACCTTCCGGTCGGCTACCACTCCATCTTTGTAAAAAGTCAGCCAGCCTAAACTCTCGAATTTGTTGACGGTCGGCTTCAACTTGGCACGATACACACCGAGCAGCAGACCGTCGCATCTGGAAACATAGGTAAGTGTTTATTGTATGCCTAAATGTATACTTATATGTATTTTCCCCAATCCCGATCTCCTTACCCTAGTTCTTCCTGTTGAGGTTGATGGTTCAGGGTGAGCTCGCATCCATTGTGGAAGGACTCTTGGCACCCCTAAAGATGTTGATGGCTGGGGTTCTTGAGATCTTTGTACAGGGGTCAATGTAGTGTAGACTGGTGGAGGCTGGTCCAAGCTCACGCGTGAATTATTAGCCGCATCCTCGGCTTCCACAAGAGCCCTGTCAATCGGAGATGTACGGTCTTCAGCCATCTAAATAAAAACATGGACATGTTGTAAATGCAGCTTAAATGGTGGATAAAAGTTTAACAAAAATCATACAAATAAACCCACCGCTTGGATAACGGATGTAGCTCGCTCGTCACTTAAAAATGTTGTACTTGTTAAAATATAATTTCTGTCTCTTGTCCTAGGAGGGGTTTCTTCCTGAAAAGAAACTCAAATCAGTTTACATTTTAATTTGTGTTTTGTTTAGTACTTTATGTTACTAGTACTTACTCTTGGACGTTTTTCTGGAGCAGCGTCAGAAGTGGACACTAGCATCAGTAGGAAAACACACACGTTGAGACGAGCCATGGCTTTGAGAAGCTCGCATGTGTTTTGTGCTTAAATAGGCACCCTTGTTCTAAATATAAAATCACAAGGGGAGATCCCCCTTTAGGTCCTTTTGACAGGAGGGAGAGAACCCTCCAGGTACTTCCGCCGCGTGGAATATGGAGTACGGACAGTGTTTAGTGAAATTCTGGTACTATCCGATATTCAATAGATTCATTTGCTGTAGAGTGTGTAATTCTTTTTTGATTGATGGTGCTGATGAAGAATGTGGTTGGTTTGTTACAAATATCTGTGATTTGGACTTTGACAAACTCAAATGTTTTGTTTGTGGAGAGATTCTACCCGTTCTTTGGAGTTTAGACAAGTGACCCAGTTTCCACACCACGGTAAGCTGTTAGGCTAGGCCGTAGGGTCCCAGCGCGTTCTTTTTGTTAACCCAGAGCTTCACCAAGAGTCCTAACCTCTGGGGTAGGCTGCCCCAACCATCGCAGCCTACGGTGATGGCCACTCCATAACTGATTTGCCACCTCCCAATTTTTGGTCCTTTGACAAATGTAAAGGGTTATTTACTCGGTGAAGCCTTTCAATTAACCCTTTTTGCCACTGACAAAGGATATTTTACTTTTATATGTTTTTTTTTGTCTCTGTCAACCTGTTCATTTTAAAAGTCATCAGGCTATTTACTAGGCGAACCGTTCATTTTAGCCTACGACATTTTATTTACTAAGAATGACAGAGATTTTTTAATTTTTGTTATTTTTTTGTCAGATTATAGTCCGAGGTGAGAGGGAAATTAGGTGACATGGAGGATAACGCAATGTTTTACGATTTTTAGGCCAACCTCCGTACCAGCCCCTGGACTTATGGGTTTTAAGCCTGCCTGTTGGGCGAGTACACATACTCACACACACACACTCACACATAGGGAGGATAACGCAATGTTTTACGATTTTTAGGCCAACCTCCGTACCAGCCCCTGGACTTATGGATTTTAAGCCTGCCTGTTGGGCGAGTACACATACTCACATACACACAAGGAAACACCTCGAACTATAATCCGATTTTTAATAAGGAACATCTCTATCCATGTACATTAAATGATTATCTACAAAATTACTACTTACATCTTGATATAAGACTACATTATCCCAATCTACTTTATTTGCAAAGTCGTGGATAAAAGATTCCGACAACCTTTGATATTTACATACAATACTCCAACATCCGTCAAAGTTTACAGCCATTTCCCGAAGAAAGTATTCGGGGAATTTCTGGCGCTTTAAAATTGGAGCCCAGTTCACTCTGTGAAAGTATATTCTGAGCATATCAATGGAAAAATCATAATGGGACGATAAAATTTCCCAATCTAAAAATCTACTAAATTTCATGACAAATTTGTCTGTTAGAACCCCGTGGGGCTCTTTGCTCTCCTGAGACAACAGTGACCAGGCGTTCTCCATCTCCAAGCTCATACTGACCGGTTTCATGGAGTGAAAGGTTTAAATAGTACTGTAGAGTGTAGGCTGCGCTGAATGCACACCTTTTATGGTCACCGGTGACACAGCTTATTCCCGGTAGGCAGAAATTGTAAATGGATGGGCCAGAGATTTCCCGTACGTTGGGATGAAAACCTCGCAAAAACTCTGCCTTTTCCCTACCTTTTGTGTAAATAATTTTAAAAGGAATGCAAAGTGCTGTAATTAAACCTTCATTGTATGGTACAGACCCTTCATTCCAACGGATACCATGATGCCGAGTTAACCAGCGAGCGGTTCTTTGCATTTTTTCATTTAAATTTGTAATACTATAAGGTGGTTTGAAAATAATTTGGCAGTTCAAAGAGCCACCGACAACGGCAAACTCTTTAATTATAAATTTGTTATCATTATCTGTGAATGCTTGAAACTCAACTACTGCAAACGCCATTTGGCCACCTTTTGTACAGTGATATCTCGTTAAACAAACGTTCGGCTATTAAAGTAGGCAACTGATCTGTACACTCGTTCACACCGGAAAGGACTTGATTGATACACTCTTTGATTAAATCGTCCCGGTAAAAAAGTTCCCTAAGTGAAATGTAAATTAGAGGGAGGTTATTAATAAACATGCACCATTCATTCTGGTTGAGAGTTATAGAGTGCTCGCCGTCAGAGACGTAAGCATACTGATGCCCAAAGACCATGTTTACCCTAATATCCTCCCCCGTATCTACTTTGAACGAGTATTGGTTCTTACCCTCGAGTGCTAGGGTGACGTCATTAAAGTGAGTTGCAAGCTGACAAAATGCATCGTATGACCAATAAACGCAACCTTTTCTACCTTTAAATAATATTCCGAGCCCTCTATTTAGAAAAATCCCCGTCACGACACATTTTGTTAGGTCATTATCCAAATGATAGTCTGATTTCAAGAAAACCCCGGTTAGTAAATTTATAGGTTCTTTGCTCTTGGGAATGAGCATCGGCTCTATACTTACATCCGCTCCCTGCGACGTCATCGCTCATACTAAATTTTCTTTAAACGGTTACCTTATTAACAGTACCTGTCAGTAATGAATATGTCATGTGAGTATCATGTAAAAGTAAACAGTACGCGGACGTATTTGCTGTAAAGGCTGTACTGGACTCAAACTCTACTCGCACATCAATAGGGCCTGATTTTATGGAATCATTTTGCTTTGAACAGTCAATAACGTACAGGGGTGCTTTGTCTTTGTATTTTTCTTTGTCCACTGCTGGATAGCTTTGTTTCCCGTAGTACGAAGAATGGAAACGGAAAAACATTTCATAGAAGATAGACCAATCACCGTGAATGTTATCATATGGATAGTACTGCGAATTTAAATAAACTTTAATATTTTTTAGATCGCAAGCATCAAAACATGACATGTCCTGTTTTATGTCATTTTTGCGACTAGTCTGAAATCCTACTATTACGTAACGAGGTTTTTCAAGCTGACTAGAGGTCTTTACAGTCCACGATTGTAAAGTGGTCTGTGGTACTGATGGATACTCGTGCAGTTCCCACGATCTAAACGGTAAATGTACCTTTGTATCTTTTTCAATCATCTTTAGTAGTTTCAAACGGTAAGGATCAGATACGGTAACGTGTGGCACCCTCCAGTATACTCCTGTAATTTCCAAAACTACTTCAGCAGCGTTTGTACTGTGTACTGCGTTTAAATCGGTCGATGACCGCAAAAGAATCAATTCTTGTCTGACATTAGCAATTACACGCTTATAGTCCTCGGCAAACCCCAGCAACATGTGCAAAGGAACACTGAATGAAAACTCTGTAATTTTCTCCGTTTTCCCAGAACCTAACCAACAAGCGTTTTTTAAACTTTCCAGTTCACCCTGTTGTACCGATAACAGGTTTTTAATGGTGGTTGTTATACCTACATTTTTTATTCGATCGACCTCGACACCCCCGATTTCATATCTAATATCATCAAAAAGAAACGCTACAGCATTATTGACAAAATGAACTTCTGCAGCAGTTCCATCCTGTTTCTTTCCGCTAACTCTGCCCACGATATGGAGAGTACTGTCAAACGGTGCAGTTATTATGTCCTGTTGACTGATTGGTATACGTATTTCATCGTTATTCTTAAAGGTCGATGAAGCGTACGGTTTATGAGTGTGAAACTCAATACCTGTGATTACATCACTGTACTCTGCTTTATTTTCTATGTTCAACATCTTGAACTTTAAATCCTAATGAACGCAAAAACTTTGTGTTGGTTGATGTTAACCGTACAGTGTCTTGACGCTTACTGATGGGTAAAGATTTTGTGACCTCCCTAAATACCAAACCCATTTTTCCTCCTTATATGCAGCCTGATGGATATATTTTCGTTTCTCAAGTTGATTCTCTCACCGTTTTGATCTTTGAGAGTGATTGTAACGTTGTTTATCCTCTTGACGTTCACAGGCAAATAAATGATTGTGTTGGGTACCTCCACTATTTTATAGCCCGGACCCACGTTTGGGTAGAACTCGTGTATGACATGGCCCTCAGCTCCATTGTCATACGAACCTCGAACTATATTACACTCTACGCGTATTACGTTTACATTAATGATGCTTACTGTTCGGTCGGAAGCGTGTTTTTCACTTGCTTTCAAAATTTTACTATCAAAACCCAGTAGAGGAGCAAGCGTGTTACTTTGTGTAAAATCAATAGCTTGGCTACACTTTATTTCCGATTTTAGCGTATTGTTATTTGCTTTCAATTCCAATTCCACATCCTTCCCTACTTTTTCTTTTAGAGCAGTTTCTAAATCTTCAATCTCATATGCCCCTTCAGCTATTTCAATCATTTTACCATCGCCGTAATAAAATTTGTTATTTTTACTCGCTTCAATATTTGGGATCGAGTGAAACGTCATCAAGTCTATAAGGCCAATCTCCCATTCTCCTTCACTAACGTCAACAGGTGGGAAGTAATCTTTTGAAACATAGGAACCCCTTCCACTCAAGCTAAACATTGTCGAGAAACTGTAAGCACAAGTGTCCGCATACAACTGAATTGAAATTTTGCTTCCGCTCGTAGTTATAGTAAATGTCGCAGCTACCAAAATACTGTAAAAGTTCACGTGGTGGCTTGAGATTACCAAAACTATCGAAATAGTACACGATATCTTTTACCTTTTTATAACACACCCAGTGAGTACCGTTGCCGAAACTAGAATCCAAGTTTACAATAGCCGATTCATTTTCTTTTGGTGCGCTAGGTAGAGTGTCTCTCATATAAACTCCTCTAAAGTGTGGTATACGTAGTTCTTTTGCATAGTGTAATAAATCATAATTTGTCAAAGGCCTTATCGGGATCGAGCTTTTTTTTTACCAACTCTTTTCTTTGTCTTTTTCTTACCGGCCCCTTGTTTTGGGTAAGGTCTTAGGTACAAACCTTTACCCTTTGGGTACGGTCTAAGGTACAACCCGTTTCCCTTGGTAGGAGATTTACGCTTAACTGGGTTTTTCTTCTTCTTTTTACCACCCCCTAACTTTGTTTTAGTCTTCATAGCTGTAGTAACAGCCCAAGCAGCTGCTTTTTCAGCCAAAGATGCGTCTGAGGATTTAAATCGTCGCCACGCGCGCTCGGCCAATTCAGCGTCGGCCTGCCGTCTGTTCTCGGAATCTTTGTATTGCGAGTACGCAATGTCGTGCTGTTTGCAAGCTTCGTCTAATCCGTTGATTCCCTTGTCACCTCTAGCTAATCTTTTGGCTAATTTTGTACCTGGCCCACAGTAATTATAACCAGGTAAGTGAGCTTCAAATGGTAACAAATCTACAGCCTTGTTTACAACGGAGGATATAATACCTCTTCCTGTGACTGCTCGTCTGCGTCTAACCGATGTTTTCCTCTTCCCTGCCATTTTATAACTGATGACTGATACGTACTACAATGTTTTAAATAGGTCATCCCATGTAGACTGCTCCCGGACAACCTGCGTATTCCAATCTTCAAAACTAGGGTAACTAGCCCTCCCCCTGTTTATCTGTTTGTACAGTGTATAGGCCAGATCTGCCACCACTTCCTTGACGTATTCTTTATTTACAGCATCGTTTAACCATCGTGGTTTACCTACGTTTGTCAGCCGTTTACTTTTAACGTCCCAATGTTTATCTTTATCGGGTAAAATTGAATTATTTTGTAGATATTGCAAGGTAACTGCATCGTGAATGTGGGAAGGATCGGAGACCTGTCCTAACCGTTTATTCTTGAAATTCCATGCTAGTCCGCCTTGTAAAGGTGTGTGATTGTCCAAGTATTGTTTATTTACGGCATCTCCCCCTTTACTGGGGGGTGCTACATTCTGAATAACTGTATTTTTAACATCAAAAGCTCCATTTTTATTTTTTTGCAACGTGTTTTTATTGAAATACTCGAGATTTACAGCGTCTTTGTTGCCAACTGGGGAGGCAACATTCTGTATGACCAACTGTTTTGCATCAAAAGACCCTACACCTCGTGTTATAGTGTTTTCTTTGAGAAATGATAGGTTAACGGCATCTCCATCCGCCTTTGGTGGAGCAACATCTTGCAGCCGGTAATGGTGTATCGAGTATGCGGTGGCGTCAGAGAACTTAAGCGGGGTATGAAGATCCATATATTGTTTTGTTACCGCATCTTTAACATCAACTGGATCAGCTATATTACATACACGTGTGTTTTGAGCATCAAAATGACCACTTTGCAGTGTCATACAGTTTAAAAAGTGAATTCGCATGCGATCTAAAATTCATCGCATCAAGATTGTCTTTTGGATCGTCGACATTGCACAGACGTTTACCTTGCATATCGTAGCTACCATCCTGTGACAATGCAAAGCCTACGCCTTTGGGTCCAACAAGACCCTTCTCCTTCTTAGTATAACGTCCAAACTTGTCTATGCCCATCGTGAGACTGACTTGTATCGACTGTTTCCGCTACCTTTTATGTATCCTGCTTCGTGTAGTTCCTCTACAATGTTTACAATCTCGTTACTATGTGAAGTATTTCCCGTTTCAGCTGATGCTACCAACAGTTTTAGTCTATCGACCAACTCGTTGGGATTATCCCAATGCACTATATCGCGAGACTTTGTACTTTTCCATGACATTCCTCTACCCTGTCTGACGGGAAACAGATCTTTGATAACGTGTCTGTATTTCAAACTACTATCACGTCTGATTTGATTGTCAAAATTATAACCCTTTTTGTGAGCATTTGACGCAATCAATATACTTTTGTAAGCATTTAGATCGTCCTCTGCATACACATCGCTGTTTGGCAGTCTTTTAAATATAAGCTCATAGAGCCCCTCGGAAGGTGGGTATCTCGTGTTGTTAACAATAATGGTACCGTCAGTGTCAAATTCCATCACCTTGTTTCCAATCATTAAAGTTTTTCCTCTTTCATCAAACCTTGGACCATAGTCGTGGTCAATAGTTCTATGTTTTCCACCGGCGTCTCGTATAAACTGGGTCATATATTTTCTAGTTAACGGGTTCTCAAACTGCTCTTCAATGTACTTAGATGCTGTTTGAAAGCCTAATGGAGACGAAACAACCTCTTCCAATTGACTAGTTTCAGCTCTAGGTGTTGATATGGCTTCTGGTTTAAACGATTGTCCAATGTAATCATCGTCATCACTCTCATAGTCCATTGGCTCTTCTTTAGAAAGCTGTTCAATTTTAACATCTGTTTTTGGTTCGCCTTTTTTTAGTTCTCTAATTAACGGTTTGTATTGCTGCTCTAGCAGTTTTTCACTCTCCACACTACCATCTTTAAACTGTCTAAATTTACGCCTAACTGCTTCTTTCAACTCTGCTATTTGCAGAGTGAGATGTTTATTCTTCCGCGTCATCTTTGATAATGAGCCTAAAACACCACAGCTAGCCTCTTAAGGCAATTCAATCTGCCGAAAAAATAGTGCACGTTTCTTATGTTTACGTAGGTAGTGCACTACTTCTTTCAAAGATATGCCCGAGGTAATATCTATATCTCGGTAGTATCTCTTTGTCACTAGATCAAATTGCGGAATAGTGTACCTTTTTGACCAATTCCGAAAAACAAACGTTCTTTTCCAATTATCTCTCCATTGTGGTATTTCCGCTACGGTATACCGCTCACTAACGTCACTTTTTTCCATATACCTCTGCAAAAAAGACATTGGACGCTTCATCTCATTGTGGTGTAACAGAAACGAGTTCAATAACCAAAATTCACTTGGATTCGCTCCAGTGAACTCACGCCATTGGTCAAACAGTTGACGATCAGTTATCGTATACACGCCATTATTGAAACTTATTCCAAAACTTTCGCTATATTGTTGTAAAGTTGGCAACGCAGCCTTTAGAAATTCTGTTGTAAACAGTCCTTGGCACAAGTTGTTTACCCCGGCATAAGGTTTACCACGAGATCTCGGTAATCCCGGAGGTACCGGACCATATGCTACATTATAACTCACATCGATATGGCATTTCGACGCCATCGCAGTTTTATAAATCGTCAGAGGTGATCTTATTGGTAGAGTCCGTTCAGTCAATACTATACATCTTGCTGCATAGGGAATATTGCAACCATATTCGAGCATTCGGAGGTAGATCTGGGTAAAGTTTATGCTACCATGAAGGTTGCGCAATGGTAAAACCTTACCAAAAATATCCGGAAACGGTCTAAATCTCGAAATAATATTATGGGACTCTCTAACTGTGCAGTTGTTCATATCTTCGTGATAGACCACCAGTTCAAGTGGAACTTTCTTTTCTTCGCATTTTTCCAAAAATCTAATCCAAATTTCACGGTTGTATGTACGTTCACTCGCAGATATCATTAACAAGATAACCGGGGGTAGTACAGCGCTCTGTTTTGGCACTTTATGTCTCCAACACCGCCTATTGTACTTGTGACCATGACGTCCTTTTCTGCTACAGTAGTTTCCACAAAACTTTTTCTTATCGGAATAGTAATATGTGCAAAGATTAGATTTAACATTATGAAGTTTGGTATCGTAACCTCTAAGGTCGTTGTAGGTGTAGATGTTAACCATTATAACTCCTCAATGAAACTGTCAAATCCTATACGGTATCTTCCTTTATTAGTGTCTCGAGTCTTGTCGATAACTAAGAACCCATGATTGTCTTTCCACGCCAGTGAACACAACTGTTTGAATTTATCAAATGGCATGTCGGTAGTGACATGGTCGCTATATACATGTCGTAAATTCGTATCATCCTGTTTGAATAGTATTAAAAGGTTTGCGTTGTCTCTGATAAGCTGCTTTGGTATAGCACTATACGTCTGACCCAAATAAAAGGTGTCAATATTGTTATGCCTACCCATAGTGAAATAGTTTGTAATGTTGTTGTGTTTCTCACAGGATATATCGTCAAATATCATTATTGAATGTTGTTTAGCCTTATTTGGATGAACTACCAAGTTGTTGTCACCATATGCAAAATAACCAATTTCCTTAGGCAGAGCCAATGGTAAAAACTGGTATTTGGGCTGATTCAGGATTTACAGAAAA